>NW_027361921.1:27831929-28574143 GCF_039654945.1 Dendrobates tinctorius
CTACTGGATCTCAAGAATTCAACAAATGCTAGATTTTACCCTTGTGGCATGTGTAAGGCATGTTCAAATTTAAGCAAAGCGAAAACTTTTTCAAACTTTGATAACACAAAGGTGTATGATATTAGGAAGTACATCTCCCGTTCTTCGAGATGTGTCATATCATGCCATCTGCCGTGCCAGAAAATCTATGCTGGATTGACAACACGTGAATTAAAGATCAGGGTACGTGAGCATTGCAGAGATATTGAAAAGGCTAAAACCATTGAAGATGAGTCCACTTTAAAAACCTTACCGAAACATTTTAAGAGTTATCATCAGTGCAATGCAGGGGTTCTTAGGGTTAAAGGCATGGATTCCATCTCCTTGGGGATTAGGGGTGGTAATATAGGAAAGGCCCTGGCTTAAATAGAGAACCATTGGATCTATCGGTATGGGTACATTGTCCCCGCGAGGGCTAAATGAAATTTTTTGCTTTGGGGCTTTTTTGTGGGTTTACATGATGTTCTATAGTTCAAAGTAGTACTTATTTGGTATAGCTTTTATGGGAGGGTGGGTGTTTGTTTTATATTTTTGTATTTTATGTCTCGTCCTATGCTTACACTTGCTGTGACATACTTTTGATCTATGCCATCGATCAATGCTTCATCCACTTCAACCTTTGAGACCTTGAGAGCCGTGAAGATCTGATGCTTTGCAACAAAAGGGACTTTTTTATTTTATTTGATATATTTTTTTTATCCATTTTTATCACTATTGTCAGTATGTATTATACTTATTTTTAATATGTACATTTTTTGTATATGCACATTATGTATTTATCGTTGTTACAGTTATTTATTATTTATTAGGTTTCAAGTGATGGATATATAGATTATATTGGTAATTATATATAGATTATATATTGGTAATTTTAACATGAGCATTTGCACTTTATTTGGTGTGGGTAGGCATACTATCAATAGTATGTATTATGCACATTATCATTGTTCAAACAGTGGTTAAATTAGTATATATTTTTATACAGTCTGATCATATAATCGGTGGGTTTTGTATTGTTAGGCATAATTTCACTTTATAGTCTGTGTAAATCCCTGGTTATTACACGTTGATGCTGTATTGTTAGGCTCATTAGCACTTTATAGCCAGTGTAAACTATTGTTTCATTAATACGTGGATGCAGAGCCTTGCTGGGTGGTGTGCATGCGCTGCTTGTTAGGAACGGCGGAACGCACTAAATAAATAGTAAAGTGCATTCGCCGCTCGGGGTCCACCGTGCAGAAGATGTTAACACCGCTACTAGACAATGGCGGTATAACGCATGCGGGTTAAGCGTCACCCGGCTGCGCTGAGCGATCTCTGTTTAGTCACGGAGATGCTTAAGTGTGATAAACACAAAAGGACTTAGCCTGTTGCCGTCACAGGTCTCAGATAAGTGCATGCCCGGTATATGGTCACAGGAGCTGGGCCCAAGGCAGAGGGTCAGCATCCGTCTAGACCTACCGTGCGTGCGGCGTCGCTTCTGCGGACGCCAAACAGAGCTGCAGACTGCAGCGCGGCAACAGACACTGCCGCTGATCGACAGTGCCCGGTAGCAGGTGCACTGTCGGACACTAGGACTGTGGAGATCAGCAATATGGCCTGAAGCGTGCCACTGGGTGGCGCAGACTCTAAGGCTAAGTGCACACGTACCGGAACTCTCGCGGAAATTACCGCGAGAATTCCGGAATTCCAGTCCGCTGGAAAATCGCATTTTAAATTCCCGCGATTTTCCCGCGGAAAAACTAGCATTTTGCAAGCGTAATTAGCTTGCAAAATGCTAGCGTTTTCCAAGCGATCTGTAGCATCGCTTGGAGAACTGATTGACATGTTGGTCACACTCGTCAAACATAGTGTTTGACGAGTGTGACCAACGTTTTACTACTGAGGCCGCCTATGCGGCCTCAGTAGTAAAAGATAGAATGTAAAAAAAAAACGGTGTTATTCTCACCCTCCGACGTCCCGCGCATCCGTTCCCAGTAATCCTTTGCGAAAATGCCCGCGATGACGTCAGTTCTCGCGGGATCGCGACGTCTCGCGAATGACCGCGAGACCTCGCGATCCCGCGAGAACGGACGTCATCGCGAGCATTTTCGCAAAGGACTAATGGGACCGGAGCGTGGAGAGAAGCGGGAAGGCTGCGCGGGACGTCGGAGGGTGAGAATAGCAATATTTTTTATTTTAAATTCTATTTTTTACAGGGATATGGTACCCAAAGCCCGGAGGACAGTCTCCTCTCCTCCGGACCGTGGGTACCATCCGCAATTGTTCTGCTTACTTTCCGCATGGTGTGCACAGCCACATGCGGGAAGTAAACGGAACAATGCATTCCTATGGGTGCGGGATCGCCGCGATTCCGCAAATTAATGAGCATGCTGCGGTTTTTACCGCGAAGCGATTCCGCCACGGTAAAAACCGCAGCATTAACACAGCATTGCGGAATCCCATAGGAATGCATGGGATGCTTATTTTTCGCGTTTTCGCGGCAAAATCGCGCGGTTAAAACCGCCGCGGAAACGCGAAAAAAATGCAACGTGTGAACTCAGCCTAAGTCCTTAAACACACTCGTAATATAAGAGGGAGGGGATCTTAATGAGTCATTCGCAGGTACATGCATCCATCATCATTCACACAGTAGCAAGTAGAGTTGAGCGAAACGGGTCGGTCATATTAAAAAAGTCGGCGACTTTCGCTGAAGTCGGATTTCATGAAACGAAACCCGACCATAGCGTGAGGTCGGCCACGAGGTTGGCGACCAGAGCACCAAAGTCGCGTTTAAAAACATGCTTCCAGCACCATTTTTCAGCCAATGATGGAGGACGCACACTGTGGGCAACGCGATGACATAGGCATCGATTACCACCATCTCTGAGAATGGCATGCAAGTGATTGGCTGGCTTTGTGTGGTTAAGGAAGGTAATGAGCCTGATTATCAGGCACCTGAGTCTAATGAGGATGACTGGCTGAGTGGAGTCACGGACTGGATATAAGGCTGCCGACGCCCTTCTGCCCTGCGGGTGATTTCTCTGTGGACTTCTAGGACACCAGTCTGATTCCTGCTCCTCTAAAGCTAAGAATTTTGCTTTGCCTGTTGCATTTTTGTTTTGTTTTTGTTTTCCTTGCTTTTCTGGATTCTGCCATTCCCTGCTGGGGTGAGCTGAATCTCCTTTTGCCTGTTGCTCTGTCTTCAGAATATTCCTGAGTACTGACATAGCTTTTTGAAGCCTAGCGTCTTCAGGGCCTTTTTCACTGTCAGCTCTTATTTTCATAGGGTTTTTCACGGATTGCAGACAGCAACCTTCCTATCCTTTTCTATCTAGTTAGCTGGGGCCCCGTCTTTGCTCAGTCTATCTTTCTGTTTTTGTTAGTGTTTTCATCTTGCTTCACCGTCATTATATGTTGGGGGCTGCCTATTGCTTTGGGGTCTGCTCTGGGGCAGTTTAGATTTCCACTTTCTTTCTTTAGGCCTATTAAATTCTCCGGCTGTGATCGAGGGGTCTAGGGCATCGTAGGAACCCCCCACGGCTACTGCTAGTTGTGTTGATAGGTTCAGGGGTCTGCAATCCGATAGCTGCCAACTTCTCTGGTTTTCTGGACTTAGCTAGCATTTCTGTTTTTGCCTCCTACGGTGACTCAATCATAACAGAATCACCCGCCATACCGCAGATCCTAGGGTACTCAATAGCAGGAAAGAATTGTGCTTTAAAAAAAAAAAAAAAGTGTGTATATTCTTTCCTCTATATCTCGGAGGCCGTAGGGGGAATTTTTTTTCTCTCAATGGAGATAAAGCAATTGTCTGATCGTGTGGAGCAGCTCGCTGCGGAAGCGCGGGGAATTTCCGCCTACCTTGCTCATTCGCATGCTGTTGAACCAAAAATCCCTACACCTGATGTATTTTTTGGGGATCAATCTAAATTTTTGAGTTTCAAAAATAATTGTAAATTATTTTTTGCCTTGAAGCCTAACACGTCAGGGAGCTCCGCGCAGCAGGTTAAAATTGACATCTCTTTGCTGCGTGGCGATCCCCAGGATTGGGCGTTTTCTTTGAAATCAGATGATCCTATTCTGACTAATGTGAACGCATTCTTTCAAGCTTTGGGGTTGTTGTATGACGAACCTAATGCTATTGATCAGGCTGAAAAGACCCTGTTGGCATTGAACCAGGGTCGTGATTCTGCAGAGTTGTACTGTCAAAAGTTCCAAAAGTGGGCGGTCCTTACTACCCGGAATGATAATGCCTTGGCTGCTCTCTTTCGGAAGGATTTGTCAGAAGCCGTAAAAGATACTATGGTGGGATTTCCTGTTCCCTCTGGTCTGGACGATTCTATGTCATTAGCCATTCAGGTTGGTCGGCGTTTGCGTGAACGCAGGATTGCACGAGAGGTGTTGCCACCGGTTGAACAGACGTCTGAACCTATGCAATGTGATAGAGTTTTGTCTAAGGCGCAACGTCAGGAGTTCAGAAGGCGTAATAAGCTGTGTTTTTTCTGTGGAGATGCCTCGCATATTATTTCTGTTTGTCCTAAATGAGAGAAACGCTTTGCACACACATTTTCTGTTGGTGGTGTTCAACCTAAGTTTCTTCTGGCAATTACTCTGATCTGCTCCCTGTCCACATTTTCCGCCAAGGCTTTTGTGGATTCGGGAGCAGCGCTAAACCTAATGGACTTGGATTTTGCTAAACGTTGTGGATTTCCCATGACACCTCTGCAGACGCCTATCCCTTTGAGGGGGATTGATGCTACTCCTTTGGCTAAAAATAAACCTCAGTTTTGGACCCAGGTGGTCATGCGGGTCGCCCCAGACCATCAAGAAAATTGCAGATTTTTGGTGTTGCATGGTCTGCATGATGCCGTTGTTCTGGGGTTTCCCTGGTTGCAAATTCATAATCCAGTTTTGGATTGGAAATCTGTGTCTGTGGTGAGTTGGGGTTGTCAGTGTGCCTTTAGTGAGGCTCCGGTTTTTTCCACCTCTCCTCAATCGCATGATGTTCCTGACTATTTGGCGGACTTTTATGATGTATTTAGTGAGAATGAGTCTGCGACCTTGCCTCCTCATAGGAGTTATAACTGTGCAATTGAACTAAGCCCGGGGTGTAAATTTCCCAAGGGTCGGCTCTTCAATTTATCTGTACCCGAGCACGAGGCTATGCGGTCCTATATTAAGGAGGCGTTGGAGAAGGGTCATATTAGACCATCCTCTTCACCCTTAGGTGCCGGTTTTTTTTTTGTGGCCAAAAAGGATGGTTCTTTAAGGCCTTGTATGGATTATCGTGCCCTCAATAAAATTACTATTAAATATCAGTATCCGTTACCCCTGATTTCGGATCTATTCTCTAGAGTTAGAGGTGCTTGCTGGTTTACTAAGCTTGACCTCAGGGGGGCGTATAATCTTATCCGCATTAAGCAGGGGGATGAATGGAAGACGGCATTTAATACTCCGGAGGGACATTTTGAGTACCTGGTGATGCCTTTTGGGCTCACTAATGCCCCTTCTGTCTTCCAGTGCTTTATGAACGATATTTTCCGAGACTTTGTCGATAAATTTTTGATTATCTATCTGGATGATATTTTGATCTTCTCCAAGGATTGGGATTCTCATGTGGAACATATTCGGACTGTGTTCCGGATCTTGAGGGAGAATTCCCTGTATGTCAAAGGATCGAAATGCCTTTTTGGAGTACAGAGGATTTCATTTTTGGGATTTATTTTGTCTCCGTCAACTATTGAAATGGACCCGGCCAAGGTACAGGCCATTTATGATTGGGTTCAGCCCACTACTTTGAAGGCCCTCCAGAAGTTTTTGGGTTTTGCTAATTTTTATCGGAAATTTATAGCAAAATTTTCTAGTATTGCCAAGCCATTGACTGATCTGACTAAGAAGGGTGCTGATGTGTTGAATTGGTCTCCTGAGGCTGTTGCTTCCTTTCAGGAGCTGAAGCGAAGATTTACCTCCGCCCCGGTTTTGCGGCAACCTGATGTCTCACTCCCGTTCCAGGTAGAGGTGGATGCTTCTGAGATTGGTGCAGGAGCTGTTTTGTCCCAAAAGGATCCTGTAACATCTAAAATGAATCCCTGTGCTTTCTTTTCCCGAAAGTTCTCTCCATCTGAACGTAACTATGATGTGGGGAATCGGGAGCTGTTGGCCATGAAGTGGGCATTTGAGGAGTGGAGACATTGGTTGGAGGGAGCTAAACATCAAGTTGTGGTCCTCACTGACCACAAGAATTTTATTTACCTAGAGTCGGCTAAAAGCTTGAACCCTAGACAGGCTAGGTGGGCCTTGTTTTTTACACGTTTTGATTTTGTGGTCTCTTTTCTTCCTGGAACTAAGAATGTCAAGGCAGACGCCCTCTCTAGGAGTTTCTTTGCTGATTCTCCTGTGGTGACCAAGCCTGCTACCATCTTAGGCGAAGGGGTAGTTCTTTCTGCCATCTCGCCCGATTTGAGACTTGCGCTGCAAGAGCTCCAGGAGGACAAACCTGAGCGTTGTCCCAGTGGAAAGTTGTATGTTCCTGACCAGTGGAAGAAGAGAGTGATGTCTGAAGTTCATTGCTCTGCATTGGCTGGTCATCCAGGTATTTTTGGTACTAGAGATCTGGTGAGTCGCTCTTTTTGGTGGCCCACCTTGTCTCATGATGTCAGGAATTTTGTGCAGTCCTGTGGGACTTGCTCCCGGTCTAAATCTTGTTCTCGCTCTAGTGGGTTGTTGTTGCCTTTGCCGGTACCCAGGAGGCCATGGACCCATATTTCAATGGATTTCATCTCTGATATGCCGGTCTCTCAAAGAATGACTGTTATTTGGGTGATTTGTGATAGGTTCTCTAAGATGGTTCATCTTGTACCACTCCCTAAGTTGCCATCTTCCTCTGAGTTGGTGCCCCTGTTTTTACAACAGGTGGTTCGCTTACACGGGATTCCTGAGAACATTGTATCTGACAGAGGAGTTCAGTTTGTGTCTAGATTTTGGAGGACTTTCTGTTCCAAGCTGGGAATTCAGTTGTCCTTCTCCTCTGCTTTTCACCCCCAGACCAATGGGCAGACAGAGAGAACAAACCAGACCTTGGAGTCATATTTGAGATGTTTTATTTCCGCTGATCAGGATAATTGGGTTTCATTTTTGCCCTTGGCCGAATTTGCTTTAAATAATAGAGCTAGTTCTGCCACTTTGATGTCACCTTTTTTTGTAACTTTGGGTTTCATCCTCGATTTTCTTCAGGGCAGGTGGAGCCTTCTGCCTGCCCAGGTGTTGACACTGTGGTGGAGAGAATGCACCAGATCTGGGACCAAGTGGTGGATAAATTATCTCTCTCCCAGGAAAGGGCCCAGCGGTTTTCCAATCGACATAGGACCATTGGTCCCCAGTTTAAGATTGGTGATATGGTGTGGTTATCATCAAAAAATATTGCAAGAAGGTGGCTTCTCCTAAGTTTGAGCCTAGATTTATTGGACCTTACAAGATTTTGGAGATTATTAATCCGGTCTCTTTTCGTTTGGCTCTTCCTGTCACATTTAAAATCCATAATGTGTTCCATAAGTCCTTGTTGAAGAGGTTTGTTGAACCAGTTGTTCCTGGGGTGGCACCTCCAGACCCTGTATTGGTTGAAGGTAACATGGAATATGAGGTAGAGAAAATACTGGATTCCCGTCTGGCTAGACGGAGACTCCAGTATTTGGTTAAGTGGAAGGGTTATGGTCAGGAGGATAATTCCTGGGTCTCTGCCTCTGATATTCATGCCAAAAGATTGGTGCGTACCTTTCAACGGGCTCACTCTGATCGCCCTGGTGGCGTGGTTGAGGGTTCGGTGACCCCTCCTCAAGGGGGAGGTACTGTTGTGAGTTCATTTTCCCCTTCGTCACTGAGGTCTGGTGAACTCCCTATTCTGGTAAAGGAAGGTAATGAGCCTGATTATCAGGCACCTGAGTCTAATGAGGATGACTGGCTGAGTGGAGTCACGGACTGGATATAAGGTTGCCGACGCCCTTCTGCCCTGCGGGTGATTTCTATGTGGACTTCTAGGACACAAGTCTGATTCCTGCACCTCTAAAGCTAAGAATTTTGCTTTGCCTGTTGCATTTGTGTTTTTGATTTCCTTGCTTTTCTGGATTCTGCCATTCCCTGCTGGGGTGAGCTGAATCTCCTTTTGCCTGTTGCTCTGTCTTCAGAATATTCCTGAGTACTGACATAGCTTTTTGAAGCCTAGCGTCTTCAGGGCCTTTTTCGCTGTCAGTCTGTTGGCTCTTATTTTCATAGGGTTTTTCACGGATTGCAGACAGCAACCTTCCTGTCCTTTTCTAACTAGTTAGCTGGGGCCCCGTCTTTGCTCAGTCTATCTTTTTGTCTGTGTTAGTGTTTTCATCTTGCTTCACCGTCATTATATGTTGGGGGCTGCCTATTGCTTTGGGGTTTGCTCTGGGGCAGTTTAGATTTCCCCTTTCTTTCTTTAGGCCTATTTAATTCTCCGGCTGTGATCGAGGGGGTCTAGGGCATCGTAGGAACCCCACACGGCTACTGCTAGCTGTGTTGATAGGTTCAGGGGTCTGCAATCCGATAGCTGCCAACTTCTCTGGTTTTCTGGACTTAGCTAGCATTTCTGTTTTTGCCTCCTACGGTGACTCAATCATAACAAGACACCCTCCACCTTGTCATGCACCATCCAATTTCAGCCTGTTACATTAAGGTTTAATCTCTTCTGGGCCTGAGACAATAGTTCTGCGTCCTCAAATCTATAGTGAGATTCAAATTCTCACCAATCCTATAGACACCCTCCACCTTGTCATACACCATCCAATTTCACCCTGTTACATTGAGGTGTAATCTCTCCTGGGCCTGAGACAATAGTTCTGCGTCCTCAAATCTATAGTGAGATTCAAATTCTCACCAATCCTATAGACACCCTCCACCTTGTCATACAACATCCAATTTCAGCCTGTTACATTGATGTTTAATCTCTACTGGGCCTGAGACAATAATTCAGTGTCCTCAAATCTAAAGTGAGATTCCAATTCTCACCAATAGTTAATACACCTTCTTTCTTGTTTTACAGTACCATATAGCTGGTGGTATTTTGGGTACATTTTCACAAAAATGAGGAAGTATGGTGGAAGACGCCATGGAAGTGGGCGGGGGTTGCCAGCTGGTCCCGATGGTCGTGGTGTTGCATCTGTTGGTAGTGGCAAAAGCACAATAGCACCTAAGGCAGGAGGTGTTTTGCCTGCGTCGTTGTCTGGCTCCACAATGCCTTGAAGGCTCTCTTTTCTGGGAGTAGGTATACCACTTTTAAAGCCGGAGCTTCAGGAACAAGTTTGGCTTACATTGCTGACACAGCCTCCAGCTCTCTCGCCTCCTCTTTTGAAGTTTCAAAAACTAAAAGCACTGAGTCGTCAGTGGAGGCTCCTGGTTAGGAACAACACCTTTCCTTGTGTCCTTCACCCCTACCAAAAGTGAAGGATGTGGCAGGCCACACTACCGATTACTCCATGGAGCTCTTTTCACATGCCATACCTGGATTAGCAAGTCAAATCGTGAATTCCCCAGTCCAAGATGAATCTGACATGGAGTGCACTGATGCACAGCCACTGCTCGATTTTTCTGCTGGTACATTCACTCAGAGCACTACATTGTCCTCGCAGTGTACTGAGGCAGAATCAGACCTTGATGAAACTCAGGTGCCCCTTCCCGCATACTATACCACCTTACACGGTGACACAGAGGAAGGTGCACATGAAATTGAAGAGGAGGTGATGGATGACCCAGTTGTTGACCCAGATTGGGATCCATTCGGGGAAGAGGGTGCCGCTGCCAATAGCTCAGAAGAGGAGGAGGAGGATCCACAGCAGGCAATGACATCGCAACAGCTGTTATCTGGCAGGACCGTAGCAGTCCAAAAACATGTTACAAAAACCAAAAGAGTTGAAGGACAGCTTGGCCAGATGGTCAAATTAGCACAGTGTGCAAGGTCTCAAAACGTCTTCCATGGTAGGAAGAGTGCAGTGTGGCACTTTTTTGAACAAAATCCTAATGATCAGGCAAAAGTTATCTGTAAGAGTGCACAAAGACCTTTAGCCGAGGGAAAAAATCTGAGAAATTTGAATACCAGTTGCATGCTTAGACATTTAACCACCATGCAGTTGCAAGCATGGATGGGCTACCAAACCTCACGTACCACATGTGCACCTGCTCCAAATGAAGGTAGTCAGCAACGCTACATCGCTTCCCCCACTGTAAGCCCACCGGTTAGCACACCACCAGCAGCAAATGTCGAGGTGTCGTCGCAAGGGCAAAGCAGTCATGGAATCACAATGTTATTGCTATGAAAGACTGAATCTAGGCCATCAGCAACACCACCAACACCATCACCATCACCAATCCTCTCTCAGTCCGCCATGTCCACCACTAGTTCAACCATATGCAGCTCTCAAGTCCAGCTCACCCTACCAAAGACTCTGAGTAGGACAAGAAAGTACTCATCCTCTCATCCGTGTACACTGGCTTTGAACGCCCACATTGCCAAACTAATCTCGTTAGAGATGATGCCCTACTGGTTGGTTGAAAGCAAATCTTTCCGCGAGCTCATGGCCTACGCAGTACCACGCTATGATCTACCCAGTCAGCAGTTCTTTTCGCGAAAAGCCATCCCAGCCCTCCACGTGTATGTGAAAGACCGCATTGTCCACGCACTTAAGCAATCAGTGGGTGGAAAGGTGCACCTCACAACAGATGCATGGTCCAGTAGGCATGGCCAGGGCCGTTAAATATCCATCACTGCGCACTGAGTTAATATGGTGGATGCAGGGTCCACAGGGGACAGCGGCGGTGAGACAGGGCTGCCTAGCCCATGGTATAGGAAACAGTTGGCTGTAGGCGTTCAACCCTCCTCCTCCTCCAGAAGCGAAAGCTCGTCCACAGAGTGCAGTCGCACGAAAACTTCATCCGCAGCTGCCAGTGTTGCACTCGAGGTGTCCCACTATCAAACAGCTAGTGGTAAGTGTCAACAGGCTGTGTTGAAGATGTGTTTGGGCGACAACAGACACACCGCGGAGGTACTGGCCGACTACTTGCCATGGCTGGGCAGTCTACATCTTGAGGTAGGCAAGGTAGTTAGTGATAAGGGTCAGAATTTTGTGGCAGCCATAGCCCTTTCAAAACTCAGACACATACCTTTCCTGGCTCACACCTTGAACCAGGTTGTGCAGTGCTTCCTCAATAATTATCCGGAGTTAACACCGCTGCTCCATAAGGTGCGAAGACTGTGCTCGCACATCCGCCGGTCGCCCGTACACTCCAGTCGTATGCAGAAGCTGCAGCGATTGCTCCATCTTCCCAAGCACCGCCTAATTATCGACGTTGCAACAAGGTGGAACTCTACCCTGCACATGGGTCAGAAGCTGTGCGAACAGAGGCAGGCTGTAATTCATTTGTGGGAGGATACACGGTCAGGCAGTTTGCGGGCAGACATGGAGTTGTCTGGTGTGCAGTGGTCGAAGCTGAAAGACCTCTGTAAAGTCCTTTAGTGTTTTGAGGAATGCACATGGCTGGTAAGCGCTGATGACGCCATCATAAGCATGAGCATCCCACTTATGCGTCTGCTCATGCAAACTGACACACATTAAGGAGCAGGCATCTGCAGCCGAGGAGGAAGAGGAGGAGGGAAGCCTTGATGACAGTCAGCCATTGTCTGCTCAGTGAAGTCTCGTGGAGGAAGAAGAGGAGGAGGAGGAGGATGATGGGGATGATTATTTTGGGGAGGAGGATGCTTCTCAGGGGCAAGGAAAAATGTTGGCGTGGCAAGGTTAGGTACAGGGTTTGTGCGTGACTGGAGAGATGTTGATTTGCCAGAAAGTGCTCCTCCACCCAGCACTCGCAGCGCATCATTGACACCTGGAACATTGGCCCACATGTCTGATTATGCCTTGCAGATCCTAAAAAGGGACCCCCGCATTGCCAAAATGATTAACGATGATGACTACTGGTTGACCAGCATCCTGGATCCACGCTATAAATGCAGATTCCAAAACATCATGCCACAGGAGAGCCTAGAGCTAATATTGGCTAACAAACAAGCAACTCTGGTAAACCGTTTGTTTGAGGCATTCCCAGCACACAGCGGCGGTGATGTTTTTCCAACAAGCCGTAGGGGGAAACATGGAAAAGGTGTTCGTGGTACACACAGCCGAAGTGACGTTTCATGACCATGTTGTGGACTGATAGGTACCGCTCACATGACTGGTAATACTGCATCGATCAAAAGTGACAGGAGACAGCAGTTGTCAACTATGGTAAAAACTACTTCTCCCATATCGATATTCTCCCTCACCGGTCATTCCCCTTTGACTATTGGGCCAGTAAACTTGACACCTGGCCTGATTTGGCACAATATGCCTTACAGGAGCTTGTTTGCCCTGCTGCTAGTGTGTTATCTGAACGAGTCTTCAGTGCTGCTGGATCAATCCTGACAGAAAAAAGGACCCGTCTGTCTACCCAAAATGTTGCTGATCATTACAATGAACCATGCATGGGTTACAAAGGATTTTGTCCCACCCTCCCCTGCCGACACGTAGGTTGCCAGAAAAATGGCTTGCTTTCGTCCTCTTCCGCGGACTTCTCCAATTACTCCATTTTCAGCTGCTGAATGTCCAACATCAACATATGCCATTTTTCCACCTCCCTAACTGGGCTGCCTCCCCCCACAGGGTCGGGGTCACCACCTGGCGCACTCACTTGTGCGAGTGCCGTTGCCCTAGACAGGTGGGTGGGCACACTCTTTTTGCAACGACAATGGCACAAGGTCCCTCATAGTAGAATCAAGTGTCTCTGACGGTGGGGGTGCACACCCGCCGTCAGACACACAGGCGTACTATGAAATGCCCTGTGTCAGTACCGCCGCCCACGAGTGGGCCCAGCCTGCTTGCTCAGGGCACCAGCACTTGCAATACTTACCACTCCCTGCTCCACCACTGTGTAGTCTGGGCTGTTAAATCCTTCAATGGGACTGCCAATACAAATTTGGTGAACTGATAGATGATGGTTAAGACGTAGCTATGCCCTGTCCAGCTGGGCTCTATCTTCAGATGATCAATGGCTTCCATTTGTTATGGACGTCAACTCACAATGAGATGCAGTTTTGGTTTATCATCAGTTTTCACGGTTTTCCGACTCACAGACGTGTGACATTCCTGCCCACATTTTTAAATGTGTTCTCTCATGCCAATCCAATAGAATCACCTACGGCCTGTGGCTTGTGTCTTTTGCACTCCAAAGTTACCTTACAGATCATGAAAGGCAGTGAGGACAATGTCTACATCTGTCCCTGTGATCACAATTTGATGGAGACGAGTGATGGTGATGGGTTCCACGGTACTGTGATACAGCAAACCTTTCTTCACAAGAACTGTTTTCGCTGTCTCCACAGACAAAGTAATTGAGGGTCAGCATCGCCTCTGAGAATTCTCCCGGGAGTTTTTACCGTGATTAGTAATTCCAAAATTTCTGCAATCACTCGACTTTCCGTCTGTACTTGTATCCATCTCGTTTCCTCTTGCGGAGAGTCTGGACTGTCTTACTGAGACTGAAACATATATGAAGATTGAAAAATACCCCAACAGTGTATACTGGTGTACGCTTCGAATACTTAACCCTTTTTCTACTTTTTAGATTCTTGTCTAATCCATACTGAGGCTGTGAGTGTCTTTGTCAGACTCAAGAAATATACACGCAGATTTATAATGTTTAAACTATGCTATATATACCTGGTATCCAGTGATACTGTACCCTTTCTCAATTTTCTACAATCACATCAAATCCATACTGGGCCTGAGACCCTCTGAGTCTGCCTCCTGATATACAGACATTAGGTTTTCATGTGTAAACTATGCTACATATATACCTGTTATCCGGCGATACTGTACCCTTTCTCAACTTTCTACAATCTTGTTGAATCCATACTGGGCCTGAGAACATCTGAGTCTGCCTCCTGATTAGAGATGAGCGGTGTTCGAGTAGACCTGTTCGCCAAGTTAAAATTCCAGCTGTTTTGGGCGGTGTTCGAGCCGTTCGTCGAACTCGAACACTTTGCTTAAAATTCGGCTGTTCGAGGTTCCGTTCGAGAACGGTTCGTTCACCAAAAGCGTAACTTCATTTTCAATTAATAATGGTTTTCAATGTTAATAGACTGTTTCATGGCATAGTAGCGGTGTGTTGTAGCAAGCGGTGTAGTACACATGTCAAGGAGCTACACCGTGTGTGTTTCTAAATATTTTTTACCACCTCTTGTCCAGAAAATCCTTTTGGGCCTTGTAGCTCTGTCTGCTATTCAACAGAGGAGCCCACCAGTGAACCTAGCTATGCTGCCTGTTTATGAAAGAACCAGTTTTTGACTGCATTTATCACAGTTAATACTTTGGGCCTAGTAACTGTGTCTGCTACTCATCAGAGGAGCCCACCCGTGAACCAAGCTGTGCCGCCTTTTTATGTAAGAACCATTTTTTAACTCCATTTTGCCCAGTGAATACTTTGGGACTAGTACCGGTGTCTACTGCTCAGCAGAGGAGCCCACCTGTGAACCTAGCTATGCCGCCTTTTTATGTAAGCGCTGTCTGCTACTCAGCAGAGTTGCCCACCCGTGAACCAAGCTATGCCGCCTGTTTATGTAAGAACTGCGTGCTACTCAGCATAGGAGCCCAGCTGTTAAGCAAGCTACAGCACCTGTGGTTTGGACACTTAATTTTTTCATTTTCTCTGGAATACCGGTTAGGCTTAATTCTGGAATTCTGGTTGACCTGCACTTACTGGGAAATCCTCGTTCGCGGGGAAGAATTGGAATCCCAGATCCCCATCACTAACGGGGTTCAGCGAGTTATCTGCAACTGTAAGCGACACACGCTGGACCTTTCAGTGTAGCGCGCATGCAGCTCCGGACATGTAAGGGCATGACAGACCTGTTAATGATCAATCTCGCGTGCCAGAGCCTCGCGTGTCCATCCAGTAAGCTTGACGCGTACCGCGGGGGCATGCCGGAGTCTCGTTTGTTAACGGAATTATGCTGACAAATCGCTAGCACAACTAAAAACGGACATCCACAACCACCCACAGAATTTACAAAGCTTGCAATCTGTCAATCTTTTCTGTAGCTGGCATGGTTGAGCTTTCCTGGGTGGAGTCGAATTAAGCCACAGGCTCCACTCATGGTGGTGCCCTTCTGGACATTCCTTTAAGGTTCAGCTTTGCAACCATACTGCCCCCGGAAACCAAACACTTTGCCTTCATGGACGCTGTTCAGAGGTTTGTGGGAATAACGCCGCCCGATCGGCAGTTGGCCGAATTTATGGTGGGAAGTCCTACTGTATATGATCGTCTTCGATTTCAGGTTTTTACTGTTTTTTGGTATTTTACATTTTTATTCCAGCCTTTCTTGACTTCATAAGGGCATGACATGCCTATATCTGTGTCTCCTCTGCCTCCTCTACCCCTTTTCTATATGTAGTTGCCGTTTTCCATATTTTTTTTTTGTATTTTGAGAATTTTGTCTGCTTTGGGACACCTTTTAAGGTGTTTGTAATTGTTTTCTATGTGTTTGTGTTTACCTGCCATTGTTTTCAATGGTGTTTGACGTTGTCCGTCGAACGTTCGACAAACATTCGACGAACTTGCCTCGTGTTCGACCAACCAAAACGAACTGGAACACTAGCGGGGTGCTCAACACTCCTCCTGAATATATAGACATACATTTTTAATGTTTAAACTTTGCTATATATACCTGGTATCTGGTGATACTGTACCCTTTCTGCCAGGAAGTCCTCCTCCACCCACCACTCTAAGTGTATCATTGACACCTGGAACATTGTCCCACATGTGTGATTATTTCTTGCGGATCTTCTTGTTATATTGTGGTGTGATCCATCCTGAGCGTGCGACAGTCTGTGGGTTACTCCTGCAATTTAGATGTACATTTAAAAATTACCCCAACACTAGTGTATACAGCTCTATGCTTGTGATACATTACCCATTTACTGCTTTTTATATTCTGGTCTAATCCAAACTGAACAAGTGAGAGTTATTTTCTGACTGTGGAAATAAATACTGAAATTGACAACAATGACCCCTACACTGTGTACAGCTGTACTCTTCAGATCCATTACCGTTTTACGGCTTTTTATATGTGTTGTAATCCATACTGAGCCTGAGAGCGTCTGTGTCTGCCTCCTGAAATATCTACGGAGATTTAGAATTTTTAAACTATACTATATATACCTGCTATCTGATGATACTGTACACTTTTTCTACTTTTTATATTCTTGTCTAATCCATACTGAGCCTGTGAGCGTCTCTTTGTGACTGATGGTATATATAGGGAGATTGACAATCATCCTTTGTCTGTATAGAGCTGTACGCTTCTCATACAGTACCATATATCTGATGTTATTTTGGGTTCATTTTCTGCAACGTTTTGAAGTTTGGTGGAAGAGACCACGAACGTGGGCGTTGGGGGGGCAGCTGGTGCTGATGGTGGTGGTGCATCTGCTGGTAGTGGCAAAAGCACAGTAGCAGCTAAGGCAGGAGGTGTTGGGCCTGCGTCATGGCCTGGCTCTGGAACGCCTGGAAGGCTACCTTTTCTGGGAGTAGGTTAACCGCTTTTAAAGACGGAGCATCAGGAGCTGGTTTTGGCTTAGATTGCCAAAACAGACTCCAGCAAATATGCCCTCCTCTTCTGAAGTTTCAAAAAATGCAAGCACTGAGTCATCAAGTGCTGGCTCCTGGTCAGGAAGAACCCCTTTCCTTGTGTCCTTCACCCCTACCAAAAGTTTATGATGCAGCAGGCCACACTTCACATTAGTCCATGTAGCTCTTTCTATCATACCATGCCTGGGTTATCAAGTCAAATCGTGAATTCCCCAGTCCAAGATGAATCTGACATGGAGTGTGGGTGGCTAGCCATGGCAGTGGGGTTAATCGTTACCGGGCCGGTGTCTCAGAGGGATGTGTAACGCTGGTGGTGATAACCCGTTCCGTGGCTCTGGGCGTCCAAGCAAAGGGGTGAATAATGTTTATAGGTGATTGATACGTGACGCCACCTGTGGTTTCTGATCACATTGACCGGCGCTGCAGTGTCGCTTCTCTAGGACAGATGTTGTGGTGCAGCTAAGATGTAGATGCCCTGCACAGGTAGGGCCGTAGTCACAGAGCAGATGAAAGAGTTGGTAGATGGTGTGCAGTGCAGGATGTAGCAGAGCCGTGAGCCAGGTGCAAGAGAAAGATGACACACAGTCGTGCAGTTCCTTTACCTATACTTGGTAAGTGCCGTCCAGGACCCAGAGTACAGATGGAGAAGGAGTTGGTCAGCCTGGAAGCAAAGTTGGAGTTCTCTCTCTGCAGATAGTTAGTGTGGCCTCCGTTCTAGCGCTTATCTGAGGTACTCGCAGTACTGAGTTCACTGAAGTTCCCCCGTTGACTCTCTTTTGGAACATTCTCATATGGCAGCCAGCCATAGCCTTTTCCTTCTGGCTCACACACGTCGCTGCTGGGGGCCTCCGAGCCTTAGTTGGTAACAGAGCATTTACAGCTGCTACTTCCCCCGGTTTCTGCTGCAGGACCGTCAGTGTCCCTTCAAGCTCGGAGACAGGAATCCGGACCATGCGCTCCAGTTAGGAGTGAGCCTTAACTCTGCTCATCCTCCAGTTCCCCTTCTCACGTCCACACACTTCCCCTTCCCTTCACATACTGCCCAAACTTACCTCCCCCCGGCCACAGAGAGCAGCTCCTCAGCAGTCAGATTCAGAGGTCTCCCTGCTGGCCTGGAGTGGGAACTGTGTTGGTTTAACTGCTAGAGAGATCCTTCGTTGCTCCCAAGCATGACATCACACTCCCTAGGAGGAAGGTAATTGTGACGTCCGTCCGAGAATCTGGGCTGCAATAGGGACAGCACCCCGAGAAACCCCAAGACCCTTAACCTCTATACAGGGATCTGGAATTGTAGCAAGGCCCAGGGGGTGGATGACTAAAGGAGCAGTGAACCAGAGCAGGACGGTCGCCAAGGGAAAAAGGCAGGGAACCAAAAACGTAGACAGAAATCGGGAGAGCAGCGGAGGTACTGAATCGGCAGACAGTGGCAGAGCAGACAGTCCAGGCCAAGGTCTTAAAACGTGAGTTTGGCAAAGGTACAAAAACGGCAGGCAGTAGCAGAGTCAAATATCCAGGCTAAGGTCACAAACCAGGAGAGTAGCAGAGGTACAAAATCGTCAGGCAGGAGGGGTCAGAAATCCAGGCTGAGGCCAGAGTCAAACAATAGCAATTCACACCGTAGCACACAGGGGAGCCAAGAATATATCCAGCGGCTTGCAAGACCAGTCCTAAGGTATTTGAGGGATCAGATCATCCCTCACAGGTTCCTGGACTGATGATGTCATCGGGACCGCCCCCAGGAGCAGGCCAGATGGTGATGCACCAACCCCTTCATGACTGACAGAGGAGCGGAGCTTGCGTCCACCAGATGCCTGTGCAGGAGCCCATTCTCTATCGCCGCCATCACTCGGGGGTGAACCACGGCGCCTCCCAGTGGCCGAGGCAGGAACAGCAGGCCCTGAGTCAGACGACGATGTGACAGTAGTGGCACTGTGGTGACCGTACTCCTGGGGGTGCTACAAGTGCACTGATGCCCAGCCACTGCTAGATGATTCTGCTGACCCAGACCACTACATTCCCCTCGCACTCTACACAGCCAGAATCTGACCCTGATGAAACTCAGGTTCCCCTTCCCCCATACTATACCACCTTACACGGTGAAAAAGCGGAAGGTGCAGATGAAAGTGCAGGTTCCTTGAGCAGGTGGGGGGGCATACTCATGGGCTACAGTACTGGCACAGAGCCCCTCATAGTACGCAAAAATGTCTCTGCCGGACACACCGCCGTGCTATGAGGGGGCCCTGTGCCAGTGCCGTTGCCAACGAGTGGGCCCCCCTGCTTGCTCCAAATCACAGCACTTGCAAAGTTGAAATACTTACCTCTCCCTCCTTCACTGCCATGACGTCTTCCGCGTTTCCTAACGGTGACATTCTGGTCAGAGAGCGCGATGACTTCACGTCTGTACGCCCTCTGCCTAAACAGTCCAAGTGCAGTGAGATGGAAGATGGGGACGATGAGGAGTCCAGACTAGTACAGGGATTCCCTAGCGAGGAGACTTATTTAATTGTTTTCAATGTTGGGCCAACTATTTTTGGAGAGCACTATATTCTGGAGAATGATATGAGGCCCACCATACACTGGAGCATTCCAAAGGTGGACAACAGACACTGGAACAGCATTTACAGGGCCCATTATGCACTGGAGCATTAGAAATGGGGCCCATTATATATGGAGCATTATTTGGGCCCATAACACAGTGAAGCTTCATCCATGGGGACCAGCACATACTGTAGCATTATGTGGGGCTCATCATATACTGTTTCAAACATTATAAGGGACCAATTATTCTCTATGGAGAAATATATGGGCCTCATTACTCTGTATAGTGCACTATGTAGTGGCCATAATACTGTATGGAGTAATATACTGTCCGTTTTTGGAGCTATTGGAGAATTTAAAATGGATATCAGTCATGTGATGTAAGAAGTTAAGTATTTTTCATTGTACTATACCACTATTTCTCTGCCGTATCAGAGGATCATGAATTGTGGCATGTGTTAAAGGAGCCCATTGACACTCTTTGGCCCTGGGCCCACGAAAATCTGGAGCCAGCCCTACCCCCCCACAACTTTAGCCAATTATTTTATGTATATATAAAGTATATATATATTTTATTATAAAGTAAATTAAGGTTGACAAGCTTAAGTAATAAGAATTGATGTTTTTGGCATTAAAATGGGCACTGTAGGTGTGTTTCCTGTCCTCCACTCCCTGCCGACCTTGGTTCCCCATTGACTTGCATTGGGTTTCGTGTTTCAGTCGGCCTTCGACTTTTCACGATAATCGGCCGATTTTGTTCGACCCGACTTTTGAGAAAGTCGGGTTTCATGAAACCCGACTCGACCTGAAAAAAGGCAAAGTCTCTCATCTCTAGTAGCATTTATAATCTATACTAGCTCATGGCCGAGCGGCCATGCGGACCTTTTATAGTCGTGCGGGACCTTCCAGATCTCTGAGATGGACCAATGAGATCAGGAGAAGGACCTGAGCACATGACTCCCGATCTCCAATGGGAGATCGTCTCGTGAGCATGCTCAGTAATGCAAGGAGATGACTTAGCCTCTGGAGCGTTTTGCTGCAATGCAGCCTGCATTGATATTGCTGACCCAAAGGTGGCAGCAACAGCCAGATGTGAGTCTCTGGATTCCTGCTGAGCCGCTGCAGGAACCCGACGCCTAACATTACCCCCCCTCCTAGGGCCCCCCTCCTCCTGAGCCTTCCACTCCACCAAATAAAGTTTTTTGTCACGTACCAACTTGTGTCCCACAGAGGCATAGGCCTAAGACTCATCCAAAGACAAGACTGATGTCCCGGCAGATGACTCGGAAAATCGGGACATGTGAACAGGTTTGAGAAGGGACACGTGGAAGGCGTCAGGGATGGCTAAATTGCCAGGAGCAGAAATTGGAGCAGGACGCCGATGTATCTCGGTGGGCGTCTTCACTCTCACTTTAGAGGAAGGAATGACACGCGAGGTGCGACCCAGACTGTCGCGAACCTCCATTGCCCGATCTGCCACCGGCAAGGAATACAGTAACCCAGCCGGCCTCTGTTTAGAGGGACTGCTCCGAGCACAAGAGACGCATGCCTGAATGTATTTTTTAGTGTGCCGAGCCCTGTGCGGCCACCAAAAAGACCTTGCCAGGAGTTTTTTGGTTTGCTGGTAGCCAAAGTGACCACCCACCCTGGACGCGTGTGCCCACACGAGAACCTTGGACCGCAGATGAGGCGGGACAAAGGTCTTGCTCGGCGGCACTGACTCGAGGATGACCGGAGCCCAGGTCTTCAGATTCCCAGTAGAGGGTGTGGAAAGATCCGCAGGGACCTCCGCAGAGGCTACTTGGGACACTTCCCCCGGTGCACCTTCCTACACAGTCTTTGCTCCATCCCAGTATACTCCCCGAGGACAACTCTATATGAGGGGAGTGACAACGGAGCCAGGGAAGTCCGAGAAGCACCTGATCAATGCCCTTTGGCATAATCAGCAGAGACAACGTCTCGTGCTGAGATGGGGAAATTGAGAGCCCCAGGGGTGCTGTCTGGTGGGTAATCTGAGATGGTAAGGATGCACCATTGACCACCCTGATGGTCACGGGGTGAGGGAGAGGCACCAGCAGAATAGCGTGTTCTTTGGCGAAGTCCGAGGACATAAAGTTTCCTTCTGCCCCGGAGTCCACCGTAACCTCTACATCCCAGGTGGAAGCACCGCTATCTAACGTCCCTCAGAATACCGGTTTTGGGGAAAAGGTTTTCATATTAGACAGACCCTCACCAACTATTACAGGACGTGACCGTTTTTTCGAGAGCTGCGGGCAACTGTTAGCCAGGTGACCAGAATGTTGACACAGGTAACAGCGTGCGGAGCTTTGTGCCGGGCGAGTCTTGGAACCGGCGCAGGACACCTCCATGGGCTCAGGAGGAAAACTCTCCGGCTCAAGAGGTTCTAGAGGCTCACAGATGTTGGAAGGCAAGGTCACCTTTCGTCTGGATTGAGCACGCTCCAACCCGCGCTCCGAAAAACGGAGATCAATGCGGGTTGAGATGGCGATCAGCTCTTCCAGATTTACGGGAATCTCCCTGGTAGATAGAGCATCCTTAATGTGCGCTGCCAAACCTCTCCAGAACACAGGGATGAGGGTTGTTGTGAGTTCATTGAGTTCTCCTTCCAGGCTCCGTCTGGTGGTAACAGGAGGTAGTGAGGCTGATTTAATCAGTAGAGATCTGCCACCTGATAATGAGGATGACGATTGGACCTCAGGAATCTCAGATTGGATTTAAGACAGCCGACGCCCTTCTCTGGTGCTGGTGATTCCTTCTGCTTGTCAGGTCTTGGTTCTCAGCTCTGTTCCAGTCAGCTCAAGCTAAGTTTTTCTGCTAATGTTCACACTTGATTTTGTTGTTCTATTCAGTTTTTTGTGGTCAGCCAGCCCCGGCTGGGGCTGTGCTGAATTTCCACTCTTATTTATCTGTATTTGCCAATTTGCTTTTTGTCCCTCATTAGATTGGCCTCTTTTTGCTCTGTCTAAGAATATTTCAGAGTGCTGATATAGTGGGAAAAGTCTAGTGACTTCAGGGTTAATTTAGCTATCATAAGTGTTGGACATTATTTTGTAGGATTTTGGGCAGATTGCAGACAGTGTCTTTACTTTCCTGTCCTTTCTACTTAGTTTGGGCCCCATCGTTTGCTCAGCCTATTTTCCTGCCTGTGTTTGTGTTTTCATCTTGTTTCACCATCAATACATGTGTGGGGGCTGTCTATTCCTTTGGGGTCTGCTCTGGGGCAGTTAGTTTTTCCCTTTTCTTGCTTTAGGCTTATTTAGTCCTCCGGCCATGACGAGGCGTCTAGGTTCATCGTAGGTACGCTCCACGGCTGCTGCTAGTTGTGTGGTTAGGATCAGGGATCTGCAATCTGCATTGTTACCAACCTCTCCGGTTTTTCTGGGTTTAGCATGTTTAGGTTTTTTCCACCTCAGTGACCCATTCATAACAGAGGGTTCCATCAGGCCACTCCAACTCGAAAGCCAGTGTGTTATGAGCTCATTTTCTGCTCCACCAGTTGAGAGTTCCCCTTCCGTTCTCCCTCTGGTGGTGACAGGAGGTAGTGAGGTTGGTTTAAGTGGTAGTAATCTGCCATCTGGTGAGGAAGATAATGATTGGATCTCTGGAGTATCAGACTGGATATAAGACAGCCGACACCCTATCCTAGTGCTGGTGATTCAGTCTGTTTCTCAGGTCTAGGACTCAGCTCTGTTCCAGTCTTCTTAAGATAAGTTTGATTTTTGCTAATGTTCACACTTGCTCTTGTTGGTCTTTTCAGTTTTTTGTGTGGTCAGCCAGCCCGGCTGGGCTGTGCTGAATTTCCACTCTTATTTGCCAAATTGCCTTTCTTTTGTCCCTTATTATATTGGCCTCTTTTTGCTCTGTCTCAGAATATTTCAGAATGCTGAGATAGTGGGAGAAGTCTAGTGACTTCAGGGTTAATTTTGCTATCAGTTGTGTTGGATATTTTTGTAGGGGTTTTTGGCAGACTGCAGACAGTGTCTTTCCTTTCCTGTCCTTTCAAGTTAGTTTGGCCCCATTGTTTGCTCAGACTATTTTCCTGCCTTTGTTTGTGTTTTCATCTTTTTTCACCATCAATATATGTGGGGGGCTGTCTCTCCTTTGGGGTCTGCTCTGGGACAGTTTTTCCTCTTTTCCTGCTTTAGGCATATTTAGTTCTCCGGTTGTGACGAGGCGTCTAGGATCATCGTAGGAACGCTCTACGACTGCTGATAGTTGCGTGTTAGGATCAGGGGTCTGCAGTCTGCATAGTTACCAACCTCTTTGGTTTTCTGAGACTTAGCTTGTATTGTTTCTTTTATTTCCTCCTCGGCTGCCCGTTCATAACACCAGTGTCCTATAAGGACAGCGTACTGGCTGACCGAGAGGGATCCCTGATATAGCGCTAGTAGCTGGAGAGTGGAGTCATGAGTGACCCGTGGCCCCAAAAAGACCTGCCTTAGGGTTTTGAGGAACTGAGCAGCGGTCCGAACCTCAGGGTCACCACGCTCCCACAGTGGCATGGCCCACTCCAACGCCCTTCCTGACAGAAGGGAAACGAGAAACCCCACCTTGGCCCATTCTGTAGAGAATCACGCAGCCAGGAACTCATGCTGAATAGCGCACTGGCTCATGAAACCCCTGCAGGAGGAGCTGTCGACAGAAAATTTATCGTGCAACGGGAGGCGGGAAACTGTTGGTAGACAGAAACATAAGGGGCGTTCCAGCTGATAAAATTTCTTGCTTTATTGAAAAATTAAAATAGTACAGCGACTTACTAATCAGGAGTGGATGGATGTGCTATGAAGCACTGAGACAACAGCTACGCGTTTTGACCCTACATGGGTCTTTATCATAGCTGCAAATTACTAGCATAGTGCAAACCTTATACTTAGTGCTGACCAATGAGAACTGCAATGTAAATCACATGAACAAGCCAAAGGTCCTGTGAGCATTACTACAATGCCTATGTTCCATAGAGACCAGTGACGATATCACCTTCTATCACATGTTCTAATAGAAAGGTCCTGTGTGCAAAATTCCACATTCTCTAGGTTTGCATAATGATACTACATAAAAACAAATTAACATATATACAAATACTTAAAATATAGCAATAACCATCAATAATGATACATGATCTCTGTTCTTTTGTTTAACCCATTTTGATATCTAGACCCCAGACAGAATATTCAAAAAGCCTCTCTTGTAAGAAGGCGTCTTTTTCCATCACCACCACGCTTTGAATTTTTAACCCATTCTATTCCTGCAACTGACATTGCCTCCAAATCCCCATTATGCTGCATTAGAAAATGTTTAGACACCATAGAAATGTTGCGTGTATTGATACTATTATTTTCTGCATCCCTAATGTGCTCCAGGATGCGAGTTTTTAGTTTCCTTGTTGTACAGCCTACATAGGATAAATTGCATATTTTACAATGTATCCTATAGATCACATTTTCTGTATTACAATTAATAAATTGTTTGATGTAATACCTCTGGATATTGCCTGAGTCATTAAATGTTTTTGTTTTTTGTGCATATCTGCACATTTTACATTTACTAGAACCGCATTTATAAAAGCCGGTGGTTTTTAGCCAATTTTCCGATAATGCTGCAGATGTAAAGAAATTAGGGGATACTATATCTCCAATAGTGGGAGCTCGTCTGGCAGCAACATTAGTGCCAGAATCTAATATTTTTGCTAATGTTTCATCCTCATAGAGGATTGGTAGGCATTTAAAAAAATGTTCTTTATTTTGTCAAATTGCAGACTATATTCAAGACTGACAAATATTTTATTATTTTTATTCATGTCTCTCTTTTTTATGGGATTCACATTATTTTTTGGTTCCAATAAATCTTTTCTGTCCCTTTTATCTGCCCTGATTTTATCTCTAACATCCAATTTGCATAGCCCCGTTTTTTCAGTTTTTTGTGCAGCGCATTAAATTCTTTGTTTTTCACCTGTTCCTCCGTGCAGTAAAAATTCAAAGCGTGGTGGTGATGGAAAAAGATGCCTTCTTACAAGAGAGGCTTTTTGGATATTCTGTCTGGGGTCTAGATATCAAAATGGGTTAAACAAAAGAACAGAGATCATGTATCATTATTGATTGTTATTGCTATATTTTAAGTATTTGTATATATGTTAATTAATTTGTTTTTATGTGGTATCATTATGCAAACCTAGAGAATGTGGAATTTTGCACACAGGACCTTTCTATTAGAACATGTGATAGAAGGTGATATCGTCATTGGTCTCTATGGAACATAGGCATTGTAGTAATGCTCACAGGACCTTTGGCTTGTTCATGTGATTTACATTGCAGTTCTCATTGGTCAGCACTAAGTATAAGGTTTGCACTATGCTAGTAATTTGCAACTGTGATAAAGACCCATGTAGGGTCGAAACGCGTAGCTGTTGTCTCAGTGCCTCATAGCACATCCATCCACTCCTGAGGAGTAAGCTGCTGTACTATTTTAATTTTTTAATAAAGCAAGAAATTTTTTCAGCTGGAACGCCCCTTATGTTTCTGTCTACTATCAACTATCGTTGGGTCCAGACGAGGTCCCGCGCTGTGGCTGTGGTTGGTGAGCTGGCTAGGGCTTTTTTAGCCCATCTTTTCTTCTATTTGGGAAACTGTTGGTGCAGGCGTGGACGTGGACACACATGAGACAGCCTCTGCGTCTGCCTGAGCAGCAGCCTCGGTAAACTTCGCAGCTAAGGTGGCACTCTCGAGAGTGGCCAAGCTGCCCTTCCGCTGCCGAACTTGCTGCATAAGCTGCTGCTGGTCTGCCATTGCTAGCCAGAACCTGGCGCTAGTATAATGTTAGGAACGGCATAATGCACAAGATAAATAAATAATGTGCGTTCGCCGCTCGGGGTCCACCGTGCAGAAGATGTTAACTCCGCTGCTAGACAATGGTATAACGCACGTGGGTTAAACGTCACCCGGGTGCGCTGAGCGATCTCTGTTTAGTCACGGAGACGCTTAAGTGTAATAAACACAAAAGGGCTGAGCCTGTTAGCGTCACAGGTCTCAAATAAGTTCACGCCCGGTATATGGTCACAGGAGCTGGGCCCAAGGCAGAGTGTCAGCATCCGTCTAGACCTACCGTCCATGCGGCATCGCTACTGCAGACGCCAAACAGAGCTGCAGACTGCAGCACAGCAACAGACACTGCCGCTGATCGACAGTGCCCGGTAGCAGGTGCACTGTCGGACGCTTGGACTGTGGAGATGAGCAATGTGGCCTGAAGCGTGTCACTGGCTGGCGCAGACTCTAATTCTAAGTCCCTAAACACACTCGTAATATCAGAGGGAGGGGATCTTAATGAGTCATTCGCAGGTACATGCATTCATCATCATTCACACAGTAGCAAGTATAATCTATACTAGCACATGGCCGAGCGGCCATGCGGACCTTTTATAGTCGTGCGGGACCTTCCAGATCTCTGAGATAGACCAATGAGATCAGGAGAAGGACCTGAGCACGTGACTCCCGATCTCCAATGGGAGATCATCTCGTGAGCATGCTCAGTAATGCGAGGAGAGGACTTAGCCTCTGGAGCGTTTTGCTGCAAAGCAGCCTGCATTGCTATTGCTGACCCAAAGGTGGCAGCAACAGCCAGACAACTTGAGGCTCTGGATTCCTGCTGAGCAGCTGCAGGAATCCGACGCCTAACCCTGCTGACATCATGCCAGGCCATCCTACTCCAGAATCAGGAGGGCGCGATGACTTCCGCCTGGCATCAGCCAGGTGGAAGTGGGAGACTCCTTCATGGTAGTGACGTCGGCGCAGGGATGCACTATCATCTACCTGGCATTTACACATGGAAGGATATGAATGGGTGGAGGTATTGAGGTTTCCATTTTGGATATCATGTGATTAAGCAAGTGTGATGCAATTGGACGGTGGGCATTTAAATAGACCCTTTGCCTCTCCCTTTTGACACGCCCCTAGAAGAAGAGATTTAGAAATGTGCATAGGGGTGATAGACACCGCATTCCCCTTCTCACCAACAAGGTAATGATTGCTTCTATGAGTTCCCTATAACTTCTATTGCTAGCCTTTTCTGAAGGATTTTTGATGCACTGAAACACTTATGCAAAAAGTTAAGTATAGTGCAAAACCTTTTTATGGAGTTGTTGAGGCTTGCTTCCATAGTAACTCTTATTATGAGTATGACATAGGAATAGATGAAGATTTTGGGTATTTACCAATTACTCACAGGCACAAAGACACCTTATTTATAGTGAACATGATATATGAATAAATGAGGATATTTGTTATCTACTAATCCCGCACAGAGACACCTTATTATTACTTTTAAGTGAAGTCTTTTGTTAATGGATAAATAATATCTGATAATCGATCATGGTTGAGGGCTTCACTTAGAATATGTACGGAGATTTGCTCAAATGAGAGTATTGATTATTTAAGGTATAATATGTGTCTGTGTTAGCATTCTCTGTATATTTTAATTGAGCTGTGGTGTGCTTTAGTCTTTTCTGGACATGAGGCATCTTTGTTGTGTTTTGTAAATTTATGATCAATGAACTTAATTTTGAAATATACACTCTTTTGCTATTCATTCTATTTATGATGGCATGGTTGTCTATTTCTGATACGGAGTGGTACTCCTTTTGAAGGTGTTTTTCGGACTAATATTTAAAAAAAAAATGCAAAATAGTGCTCTACATAGCTAGAGTGGACAGACAGCAAAAATATGGAATTTATGCCTAAAGTGCCCAAATTTATAGCACACGGATGTATGAGGCATGTCACAGATATACCACACTGTAAAATATGTGGCCTGTTTTTGTTTTAAAATGCAAAATAATGCTGTATATAACCAGACAGACAGGAAAACACCGTAATACCCACCTAAAGTGGCCAAACTTAGACCAAGCAGATATATGAGGCCATGCATGAAAATACCACACTACCAAATATGTGGCCTGTATTTTTTTAAAATGCAAAATAGTGCTGTATATAACTAGAGCGACATACAGCAAAAAAATGGAATTCAGGCCTAAAATGCCCCAAATTTTTAGCAAACAGATGTATGAGGCGTGTCACAGATATACCACACTGCAAAATATGTGGCTTGTTTTTGTTTTAAAATGCAAAATAGTGTTGTATATAACTAGAGTAACAGACAGGAAAAACACTGGAATACCAGCCTAAAATGGCCAAACTTGGACCACGCAGATATATGAGGTCTGGTACGGAGATACCACACTGCCAAATATGTGGCCTGTTTTTTTTAAAAAGGCAAAATAGTACTGTATATAACTAGTGTGAGAGACAGGAAAACACTTGAATACTGGCCGAAAAAGGCAAAACTTGCACCACGCAGATATATGAGGTCTGGCACGGAGATACCACATTGCCAAATATGTGGCCTGTTCTTTTTTTTTAAAAAAATAAGGCAAAATAGTGCAGTATATAACTAGAGTGACAGACAACCACTCCCAAATATGTGGCCTGTTTTTTTTTAAAAAGGCAAAATAGTGCTGTAAATAACTTGAGTGACAGACTGGAAAACTGTTATGAAATGGTCACTGAGGAGGATGGCAGTAATAGGCTAGGCCACCAGGAAACCAGAAAGGTTGGTAACTTAGCAGATTGCAGACCCCTAATCCTAACAACACAACTAGCAGTAGCCGCGGGGCGTACCTACAATGCCCTAGACGCCTCGGCACAGCCGGAGAGCTAACTAAGCCTAAAGCAAGAAAGGTGAAATCTAATCTGCCCCGGAGTAGAACCCCAAAGGAATTGATATACCTCAAACATATGTCAGCGAGACAAGATGAGGCACAAACACAGGTAGAAAATAGACTGAGCAAATGATGGGGCCCAAACTGTCTAGACAGGATAGAACAGGAAAGACACTGTCTGCAATCACGCAAAAATCCTAAAAAATCCAACATGACTGATGTACAAAAAAACTGAGGTTTTACGACATCTCACCCACTATATCAGCATTCTGGTATGAACTGGCATGAAAGCAAAGCAAAAGGGGCTAATATAACAGGGGACTGAACAAACTGACACAAACTGTACCATATGGAGCGGGGTCCAGCACTGCCCCAGCAGGGAGCACGCTGAATCCTCACAGCAGAGCAGAAAAAGACAAAACCACATCAGATGCAAAGGATTAGCAAAAGAACCACTTAATTGAAAAATGCAGGATCAGGTAGGAGACAGCAGACCTCAAAATGCACAGGAAGAAACAATCACCAGCAGCAACTGAAGGAAGTCTGCTCACTTAAATACTTCCAGTCAGTAACCCCAGATTTCCAATCATCGTCGTCAGGTGGCAGACTTCAGTCAATCCGGCCAGCTCCACTACCCACAGTAACCACAAGAGGGAGCCCCGACTCAGAAGTAAGAGAATTCACAACAGTGCCCCCCTTGAGGAGGGGTCACCAAATCGTCATCCACGCCACCAGGCCGATCAAAATGGGCCTGGTGAAAAGTATGAACCAATCTCTCGGCATGAATGTCAGAAGCTGAGATTGAGCACTCCACCTGTTAGCCGCAGGTGTTTTTAATCAAAGCAGGGCCACTTTCCCTCCACGAGATATAGACTTCAGTCTAAACAGAGGATTTTTCATAGGTTCCCATTCAGATGGAGACTTCAATCTTAGTGAGGATTGGCATAGATAGGGTCCTGGAAAATGAGAAATGCCTTACCGTGGCTTCCAGGTACACATAACTTTGCCATTTTATGCACTAAACTTTCTCAATTTTTCATACTTCTAATGCAGTAATGCAATTCATTTTTCATGTTTGCATGTTATGGCTAGTGTTGAGCATTCCGATACCGCAAGTATCGGGTATCGGCCAATATTCACTGTATCGGAATTCCGATACTGAGTTCCGACACTTAGCATATCGAATACCGGAATCGGAAGTTCCCATAATACTATGAGCCAGTTTGATTTGATTCAGCCAATGACAATCCTGAGAAGTTTGGGGGCATGCTCTTAGGCATGTAGGCATGTTAACTAATGGCATGGCTGTGATTGGCTGCTGAAATGATGTCATGATGCACTATAAAATCCGCCGCCGCCATTTCTGGTTCACTCTGCTGTGAATTCAGTTAGGGACAGGCTGCTGTTCAAGACTGTGAGGGACAGTTAGATATAGCGATTCTCACAATCATAGTGTGCTTTACCTAGGCTACATAAAAAACCACTGTAGCTTTCTTTTGCCTTGCAGCAGTGTTCTGTGTGAGTGCAGCTCACGCTGTTGTGTCCTGCAGGCACGTCTGCTTGTAGGCCACTCAGCGTGTCACTGCCTCATACATATTTTTCTTTTATAGCTGCAAATTTTTCATTCTCGTATTAGTGTGCAATTGCATCCATCCGTATCCATATACGTTGGTTGCAACCACTATAGGAGTAGAGAGCGTAGCCTTTCTGCAGCCTTTCAGTGCTAGTGCCCATTTATGTGCACTGTTCACGGCTGTCTAAGAGGTCTCTGTGTGAGTGCAGCTCACGCTGTAGTGTGTCCTGCAGGAACGTCTGCATGTAGGCTGCTCAGCGTGCGTCACTGCCTCACACATATTTTTCTTTTATTGCAGCTTATTTTTTATTCTCCTTTTAGTGTGCATCCATCTGTATCCATCTACATTGGTTGGTTGCAAACACTATATAGGAGTAGATAGAGGAGCCTTTTTTCTGGCTTATGCCCTTCAGCTGCAGCCAGATTAGTATTACCCTATTTTTTGGAGCCTCATCTTTTGCATTGTAGGTTAACTTCCTGCATTGTAATAGCTCCAAAAAGTTTGTGATACTATCGCAAACAAATCTTTGGTCACATCCATTTAGTTTTTTTTCGAAAAAAAACAAAATAAAGTTCACCAAACACTACATTTGACAGTTGTGTAGGCCACATTAGCTCCTATTAAAGTGCAGTCCACACACACACGTCATAAAATTAGTGTTTCTTATACCTGTTACCAGCTGTTCAGGAATAAGCACACTAAGCCCCCCCTTTGTACTTTTCTGCCTATCTTTATCAGTCTATCAAGACGAAGAAGGCAGGGAGCAAGGCACGTGAGTGTGGAGTTTCAGCAGGGAGAGGACGTGGGGATTCTGCAGGGAGAGGACGTGTGGATTCTGTGCCTGCTGCGGGCACCAGTGAGTCAGCATCCCCGAGTTTTAGCAGGCAACAGTCCTTTATGCGCAGCTTTGTAGGACCTCACCGTACCACACTGCTGCGGGAGGAACAAATTGAAGCCGTTGTCGGATGGATGGCAGCTACCGCATCGACTTCAATGATTTCCTCGTCCTCTCAGGGCCAGAGCACTGAAGAGCAACCATCTGTCTCTTCACCACCTGCCAAAGTGCCTAGGCAGTCAGAGAGCCCTGGACAGGAGCCACCACAGTCTCTACGTCTGTTCTCTGAATCTGTTGGCTTGGAAAGAGGGGGCCAGCCAAGCAGCATTCAAGAATGTGAAGAAGAGGGAGTATGCAGTGATGCATAACTTCTTTGTCCCTCTGAATCTGAAGAGGCGGGTGGGCCAGTGCCTATGGTCAGCACACCTCAGTACGCATCAGATGATGACGAGACTCAGGTGCCACTTTCTGGTGCATACGGTGCTGGCGAGACAACCCAGGAGAAGCAGGTGTTTGAAGAGGGGAGTGTAGATGATGAGGTCCTTGACCCATCATGGCGTGAGGAACAGGAAGGTGGTGGGAGCAGCTCTGAGGGAGAGATTCCCCGAACGGCCAAAACAGGAGGGAGAGGGAGGGGGCAGACTTGGTTGCCTGTAGCCTCCACTTCAGCACCCGTTAGGAGCATTCCTCTTCCAAAAGCCAAAACGGGCGCTCCCAAGACTTGCAGTGCGTGGTCCTTTTTTGACACAGTTGCCGATGACATTTGCTTTGTCAAATGCAACCTGTGTCATCAGAAAGTCAAAAGAGGGAAAAATGTCAGCAACCTCAATACCACAAATATGTGGAAACATGTGCGGACCAAGCACGAGGTGGAATTACACAGACACACTGAAGATGTAGGCCAACATACAGCACCACCTACCACCTCTTCAGCCCGTGTTGGGGCCTCTTCCTCCAGCTCACACACAGCTGGTTCGGCTTCCTCACAGGATCGCCAAGGAAGAATCTCTGGCACTGTTGTCTGGAGACCCAGTGACATTCCACCCACAGCACCACGTTCCCAGTCATCCTCACACTCCCTGGCCACTCTACAGCCATCGGTAGCACAGGCATGGGATAAAAGGCAGCCATACTCAGCAAACCATCCCCGAGCACAGGCTCTGAATGCTGGCATTGCCAAACTACTGGCCCTAGAAATGCTCTCATTCAGGCTGGTGGAGACTGACACATTCCGGAACTTCATGGCATTGGCAGTCCCACAATACACCGTGCCCAGCCGCTTTTATTTCAGCAGGCAAGCCGTCCCTGCCCTGCAAAAGCATGTGGAGGGAAAAATAAAACATGCGCTACTAAACGCCATCAGTAGCAAGGTCCACCTGACCCCCGATGCGTGGACCAGTAACCATGGTCAGGGACTATACCTTTCCCTCACTGCCCATTGGGTCAATGTTGTGGAGCCGGGTACAGATCTGGAGAGTGGCGCTGTATGTGTTCTGCCAACTCCACGGATTGCAGGAATCCAGTCTCTACACATTGACTCCTCCTCGTACTCAAGTTCCTCAGAAACAGCACTGCAGGAGCCTGTTACGACCGATATGAGCACAGCCGTGGCCAAACGTCAACAGGCCGTACTCAAATTAATTTCTTTGGGGAATAGAAGCCACACAGCGCAGGAGCTCTGGAATGCCATCAAGCAGGAGAGCGACGTGTGGTTTGTGCCAGTGAATCTCCAGCCAGGCTTGGTAGTGTGTGACAATGACCAAAATCTGGTGGCAGCTCTGGGCCTAGGCAACCTCACTCACATCCCATGTCTGGCACATGTGCTGAACTTGGTCATGCAGAGCTTTCTGAGGGACTATCCGGATCTTGATGCACTGCTGCACAAGGTCCGCATAGAGTGCGCTCACTTGCGGCGTTCCAGCACGGCAAGATCGCGCCTTGCTGCTCTGCAGCGCCGATTACGCCTTCCGGAACATCGCATCGTGTGTGACCTACCCACCAGGTGGAATTCAACATATGTTGGAGCGGTTGTGTGAGCAGCAGGCAGCAGTCATGGAGTACCAGCTGCATCAGGCGCGAACAAGTCACACTGTGCGCCGGTCACACTTCAGCACCACTGAGTGGGCCTCTATGAAGGACATCTGCCTCGTTTTGCGTGCCTTCGATGATTCCACGCGGATGGCGAGTGCAGATGATGCACTAGTCAGCATGACTGTCCCCCTTATCTGCCTGCTTCAAAAAACACTGCAAGCACTAAGGGAGGAGGTTTTGGAAGAGGTGGAGGATGAGTAGTCACAAATGCCATCCGCTTCTGGACAGTCTGCGCTACGTGGTTCCTCACAAAGGCCTAGGCAGGGGACACTTTGTGAGGAGGATGAGGAGGAGTCAATGGAGGAGGAAGATATCTCTCGAGAGGAGGGAGTTACACAATGCTCTAGTCAGTATGTACAATGAGGGTTGTTGTGAGTTCATTTTCCCCTTCGTCACTGAGGTCTGGTGAACTCCCTATTCTGGTAAAGGAAGGTAATGAGCCTGATTATCAGGCACCTGAGCCTAATGAGGATGACTGGCTGAGTGGAGTCACGGACTGGATATAAGGCTGCCGACGCCCTTCTGCCCTGCGGGTGATTTCTCTGTGGACTTCTAGGACACCAGTCTGATTCCTGCTCCTCTAAAGCTAAGTTTTCTGCTTTGCCTGTTAGCATTTGTGTTTTGTTTTTGTTTTCCTTGCTTTTCTGGATTCTGCCATTCCCTGCTGGGGTGAGCTGAATCTCCTTTTGCCGGTTGCTCTGTCTTCAGTATATTCCTGAGTACTGACATAGCTTTTTTGAAGCCTAGCGTCTTCAGGGCCTTTTTCACTGTCAGTCTGTTGGCTCTTATTTTCATAGGGTTTTTCACGGATTGCAGACAGCAGCCTTCCTGTCCTTTCCTATCTAGTTAGCTTGGACCCCGTCTTTGCTCAGTCTATCTTTCTGTCTGTGTAAGTGTTTTCATCTTGCTTCACCGTCATTATATGTTGGGGGCTGCCTATTGCTTTGGGGTCTTCTCTGGGGCAGTTTAGATTTCCCCTTTCTTTCTTTAGGCCTATTTAATTCTCCGGCTGTGATCGAGGGGTCTAGGGCATCGTAGGAACCCCCCACGGCTACTGTTAGTTGTTGTGGATAGGATTAGGGGTCTGCAATCCGATAGTTGCCAACCTCTCTGGTTTTCTGGACTTAGCTAGCATTGCTGTTTTTGCCTCCTACGGTGACTCAATCATAACAAAGGGTGGGGTGATGCAGAGCAGGCAGAGATGATGACTCAAGCAGGGGACAGCGTTTCTTTGGCAGTTGGGAGTCTGCAGCACATGGTTGATTTCATGCTGCAGTGCCTGAGAAATGACCGCCGCATCGCCCACATTCTCAACCCGGCTGATTATTGGGTGTACACCCTCCTAGAGCCTCGCTACCGGGACAACTTACAAAGCCTCATACCACCGTTGAACCGGGAGCGCAAAATGCGGGAGTACCAAGACACACTGGTGCAGTCCATCATGTTCTCCATTACACCCAACAGCAGTGCTGCAAGTGCTTTGCAAAGCAGCTCTGTGCGTCGAGGCAGTGGAGGAAGCTCTGCACAAAGAGGGAGCAGAGGCAGCGCCTCAGCACAAGGCAAGACCAGTATGGCCCAAATGCGGCAAAGTTTTGTGTGTCCGCCACAAATGTCTACACCATCACAGACGGCTTCAGTCAGCAGGAGGCAACGTTTCCGTCAGATGGTGACAGACTACCTGTCTTGCCCTGTCAGTGTACTCCCAGATGGCTCTTCCCCCTTCAAGTTTTTGGTCTCTAAGCTGGATACATGGCCAGAGCTTAGCCAGTATGCATTGGAGGTGCTGGCTTGCTCTGCTGCCAGTGTATTATCGGAACGCGTCTTTAGTGCCGCAGGTGGTGTACTAACAGACCGTCGCACGCGACTATCCTCCGATAACATTGACCGGCTTACTTTTCTGAAAATGAGCAAGACCTGGATCTTGCCAGAATTTGCCAGTCCTCTTCCAGAATAAATAATTGGTTGGCAACAGTATCCAGGTCTCCTGTTGTGTTCATGTTTCTACCACCTGAACTGTAATTCCTGGGCTTCAACACAGCCAGTTGTCGCTCAGAAGTGCCGTCTGCACAGAGAATCATAGAATCATAGAATCATAGAATCGTCGAGTTGGAAGGGACCTCCTGGGCCATCTGGTCCAACCCCCTGCTCAAAGCAGGATTCGCTAAATCATCCCAGTCAGATGTCTGTCCAGCCTCTGTTTGAAGACTTCCATTGAAGGAGAACTCACCACTTCTCGTGGCAGCCTGTTCCACTCATTGATCACTCTAACTGTCAAAAAGTTTTTTCTAATATCTAATCTGTGTCTCTTCCCATTCAGTTTCATCCCATTGCTTCTAGTCTTTCCTTGTGCAAATGAGAATAAAGTTGATCCTTCTACAATGTGACAGCCCTTTAGATATTTGTAGACAGCTATTAAGTCTCCTCTCAGTCTTCTCTTTTGCAAACTAAACATTCCCAAATCCTGCAACCTTTCCTCATAAGACAGGGTTTGCAGACCGGTCACCATTCTGGTCGCTCTTTTCTGAACTTGCTCCAGCTTGTTGATGTCTTTTTTAAAATGTGGTGCCCAAAACTGGACACAATATTCCAGATGAGGTCTGACCAAAGAGGAGTAGAGGGAAATAATGACTTCACGTGATCTAGACTGTATGCTTCTGTTAATACATCCTAGAATTGCATTTGCCTTTTTTGCTGCTGCATCACACTGTTGACTCATATTCAGTCTGTGATCTATTAGTATACCCAAGTCTTTTTCACATGTGCTGTCACTTAGCCCTATTCCTCCCATTCTATATATGCTTTTTTCATTTTTATTGCCCAGATGTAGTACTTTGCATTTCTCCCTGTTAAAAACCATTCTGTTAGTTGCTGCCCACTTCTCCAGTTTATTTAAATCTTTTTGAATCCTCTCTCTCTCTTCTCTAGTATTAGCTATCCCTCCTAGCTTTGTGTCATCAGCAAATTTAATCAGTTTACCCTCAATTCCTTCATCTAAATCGTTGATAAAGATGTTGAACAATACAGGGCCCAGGACAGAGCCCTGTGGTACCCCACTTGAGACATTCTTCCAACTGGATGTGCAGCCATTTACGACCACTCTTTGGGTCCGATCACTAAGCCAGTTATGAATCCACCTAACAGTTGCCTTGTCCATTCCATACTTAGTCATTTTATCAATAAGGATTGTATGAGAGACTTTGTCAAATGCTTTGCTGAAGTCAAGATATACTATATCTACAGCATTTCCTTGATCCACCCAATCAGTGATACCGTCATAGAAGGAAATTAAGTTAGTCTGACATGACTTATTAGTTAGAAACCCATGCTGACTCTGTTTAATCACTTCATTCTTATCCAGGTATTGACATACATGTTGTTTAATAATTTGTTCAAAGATCTTTCCTGGTATAGAAGTCAGACTCACCGGCCTATAGTTGCCTGGGTCCACCTTCTTCCCCTTTTTGAAGATAGGAACAACATTTGCTCTTCTCCAGTCTTCTGGCACTTCTCCTGTTCTCCAAGAATTTTCAAAGATTATGGAGAGGGGTTCAAAAATTTCTTCTGCTATCTCCTTCAGTACTCTGGGGTGTAATTCATCTGGACCTGGAGATTTGAATTCATTTAGGTTAGCTAAGTGTTTCCTCACTATCTTTCTGTTTATAGATATCCTGGATTCTTCTATTCCCTTAATAGGACAGTGAATAACAGTTGATGTTGCATTTCCTTTCTGAGAGAAAACAGATGCAAAATAGGAATTTAAAAGTTCAGCCTTCTCAACATCCTGTCTTACCATTTCATCATTTTCATCCTGTAAAAATCCTATAGCATCTTTGACTTTTCTTTTACTTTTGACATATCCCCAAAATCCTTTATTATTGCTTTTGACATCTCTTGCAAGCCTCAGTTCATTTTCAGCTTTAGATAATCTGATTTGTGCCCTGCAGGTTCTGCAGACAGCATTATATTCTTCTTTAGATATGCCTCCCTCTTTCCATTTTATAAACATTTTTTTCTTCCTTTTTAGCATGTGCTTAAGTTCTGTGTTCATCCATCCTGGTTTCCTTAAATGCTTCCTATTCTTCCCTCTTTTCGGAATTGTTAACAACTGTGCTTTGAGAATTTCATTTTTCAAGATTTCCCATCCTTCCTGGACATTTTTGTCTTTAAGGATATGTGTATGGCTTTTTCTGGTCTTTTGCTTCCCTTCCCATGTTGTTCTAGTTTAAAGCTCTCCTTACAAGTGTAGCAAGGCGACTTCCAAATACATGCTTTCCAGTCTTCGTAAGGTGCACCCCATCTCTAGCAAGTAGTCCATCTTTTCAGCTGCAACCGCCAAAACCCAGTGATCGTTGAGCTCGCGGAGACTCTTCACTTATCCCAGAAGGCACTGGGAATATGCAAATGATCTCCTCAAGACTCTTCCCCTGGTTTTCTGATTTCCTCTTTTCAGCTGCAACCGCCAAAACCCAGTGATCGTTGAGCTCGCGGAGACTCTTCACTTATCCCAGAAGGCACTGGGAATATGCAAATGATCTCCTCAAGACTCTTCCCCTGGTTTTCCGATTTCCTCTTTTCAGCTGCAACCGCCAAAACCCAGTGATCGTTGAGCTCGCGGAGACTCTTCACTTATCCCAGAAGGCACTGGGAATATGCAAATGATCTCCTCAAGACTCTTCCCCTGGTTTTCCGATTTCCTCTTTTCAGCTGCAACCGCCAAAACCCAGTGATCGTTGAGCTCGCGGAGACTCTTCACTTATCCCAGAAGGCACTGGGAATATGCAAATGATCTCCTCAAGACTCTTCCCCTGGTTTTCCGATTTCCTCTTTTCAGCTGCAACCGCCAAAACCCAGTGATCGTTGAGCTCGCGGAGACTCTTCACTTATCCCAGAAGGCACTGGGAATATGCAAATGATCTCCTCAAGACTCTTCCCCTGGTTTTCCGATTTCCTCTTTTCAGCTGCAACCGCCAAAACCCAGTGATCGTTGAGCTCGCGGAGACTCTTCACTTATCCCAGAAGGCACTGGGAATATGCAAATGATCTCCTCAAGACTCTTCCCCTGGTTTTCCGATTTCCTCTTTTCAGCTGCAACCGCCAAAACCCAGTGATCGTTGAGCTCGCGGAGACTCTTCACTTATCCCAGAAGGCACTGGGAATATGCAAATGATCTCCTCAAGACTCTTCCCCTGGTTTTCCGATTTCCTCTTTTCAGCTGCAACCGCCAAAACCCAGTGATCGTTGAGCTCGCGGAGACTCTTCACTTATCCCAGAAGGCACTGGGAATATGCAAATGATCTCCTCAAGACTCTTCCCCTAGCTCCTGTGTTAGTGGGGTTCAGTAATGAAAGAAAAAACCAAAAAAAAAAAAATCATGCAAAAAAAATAGGATCACCACACAGTATCAATAGGTACAAACTATGAGCAAATTTTATTAATGACAAGCCAAAAAAACAGCACACATTTAAAAACATCTAAAAATCCAAAAGATCATAAATGAACTCTCCAAAAGATGACAGAATATAATATAATAGATTTTAATATATCAATAGACCGCAAATGCTGAAAGTGCACAGAGAAAAATAACTCTGAATAAATGCTGCCAGCATATAAACAACAATCTTAGATTATAAACCAGTGTAGCCCCCATATATGGAGCATGCAGTGCAAAAGTTAAACACTGATTATTACCAAAAGCCAAACGGCTGAATGCCACAAGAAAGGGGTTAATAGTGAATACACAGTGATGCCAAATGCATCCTGCATGCTGGGCTACCGAAGCTGAATACGTCACCCTATATGATAGTGATTGGGGGAACCAGTCAGTCGTCCCGTCATCTGAATAGAGCAGCGGTGTGGTCAGTGGTGATGTTAAGCGTCCATGAGAGAAACCCACGCGTATCGTGTCTTTTTCAAGGTGAGCATGGTCAGCTATGTCACAAAGTATCCATTTATACCCATATAATTACTTATTATTACCAGCTGGCAGCCTGTGTTAGGAGCAGGCAAGTAAGTTCCTGGACGCTGACAATACAAGACCCGAAAGAAATCATGGTCAGGAGTTAAAGGCTATACAGCACTTTCAAAGATGAACGAATAATCCCCGAGCAGAGGATCTATTTTATCTAAATTCATCTCAATAAGTCCCTCAAGCATGCACAGATGACACTTAAATAGTTATAGTGTTGTAGACAGTGATTTTTGAATCACAGGTGAAACAATCACTAAATTTATTAAGGGAAAGCTCCTTTCTGATTGTAAAAAAATGACCAAACATGCTCAGATGACATTTAGTTAGAGCACAATCAGATAAAGAAACAAATACCCACCTACTACAGGTCTATTATGAAAATACATTGTAGTATAACTCTTAAGCATGCTCAGATGACACTAAGTTGGCTATTGGAGCACAGTCAGATAAGGATAGAAATGCAAACCTTCTACAGGTCTATTGTGGATAATGCATTGTGGTATAACCCTCAAGCATGCTCAGATGACAATTGATTAGCTATTAGAGCACAATCAAATAAAGATACACACATGTAAAACTACTACAAATCTGTTGTGGATAATGTATTGTGGTATACCCCTCAAACATACTCAGATGACACTTAGTTAGCTATTAGAGCATAATCAAATAAAGGTAAAAATGCATACCCACTATAGATCTATTATGGATAATGCGTTGAGGTATGAAGCTCAAGCATGCTCTGATGATACTTAGTTAAAGCACAATCAAATGAAAAAACACATGCAAACCCAATGTAGATCTACTGTGGATAATGCATTAGGATATAACCCTCAAGCATGCTCATATGAAACTTAGTTGGCTATTAGAGCAAAATCAATTAAAGATACACTTACAAACCTACTACAGATCTATTGTGGATAATGTATTGTGGTATACCAATCAAGCATGCTCAGAAGACACTTAGTTAGCTAACGATACACATGCAAACCCACTATAGATCTATTGTGGATAATGCATTGAGGTATATCCCTCAAGCATGCTCAGATGACACTTAGTTAACTATTAGAGCACACAAATGGAAATACAGATGAGGATATGTTACAACCTTCAAAAAATCTTCACAACTGTACTATTTATATTGTATCCAGCACAAGTATGTGTATTCGAAAATTAATACCACATTTGAAAGAGGATCATTAATCAAGATTGTTCCCAGATGAGGAGGTTATCCTTCAAAAATATACAAAGTAAAAGTCTATTGATTGTTTGAATTTATTTTTCTGTTTTCCTAATTTCTCATATCCCCACTATATTAGGGCTAGATAAATGACCTAACATGAAGACACACAGATATAATTAAGGAACATAGATTCTATACAAAGAAAAGCCTCTCAGTTACATAGTGAATATCATGAGATATGCTAGCAGCATTTAACAAATCTTGAAGGTCATAAACTCGCCCTTATGAACGAAGAATTACACACACAGTACAAAAGATCTGTAGAAGGAATACTTGATGTGGATATTCTTTCCAATAGTACAGAAAAAAAAATGCTTGCAGTCCTATCCCACTTCAGAAACTGGAGTTTGACGAAGGGAAAATAACCTGTGAAAAGAAATTTTGGAAAGGAAAAAAAATGAATAAAAACATTTATTTTTATTTCTAGAGAAGGAAAAGAAAGGAAAGAAGGAAACAGAGGGGGACTAGTCAAAGCACAGAGAGGGAGATGGGTAAAAGGGAAGATAAGCCTGCTGAATGAGGCGACCCGCTGCACAACGTGCTCAAAACAGAGAACGCAGAAACTACGTTTTTCTGTAGAATCCAGTGTACAGGAGCTCCTCATTTAAACCAGCCGGTGATAAACAGCCCAGATCAAATATCCATCTGGCCTCTCGTCTGAGTAGTTCATCTGTAATATTCCCTCCCCTAATATTTACTTGAACCCCCTCTAGGCCCAAAACCCTGAGTGGGGTTCAGTAACGCCAGCTGCTCCCCTGCCGTGTGGACGGCAAAGTCTCCAGCTCCCTCCACAATCGAACTACTACTAAATTTTAACCGTGCTCCACTTAGGCCTCTGGCTCCACTGTCTCTAGTAATTCCCCTGGCCTCCAACTCCGTCAGTTGCTGCTCCAAAGAGGTGTCTGCAGAATCCACACTTGTTCCTGTGTTAGTGGGGCTCACTCACGTCAGTTGATCCCCTGATGTGTGTCTGGCAATGTCTCCTGCTCTGTCCACATTCCCATTACTAGTAGTGGGAATGTGGACAGAGCAGGAGACCTTGCCGGACACACATCAGGGGATCAACTGACGTGACTGAGCCCCAGTAACACAGGAACAAGTGTGGATTGTGCAGACGCCACTTCAGAGCAGTAACTGGCGGGGTTGGAGGCCAGGGGAAATACTAGAAAAAGTGGAGCCACAGGCCATAGTGGCGCACGGTTACAATCAGTAGTTGTCTACAACCTATATAAAACTTGCTGCAAGTTGGCCTCCGCCTGCTGCATGATTGTTCCTGGGCTCCAACAACGCCAGTTGGTGTTCAGAAGTGCCGTCTTCACAGAGAAAAACACACTAGCTCCTGTGTTAGTGGGGTTCGGTAACGTCAGCTGTTCCCCTGCTGTGTGGACAGCAATGTCTCCTGCTGCCTCCACACTCAAAAAACAGCAGGCCTCAGCCTGCTCCATGCTTGATCCTGGGCTCCAACAACGCCAGTTGGTGTTCAGAAGTACCGTCTTCACAGAGAACAACACACTATCTCCTGTGTTAGTGGGGTTCAGCAACGCCAGCTGCTCCCCTGCTGTGTGGACGACAAAGTCTCCTGCTGCCTCCAAAATCACACTACATCTTATTTTCTACTTGCTTCAAGTAGGCCTCAGCCTGCTCCATGATTGTTCCTGGGCTTCAACACAGCCAGTTGATGCTTGGAAGTGCCGTCCGCACAGAGAGAAACACTAGCTCCTGTGTCAGTGAGGTTCAGTAACGCCAGCTGCTCCCCTGCTGTGTGGACGACAAAGTCTCCTGCTGCCTACACAGTCACACTACTACAGATTTTTAACCATGCACGGGTACTCCCTCCTGCCCAGCCTGGTTCCAGCACGCCTGCTGTTTCCAGTGAGTGTCAACGTCACTTTGCCACCAATACATTGTCCTGTTGTGTTGCTGTCGGGTTAGCCGAGTCTATGGTGCCTGCAGTTTAGGTGCTTCCTATGAGGGCTGCGGTTTCTGGTAATAAAGGCTGGTTCCGTAGTGCCAATAGGACTAGCACCCCCTGTTGGACTGTGGGTTTCGGTAACTGCGGCCTGTTCGCGGCCTTGCAATTTTGTTTATTATGGGTACCTTCTGTTACCCATCCAGGTTCCAGTGCCATCAGCTGGTTCTCGGAAGTGCCTTTGGCCTAGGTGCCTCCTTCTCGGTATCCGAGTTCCAGCAACGTCTGCTGGTCCTTGGTAGTGCTTTGTAGCACAGGTACCTCCTGCTTAGTAACCGTGTTCCAGCACCGTCAGCTGGTCCACGGTTGTGCCATTGGCTCTTGTTCCTTCTGCTGCCCCTCCGGGTTCCAGCACCATCAGCTGGTTCTCGGCACTGTCTTTGGCAAGGGTACTCCCTCCTGGCCAGCCTGGTTCCAGCACGCCTGCTGTTTCCGGGTAGTGTCAATGTCACTTTGCCACCAACTCGTCCGGTCGTGCTGTGGTCGGGTTAGCTGAGACTATGGTGCCTGCAGTTTAGGTGCTTCCTATGTGGGATGTGGGTTCTGGTAATAAAGGCTGGTTCCGTAGTGCCAATAGGACAAGCACCCCCTGTAGGACTGTGGGTTTCGGTAATTGCGGCCTGCTCGCGGCCTTGCAACTTTGTTTATCATGGGTACCTTCTGCTACCCATCCGGGTTCCAGCACCATCAGCTGGTTCTCGGCAGTGCCTTTGGCCGAGGTGCCTCCTCGGAATCCAAGTTCCAGCAACATCTGCTGGTCCTTGGTAGTGCTTTGCAGCACAGTTACCTCCTGCTTAGTAACCGTGTTCCAGCACCATCAGCTGGTCCACGGTTGTGCCATTGGCTCTTGTTCCTTCTGCTGCCACTCTGGGTTCAAGCACCGTCAGCTGGTTCTCGCTAGTTCCATTGACTCTTGTAGCTTCTGCTACCCATCCGGGTTCCAGCACCGTCAGCTAGTTCTCAGTAGTGCCTTTGGCCTAGGTGCCTCCTTCTCGGTATCCGAGTTCCAGCAACATCTGCTGGTCCTTGGTAGTGCTTTGTAGCACAGGTACCTCCTGCTTAGTAACCGTGTTACAGCACCGTCAGTTGGTCCCCGGTTGTGCCATTGGCTCTTGTTCTTTCTGCTGCCCCTCCGGGTTCCAGCACCATCAGCTGGTTCTCGGCAGTGCCTTTGGCCTAGGTGCCTCCTTCTCGGTGTCCGAGTTCCAGCAACGTCTGCTGGTCCTTGGTAGTGCTTTGCAGCATCGGTACCTCCTGCTTAGTAACCGTGTTCCAGCCCCGTCAGCTGGTCCACGGTTGTGCCATTGGCTCTTGTTCCTTCTGCTGCCACTCTGGGTTCCGCACGTCAGCTGGTCCTCGCTGGTTCCATTGTCTCTTGCAGCTTCTGCTACCCATCCGGGTTCCAGCACCGTCAGCTGGTTCTCGGTAGTGCCTTTGGCCTAGGTGCCTCCTCGGTATCCGAGTTACAGCAACGTCTGCTGGTCCTTGGTAGTGCTTTGTAGCACAGGTACCTCCTGCTTAGTAACCATGTTCCAGCGCCGTCAGCTGGTCCACGGTTGTGCCATTGGCTCTTGTTCCTTATGCTGCCCCTCCGGGTTCCAGCACAGTCAGCTTGTCCTCGCTAGTTCCATTTGTTCTTGTTCCTTCTGCTAACCATCCGGGTTCCAGTACCGTCAGCCGGTTCTCAGCAGTTCTTCAGCCTTCTTGTACCTTCTGCTACTTTTCCAAGTTCGAGCTTTGGAAATGGTTTTTGGTTCTCACTCTGGATCTCCCTGACGATGACCCTGAAGACGACGACCCTGAAGACCACACCAAAGAAGACCAAAAAGATGAACCTGAAGAAGATGACCAAGAGGACAAAGAATATGAAGACAACCACCAAGAAGCAGAACAACAAGAGACAGAAGACCAAGAAGCAGAAAAACCAAAAGCAGAAAAACATTAAGCATAAGACTAAAAATCAGAGCAAATTATATTATCTAAATTATAAGCAGAAGAAGTCTAAGCAGTGTATGGGGGTGAGTCCGTTCCTCCTCGTGGTGCCCCTGGAAAATGCCTGCTGCTGCAGGCCAAACTGAACGCGGACAAATCCTGTTGTAAATCTTTTGTGACAGGCAGAACGGAAGGTGTAATCTTCAAACTTTTATAGATAACAACTACAGGAATGCCTGTCACAAATAAGAATATGATGAAGTAGAATATGAAGAAGAAGAATAAATGAATAAGAAGAATATAAAGAATGTAAAAAAAAGAATAATAGGAAGACGGTGAAGAAGAAGATGAATAAGGTGAAAAAGAAGTTGAAGAAAAAGAAGCTAGTGCAGAGGATGATGAAGGAGAAAGTGTGGGAGAAGTAAAAAAGAAGGTGAAGAGCATGGAAGTAGCGAAACATACATATCTGACAAAATATAAAAGAGGTTAACATAGTCAATATCTTTGTAACTCCGAACGTCTTAAATTTAATTCCTGCTATTCCATTTGATTGGGCTAAACCTCTATGGCTTTCATGTCTCCTACACCTCCCCCAATACATTCTACATTATTCTTAGTTGTTTTTCTTCAAGTAGAATTAACATACAAGGAAAGAAAGGGTTTTTTTTATTCCGATATTTCTGTTCCATTGACTTGAATGGGACTTCCGGGATCGGAATCGGCGATACCCGATACTTTTTGGAGATCGGCCAATCCAATCCGATCCGATATTTTTCAATATCGGGTGGTATCGCTCAACACTAGTTATGGCGCTACAGTGTGCTTCCTTTTTTGTTTCAATGTATATGAGTTGGTGACTCTAGGTTAGGCCTGTTTCACACTTCAGTTTTTGTCCATCAGTCAAGATCCGCCGTTTTACAAAAAAAACGGATCCGCCATTTTGCTTGGCGGATCCGTTTTTTTTCCCATTGAGTTGCATTACCGGCGGATCTTGACGGATGGCCATCCATTGGATCCGTTTTTTTGCTGTTACGCCAAAATTTTGACGTCCACCGACATGCCTGAACGGAGCATGTAACGTTTTTTTGGCGGTAGGATCCGCACTTCACACTGCGCATGCCCGAAAGACTTCACTCAGCCTGAAAATTAACCCTAAAGTCTGTTCTGGCGGCTGGAAAAAAAAAATTCTCTCTCTCTCTCCCCTCGCTACGGTTCCTTTAAAATTCTTCATTCATCGGATCCGTCAAAAAAACGGTCCGGTGGCATCCGTTCACATCAGTTTAGCAACGGATCCGCTTTCCGCCATTTTGGATTGTTTGGTCCAAACCTTTCACTTTCATTATCCGGGTAAACCTGGGAGTCCTGTGGCCCCCCATTGAGAGAGGGGTACTGTCATGATCAAAGCCGGAGTTTGTTTCATGCTATTCTCTCCCCGGTTTGGTTATGCGGGGGTTAAATCTTCTCTGCCTCATTTTGAGTTCTGGATGATTATTTCAGCCAGCTGTGTCCTGCAGAGCTTGTCAGTGTTTTCAAAAAGGGGAAGAAGGTGGACCCAAGCAACTATAGGCCGGTGAGTCTGACTTCTATACCAGGAAAGATCTTTGAACAAATTATTAAACAACATGTATGTCAATACCTGGATAAGAATGAAGTGATTAAACAGAGTCAGCATGGGTTTGTAACTAATAAGTCATGTCAGACTAACTTAATTTCCTTCTATGACGGTATCACTGATTGGGTGGATCAAGGAAATGCTGTAGATATAGTATATCTTGACTTCAGCAAAGCATTTGACAAAGTCTCTCATACAATCCTTATTGAAAAAATGACTAAGTATGGAATGGACAAGGCAACTGTTAGGTGGATTCATAACTGGCTTAGTGATCGGACCCAAAGAGTGGTCGTAAATGGCTGCACATCCAGTTGGAAGAATGTCTCAAGTGGGGTACCACAGGGCTCTGTCCTGGGCCCTGTATTGTTCAACATCTTTATCAACGATTTAGATGAAGGAATTGAGGGTAAACTGATTAAATTTGCTGATGACACAAAGCTAGGAGGGATAGCTAATACTAGAGAAGAGAGAGAGGATTCAAAAAGATTTAAATAAACTGGAGAAGTGGGCAGCAACTAACACAATGGTTTTTAACAGGGAGAAATGCAAAGTACTACATCTGGGCAATAAAAATGAAAAAAGCATATATAGAATGGGAGGAATAGGGCTAAGTGACAGCACATGTGAAAAAGACTTGGGTATACTAATAGATCACAGACTGAATATGAGTCAACAGTGTGATGCAGCAGCAAAAAAGGCAAATGCAATTCTAGGATGTATTAACAGAAGCATACAGTCTAGATCACGTGAAGTCATTATTTCCCTCTACTCCTCTTTGGTCAGACCTCATCTGGAATATTGTGTCCAGTTTTGGGCACTACATTTTAAAAAAGACATCAACAAACTGGAGCAAGTTCAGAAAAGAGCAACCAGAATGGTGACCGGTCTGCAAACCCTGTCTTATGAGGAAAGGTTGCAGGATTTGGGAATGTTTAGTTTGCAAAAGAGGAGACTTAATAGCTGTCTACAAATATCTAAAGGGCTGTCACATTGTAGAAGGATCAACTTTATTCTCATTTGCACAAGGAAAGACTAGAAGCAATGGGATGAAACTGAATGGGAGGAGACAGATTAGATGTTAGAAAAAACTTTTTGACAGTTAGAGTGATCAATGAGTGGAACAGGCTGCCACAAGAAGTGGTGAGTTCTCCTTCAATGGAAGTCTTCAAACAGAGGCTGGACAGACATCTGACTGGGATGATTTAGCGAATCCTGCTTTGAGCAGGGGGTTGGACCAGATGGCCCAGGAGGTCCCTTCCAACTCTACGATTCTATGATTCTATAATTCTATGCTTCCAGTCTACAGCCACAGACCCATATACCCTAGTTATCCTTCTGTCTCAGACTTCCTTACAGTGTATGATCCGGCTTGAATCTGAACCCTGCTTCCTGTTTTTCTGTCTCTGATACTATGTTACCGACTGGCTTCTTGACTCTCTGGCTTGGACCTGACTCCCCACTCTGTCTCACATTTTGGATACCATGTTCTCATGTAGGTGCTGACTTTTGGCTTGTCTCTGACCTTGTGTATTGCTGTGACTTCTGGTACTTTGTTGTCTTGTGTGTTGTTGGACCGGCCTGTCTGACTACTCTACCGTCTCTTTGTGGTAACCTGCACGTCTGTACTGCGGTGCTATACGGTGAGTGCAACTCCTTTTACCTTACCAGCTCCTCCTGGTGGAGACTGCACGCTACTGCTCCACGGTTGCATTACACTTTTGCTTCATATAATTGCTGGAGTTCTATGTTAAATGCCGTGTGTACTTTCACATCAAATTACTGCTGGACTTGTGCATATTAGCGGTTGCGCCCTGATATTACATTTCTGTTTTGTGCTGTGCACTTGCAAGAAAATCTGTTCGATTCTGTTTCACTTCTTGTATATATATATATATATATATATATATACACACTCACTGGCCACTTTATTAGGTACACCTGTCCAACTGTGTGTTAAGACTTAATTTCTAATCAGCCAATCACATGGCGGCAACTCAGTGCATTTAGGCATGTAGACATGGTCAAGACAATCTCCTGCAGTTCAAACCGAGCATCAGTATGGGGAAGAAAGGTGATTTGAGTGCCTTTGAACGTGGCATGATTGTTGGTGCCAGAAGGGCTGGTCTGAGAATTTCAGAAACTGCTGATCTACTGGGATTTTCACGCACAACCATCTCTAGGGTTTACAGAGAATGGTCCGAAAAAGAAAAAAAATCCAGTGAGCGGCAGTTCTGTGGCCGGAAATGCCATGTTGATGCCAGAGGTCAGAGGAGAATGGGCAGACTGGTTCGAGCTGATAGAAAGGCAACAGTGACTCAAATTGCCACCCGTTACAACCAAGGTAGGCAGAAGAGCATCTCTGAACGCACAGTGCGTCGAACTTTGAGGCAGATGGGCTACAGCAGCAGAAGACCACACTGGGTACCACTCCTCTCAGCTAAGAACAGGAAACTGAGGCTACAATTTGCACAAGCTCATCGAAATTGGACAGTAGAAGATTGGAAAAACGTTGCCTGGTCTGATGAGTCTCGATTTCTGCTGCGACATTCGGATGGTAGAGTCAGAATTTGGCGTAAACAACATGAAAGCATGGATCCATCCTGCCTTGTATCAACGGTTCAGGCTGGTGGTGGTGGTGTCATGGTGTGGGGAATTTTTTCTGGGCACTCTTTGGGCCCCTTGGTACCAATTGAGCATCGTTGCAATGCCACAGCCTACCTGAGTATTGTTGCTGACCATGTCCATCCCTTTATGACCACAATGTACCCAACATCTGATGGCTACTTTCAGCAGGATAATGCGCCATGTCATAAAGCTCGAATCATCTCAGATTGGTTTCTTGAACATGACAATGAGTTTACTGTACTCAAATGGCCTCCTCAGTCACCAAATCTCAATCCAATAGAGCATCTTTGGGATGTGGTGGAACGGGAGATTCGCATCAGGGATGTGCAGCCGACAAATCTGCGCCAACTGTGTGATGCCATCATGTCAATATGGTCCAAAATCTCTGAGGAATGCTTCCAGCACCTTGTTGAGTCTCTGCCACGAAGAATTGAGGCAGTTCTGAAGGCAAAAGGGGGTCCAACCCCTTACTAGCATGGTGTACCTAATAAAGTGGCCAGTGAGTGTATATATATATATATATATATATATATACTAATTTGTCTCAACTATGGTCTCAGATTTGTTTTATCACACGCAATCAGATTCCATAGTACCCACATAATTGTTACACATGGTAACAGAAGAAGAATAAGAAGCAACAGATGCAGTTGAATGGGTGGCTGATGGTTGTTGAGGTAGACAGGTCCACATTTTATCACCATGGCATTGCTAGAGTAACGCATGTTGATTGCTCATGTGAAGGTTCATGCATGTAGTAGTCAAATTATTGCAATTTTTCCCTCTACTCAGTTTTTTTTGCAAAGATAACGTGAGTTGGCTCTTCCTTTGCGGTGTAAAAAAAGACCTAGGGTAGGCAACCCTTCCCACCCCTGTGAATCTGCAGATTAGCTAACTCTGAGGATGCATTGTTCTTTGTGGTTGCATCACTCTAAGTCTGTGCCTTATGGTGCAACATATCCTCCTCATCTTCATCCTCCTCCACCTCCTCAGATGATCTACTCAGCAGTACGCCACACCATGTGTGATCTACAACCTCATCATCACTCTCTGTGTTATCACATTCCTCGCCCTAAGAGCCATTCTCCTCCTCTACCTTCATTGACAGCATGGAACAGTCCGCGTGAGCCTCAGATATCTGAGTTTCGTCAGGATCACCCACCCCCGGAGGTTAACCTCTGGTGAAGAGGGTTAACATGCTGCTCGGAACCTACTACGTCCTGCCCCGGATCCAAGCTAAAAAATTTTTGGGCATCGGTGCAGATTATTTCCTCCTCTTGACTCTGTGAACTGTATTGGCTGTGGATTCCCCGCATGAACTGTTACCATTACTCCATGTTATATCTCCCCATTCTGCTGAAGTAAAGCAGCTGTTATCCCCGAGACCTGTTGTCTGTGGTTATTCAATCGGCTGTGGACACTGTGTGTGGATGGATAACAGTGAACGGAATAGCCCTGTACCAGGGCTGTTGCATGTGCCTTTACAAATCAAGTCCTATCAGTTTAATTAAACACAGCTAGACTCCAATGAAGGAGTAGAACCATCTCAAGGAGGATCACAAGGAATTGGACAGCATGTGACTTAAATATGAGTGTCTGAGCAAAGGGTCTGAATACTTATGACCATGTGATATTTCAGTTTTTCTTTTTTAATAAATTTAAAAAAAAGTCTTCATTTCTGTTTTTTTTTCAGTCCAGAAGGGGTGCAGAGTGTACATTAATGAGAAAAAATAAACTTTTTTGAATTTACCAAATGGCTGCAATGAAACGAGCGAAAAAATTTAAAGGGGTCTGAATACTTTCCGCATCCACTGTATGTAATATAAATACTTCCCAACCACGATGTATATATGCTGCAATTATCAGGAAGGGATTAATAATACATGCTCTGCTTAACCTGGTTCACAATCATGTTATGCCAACTCTCTCCATGGGCCAGCAGCTACTCAATGGCCCAAACTAGGGGCCAGTTTGTAAGAACAAGTATATGGTCAAAACATGAAGGCCACAACAACCTCTGTTATCTGGTAAATGTAGTATTATGCACAAAACCTGTCTGGGAAAGCTCTATTAAGATTTGCCAGGCTACCACATCCAGAGTCCTTTTGACTATGGCAGAGTTTGAGGGGAACCGAATTTTGATTACAGGAAATATCAACCAATGGCTTGCCTATTGTCAAAAAGTTGACTTGTCATAATTCCTATTGTTATCGCATATATATATAGGGCTCTAATAAGTGGCTGTATACTGTATATTAAAGGTAAAATATTGCTGTCTAATATCATATAAGTATATACTGTATATTTTAAAAATTAATTACACAATTACAAATTTTTCCATGATATTCAGTAATTATGAGTTTTACATATGTCAAACCACATATTTCTTATCCAAAAACCAATATAACCCATACTCTTCTATGCTAATACGCTACATAATTTATCATTATTGCTGATTAATTCTCTAATTTATTAGCACTTTAAAACAGCATTTACATGAAGGAAAGACAAAAACCTTATACAGCTGTTTTAATCTCCAAAATACAATACTTACCGTACATCACCTAGAATCCGGAGAGAAAAATTAAGAAATTCTTGTTCTCAATGTAATGTAAAATGTTAAGTAAAGTATGATGTTTCTAGAACCTTCTAGAAATCTCCCATTTCACACTACTGAGGACACTGTAAACTGTCAGCTGGCAGCACTTCCCCCGTCCTTTGCAGCCCTCTGCCTGTTGGTAACAGGATACCATCCATTTCCTGTTGGAGAAAGGAATGTGGAGTAGTTAAGGGAAAGCATTCCTTTGTGTGAAACATGTGACTGAAACAATAGGAAATATTAAAGAAGCCTAGCGGGCACTGCGCTCGTGACAGAGATATAACATTTACACTTCTATGAAGGGCACGAGGCCAGCTTTCTAATTCCTAATTTTCACAGTTATAACCTGTCCAGAAACTGAGATATGGATTGCTCCCAAATGGAGTGTCTTAACTATGGCATGCTTGGTGTTATTGGATTCGATTCGTTAAATCACAAACAATGATGCCCTATGTGTGTTGGTATGGGCTTTTCTCGTTTAGATATAGTTATTCTAAGTTTTGTAGCCAAATCATAACTTAGATAAAGGGGGGTTGGACCTCACCAGACCTCCCATTTCGCGAGGTCACAGACCCTGGACTCTAAGGTATTCCCTATCAAATTCCAGTCAGTTGGAGCTACAGCGTCCATGCTGACAAGACGTGCAGATGAGTGGAGACATGAGGCTCCGCCTTCTCCCCCCACATGGTCTGCCTGATACCGACTAAGCACATGTGAGTGTTACTTTCTGTATTTTTAATCCCTTTATGTTATATTTGTATTGTACTTATTGGATGTCTCAACTTTATAGCAACTTTTATCAATGTAATTACTGCCCACATTTTGGGAATAAATGATAAAAATCTATTAGTTTGTCTCCATGCTCTAAGAAATGAACTATGCGCTTTTTTAAATAATTACGCTACTTTTCGGGTTGGCTTCGAACCCCTCCATTAAGTCTATAACTTACGTGGAGAAACCAGGAGCTGGTGGCAGCGTGGTGTGTGCAGTTGGTTAGGCTGGTTGGCAGTCCGGAAGGGTCTTATATTGCTGGATTGAGTGGTTGAGGCCACAGCATTGATAATTCCCTTACTGCAGTAGTCTAGTTGGCCGTGCACAACAAGCAGCCCGTCCTGCGACCAATTATCCTAGGTGCAGTTCCCTGACTGACCCGAGGGTAAGGGGGGCGCCGGAGAGCTGCGAGTTCCGAAGTGGAACTGAGAAAGTTGGATATACATAAATCCCCATAGTTCTTGGAAGGTTGTTAGCAGTGGTGGGGCATCCAAAATACCCCCCTGTGGTAAATTGTTGGAGCGAGATTAGCTTGCTGTATATTTTGGTCACATGGTGTCAGTGGTGGGATAACTAAGGTAAGCCCCCACTGTGCCTGTCATAGCCATGTGCCGGCAGTGCGTCGCGTCCCTCCGTCCGCTGACAAACCCGTGTCAGTGGTGGGATCGTGACATATTGGTGGCACAGGCTGCTCTGTCCGTCACAATTTGGCGACAGCGGTCCGCTGGTCGTCACATATTGGTGGAAGCGGTGGGATAATCCTAGAGCATTAGTGATTTGGTTTGAGCAATCATTCCTCTCGCTAAAGACCTGCCCGGTTCCTGCGGGAATCCTGCATAATAGGTTTTGGAGGTCAGACTCAGTGGTTACTAGTCCTGAGACATTTTTGTGTACTTGCAAGTATTCCCTCCCTTTCTCTCCATTTTTCTTTTCTAGCTTTTATTTGGCAACCATGGCGGCAAAAGGAGAACACTGGTACACGCAGCAGAAAAAGGAAAATCTTGCTGTAATATGCACTTACCGGGGCCTTGATGCCACGCACAAGAGCAAAAGCCAGCTGGTCGTCGGCTCTGGTACAGCTGGACAATGACCAGAGCCCAGCGGGCGCAGAAGTTTGCCCAAGTGACAATGGGGCTGCAGCAGAGGCTCCACTCCTGAGCGCTGGCCCCACATTCAACCAGAGCATGCTGGACCCCTATCTGCAAGTGGCCTTGGACGCACTCCCTGCCGAAGACAGTGAGGGACGGGTGAGGCTGATCCAGCAATATCGGCAGGAGGCCCGAGCCGAAAGAGAGGCTGAACGATAGGCTGAGAGAGCCAAGCGCAGAGGGCCCATGAACTGGAGGTGCTCCAGCAAGGGGGGAATGCCCCCACAGCACAAAGCAGTGAGCTCAGCAGCGTCCAGACTCCTAAACCCCGGCCAGAGCATTTTCCCGTGATAGAAAAGGACGGGGACTAGGACACGTTTCTGCAAGCCTTTGAGAAAGCCTGCAGACAGTACAGCTGCCTAGAGACTTATGGGCCAGGTACTTGACCCAAGGGCTAAAAGGCAAAGCTCTGGAGGGGTTTGCTTCTCTTCCGCCAGAAGACGATGATGACTATGATGCCATAAAGCAGGCTCTGATCGCCAAATACCGGCTGACACCTGAGGTATATGGAAAGAAGTTCCGGAACCTCCAACGTGGCCCACACAATAGCTATATTGATGTGGTGCCAGGACTCAGGACCCACTTTGACCTGTGGATCCATGGACTGTCAGTGAACACCTTTGAGCTGCTATGAGACCTGATGATCAAAGACCAGTTCCTGCATCTCTGCCCAACTGAGGTCCAACAGTTCATCCTGGACCGCGAACCAATGAATGCGGACAAAGCGGCGCAGATCGCTGACAACTATGAGGCCAACCGGAAGCCAGAGACGCGGAGGCCAGTCACCACCAGCTGGAGAGAGGGTAAGTCTGCAACCAACCTCAGTGCCCCAGCTAGCTGTCACCCTGGAGGCCCTGGCCCAGTTGCCAACGCCAGGCCTATGACTGACAGTCACTAGGGTTACAACTGCGATCGGACTGGTCACCTCCATTCCACCTGTCCGGAAAAGCCGAAGAACCCCCCAGCCAAGGCCTCTGGGCCCAACGCCTCTGTTCTTTTGGTGGGAGGTGTGGTTGGGAGGATTGACGACAACTTTCAACCTGTCCAGGTGGGGGCTCTGTCTTTCTACAGGCCTCAAGGACACTGAGGCTGAACGAACCCTCATCTGTCCTGGAATGGCGACCCCTGAACAGTTTGTTAAGTGAAAACCCTGACTGTCACCGGGATTGGAGGCACCCGTTGTCCCTTGCCAGTGGCCTGGGTTTTTCTTGAATGGGGTGCTGGGAGCGGGGTGAGGAAAGTGGGAATGTCTGAAAACCTGCCCACTGATGTTTTATTGGGGACTGACTTGGGGAGGATGGTTGCATACTATGTCCCTGACACCCCTCCCCAACCTGATAATAAGGGTAACGTTAACCCTGATGATGATGATGATTTGAAACTGAATGTGTTACCTGCTGATGACTTGATGAGTAATGATGCAACTAATAACCATTCTCTCCCCAGGAATGATGCTGATGGTGATGTAGCGGTACCAAAGAAATCTGATAACGATTCTTTTTCTAGGAATGATTTTGTATCTGTGCCGACTGAACCTGTTAACCATTTCTTTGAAACGGTAGATGTGTCCACAGGTACCGAAGTGCTCAGCCCCGTCACTCTGCGGAGTGAACCGGTTGAGGAACCCCTGGCCGGAGCAAGCAATGGTGCTCAAGGAAATGGGGAGGTGCATGGGGACCATGTGGAAGGTAATGCCATGCAGCTGATCAGTGCCACCGAGGAAGGTAACTGGCCCATAAGTAGCACGGCTCCTGAACTGTTGGGGGTGGATGGGGAGATGTGGCCCATAGCAGCACCGATTGGTGGGTCTGTAGAAATCCCCAGGGAGACTGCATTCAAAGTAGCTGTCACACGCAGTCAGAGTGCCCAGATCGCAGGTAGCGCCCTGTCTTCTGGACCCTCTTCTGCTACAGGAGAGACTGAACCATTGGTGAACCCAGAGCAGGTTCCAGAGGGTCTCAGTAAGGGAGGGACCCTGACGTCACTTCTGGCAGCCTCCAGCAAGGAGTTCCAGGCTGCTCTGCACTCAGATGCAAGCCTGGAGAAATTGAGACACCTCGCCGAGACGCCCACCTCCCAGCCTGATAAGGAGAGGGTTTTCTGGGAACGAGGAAGGTTGTACCGGGAGACAGTACCCGGAGATTCGCAAAAGGAGTGGTTGAGGGAAAGACAGCTAGTCATCCCCCTACAGTTCAAAACTGAGTTGTTGCTGATTGCCCATGAGATTCCACTCGCTGGACACTTGGGGATCAGCAAAACAAAGGCACAGCTATCTCAACACTTCTATTGGCCCAAGATGGGGACAGATGTAACACAATACTGCCGCTCCTGTGGCACCTGTCAAAAAGTGGGTAAGGCGGGGCCTGCACTTAAGGCTCCCCTTATTCCTTTGCCGGTGATAGAGGAGCTTTTCCAGAGAATCACGATGGACATTGTAGGCCCGCTGGCCATCCCCAGCAGCTCTGGAAAGTAATACATTCTCACCGTGGTAGACAAGGGCAGATATGGTGGCAAGGCACTGGTGACCATCTTTTCAAGGGTAGGATTTCCCAGGGAGATGCTTACCGATCAAGGGACCCAATTTATGTCTCACCTAATGGAGGCTCTCTGTGAGAAAATTCAGGTGAAACACCTGGTATCGAGTGCGTATCACCCACAGACTAATGGTTTGTGCAAACGCTTCAACGGTACCCTCAAACAGATGCTCCGCAAGCTGGTTGAGACCCAAGGGCGCGACTGGGAGCGGTACCTCCCACACCTGCTGTTCACTTACGGAGAAGTTCCGCAGGCCTCGACCGGGTTCTCCCCCTTCGAGGTCCTGTATGGCAGGCAAGTCCCGGGACCCCTTGGGTTGATAAGAGAATCCTGGGAAATATGAGCCCAACCCCACAGAAGTGTCCATCGTGGATTATGTCATGTGCTTCCTTGACAAGATGCAGACCTTGACCTAGTTGGTGCATGACAACGTGACGCAGGCTCAGGTTGACCAGAAGTACTAGTACGACCAGAACGCCCAGGAGCGGACCTACCAGGTGGGGCAAAAGGTGTGGGTGCTGGTCCCCGTACCAACGGATAAGCTTCAGGCAGCCTGGGAAGGCCCATTCGTCATCCACCAACAGCTCAACCCGGTTACCTACGTGGTCACGCTTGACCATGCTCGGGGTAGGCGCAAGGCCTTTCACGTCAATATGCTGAAGGCGCACCATGAACATGAAGCTTGCGTCCTATTGGTCTGCAACCTGCCCGAGGATGGGGAGGAAGATCCCCTCCTCGACATGCTGGCCCAAACCAAGGCCAATGGGTCCATTGAGGACATGGAAATAAGTGGTTTGCTAACCGTATCCCAGTGGTCGCAGTTGGTGGAAACCCGGGCACTCTTCCGGGCCGTGTTCACCAACTGACCTGGGAGGACAGAGTTAGCTGTTCATGAGGTGGACACCGGGAATCACACCCCACTACGGCGAACACCTTATTGGATCTCTAAGGAGGTGCAACAGGTCATGCGCCAAGAGATCAATGAGATGTTAAGGCTGGTGGTGATTCGACGGTCAAAAAGCGCGTGAGCCTCAACTGTATTCCTCGTGCCTAAAAAGGATTGAACCACCCAGTTCTGCGTGGACTACAGGGGGCTCAACGCCATCTCAACCTCTGATGCCCACCCGATGCCACGCATCGAGGATCTGCTTGAGCAGTTGGCGAAAGCAAGGTACATATCCATCATGGATCTGAGTCGGGGATACTGGCAGGTTCCCCTGAGCCCTGAGGCGCAGGAGAAATCTGCCTTTATCACCCCCTTTGGACTGTACGAGTCCACAGTCATGCCCTTCGGCATGAAAAATGCCCCTGCCACTTTCCAGCGGATGGTCAACCACCTGCTCTGGGGACTGGAGGAGTACGCGGTGGCATACTTGGACGACATCGCCATCTTCAGTTCCACCTGGAACACCTTCAGCATCTCCAGGAGGTGCTCAAGCGTCTTCACCAGGCAGGCCTGACTATCAAGCCGGGAAAGTGCCAGATGTGCATGAGCCCCTACCTGGGGCACCGGGTAGGTGGGGGTTCCATGAGTCCGGAGCCAGAGAAGGTGGACGCAATCACGTCCTGACCCACCCCCAGGACCAAGAAACAGGTGAGGTCCTTCTTGGGCACTGCAGGGTACTATAAGCGGTTTGTTCAAGACTATAGCGCCCTTGCAAAACCCTTGACTGACCTCACCAAGCAGAGGCTACCCCAAACAGTCAACTGGACAGATAACTGTGAGGCTGCCTTCCAAGCTTTGAAAGCAGCCCTGTGCAACTCTCCAGTGTTGAGAGCAGTCGACAGCAGTCGCCCGTTTCTGGTACAGACCGACGCCAGCGAGTTTGGTCTCGGTGCTGTGCTCAGCCAGGTCAACTCGGGGAACCAGGAGGACCCCGTGTTGTACCTGAGATGGAAACTTTTGCTGAGGGAAGTGGCATACTCGACCATTGAGAAGGAGTGTCTTGCCATGGTGTGGGCACTGCAACGTTTGCAGCGCTACGTGTACGGGCGCACCTTCACCGTGGTAACCGACCACAACCCTCTGAGCTGGTTGCACACAGTGTCCGGAACCAATGGAAGATTGCTCTGCTGGAGCCTTGCCCTTCAACAGTACGACCTTACTGTAAAATACAAAAAGGGCAGCGAACATGGTAACGCCAATGGGTTGTCCCGCCGGGGTGAACCTGCTGAGGTGCGCATGGCCGATTACTGTCAGATAATGCCTCCGTAGCACCCTCTAAAAGGGGGAGGTGTAATGTAAAATGTTAAGTAAAGTATGATGTTTCTAGAACCTTCTAGAAATCTTCCATTTCACACTACTGAGGACACTGCAAACTGTCAGCTGGCAGCACTTCACCCCTCCTTTGCAGCCCTCTGCCTGTTGGTAACAGGATACCATCCATTTTCTGTTGGAGAAAGGAATGTGGAGTAGTTAAGGGAAAGCATTCCTTTGTGTGAAACATGTGACTGAATGAAACAATAGGAAATATTAAAGAAGCCTAGCTGGCACTGCGCTCATGACAGAGATATACAATTTACATTTCTACGAAGGGCACGAGGCCAGCTTTCTAATTCCTAATTTTCACAGTTATAACTTCTCCAGAAACTGAGATATAGATTGCTCCCAAATGGAGTTTCTTAATTATGGCATGCTTGGTGTTATTGGATTTGATTTGTTAAATCACAAACAATGATGCCCTATGTGTGTTGGTATGGGCTTTTCTCGTTTAGATATAGTTATTCTAAGTTTTGTAGCCAAATCATAACTTAGAGAAAGGGGGTTGGACCTCACCAGACCGCCCATTTTGTGAGGTCACAGATCCTGGACTCTAAGGTATTCCCTATCAAATTCCAGTCAGTTGGAGCTACAGAGTCCGTGCTGAAAAGACTTGCAGATGAGTGGAGACGTGTGGCTCCGCCTTCTCCCCCCACATGGTCTGCCTGATACCAACTAAGCACATGTGAGTGTTACTTTCTGTCTTTTTAATCCCTTTATGTTACATTTGTGTTGTACATATTGGATGTCTCAACTTTATAGCAACTTTTATCTATGTAATTACTGCTCACATTTTGGGAATAAATGATAAAAATCTATTAGTTTGTCTCCATGCTCTAAGAAATGAACTATGTGCCTTTTTTAGATAATTACGCTACTGTTTGGGTTGGCTTCGAACCCCTCCATTAAGTCTATAACTTAAGTGGAGAAACCAGGAGCTGGTGGCAGCGTGGTGTGTGCAGTTGGTTAGGCTGGTTGGCAGTCCGGAAGGGTCTTATATTGCTGGATTGAGTGGTTGAGGCCACAGCATTGATAATTCCCTTACTGCAGTAGTCTAATTGTCCGTGCACAACAAGCAGCCCGTCCGGTGACTAATTATCCTAGGTGCAGTTCCCTGACTGACCTGAGAGTAAGGGGGGCACCGGAGAGCTGCAAGTTCCGAAGTGGAACTAAGAAAGTTGGATATACATAAATCCCCGCAGTTCTTGGAAGGTTATTAGCAGTGGAGGGGCATCCAAAATACCCCCCTGCCGTAAATTGTTAGAGCGACATTAGCTTGCTGTATATTTTGCTCACATGGTGTCAGTGGTGGGATAAATAAGATAAGCCCCCACTGTGCCTGTGATAGCTGTGTGCCGGTAGTGCGTCGCATCCCTCCGTCCGCTGACAAACCCATGTCAGTGGTGGGATCGTGACATATTGGTGGCACAGGCTGCGCTGTCCATCACAATTTGGCGACAGCGGTCCACTGGTCGTCACACTCAAATCTAAAACTTGTCCTAGCCTTTAAAAGTTTATTAAAAAAATTATTGATGTATACTAAGTATAATTTAATTTTGTTACAAAATGAAAGTATTACAAATTTTGTTTTCTTTTTAATAAACACTTGTTATTTTCAGTTATTGCACTGGAAAATCCTGAACTTTCATTTTCTAGGGACACAATAGATTCTTTGATGCATTGTGTCAGTGTGAAAAGGTTTTGTTTAAAGTTTACATAGCTGTTTGGGGGCCATTTAAATTACAGGTGCAAGCAAGGCACAAATACAATAGACACATAAAACACGGAACAAAGAAACTTTCCACAATAATGGAAATTGCTTTACATTTTGCTTACTGGAAAAAACATGTCAGCAGAACATGAAATGTATGCAACACAGGATGTATATAAAGGCCAGTTTAAGTTAGCATGTTACCAAAGAATTATTGGATGAGCAGCTAAACAGGAGAAAATGGGAAAGGTCAGTATATACTTTAGTTTTTAAGCTATTCTGTCTGCAAAGACTAAAAACATTTTTCATATATATTTTCAATAATATTATTATGCACATAACCAAAAATATAACCTTACAAAACATTAAAAAAAACCTGCAAACAGATTTGGAACTTAAAGCATATAGAAACAAAAAATCTTTTACAGGGCACTCACCCACTACATGCAATTAATATTAGAAGAGGCCTTTAGTTCCCAGTTTCAGAGCTTGGAAAAAACTGCCACCTCTAAACGCTGCCACCTGGGCTCTGCCTATATACAGTTGAAACCAGAAGTTTATATCCACTATATAAAAAGACACATATGCATGTTTTTCTCAATATCTGACATGAAACCAGAATAATCCTTCTCCATGTTAGGTCAATTAGGATTACCACAATTATTATTTGCCAAATGCCTGATTAATGAGAGAGAGAGAGAGAATGTTTAAGGCATGTTTATTACTTACTTCAAAGTCAAAAGTTTACATACATTTCATTAGTATTTGGCACCATTGCCCTTATACTGAATGACTTGGGTCAAACGTGTGGGATATCCTTCCACAGGCTTCTCACTATAGTTGGTCGGAATGTGGGCCCATTCCTCCTGACAAAACTGGTGTAACTGATGCAGGTTTGTAGGTCGCCTTGCTAGCGCCTGCCTTTTCAGTTTTGCCCATACAATTTTCAACAGGATTGAGATAAGGGCTTTGTGATGGCCACTCTAAAACATTGACTTTGTATCCACTTTGCTACCATTTTGGCAGTATGCTTCAGTTCGTTATCCATTTGGAAGACCCATTTCGGCCCTAGGTTTAACTTCCTGGCTGATGTCTTGAGCTGTTGCTTCAGTATTTCTACATAATTTTCTTTTCTCAAGATGCCATCTATTTTGTGAAGTGCACCAGTCCCTCCTGCAGCAAAACAACCCCACAACATGATGCTGCCACACTTGTGTTTCACATTTAGGATGGTGTTCATTGACTTCCAAGCTTCTCTCTTTTTCCTCCAAATGTAACAATGGTTATTATGTTCAAAAATTTTAATTTTCGTTTCATCAAACATTTCTCCAAAAATTAATGTGTTTGTTCCTGGGTGCAGTTGCAAGCATTAGTCTGGCTTTTTAATGTTTATTTTGGAGTAAAGACTTCTTCTTGGCAGAGTGTCCTTCCAGCACATGTTCATATAGTATTCGTTTCACCATGGATATTGACAAAATTTTACCAGTTTCTGCCATCATCTTCACAAGGTCTTTTGCTTTTGTCCTTGGGTTGATTTTACACATATTTGATCAAAGCATGTTCATCTCTGCGACACAGAACCCGTCTCCTTCCTGAGCAGTATGATAGCTGGACATATTTATCTTGTTTGTACTTGTGTAAAATTGTTTGTACAGATGAACGAGGCATCTTGAAGTATCTTGAAATTGTACCCAAGGATGAGCCAGACTTGTGCAAGTCCACAACTCTCTTCCTGATACCTTGGATGATTTCTTTAGACTTTCCCATCATGCTACACAAAGAACCAGTGTGTTTCAGGTGTACATTAAAATACATCCTCAGGTGTGTCTCTAATTGACTCAGATGTTGCCAGAATCTTCCAAACACACAACATCATCATATGGGCAGTCCAGAATTGATTGAATGCATACTAATTTTAGTGGAAATAAACTTTTGACTTTGCAGTAAGTAAGAAAAATGCCTTAAAATATTCTCTCTCTCTCTCTCATTATTCTGGCATTAGGCAGATATTAATAATTATGGTGATCCTAATTGACCTTAATTGGGAAAGGTTTATTCGTATTTCATGTCAGATACTGAGAAAAACATGCATATGTGTATTTTTATATAGTGAATGTAAACTTCTAGTTTCAGCTGTATATAGGCAGAGCCCAGGTGGCAGTGTTTAGAGGTAGCAGTTTTTTCCAAGCTCTGAAACTGGGAACTAATGATACTGGAGGACAACACTTCTTTTCAACAATAGGTATACAAAAAATGGAATGAAAATCTAGTTTCCATATCCAAGTTTCCGATTATATGAGCTTACTATGACCATTAAATCGACAGATTATATTCTATGAAGACAGAAATTTCCAGGGTCGCACTTATGAGTGCAATTCCGAGTGTCCAGATTTGTCATCATTCTTTAAAAGTTGCAACTCTATCCGTGTGGAAAGTGGAAACTGGATCTTGTATGAACAACGCAACTATAGAGGACTGTTATGAATGAGTCACCGGAGGAGGAGAAAACAAAAATACAAGCTAAGTCCAGAAAACCGGAGAGGTTGGTAGCTATCGGATTGCAGACCCCTGATCCTATACACCACCTCTAACAGTAGCCGTGGGGGGTTCCTATGGTGCCCTAGACCCCTCGTCACAGCCGGAGAACTACATAAGCCTAAAGAAGGAAAGGGGAAATCTAAACTGCCCCAGAGCATACCCCAAAGCAATAGACAGCCCCCAACATGTATTGTCGGTGAAATACAGATGAAAACACAGACAGAAAGACAGGCTGAGCAAACGATGGGGCCCAACTAACTAGATAGGACAGGACAGAAAAGATGCTGGCTGCAATCCGCAAAAAACCCTGCCAAAAATGTCCCAACCGTCTGATAGGGAAAAAGGCCCTGAAGTCGCTAGACTTCAAAATCACTATATCAGCACTCAGGTATATTCTGAAAACAGAGCAAAGAGATCAACTGATCAGAGACAAAAATGGAATTCAGCCAGTCCCAACCAGGACTGGCTGAATACAAACACTAAGGAAACCAGACAAAATCTCATGGAATAATAGCAGGGCAAAAACTTAGCTTTTAGTAGACAGGAACTAAACTGGATGCAAGAGCTCAGAGCAGAAAGGATCACCAGCAGCCCTGCAGGGCGTCGGCTGCCTTATATCCACTCAGAAATTCCAGATGTCCAATCACACTCCGCCTGTTCAGATGACAGGTTCTTCCCATCCCAATCAATTTCACTACCTCTCTTCACCAGCAGAGAGAGTTCATCAGACATCAAAGGTGAAGGGGAGAATGAACTCACAACAGAGGACACCAATACTTTCTTCATAGAGGAGATTATCCTGACTTTCAGCAGTGGATGGGTTACAATGACTCAATTCGTTCTTGCTGCTTGAGTCCTCAGGTAGGCTTCTTAATATACTCTACATTAAGATTTTAAATCCCAAATTCATACAACTTGGTTAAAACTGCATATACTTTACTTCAATTTAAATAAGTCTATGCCCCCAAAATATCTATTGTTACTGTTAAAAATGCTCTTAACCCCTTCATGACCAAGCCTATTTTGACCTTAATGACCAGGCCATTTTTTGCAATTCTGACCAGTGTCCCTTTATGAGGTAATAACTCAGGAACGCTTCAACGGATCCTAGCGATTCTGAGATTGTTTTTTCGTGACATATTGGGCTTCATGTTAGTGGTAAATTTAGGTTGATAATTTTTGCGTTTATTTGTCAAAAAATCAAAAATTTGGTGAAAATTTAGAAAATTTTGCAATTTTCAAATTTTGAATTTTTATTCTGTTAAACCAGAGTTATGTGACACAAAATAGTTAATAAATAACATTTCCCATATGTCTACTTTACATCAGCACAATTTTGGAAATAAAATATTTTTTTGTTAGGAAGTTATAAGGGTTAAAAGTTGACCAGCGATTTCTCATTTTTACAATAAAATTTACAAAACCATTTTTTTTAGGGACCACCTCACATTTGAAGTCACTTTGAGGGGTCTATATGGCAGAAAATACCCAAAAGTTACACCATTCTAAAAACTGCACCCCTCAAGCTACTCAAAACTACATTCAATAAGATTATTAACCCTTCAGGTGTTTCACAGGAACTAAAGCAATGTGGAAAGAAAAAATGGACATTTTAATTTTTCCAACAAAAATTTTCTTTTAGCAACAATTTTTTCATTTTCACATGGGAAACAGGATAAAATGGATCCTAAAATTTGTTGGGCAATTTCTCCTGAGTACAACGATACCTCATATGTGGTCATAAACCACTGTTTGGGCGCACGGCACGGCTCAGAAGGGAAGGAGCGCCATTTGACTTTTTGAATGGAAAATATGCTGGAATATTTAGCGGTTGCCATGTCGTGTTTGGAGAGCCCCTGTGTGCATAAACATTGGAGCTCCTCCACAAGTGACCCCATTTTGGAAACTAGACCCCCCAAGGAACTTATCTAGATGCATAGTGATCACTTTGAACCCCCAGGTACTTCACAAATTGATCTGTAAAAAAAAAAATACTTTTTTTTCACAAAAATTTTCTTTTAGCCTCAGTTTTTTCATTTTCACATGGGCAACAGGATAAAATGGATCATAAAATTTGTTGAGCAATATCTCCTGAGTGCACAGATACCTCATATGTGGTCATAAACCACTGTTTGGGCGCACGGCAGGGCCCGGAAGGCAAGGAGCATCCATTTGACTTTTTGAATGGAAAATTAGCTCCAATCGTTATCGGACACCATGTCGCATTTGGAGAGCCCCTGTGCACCTAAACATTGAAGCTCCCCCACAAGTGACCCCATTTTGGAAACTAGACCCCCTAAGGAACTTATCTAGACGTGTAGGGAGCACTTTGAACCCCCAAGTGCTTCACAAAAGTTTATAACACAGAGCAGTGAAAATAAAAAATAATTTAATCACAAGGGTACCAGGATAAATTAGACCCCAAAATTTGTTGTCCAGTTTGTCCTGAGTACGCTGGTACCCCACACGTGGGGGGGAACCACTGTTTGGGCACACGTCGGGGCTCGGAAGGGAAGTAGTGACATTTTGAAATGCTGACTTTGATGGAATGGTCTGCGGGTGTCATGTTACATTTGCAGAGCCCCTGATGTACCTAAACTGTGGAACCCCCCCACAAGTGACCCCATTTTGGAGACTAGACCCCCCAAGGAACTTATCTAGATGTGTGGTGAGCACCTTGAACCCCCAAGCGCTTCACAGAAGTTTATAACGCAGAGCCGTGAAAATAAAAAATATTTTTTTTTCTCAAAAAAAATGATTTTTAGCTAGCAATTTTTTTTTTCACAAGGGTAGCAGGATAAATTGGACCCCAAAAGTTGTTGTCCAGTTTGTCCTGAGTACGCTGATACCCCATATGTGGGGGATGACCACTGTTTGGGTACACGTCGGGGCTCGGAAGGGAAGTAGTGACATTATGAAATGCTGACTTTGATGGAATGGTCTGCGGGCATCATGTTACATTTGCAGAACCCCTGATGTACCTAAACTGTGGAACCCCCCACAAGTGACCCCATTTTGGAAACTAGACCCCCTAAGGAACTTATCTAGATGTGTGGTGAGCACCTTGAACCCCCAAGTGCTTCACAGAAGTTTATAACGCAGAGACGTGAAAATAAAAAATATTTTTTTTTCCTCAAAAAAAATGATTTTTAGCCAGCAATTTTTTTTTTCACAAGGGTAGCAGGATAAATTGGACCCCAAAAGTTGTTGTACAGTTTGTCCTGAGTACGCTGGTGCCCCACATATGGGGGGGAACTATTGTTTGGGCACACGTAAGGGCTCGGAATGGAAGTAGTGGCGTTTTGAAATGCAGACTTTGATGGAATGGTCTGCGGTCGTCATTAGGTTTGCAGAGTCCCTGATGTGCCTAAACAATAGAAACCCCCCACAAGTGACCCCATTTTGGAAACTAGACCTCCCAAGTAACTTATCTAGATGCCTGGTGAGCACTTTGGACCCCCAAGTGCTTCACAGAAGTTTATAACGCAGAGACGTGAAAATTAAAAAAAAAATTTTTTCCACAAAAATATTTTTTTAGCCCCCAATTTTTTATTTTCCCAAGGGTACCAGGAGAAATTAGACCGCCAAAGTTGTGCAATTTTTCCTGAGTACGCTGATACCCCATATGTTGGGGTAAACCACTGTTTGGGCACACGTCGGGGCTTGGAAGGGAGGAAGCACCGTTTAACTTTTTGAACGCAAAATTGGCTGGAATCAATGGTTGCACCATGTCGCGTTTGGTGACCCCCTGATGTGCCTAAACAGTGGAAACCCCTCAATTCTAACTCCAGCCCTAACCCCAACACACCCCTAACCATAACCCTAACCCCAACAGACCCCGAACCGTAATCCCAACCCTAACCCTAATTCCAACCCTAACCCTAATTCCAACCCTAACCCTAATTCCAACCCTAACCCTCTTTCCAACCCTAACCCTTTCCAACCCTAACCCTCTTTCCAACCCTAACCCTCTTTCCAACCCTAACCCTCTTTCCAATCCTAACCCTCTTTCCAACCCTAACCCTCTTTTCAACCCTAACCCTTTTTTCAACCCTAACCCTCTTTTTAACCCTAACCCTAACCCTCTTTTCTACCCTAACCCTCTTTTCAACCCTAACCCTAATGGAAAAATAAAAATATTTTCTTTATTTTATTAGTTCTGCCTACCTATGGGGGTGATAATCGGGGGGTTTATTTACTTTTTCTTTCATTTTGATCACTGTGAGAGTGATCAAAATGAAAGAATGGAACCTGCAGCCGGCATTTTCAAAGATGGCGGCGCCCATCATCCGGACCCGAGGGACACCGGGAGGGTCGGGGGGACTCAGGAGGTACCGGGGGGGTGAGGGGGGATCGGAGGCTGGCGGGGAGCAGAGGGAATGGGAGGGGGGCAGATGATGACAGCGGCGGCTGTCATTCAGTTGCGGGGGGGCGATCGCCGGTGGGGGGGGTGGAATCGGTGTCTCCAGCCATGTCCGGTGCTACAGCAGCGTCGGACATGGCTGGATTGTAATATTTCATCAATTTTCATTGATGAAATATTACTATCGCTCTGATTGGCTGTTTCACTTTTAACAGCCAATCAGAGCGATCGTAGCCACGTGGGGGCGAAGCCATGCCCCCTGAGTTGAATTACAAAGCACCCTGTATCTGCGGGTCGGGTGACCTTTCAGTGACCCCTGTCACCCGACCCGCAGGGGGGGCTTTGAAGTCATGACGCCACATAGGCGTCACTGGTCAGATTTGAACCAGGTTTCATGACGCCTATGTGGCGTCATTGGTCGTGAAGGGGTTAAAGCACTTCTAGAAAACCCTTGACAACATTTTTCATTTGCAAAGCACATTATGGAAATACTACTGATATTTATTTGACTTCTTCAGTCCCTGTGCTCTACCATGTAATCCATAATCAGACTCATTAAATTATTTGGCATTCTTTGTGTTGACATGAAGTTTTTTTTATTAATTTTTTTGAGAGCCTTGTTTTCAGACACATAGGAATGAAAAGGGAAAGTGACTTCAGGGCCACACATAGGGTACTGTAGAATTTAGGATGTCTGAGCATGGGTCACATGGTAAGGTGGAATGATTGTAATGAGTTGTTTAACAGTAGTGAGTGAAGAAATAACCATCATTAGTATTTCCACTAAATGTACTGAAAAAAGGCAATACAATATTTATTTAAGGAGTACTGTATTTATAACCTTCCAAGTGTGCTCTAAAAATTAACTAACTACTTACCATGTGTCCCATGACATGCAATTTTAAGGTTAGTTGGATATCCTCTCATCTCCCTTTTACAATAGTTTGTTCTTTACCATTGCAGCCAAACAGTGGCCACATCGGTGATATGTTGATCACAAATGCAGTCGATAGGCAGCAGATACTAAAAGATGACATCCAATACTGTAGGTTGTGCATTTTATATCAAATTGTCTTTTTGTTTAATATATTAAAGAATCAGGGATCATTTAGAATCATGATCTATGAGAAAGAAGACTTCAGAGGCCAAATGATGGAATTCACTGAAGATTGTCCTCATGTGTTTGAGAGATTTCGCTACCATAACATTAATTCAGCCCAAGTGCAAGATGGATACTGGATGTTTTATGAGGAACCCAACTACAGAGGATGTCAGTTTTACCTGAGACCCGGAGAATACAGAAGACACACTGAGTGGGGAGCTACTATTCCTAAAATTGGATCTTTTAGGCGGGTACACCACCTTCAGTGATTCATTAAAAAATGTACTTAGCATTCAATCAAAATTCTGAATTCTTATACATTAAAATAATTTTTAACTTGCACCAATTGTGTTATGTTTTATAGATCTGTTTGATATATTTGCTTTTGTATAAAATATTTGCAAAATCAATCAACAAGAGAAAAACATATAATATAAAGTACAAAAGAATAAATTAGAGCAGCACAAGAGCAAAACAATGAGTCCAGGTGCAAAAAGTTCCCCCAGGCAAATTCAAACCTTATATCCAGAATTCCAAAAAAATAGGAGCAGCACACCGTAGTAAGTGAAAAGGAGTTATTTTATTTTAGCCCATAATGGCGACGTTTCGGTCCAGAAAAGTGAACCTTTCTCAAGCAGTGGGTATGTGCAAATGCTGAGCATTTAAAGGGTGTACATAATTACAATATTTAACCATAATAATATATAAAAAAGCATAACTCTTCATCATAAAGACTACAAAAAAGTGCAAAGTATTATACAAATGAAAATATATCACAAAGTACAGTGCCTATCATGTAAACATAACAAATCCTATATAAAGTGCATTGTAATACTGATTCATAATAAAAGTGCAGATGCAAATCTTTAACCCCATGACCCCCAAGGGTGGTTTGCACGTTAATAAATGGGCCAATTTTTACAATTCTGACCACTGTCCCTTTATGAGGTAATAACTCTGGAATGCTTCCATGGATCCTGGTGATTTTGACACTGTTTTCTTGTGAGATATTGTGCTTCATGATAGGGGTAAAATTTCTTTGATATGACTTGCATTTATTTGTGGAAAAAAAAACAAAAAAACTAAATTTGGCAAAAAATTTGAAAATTTTGCTATTTTCCAAATGTGAATTTTCATGCCCTTAAATCGTAGAGATATGTCACACAAAATACTTAAGAAGTAACATTTCCCACATGTTTACTTGACATCAGCACAATTTTGGGACCACAATTTTTTTTGTTAGGAAGTTACAAGGGTTAAAAGTAGATGAGCGATTTCTCATTTTTACAACACCATTTTTTTTTCAGGGACCACATCACATTTGAAGTCACTTTGAGGGTCTATATGATAGAAAATACCCAAAAGTGACACCATTCTAAAAATTGCACGCCTCAAGGTGATAAAAACCACAAATAAGAAGTTTATTAACCCTTCAGGTGCTTCACTGGAATTTTTGGAATGTTTAAAAAAATGAACATTTAACTTTTTTACACAAAAAAATTCAGGTCCAATTTGGGTCATTTTCCCAAGTGTAACAGGAGAAACTGGACCCCAAGAGTTATTGAGCAATTTGTCCTGACTATGCTGAAAGCCAATATGTGGGGGTAAACAACTGTTTGGGCGCATGGCAGAGCTCGGAAGGGAGGAGCGCTGTTTGACTTTTTCAACGCAAAATTGGCTGGAATTGAGATTGGACACCATGTCGCCTTTGGAGAGCCCCTGATGTGCCTAAACAGTGAAAAATCCCCACAAGTGACTGCATTTTGGAAACTAGACCACCCAAGGAACTTATCTAGATGTGTGGTGAGAACTTTGAACCCCCAACTGCTTCAGCGACGTTTATATCCTAGAGCCATAAAAATAAAAAAACATCTTTTTCACAAAAATGATATTTTCGCCTCCAATTTTTTATTTTTGCAAGGGTAACAGAAGAAATTGGACACCAACTGTTATTGAGAAATTTGTAATGAATATGCTGATACCCAATATGTAGAGGTAAACTACTGTTTTGGTGCATTTGCAGAGCTTGGAAGGGAAGGAGCACTGTTTGACTTTTTCAACGCAGAATTGGATGGAATTGAGATCAGACGCCATGTCGCGTTTGTAGAGCCCCTGATGTGCCTAAACAGTGGAAACCCCATAATTCTAACTCCAACCATATCCCTAACACACTCCTAACCCTAATCCCAACTCTAACCATAACCCTATCCACAAACCAAACCATAACACACTCCTAACCCTAATCCCAACCCTAAAATGGAAATAATTACATTGTTTTAATTTTATTTTTTTCCCTAACTAAGGGGGTAATAAAGGGTGTATGATTTTCTATTTATAGCGGGGTTTTATGTTTGGCAGCTGTCACATGCTAAAAGATGCTTTTTATTGCAAAAAATAGTTTTTGCATCACCACATTTTGAGAGCTGTAATTTTTCCATATTTTGGCACACAGAGTCATATGAGATCTTACTTTTTGAGTGACAAGTTGACGTTTTTATTGGTATCACTTTCGGACACATGACGTTTTTTGATCGCTTTTTATTCTGATTTTTGAGAGGCAGAATAAGCAAAACCCAGCAATTCATTAATTTCTTTTGGGGGGGCGTTTATACTGTTCCACGTCTGGTAAAATTAATAAAGCATTTTTATTCTTTGGGTTAGTACGATTACTGCAATACCTCATTTATATCTTTTTTTATGTTTTGGCGCTATTATACAATAAAAACTATTTTATATAAAAAAAAATAAAAAAATATTTTTGCATCGCTTTATTCTGCGAGCTATAAGTTTTTATTTTTTCGCTGATGATGCTGTATTGCAGTTCATTTTTTTGTGGGACAAGATGACATTTTCAGCGGTACCATGTTTATTTATATCCGTCTTTTTGATCGCATGCTATTCCACTTTTTGTTTGACGGTAAAATGAAAAACATTATTTTTTTGCCTTTTTTTAAGGGGTTCACCAAAGGGGTTAACTAGTGGGGCAGGTTTATAGAGCGGGTTGTTATGGACACAGTAATACTAAATATGTGTACTTTAATTTATTTTTTTTTACATAAAGAAATGTATTTATTGGGGAATATTTTTTTTCTTTATTTAGAAATTTAAAAAAAATATTTTTACACATTTCTTTTTTTTTTTTCACTTTTTAACATTGTCCCAGGGTGGGACATCACTGTATTATATCAGATTGCCGATCTGACACTTTGCAGAGAGCACTGTTTCAGATCAGCGATCTGACAGGCAGTGCAGGAGGCTTCTCAGCGCCTGCTCTCAGCAGGATCTCCCTGCAGGATCAGTAAGGACTCCACGGCCATCTTGGATCTGAGGGCATGCAGGAAGGAGACCTTTGGAACAATGCGATCACACCGCATTGTTCTGAGGGTCTCAGGGAAGCACGCAGGGAGCCCCCTCCCTGCGCAATGCTTTTGTATGCCACCGGTACACTGCGATCATGTTTGATCGCAGTGTTCTTGGGGTTAAAGTGCCTGGCACATAATGCCAGGTGTCATCTGTGATAATCAGCTGACTCCCGGCTGCGATCAGCAGCGCTCCCCCCGTGAGCGCAGCTGATGGCGATGACGTGCTATCCCGTCCACGGACATACGGGCTTGGGTCACCTGAACAGGATAGTATGTCAGATATCAGAAAGGGGTTGAACATGATTATAAATACATTCCATGGCTTACATCATATAGCATAAAGTAAACGCTCCTGTCATTGTCCTATGGTACTAAGTACACATGTCAGGTAGGAAGAAATTCTACATAGAAAGAAAGCACTGTTGCGCGCTTGCACAGTGATGATTACATTCACATAAACACCATCTTAGTTTCAGGCAAGAAAACAAAAAACTGCGCATGTCCGAGAATGGCATCCAATGCATGAGCAGTAAAGTACACCATAAAGATAGTATTATTCCGGTCTCGAAAATACGAATCACGTATTACAAAAAGAATTGATTGCGGAACAATCATGCAGTAGGTTGGAAAAAACTGACAAAAAATTCTGAGCATGTAAAAAAGATCAATAAAGATCATCTATACAAGAGTGTTAATTATTTTAAACACTAAAGCAAAACAGGAAGAATCCCATATTGAATAAATAAATATGGATGACAAGGGATAAACCTAAATGTGTGAGAGCACCCTCCATTTGCTGGGGCTGGTCCCCCACACATGAAAATGGAGGAGACACAAACCTCATATAAGACTTGTGTCTCAACCCCAACTTTCTATTGGGCATAATGTTCCCTTCATGCCACCTATTCAAGAGACCATAAGAAAGGGAATTACTGTACATCCTACTATAAAATGCTATAGAAAATACAAGGAAAAATGTTCCGAATAATGAAGATTCTTGTTGAATACACTTTTGCTAGAAAATGACAATTCCTTTTGTAGCTTTTGTTAAAGGGGAAAGGCATGGGACACAATTCCAATCATCTGAAAAAAATGGAGAAAGAAAAAAAATTACAATATGAAGAATGAAGATAAAATCTCCATTGAGAAAGGTAATGCCAATAACACAGTACACCCTTAAAGAAATGTATGCAACTTAAAGACCACACTTAAGCCAAAGGGTGTCAATGTGTTCAATTTTAGAATCCAAAATAATTTCTTATTTTTAATAACTTGACTCGATCACCACCTGGTCTAAGGGGAGGAATATGATCAATAATTCGAAATTGTAGGTTTTTCTCAGTGTGACATTGTTCAACGAAATGTTTTGGAACTGGTAAGTCAAGTTTCTTTTTCCTAATAGTGTATCTATGGTGATGCTCAAGGGTTTTAAAATCTCATGTAGTTTCACCCACATACCACAATTTACAAGGACATTCTAATAGATAGATCACATAATCACTTGAGCATGTTAAATACACTTCCAAATTATTATGCAAAAAATATTTCCTCATATTTTCTCTAAATTACCTATATGAATTGCAGTCATTGTTATTTTCCAGTCATCTAATATTCTAGTATAATTGCAATGAAAACAGTATATTTTTAAAAATAAGAAACACTCAAAATGCATGTTCCAAATTATTATGCACAGCAGAGTTTTCAACCTTTTTATTTTTATTTTGAACAAAAAATGGTCAATTGTGAAATTATAAGCATTATCAGCTTATTACAAAATGAAATCAAACAGTTTTCAATCAAAACTTTATTCTAGGGGATGTTACATTTGCACATAGGACCCCTTGTTCGAAAGAAGCTTAACTCTCTCGTCCATTGAATTTGTCAGTTTTTGGATGGTTTGTGCTTCAATTGTTTTGCATGTGGACAGAATACCCTCCCAGACCTGTTACTTAGATGTGAACTGCCTCCCACCATCATAGCCACTCCTTTTGATGATGCTCCAGAGGTTCTCAATGGGGTTGAGGTCAGGGGAAGATGGTGCCCACACCATAAGTTTGTCCTCTTTTATGCCTATAGCAGCCAGAGATGCAGATGTGTTATTTGCAGCATGAGATGGTGCATTATCATGCATGAAAATGATCTTGCTGCGGAAAGCACGGTTCTTCCTCTTGAACCATGGCAGGAAGTGCTGTTTTAGAAACTCCACATAGATTATGGAGTTCATCTTTACCCCTTCAGGGATCCTAAAGGGGCTGACAATCTCTCTCCCCATGATTCCAGCCCAAAACATTACTCCACCTCCTTGTTGGCGCCTTAGCCGTGTTTTCATGGGGTGTCCATCAACCAGCCATCCTCCACTCCTTTCATCTGGACCATCGAGCGTTGCACGGCACTTATCGGTGAACAAAACAGTTTGGCAGTCAGTCTTCATGTATCGTTTGGCCCACTGGAGCCGTTTCTGCTTGTGTGCAGTGGATAGAGGTGGTCGACAGGATGGCTTACGCACAGCTGCAAACCTCTGAAGGACCCTGCATCTTGTTGTTCGAGGGACGTTGGAGGCACCAGCAGCTTCAAAAACTTGTCTGCTGCTATGACAAGGAATTTTTGCAGCTGCTCTTTTAACCTGATGCAATTGCCTGTTGGAAAGAGTCCTCAATTTTTTCCTCATCAGCACGCACACGTGTGTGCTGGGAATCAGCTACATACTTTTTGATTGTGCAATGATCACGATGAAGTGTCTTGGCAATGTTGATTGTAGTCATGCCTTGACCTAAATACTCCACAATTTGTTGCTTCTCAGCAGCCGACACATCCTTTCCCTTTCCCATTTTGGCAAAAAATGTAGGCTGCTTAATAATGTGGAACAGCCTTCTTAAGTAGTCTTGCCTTTATTTGGACACACCTGCCAAACTAATTTGCACAGGTATCTGCAATTGCTTTCAGTGATATAAAGAACCCTGACACATCACCATCAATGAGTTTAAATGACAAACAAAAAAATTCTAACCTTATCACTCCTAAACTCTTTTTGCATAATAATTTGGAACACAGTTTAATGTCTAATGGAAACAATTCATTCGTTATCAGATGACAAAAACTGTCACCTTTCAACATATTAATTCAATTAATGCATCCCAAACATGGATAACAACCTGTTCTACTTTTTCCTGTGAGTGACAATTGAGTCAAAGATTTTTTTGGACCAATGTCCGCATGGACTAATTTGTTCTTGATATTGTTAGAATGCCTATAGGATACTAATGGAGGAGCTTTAAATTCAGCTACCTCAGGAAGGCATTTATTAAGCATGGGACAGTGTTTCCTGATTATACCAACCACATGTTTGCTCTCTTCACAAAAAGTAGTTACCAAAGGAATCCTTAGTGACATATCATCTTTCCTCTTCCTTTTAAACAAAATATCATGCCTATTGATATCTCACTCTATTCTCACATTTTTTAGTTCTGTAGTAGGATAATTCCTCTTCTAATTTTTTTGTCATCTGTTTCAAAGAAGTTTCTAGATGTAAATCATCACTTATAATTTTGCTTAATCTCAAATATTCCCTATAAGGTAAAGCTTTAATTAAATTGCATGGGTGTGATCTATTATATGTTAACAGATTATTTTTATCCATAGGTTTTATTAACATTTCTGTAGAGACATTTTTTTTGTCATATTTCAAAAGAACATCCAAAAAATTGAATTTCCTCCCTTGAAAAAAACAATGTGCATTTCATTTTCTGGTCCAGACCATTAAGAAAAGACCTAAAATCCTCAAGTTCAGTGACTGTACCTTTCCAAAGGAGGAAGACATCATCTATGTACCTCCACCCGTGATGACATTTTTAAAGTGGTGGGATACATAGATAAGGTCCTCAATGGCCATCATGACCAAATTTGCATACGCTGATGCCATATTAGTGGCCATTGCTGTACCCCTTTTTTGCATATAAAACTCATCCCTAGTTGTTTATCAACACAATCTCTAGCAAGTTTAGAATAAAATCTATAGCTTCTGGAATACTTGTGGTATCATTTAGTTTACTTTGCACAGCTGCATTACCCAAATCATGATTGATTGAAGTATATAATGAAATAACGTCAAAAGATGCCAATATAACATCGGAGTCAAATATGACCACTTTTAATTTACATAAAAAAATCTGTTGTATCTTCTATAAAAGACAAGGTTTGTCTAGAAAGTGGTCCCAAGATTCTAGCAAGGAAAATGGCTATGTGATTGAAAATCGAATCAATAGCAGCCCCATACATTCGGCCTACCAGTGGGTTCTCCAAAGATTTGTGTATTTTCGGCAACATATATAAAACCGGTGTAATTGGCTTAGCCACTATTAAATATTTATATAGATTTTCATCCACAATGTTTAATTGTTTAGCTTGATCTAAAGACTTTCTAATTTTTCTATCAATCTCAAATTTCGGATCCCCTGGTATTTTCCTATAGACATTAACATCAGACAATTGACGCATAATTTCAGCCTCATATTTGCAAGTGTCCATGACGGCGACACCACCACCCTTGTCCGCTGACTTGGTGATGCAGTCATCACGGAACAATCCATACAAGGCCAAAGCCTCTTCACGTGTCACATTTGGTTTTTGAAAAGAACCATTATCATAAGTTTGTTTACAGCAGCAATAAAAGTGTCAATGATGGGAACATTTATAACAGGTACAAAGTCACTTTTGTTATAGAGCATAAGCTGTTTAGAACTAAATTCAACATTAGTTGAAGCCAGCTCTGGCAGATTTTGAGCATACCAATATTTTAATTTAATTGCTCTAAAAAATTTAAACAATTCAATTTCAAGACAAAACCAATCTATGTGCTAACTCAGACAAAATGAAAGGCCTTTGCCCAAAATTGACATTTGACTAACAGACAAGGATTTTGAAGACAAATTTACCACAGGATTCAGTAGTCTTTCTTCTTCGTGGTGGTTTGCCGTTGTGGGAGCAAACGCACCCTCAGCTTTCTCTCTCTTTTTTCTACATTGATGTTTCCTACCTCCTCTTCTGGTTCTCTTGCTTGTTAGTCCAATGGATCCTCTAAAAAAATATTATCAGCATGTAAACAATTGGTACAAAATTTTTCTAAAATCTCATTAGAAGAGAAGAAGAAGAGGAAACACAACTTTTTCAGGCTAATATTTTTTATACTTATTAAACAACAATATAGTGGCGCTAGAGTGCGCAAGAGCTCCAGCAGCAACAATAAAGGACAATGGTAACCGCAATGTCAGTGTTAAATTTTTTTTTTATAACATAGACATATTTTGCACTCAGAAACCCTTGTAAGAGGGAGAATATGAATATAGATAATAAATAATATTATAACAACAATAAATGCCAATAAGCTGGTCAACTAGAAATAAACCAAATGGCCTAGGTAAAGACACTCTAAAAGGTTTGACTAAAACAGTGAATCCACAATAGAATAAAATGTAATAAATAGCTCATAAACAGTGATTACCATGAAATGAAAATGTGCTAAAATGCCTCCAAACACAAGGTTCATGCAGTAAGCTAAAGTGCCACAGTGCCTCTACATGAAAAAGTTTCATATATTTATATGATATCAAAGACTGAAAAATGCGTTTCAAATCATACATGAAAAGGAATACATTGAGGAAAGTCACCTCATCAGATGTGGCAATGTAAACGTGGGCTCTTCCTGTTTAGTGGTCCATATCTCATGTAGACAATGGTGTATCTTCTGGATGCAACAGATACCACAGTAACAATGAATAAATTCACAAAAATAACCCAAAAACCTTAATGTCCCAATAACAATAGTGGGTACTATATACCACAGACTAAATGAATCACTATTGTGATGACCATGTAGTAAACACAGGACACCACTGAATGGAATATAAAATAAAAATATTCTTTATTGAAAATAATTAAAAGCACATATCAAGACAAGGTACTGAATAAATGAGGAGGGATACACTAGCCGTGGAATCACCACAGAACAATACTTTCTAACTGCAATAAACAGATTTTACAGTTAAATTAAATCCATAAAGGATCACAACGTCTCCTGAAGAAGCTGTGCGAAACGCGCATCGGGGCAAAGGGATGTACAGGGACCACCACCGATCAACCGCTGGTAAATACATAGACACATTTTATTAAGATCTATTCCCAGTATTGCATTGGCACAGGCCAGCATATACCATTGGTATGCACATAGACACAATTTTTCATTAAGATCTATTTCCAGTATTGCATTGGCATAGGCCAGTATTTAATTGTTGATTAGTGGATATGCAGTCCTTTTATATGTATGCCTCTCTTTGGCTCATTTAGGTAGGAAGGAAGGATCATCCCTGCGTGGTATGTCCTGATGAAGGGGTCACCTGAACCCTGAAACGCGTAGAAAAGAGATGAGCGACTTTACCTTTTTTCGAGTCGAGTCGGGTTTCATGAAACCCGACTTTCTCAAAAGTCTGGTCGAACGCAATCGGCCGATTATCGTGAAAAGTCGAAGGCCGACTGAAACACGAAACCCAGTGCAAGTCAATGTGGAACCAAGGTCAGCAGGGAGTGGAGGACAGGAAACAAACCTACAGTGCCCATTTTAATGCCAAAAACATCAATTCTTGTTACTTAAGCTTGTCAACCTTAATTTACTTTATAATAATAGTTAGGCATTGAAAACTGGGGGTTATTTGGCAAAAGTTGTGGGGGGGTAGGGCTGCCTCCAGATTTTCGTGGGCCTTGGGCCAAAGAGTGTCACAGGGCTCCTTTAACAGATACCACAATTCATGATCCTCTCATACGGCAGAGAAATAGCGGTAAAGTACAATGAAAAATACTTCACTTCTTACATCTCATGACTGATATCCATTTTAAATTCTCCAATAGCTCCAAAACCGGACAGTATATTACTCCATACAGTATTATGGCCACCGCATAGTGCACTATACAGAGTAATGAGGCCTATATATTTCTCCATACAGAATCATTGGTCCCATATAATGTTTGAAACAGTATATAATGAGCTCCACATAATGCTACAGTATATGTTGGCTCCATGGATGAAGCTCCACTGTGTTATGGGCCCAAATAATGCTCCATATATAATGGGCCCCATTTCTAATGCTCCAGTGCATAATGGGCCCTGTAAATGCTGCTCCAGTGTCTGATGTCCAACATTGGAATGCTCCAGTGTATGGTGGGCCTCATATATCATTCTCCAGAGTATAGTGCTCCCCAAAAATTGCTGTCCCAACATTGAAAACAATTAAATAAGTCTCCTTGCTAGGGAATCCCTGTACTAGTCTGGACTCCTTGTCGTCCCCATCTTCCATCTCACTGCACTTGGACTGTTTAGACAGAGCGCATACAGACGTGATGTCATCACGCTCTCTGACCAGAATGTCACTGTTAGGAAATGCGTAAGATGTCAAGGAGGTGGAGCAAGGAGAGGTAAGTATTTCAACTTTGCAAGTGCTGTGATCCTGAGCAAGCAGGGGGGGCATTGGCGACGGCACTGGCACAGGGCCCCTCATAGTACGGCGGAGTGTCTGACGGCGGGTGGGTGGGTGGGCCCTCCCCCTCCCACCCCGACAGAGTCACTTTTGCGTACTATGAGGAGCCCTGTGCCAGTGCCGTCGCCCATGAGTATGCCCCCCCACCTACTCAAGAAACCTACACTTTCATCTGCACCTTCCTCTTTGTCACCGTGTAAGGTGGTATAGTATGCAGGAAGGGGAACCTGAGTCATCAAGGTCAGATTCTGGCTGTGCAGAGTGCGAGGGGAATGTAGTGGTCTAGGTCAATGTACCAGTAGAATCATCTAGCAGTGGCTGGGCATCAGTGCACTTGTGGCGCCCCCAGGAGTACGGTCGCCACAGTGGCATTACCTTCCTGCTAGGGAGTGTGATGTCATGCTTGGGAGCAACGAAGGATCTCTAGCAGTTAAACCAACACACAACACATTTCCCACTACAGGCCAGCAGGGAGACCTCTGAACCTGACTGCTGAGGAGCTGCTTTCTGTTGTCGGGAGGAGGTAAGTTAGGGCAGTCTGTGAAGGGAAGGGGAAGTGTCTGGACGTGAGAAGGGGAGCTGGAGGATGAGCAGAGTTTAGGCTTACTCCTAGCTGGAGCGCATGGTCTGGATTCCGGTCTCCGAGTTTGTAGGGACACTGACGGTCCTGCAGCAGAAACCGGAGGATTAGCAGCTGTAAATGTTCTGTTCCCAACTAAGGTTCGGAGGCCCCAGCAGTGACGTGTGTGAGCCAGAAGGAAAAGGCTATGGCTGCCTGCCATACGAGAAAGTTCCAAAAGAGAGTCAACAGGGGGAACTTCACTGAACTCAGCACTGCGAGTACCTCAGATAAGCGCTAAAATGGAGGCCACACTTACTATCTGCAGAGAGAGAATTCCAAATTTGCTTCCAGGCTGACCAACTCCTCCATCTGTACTCTGGGTCCTGGACAGCACTTACCAAGTACAGGTAAAGGAACTGCACGACTGTGTCTATCATCTTTTTCCTGCACCTGGCACACGGCTCTGCTACATCCTGCACTGCACACCATCTACCAACTCTTTCATCTGCCCTGTGACTACGGCCCTACCTGTGCAGGGCTTCTACATCTTAGCTGCACCACAACATCTGTCCTAGAGAAGCGACACTGCAGCGCGGGTCAATTTGATCAGAAACCAGAGGTGGCATCACGTATCATTCACCTATAAACTTTATTCACCCCTTTGCATGGACGCCCAGGGCCACGGAACAGGTCATCACCACCAATGTGATACATCCCTCTGAGACACCGGCCCAGTACCGATTAACCCCACTGCCCTTGCTTGCCACCCACACTCCATGTCAGATTCATCTTGGACTGGGAAATTCACGATTTGACTTGATAACCCAGGCATGGTATGTGAAAAGAGCTCCATGGAGTAATCTGTAGTGTGGCCTGCCGCATCCTTCTCTTTTGGTAGGGGTGAAGGACACAAGGAAAGGTGTTGTTCCTGACTAGGAGCCTCCACTGATGACTCAGTGCTTTTATTTGTTGAAACTTCAGAAGTGGAGGCGAGAGAGCTGGAGGCTGTGTCAGCAATGTAAGCCAAAACTTGTTCCTGAAGTTCCGGCTTTAAAAGAGGTTTACCTACTCCCAGAAAAGGGAGCCTTCGAGGCCTTGTGGAGCCAGACGATGACCTAGGCTCAACACCTCCTGCCTTAGGTGCTACTGATTTTTTTTTTAAATTTGTTTATTAAGTCATAATAATGCAGCTGAAAAGAGGAAATTGGAAAACCAAGGGAAGAGTCTTGAGGAGATCATTTGCATATTCCCAGTGCCTTCTGGGATAAGTGAAGAGTCTCCGCGAGCTCAACGATCACTGGGTTTTGGCCATTGCAGCTGAAAAGAGGAAATCGGAAAACCAAGGGAAGAGTCTTGAGGAGATCATTTGCATATTCCCAGTGCCTTCTGGGATAAGTGAAGAGTCTCCGCGAGCTCAACGATCACTGGGTTTTGGCCATTGCAGCTGAAAAGAGGAAATCGGAAAACCAGGGGAAGAGTCTTGTTGAGATCATTTGCATATTCCCAGTGCCTTCTGGGATAAGTGAAGAGTCTCCGCGAGCTCAACGATCACTGGGTTTTGGCCATTGCAGCTGAAAAGAGGAAATCGGAAAACCAGGGGAAGAGTCTTGAGGAGATCATTTGCATATTCCCAGTGCCTTCTGGGATAAGTGAAGAGTCTCCGCGAGCCCAACGATCACTGGGTTTTGGCCATTGCAGCTGAAAAGAGGAAATTGGAAAACCAGGGGAAGAGTCTTCAGGAGATCATTTGCATATTCCCAGTGCCTTCTGGGATAAGTGAAGAGTCTCCGCGAGCTCAACGATCACTGGGTTTTGGCCGTTGCAGCTGAAAAGAGGAAATCGGAAATCCGAATTTTGACTCATCTTTCATCGTTTTTAAGAAATCTCAATATGGAAGAGGCCAGGAGCCATTTGGTGAGCTGCATTTCTTGCTACATGTTCACAGACTTACCAGTGGAAAAGCCAAACTTCACATGCCACAAATGCAAGCTTGTGTCCCTGTTGGAGGAAAAGTTGCAAAATCTCGAAGAGAGGTTGGCTACGTTGAAGATCATTAAGATAGGTGAAGAGTTCTTGGACAGAGCAAAATTATCTCTTCATGTTACAGAAAGAGAAGAAATTCGAAGTGCACCTGAAGAAACAGAGAAATGGAGACATGTGACCCAGAGAAGCAGGAGGATCAGGAGGCAGTCAGCACCCATACTGCTCAGGAACCAGTACCAGGCTATCACGCAGGAAAACGATGAAGAAATAAATCAGGAAAAGACTTTGCCCACAAACACCAACCTTGTACACCTTCAGAGTCCTCCTGGATGGAGAAAGAAAAATGTTGTGAAGAAGAAACGGAGAGTGGTGGTCATGGGGGATTCCCTGTTGAGAGGAAAAGAGGCCGCTATCTGCAGACCGGATATAACTTCAAGAGAAATGTGCTGTCTTCCAGGTGCAAAAATTAAAGATGTGTCTGACAGGATATCAGGACTCTTCAGACCTACAGATGACTACCCATTCCTGCTACTACATGTGGGGACAAATGACACCGCAAGAAATGACCTGGAAACCATCTGCATTGACTTTGAAGACTTAGGCAAGAAAGTGAAAGAACTGGGAGCGCAGGTGGTCTTCTCTTCCATCCTCCCAGTGGATGGCTATGGAACAAGGAGGTGGAATAAGATTCTGCAGGTGAACAACTGGCTACGTCGATGGTGCCGTCAGCAAAGATTTGGATTTCTGGATCACGGAGTGAATTACTTATATGATGGACTACTTGCTAGAGATGGGGTGCACCTTACGAAGACTGGAAAACATGTATTTGGAAGTCGCCTTGCTACACTTGTAAGGAGAGCTTTAAACTAGAACAACATGGGAAGGGAAGCAAAAGACCAGAAAAAGCCATACACCTGACAAATGCTATTGAGAACTCTGCTATTAGAAGTGGAAAGGAAGAACAAAGACAAAAGAATCTAATTAATAAAAATATTGGAGAAAGAGAAACCTATCACAAACTAAAATGTTTCTATACTAATGCACAAAGCATGGACAACAAACAAGGAGAATTGGAACTACTAACACAGGAAAAGAAATATGATGTCATTGGAATCACTGAAACTTGATGGGACAATACACATGAATGGAATACAAGACTAGAAGGATACAACTTAGTTGCAAGAAACAGACTTGATAAGCGAGGAGGAGGTGTCGCATTGTATGTTAGAAACGCGTATATCTGCACAGAGATTGAAGCTTCAGAGACTGGGAGTTCTGTGGAAACTGTTTGGGTAAGAATACAAGGACAGAACAGTGAAAAGGACACCATTGTAGGCATTTACTACAGGCCACCTGTGCAAGCTGAAGACATGGATGAACTCTTTATGCATCAAATGGCAAAGTTCTCCAAAAAATATGACATAGTTGTCATGGAAAATTTCAACTATCCAGACATTTGTTGGGAATCTCTCTCAGGCAAAACTAACAGGTAAGGAAATTCTTATCCTCTCTTGCTGACAACATTATCTTCCAAAAGGTAGGGGAGAAAACAAGGGGAACTGCTACCTTGGATCTAATCCTTATAAACAGGGAGGGATTGGTTGAGGAGGTAAAAGTGGCTGGGACCCTAGGAGGTAGCGACCATGCTATTTTAGAATTTTGGATAATTAGAGGCGGAAGACCTGTGAAGACTCAGACGTCAAGGTTAGATTTCAGAAAGGCAGATTTTAAGGGATTCAGAAAGAGAATTGGAGGGATCCAATGGCTGGATATCCTTAAAGACAAAAATGTCCAGGAAGGATGGGAAATCTTGAAAAATGAAATTCTCAAAGCACAGTTGTTAACAATTCCGAAAAGAGGGAAGAATAGAAAGCATTTAAGGAAACCAGGATGGATGAACACAGAACTTAAGCACATGCTAAAAAGGAAGAAAATAATGTTTATAAAATGGAAAGAGGGAGGCATATCTAAAGAAGAATATAATGCTGTCTGCAGAACCTGCAGGGCACAAATCAGATTATCTAAAGCGGAAAATGAATTGAGGCTTGCAAGAGATGTCAAAAGCAATAATAAAGGATTTTGGGGATATGTCAAAAGTAAAAGAAAAGTCAAAGATGCTATAGGATTTTTACAGGATGAAAATGATGAAATGGTAAGACAGGATGTTAAGAAGGCTGAACTTTTAAATTCCTATTTTGCATCTGTTTTCTCTCAGAAAGGAAATGTAACATCAACTGTTCCTCACTGTCCTATTAAGGGAATAGAAGAATCCAGGATATCTATAAACAGAAAGATAGTGAGGAAACACTTAGCTAACCTAAATGAATTCAAGTCTCCAGGTGCAGATGAATTACACCCCAGAGTACTGAAGGAGATAGCAGAAGAAATTTTTTAACCCCTCTCCATAATCTTTGAAAATTCTTGGAGAACAGGAAAAGTGCCAGAAGACTGGAGAAGAGCAAATGTTGTTCCTATCTTTAAAAAGGGGAAGAAGGTGGACCCAGGCAACTATAGGCCGGTGAGTCTGACTTCTATACCAGGAAAGATCTTTGAACAAATTATTAAACAACATGTATGTCAGTACCTGGATAAGAATGAAGTGATTAAACAGAGTCAGCATTGGTTTGTAACTAATAAGTCATGTCAGACTAACTTAATTTCCTTCTATGACGGAATCACTGATTGGGTGGATCAAGGAAATGCTGTAGATATAGTATATCTTGACTTCAGCAAAGCATTTGACAAAGTCTCTCATACAATCCTTATTGAAAAAATGACTAAGTATGGAATGGACAAGGCAACTGTTAGGTGGATTCATAACTGGCTTAGTGATCGGACCCAAAGAGTGGTCGTAAATGGCTGCACATCCAGTTGGAAGAATGTCTCAAGTGGGGTACCACAGGGCTCTGTCCTGGGCCCTGTATTGTTCAACATCTTTATCAACAATTTAGATGAAGGAATTGAGGGTAAACTGATTAAATTTGCTGATGACACAAAGCTAGGAGGGATAGCTAATACTAGAGAAGAGAGAGAGAGGATTCAAAAAGATATAAATAAACTGGAAAAGTGGGCAGCAACTAACAGAATGGTTTTTAACAGGGAGAAATGCAAAGTACTACATCTGGGCAATAAAAATGAAAAAAGCATATACAGAATGGGAGGAATAGGGCTAAGTGACAGCACATGTGAAAAAGACTTGGGTATACTAATAGATCACATACTGAATATGAGTCAACAGTGTGATGCAGCAGCAAAAAAGGCAAATGCAATTCTAGGATGTATTAACAGAAGCATACAGTCTAGATCACGTGAAGTCATTATTTCCCTCTACTCCTCTTTGGTCAGACCTCATCTGGAATATTGTGTTCAGTTTTGGGCACCACATTTTAAAAAAGACATCAACAAACTGGAGCAAGTTCATAAAAGAGCGACCAGAATGGTGACCGGTCTGCAAACCCTGTCTTATGAGGAAAGGTTGCAGGATTTGGGAATGTTTAGTTTGCAAAAGAGAAGACTGAGAGGAGACTTAATAGCTGTCTACAAATATCTAAAGGGCTGTCACATTGTAGAAGGATCAACTTTATTCTCATTTGCACAAGGAAAGACTAGAAGCAATGGGATGAAACTGAATGGGAGGAGACACAGATTAGATATTAGAAAAAACTTTTTGACAGTTAGAGTGATCAATGAGTGGAAAAGGCTGCCACGAGAAGTGGTGAGTTCTCCTTTAATGGAAGTCTTCAAACAGAGGCTGGACAGACATCTGACTGGGATGATTTAGCGAATCCTGCTTTGAGCAGGGGGTTGGACCAGATGGCCCAGGAGGTCCCTTCCAACTCTACGATTCTATGATTCTATGATAAACAGTTGTACAATATACATACTGGTACATGACGTTAAACATAATGCAAAATATATATATATGTTCATACGACATTTAAATACAAGGCAAAATGTGCGTACCAGTTGTATACAGAAAAAAGCATAATATAATGTCAATCAAATCACAATGGTCTTGTATTATTACTTGAGTGATGAGATCTGCCTAGCTTCTAGACCGTAAGTACATCTACAAAAACATAAACCTAAACTAATCTCTTCCGCAACCTACTTCCACGCAATTAATTTTTTGTTATGTGACATCTCCACTCTACGAAGTGAGGTGAGAAGAATTCCACCTTTCCCAAATCTTTTCAAATTTACCCGGGCACCCTCTATTTTGGTATAGTGTGCGTTCATATGGGATGATCGAGTTCAATAAATTGATCCAGGACCCGAGAGAGGGAGACGAACCTCCCATCCACCGCAATGCCAGTACCTTTCGTGCCATAAAAAATGTCTCCCGTAGAAAAATCCCAACATATTGACCCCCATGTCTCCTCATCCCAGACCCCAAACAGACAGACCAGTGGTTCAAGGGGAACAGGAATTTGTACCAAGGACGTTAATAATGATGTCACCTCCTTCCAATATTGTGCAACGACAGGACAACACCAGATCATATGGATAAAATCTGCATCTATTGAATGGCATCTCAAACATTCCGATGATTGGTATCGGCCCATCTTAAAGAGTCAAGTTGGAGTCAAATATGATTGATTTATAATATATAATTGTATCATTTTGTCATTAACAGACGGAGATACCCCAATCGAGGACTCCCAGATTTCTTCCCACTCCTCTCGTGTATCCGGGATGAGCCTCTCCCATTTTTTCTTAACGGAGTCTATGGTGGGTCCTGTCCCTACTGACAGCATATATAGAGGAGATGAGACCCTGGGGGCCCTGGGATTTAAGGATCCCTATCAAGGGTAGGGATGAAATAGCAGGATCTATACCTACACACTTTGTATGTGATTGAATAGCTGACCTTAGATGTAAATAGCGAAAGAACTGGGATCTCGGGACATTGCGGTTAACTTGTAGTTGTTCAAAAGATATCAGAGTTCCGTGATCATATAAATCGCCTATCATGAAAACATTATGCCGAGCCCAAAACTCAGCAGATGAGTGTTCAAGTAACGCTGGAAGGTAACCATTATTCCATAGAGGCATCTCAGCTATAATATCCTCAAATCCAAACAACCCTTTTAATCTGCTTCCACACTGACCGTGCCAGACGAAGCAGGGGCAACAACCGAGGGACATTTATTTTCCTCATTTCCAAAAATCCCAGTGGGCAGCTAACCTGTGCGGCATAAAGCAGATGATCCTCAGAATTAGGAAGGTGACCACCGGGCATCCATGTATTTATGGCTTTGGCCTGTCCGGCCAAATAATACAGAAAGAAATCGGGTAACGCTGCTCCCCCTCCCTTCTTGGGTCTCTGCAAAGTGGATAGTTTAAGTTTGGGCCTGGTCTTCCCCCATATAAAAGATGTGATCTGGGAATTCAGATTAGCGAAAAAGGATCTAGGCACCACTACAATACTATATTGGAGAAAGTAACTAAGATTGGGGAGTAGTATCATTTTAATTAAATGAATGCATCCAGCCACAGACAGTGGAAGTTTACCCCAGACTGCATATTTGGCCTTAACCATCTCCAATAGTGGATGTATATTAAGTTGCAGATCGAACTTACTGTCTTGAGAAATATGGACACATAAATACTTGAAACTGGTTACAATGGGCAGTGAGGAGAGAGTTTCAAGTCTTGGCATTGGAGCATGGGAAAGAGGCATCAAAGCAAATTTCTCCCAGTTTACATATAGGCCAGAATATTTACCAAATTTATTTATGGTATTGATCAATCTTGTCAGGGTTTCCCCCGCTTTATCCATAAATATCATCATATCGTCAGAATACACGCCTATGGTATCAATTCGACCCGCTATTTCTATACCAGCAATACCAGGGGAAGATCTAATACGAATTGCCAGTGCCTTGATTGCAAGAGCAAAAAGGACCGGAGAAAGGGGGCACCCTTGGCGAGTTCCCCTATGTAATGAAAAGGCTCAGATATGGAACGGGCCTTAGGCATCATGTATAATATACTGACTAGATATGAGCGACTTTGCCTTTTTTCAGGTCGAGTCGGGTTTCATGAAACCCGACTTTCTCAAAAGTCGGGTCGAACGCAATCGGCCAATTATCGTGAAAATTCGAAGGCTGACTGAAACACGAAACCCAATGCAAGTCAATGGGGAAGAAAAGTCGGCAGTGAGTGGAGGACAGGAAACACACCTACAGTGCCCATTTTAATGCCAAAAACATCAATTCTTATTACTTAAGCTTGTCAACCTTAATTTACTTTATAATAATAGTTAGGCATTGAAAACTGGGGGTTATTTGGCTAAAGTTGTGGGGGGGGTAGGGCTGGCTCCAGGTTTTTGTGGGCCCAGGGCCAAAGAGTGTCAATGGGCTCCTTTAACACATGCCACAATTCATGATCCTCTGATACGGCAGAGAAATAGCAGTATAATACAATGAAAAATACTTCACTTCTTACATCTCATGACTGATATCCATTTTAAATTCTCCAATAGCTCCAAAAACGGACAGTATATTACTCCATACAGTATTATGGCCACCGCATAGTGCTCTATACAGAGTAATGAGGCCCATATATTTCTCCATACAGAATCATTGGTCCCATATAATATTTGAAACAGTATATGATGAGCTCCACATAATGCTACAGTATATGTTGGTCCCCATGGATGAAGCTCCACTGTGTTAAGGGCCCAAATAATGCTCCATATATAATGGGCCCCATTTCTAATGCTCCAGTGTATAATGGGCCCTGTAAATGCTGCTCCAGTGTCTGATGTCCAACTTTGGAATGCTACAGTGTATGGTGGGCCTCATATATCATTCTCCAGAGTATAGTGCTCCCCAAAAATAGCTGTCCCAACATTGAAAACAATTAAATAAGTCTCCTCGCTAAGGAATCCCTGTACTAGTCTGGACTCCTCATCGTCCCCATCTTCCATCTCACTGCACTTGGACTGTTTAGGCAGAGGGCGTACAGACGTGATGTCATCACGCTCTCTGACCAGAATGTCACTGTCAGGAAATGCGGAAGATGTCACGGCGGTGGAGCAGGGAGAGGTAAGTATTTCAACTTTGCAAGTGCTGTGATCCTGAACAAGCAGGGGGCCCACTCGTTGGCGACGGCACTGGCACAGGGCCGCTCATAGTACGCCGGTGTGTCTGACGGCGGTTGTGCACCCCCACCGTCAGAGACACTTGATTGTACTATGAGGGACCTAGTGCCATTGCCAAACAGTGTGCCCACCCACCTGTCCAGGGCACCGGCACTCGCACGGGTGCATGCACCTGGTGGTGACCCCCGCCCTGTGGGGGGAGGCAGCCCAGTTAGGGAGGTGGAAAAATTGGCATATGTTGATGTTGGTCATTCAGCTGATGCAAATGAAGTAATTGGAGAAGTCCGCGGAAGAGGAGGACAAAAGCAAGCCATTTTTCTGGCAACCTACGTGTCAGCAGGGGAGGGTGGGACAAAATCCTTTGAAACCCATGCATGGTTCATTTTAATGAAGTTTAGATCATCAACATTTTGGGTCGACAGACGGGTCCTTTTTTCTGTCAGGATTGATCCAGCAGCACTGAAGACTCGTTCAGATAACACACTAGCAGCAGGGCAAGTGAGCTCCTGAAAGGCACATTGTGTCAATTCAGGCCAGGTGTCAAGTTTACTGGCCCAATAGTCAAAGGGGAATGACCGGTGAGGGAGAACATCGATATGGGAGAAGTAGTTTGTTACCATAGTTGACAACTGCTGTCTCCTGTCACTTTCGATCGATGCAGTATTACCAGTCGTGTGAGCGGTACTTGAAAAATCAGTCCACAACATGGTCATGAAACCCCTGTGTCCAACGGCACTTTGGCTGTGTGCACCATGAACACCTCTTTCATGTTGCCCACTACGGCTTGATGGAAAAACATAACCGCCGCTGTGAGCTGGGAATGCCTCAAACAAACGGTTTAACAGAGTTGCTTGTTTGTTAGCCAATATTAGCTCTAGGTTCTCCTGTGGCATGATGTTTTGGAATTTGCCTTTATAGTGTGGATCCAGGATGCTGGCCAACCAGTAGTTGTCATCGTTCATCATTTTGGCAATGCGGGGGTCCCTTTTTAGGATCTGCAAGGCATAATCAGACATGTGGGCCAATGTTCCAGGTGTCAATGATGCACTGCGAGTGCTGGGTGGAGGAGCACTTTCTGGCAAATCCACATCCCTCCAGTGATGCACAAACCCTGTACCTGTCCTTGCCTCTCCAACATTTTTTCTTGCCCTCTGAGAAGCATCCTCCTCCCCAAAATAATCATCCCCATCATCCTCCTCTTCCTCTTCTTCCTCCACCTCGTCCATGAGACTTCCCTGAGCAGACAATGGCTGACTGTCATCAAGGCTTCCCTCCTCCTCTTCCTTGTCGGCTGCAGATGCCTGCTCCTTAATGTGCATCAAAGTTTGCATAAGCAGATGCATAAGTGGGATGCTCATGCTTATGGTGGCGTCGTCTGCGCTTACCAGCCGTGTGCATTCCTCAAAACACTGAAGGACTTTACAGAGGTCTTTCAGCTTCGACCACTGCACACCAAACAACTCCATGTCTGTCTGCAAACTGCCTGGCTGTGTATCCTCCCACAAATGAATTACAGCCTGCCTCTGTTCGCACAGCCTCTGAACCATGTGCAGTTTGGAGTTCCACCTTGTTGCAACGTCGATAATTAGGTGGTGCTTGGGAAGGTGGAGCAATCGCTGGAGCTTCTGTATATGACTGGAGTGTACGGACGACCGGCGGATGTGCGAGCAGTCTTCGGACCTTCTGGAGCAGGCCTGTTATCTCCGGATAATTATTGAGGAAGCACTATACCACCAGGTTCAAGGTGTGAGCCAGGCAAGGTATGTGTCTGAGTTTTGAAAGGGCTATGGCTGCCACAAAATTCCAGCCGTTATCACTAACTACCTTGCCTGCCTTAAGATGTAAACTGCCCAGCCATGACTCAGTTTGTTGCTGCAAGTAGTTGGCCACTATCTCGCGGTGTGTCTGTTGTCTCCCAAACACATCGTCTTCAACACAGCCTGCTGATGCTTACCACTAGCTGTTCGATAGTGGGACACCTCGTGTGCAACACTGGCAGCTGCAGATGGAGTGCTTGTGCGACTGCGCTCTGTGGACGAGCTTTCGCTTCTGGAGGAGGAGGAGGGTCGAACGCCTACAGCCAACTGTTTCCTATACCATGGGTTAGGCAGCACTGTCCCACCGCTGCTGTCCCCTGTGAACCCTGCATCCACCACATTAACCCAGTGCGCAGTGATGGACGCGTAACGGCCCTGGCCATGCCTACTGGACCATGCATCTGTTGTGAGGTACACCTTTCCACTCACTGATTGCTTGAGTGCACGGACAATGCGGTCTTTCACATGCACATGGAGGGCTGGGATGGCTTTTCGCGAAAAGAAGTGCCGACTGGGTAGGTCATAGCGTGGTACTGCGTAGGCCATGAGCTCGCGGAAAGCTTTGCTTTCAACCAACCAATAGGGCATCATCTCTAACAAGATTATTTTGGCAATGTGGGCGTTCAAAGCCAGTGTACGCGGATGAGAGGATGAGTACTTTCTTGTCCTACTCAGAGTCTCTGGTAGGGTGAGCTTGACATGAGAGCTGCATATGGTGGAACTATCGGTGGACATGGCGGACTTAGAGGGTTGGTGATGGTGTTGGTGGCGTTGTTCATGACCTAGATTCAGTCTTTCGTAGCAATAACATTGTGATTCCATGACTGCTTTGCCCTTGCGACGACACCTCGACATTTGCTGCTGGTGGTGTGCTAACCGGTGGGCTTACAGTGGGGGAAGCGATGCAGCATTGCTGAATACCTTCATTCGGAGCAGGTGCACATGTGGAACGTGAGGTTTGGTAGTCTGTCCACGTTTGCAAGTGCATGGTGGTTAAATGTCTAAGCATGCAACTGGTATTCAAATTTCTCAGATTTTTCCCTCGGCTAAAGGTCTTTGCGCACTTCTTACAGATCATTGCCTGATCATTAGGATTTTGTTCAAAAAAGTGCCACACTGCACTCTTTCTACTTTGGAAGACATTTTGAGACCTTGCACGCTGTGCTAATTTGACCGTCTGGCCAAGCTGTCCTGCAACTCTTTTGTTTTTTGTAACACGTTTTTGGACTGCTACGGTCCTGCCAGATAACAGCTGTTGCGATGTCGTTGCCTGCTGCGGATCCTCCTCCTCCTCTTCTGAGCTATTGGCAGTGGCACCCTCTTCCCCCAATGGATGCCAATCTGGGTCAACAACTGGGTCATCCATCACCTCCTCTTCAATTTCATGTGCACCTTCCTCTGTGTCACTGTGTAAGGTGATATAGTATGCAGGAAGGGGCACCTGAGTTTAATCAGGGTCTGATTCTGCCTCAGTACACTGCGAGGACAATGTAGTGCTCTGAGTGAATGTACCAGCAGAAAAATCGAGCAGTGGCTGTGCATCAGTGCACTCCATGTCAGATTCATCTTGGACTGGGGAATTCACGATTTCACTTGCTAACCCAGGCATGGTATGTGAAAAGAGCTCCATGGAGTAATCGGTAGTGTGGCCTGCCACATCCTTCACTTTTGGTAGGGGTGAAGGACACAAGGAAAGGTGTTGTTTCTGACCAGGAGCCTCCAATGACGACCTCAGAAGAGGAGGCGAGAGAGCTGGAGGCTGTGTCAGCAATGTAAGCCAAAACTTGTTCCTGAAGTTCCTGCTTTAAAAGAGGTTTACCTACTCCCAGAAAAGGGAGCCTTCGAGGCTTTGTGGAGCCAGACAATGACGCAGGCTCAACACCTCCTGCCTTAGGTGCTATTGTGCTTTTGCCACTAGAATCATAGAATCGTAGAGTTGGAAGGGACCTCCTGGGCAATCTGGTCCAACTCCCTGCTCAAAGCAGGATTCGCTAAATCATCCCAGTCAGATGTCTGTCCAGCCTCTGTTTGAAGACTTCCATTGAAGGAGAACTCACCACTTCTCGTGGCAGCTTGTTCCACTCATTGATCACTCTAACTGTCAAAACGTTTTTTCTAATATCTAATGTGTCTCCTCCCATTCAGTTTCATCCCATTGCTTCTAGTCTTTCCTTGTGCAAATGAGAATAAAGTTGATCCTTCTACAATGTGACAGCCCTTTAGATATTTGTAAACAGCTATTAAGTCTCCTCTCAGTCTTTTCTTTTGCAAACTAAACAATCCCAAATCCTGCAACCTTTCCTCATAAGACAGGGTTTGCAGACCGGTCACCATTCTGGTTGCTCTTTTCTGAACTTGCTCCAGTTTGTTGATTTTTTTTTAAAATGTGGTGCCCAAAACTGGACACAATATTCCAGATGAGGTCTGACCAAAGAGGAGTAGAGGGAAATAATGAATTCACATGATCTAGACTGTATGCTTCTGTTAATACATCCTAGAATTGCATTTGCCTTTTTTGCTGCTGCATCACACTGTTGACTCATATTCAGTCTGTGATCTATTAGCATAGCCAAGTCTTTTTCACATGTGCTGTTGCTTAGGCCTATTCCTCCCATTCTGTATATGCTTTTTTCATTTTTATTGCCCAGATGTAGTACTTTGCATTTTTCCCTGTTAAAAACCATTCTGTTAGTTGCTGCCCACTTCTCCAGTTTATTTATATCTTTTGAATCCTCTCTCTCTTCTCTAGTATTAGCTATCCCTCCTAGCTTTGTGTCATCAGCAAATTTAATCAGTTTACCCTCAATTCCTTCATCTAAATCATTGATAAAGATGTTGAACAATACAGGGCCCAGGACAGAGCCCTATGGTACCCCACTTGAGACATTCTTCCAACTGGATGTGCAGCCATTTACGACCACTCTTTGGGTCCGATCACTAACCCAGTTATGAATCCACCTAACAGTTGCCTTGTCCATTTCATTTTTTCAATAAGGATTGTATGAGAGACTTTGTCAAATGGTTTGCTGAAGTCAAGATATACTATATCTACAGCATTTCCTTGATCCACCCAATCAGTGATTCCGTCATAGAAGGAAATTAAGTTAGTCTGACATGACTTATTAGTTACAAACCAATGCTGACTCTGTTTAATCGCATCATTCTTATCCCGGTACTGACATACATGTTTAATAATTTGTTCAAAGATCTTTCCTGGTATAGAAGTCAGACTCACCGGCCTATAGTTGCCTGGGTCCACCTTCTTCCCCTTTTTGAAGATAGGAACAACATTTGCTCTTCTCCAGTCTTCTGGGACTTCTCCTGTTCTCCAAGAATTTTCAAAGATTATGGAGAGGGGTTCAAAAATTTCTTCTGCTATCTCCTTCAGTACTCTGGGGTGTAATTCATCTGGACCTGGAGACTTGAATTCATTTAGGTTAGCTAAGTGTTTCCTCACTATCTTTCTGTTTATAGATATCCTGGATTCTTCTATTCCCTTAATAGGACAGAGAAGAACAGTTGGTGTTACATTTCCTTTCTGAGAGAAAACAGATGCAAAATAGGAATTTAAAAGTTCGGCCTTCTCAACATCCTGTCTTACCATTTCATCATTTTCATCCTGTAAAAATCCTATAGCATCTTTGACTTTTCTTTTACTTTTGACATATCCCCAAAATCCTTTATTATTGCTTTTGACATCTCTTGCAAGTCTCAATTCATTGTCAGCTTTAGTAATCTGATTTGTGCCCTGCAGGTTCTGCAGACAGCACTATATTCTTCTTTAGATATGCCTCCCTCTTTCCATTTTATAAACATTTTTTTCTTCCTTTTTAGCATGTGCTTAAGTTCTGTGTTCATCCATCCTGGCATCCTTAAATGCTTCCTATTCTTCCCTCTTTTTGGAATTGTTAACAATTGTGCTTTGAGAATTTCATTTTTCAAGATTTCCCATCCTTCCTGGACATTTTTGTCTTTAAGGATATCCAGCCATTGGATCCCTCCAATTCTCTTTCTGAATCCCTTAAAATCTGCCTTTCTGAAATCTAACCTTGACGTCTGAGTCTTCACAGGTCTTCCTCCTCTAGTTATCCAAAATTCTAAAATAACATGGTCGCTACCTCAGAGGGTCCCAGCCACTTTTACCTCCTCAACCATTTCCTCCCTGTTTATAAGGATTGGATCCAAGGTAGCAGTTCCCCTTGTTTTCTCCCCTACCTTTTGAAAGATAAAGTCAGAAAGAGAGGATAAGAATTTCCTTGACCTGTTATGTTTGCCTGAGAGCGATTCCCAACAAATGTCTGGATAGTTGAAATCTCCCATGACAACTATGTCATATTTTTTGGAGAACTTGGCCATTTGATGCATAAAGAGTTTCGTCCATATCTTCAGCTTGCACAGGTGGCCTGTAGTAAATGCCTACAATGGTGTCCTTTCCATTGTTCTGTCCTTGTATTCTTACCCAAACAGTTTCAAAAGAACTCCCAGTCTCTGAGCTTCAATCTCTGTGCAGATATACGCGTTTCTAACATACAATGCGACACCTCCTCCTCGTTTATCAAGTCTGTTTCTTGCAAATAAGTTGTATCCTTCTAGTCTTGTATTCCAATCATGTGTATTGTCCCACCAAGTTTCAGTGATTCCAATGACATCATATTTCTTTTCCTGTGTTAGTATTTCCAATTCTACTTGTTTTTTGCCCATACTTTTTTTTTTTGCATTAGTATAGAAACATTTTAGTTTGTGATAGGTTTCTCTTTCTCCAATATTTTTATTAATTAGATTCTTTTGTCTTTGTTCTTCCTTTCCACTTCTAATAGCAGAGTTCTCAATAGCATTTGTCAGGTGTATGGCTTTTTCTGGTCTTTTGCTTCCCTTCCCATGTTGTTCTAGTTTAAAGCTCTCCTTACAAGTGTAGCAAGGCGACTTCCAAATACATGTTTTCCAGTCTTCACAAGGTGCACCCCATCTCTATCAAGTAGTCCATCGTAAATGTAATTCACTCCGTGATCCAGAAATCCAAATCGTTGCAGACAGCACCATCGACGTAGCCAGTTGTTCACCTGCAGAATCTTATTCCACCTCCTTGTTCCATGGCCATCCACTGGGAGGATGGAAGAGAAGACCACCTGTGCTCCCAGTTCTTTCACTTTCTTGCCTAAGTCTTCAAAGTCTCTGCAGATGGTTTCCAGGTCGTTTCTTGCGGTGTCATTTGTCCCCACATGTAGTAGCAGGAATGGGTAGTCATCTGTAGGTCTGAAGAGTCCTGATATCCTGTCAGACACATCTTTAATTTTTGCACCTGGAAGACAGCACATTTCTCTTGAAGTTATATCCGGTCTGCAGATAGCAGCCTCTGTTCCTCTCAACAGGGAATCCTCCATGACCACCACTCTCCGTTTCTTCTTCACAACATTTTTCTTTCTCCATCCAGGAGGACTCTGAAGGCGTACAAGGTTGCTGTTTGTGGGCAAAGTCTTATCCTGATGTATTTCTTCATCGTTTTCCTGCGTGAGAGCCTGGTACTGGTTCCTGAGAAGTATGGGTGCTGACTGCCTCCCGATCCTCCTGCTTCTCTGGGTCACAGGTCTCCATTACTCTGTGTCTTCAGGAGCACTTCGAATTTCTTCTGTAACATGAAGAGATAATTCTGCTCTGTCTAAGAACTCTTCACCTTCCTTAATGATCTTCAACGTAGCTAACCTCTCTTCGAGACTTTGCAACTTTTCCTCCAACAGGGACACAAGCTTGCATTTGTGGCATGTGAAGTTTGGCTTTTCCACTGGTAAGTCTGTGAACATGTAGCAAGAAATGCAGCTCACCAAATGGCTCCTGGCCTCTTCCATATTGAGATTTCTTAAAAACGATGAAAGATGAGCCAAAATTCTGATTTCCTCTTTTCAGCTGCAACTGCCAAAACCCAGTGATCATTGAGCTCACGGAGACTCTTCACTTATCCCAGAAGGCACTGGGAATATGCAAATGATCTCCTCAAGATTCTTCCCCTGGTTTTCCGATTTCCTCTTTTCAGCTGCAACGGCCAAAACCCAGTGATCGTTGAGCTCGCGGAGACTCTTCACTTATCCCAGAAGGCACTGGGAATATGCAAATGATCTCCTCAAGACTCTTCCCCTGGTTTTCCGATTTCCTCTTTTCAGCTGCAACGGCCAAAACCCAGTGATCGCTGAGCTCGCGGAGACTCTTCACTTATTCCAGAAGGCACTGGGAATATGCAAATGATCTCCTCAAGACTCCTCAAGACTCTACCAACAGATGCAACACCACCACCACCACCATCGGGACCAGCTGGCAACCCCCGCCCACTTCCATGGCGTCTTCCACCATACTTGCTCATGTTTGCGAAAATGTACCCAAAATACCACCAACTATATGGTACTGTAAAACAAGGTTGAAGGTGTATCTACTATTGGTGAGAATTTGAATCTCACTAGAGATTTGAGGACACTGAACTATTGTCTCTGGCCCAGTATAGATTACACCTCAATGTAACAGACTGAAATTGGATTGTGTATAACAAGGTGTAGGATGTCTATAGGATTGGTGAGAATTTGAATCTCACTATAGATTTGAGGACGCTGAACTACTGTCTCAGGCCCAGTAGAGATTACATCTCAAAGTAACATGCTGAAATTGGATGGTGAATGACAAGGTGGAGTGTGTCTATAGGATTGGTTAGAATTTGAATCTCCCTATAGATTTGAGGACGCAGAACTATTGTCTCTGGCCCAGTATAGATTACACCTCAATGTAACAGACTGAAATTGGATGGTGTATGACAAGGTGTAAGGTGTCTATGGGATTGGTGAGAATTTGAATCTCACTATAGATTTGAGGACACTGAACTATTGTCTCAGGCCCAGTAAAGATTACACCTCAATGTAACAGGCTGAAATTGGATGGTGAATGACAAGGTGGAAGGTGTCTATAGGATTGGTTAGAATTTGAATCTCACTAGAGATTTGAGGACGCAGAACTATTGTTTTTGGCCCAGTAGAGATTACACCTCAATGTAACAGGCTGAAATTGGATGGTGTATGACAAGGCGGAGGGTGTCTATAGAATTGGTGAGAATTTGGATCTCACTAGAGATTTGAGGACGCTGACAATGATGCTCTCAGTCCAAGTATGGATGCAGGCAGCCTAATAAGCAGTACTGCTGCACAGTGCACACACAAAAGGGTGGAAAAATGAACCCTCGGTAACTGTGCAGAAAAGAGGAAGAAAAGTATTTTTGCTTTTAAAAAAGCAGTTTGCACAGCAGTGTGCAAACAGCAATGCAGCTATCAGGGAGCCTTATAAGGCAGCCTAATAACCTACAGAGCTGATGCACAAAAATAGAGCCTCTCCTGTCACTGCACACAATGTGTTGTGTTGTAAGTGGAAATCGCTAACAGCAGAAGCAGTTTTTTGGTTCTTCTTCCCTGCCTAACGCTCTCCCTACAGAATCAGCAGCAGCAGCAGCTCTCCCTATGCTAAGATTGGCATAAGTAAGATGGCGGTCGGCGTGCATGCCTTTTTATAGCCCCTGTGACGCCACACAAAGCCAGCCAATCACTTGCATGCCCTTCTCAAAGATGGTGGTGACCGATGCCTATGTCATCGCGTTGCCCAAAGTGTGCGTCCTCCATCATTGGCTGAAAAAGGGCGCTGGAAGCATCTTTTGAAACTCGACGTTGGAGCTCTGGTCGACGACCTCGTGGCAGACCTCACTAGAGTTGAGCGACTTTTGTTTTTTTATGGTCGAGTTTCGATTCGTGAAACCCGACTTTTCCAAAAGTCGGGTCGAGCAAGATCGGCCGATTATAGGGAAAAGTCGGGGTCGTCCCGAAACACGAAGCCCAATGTAAGTCAATGGGGAATAAAAGTCGGCAGTGAGAGGAGGACAGGAAACACACCTACAGTGCTCATTTGAATGCCAAAAGCATCAATTCTTCTTACTTAAGCTGGTCAACCTTAATTAACTTCATAATACAAGTTACGCACTGAAAAATGGGGGTTATTTGGCTAAAGTTGTGGGGGGGGGTAGGGCTGGCTCCAGGTTTTCATGTGCCCTGGGCGAAAGAGCGCCCCTTTAACACATAATACCACAACTCATCATGCTCTGATACGGCAGAGAAATAGCGGTATAGTACAATGAAAAATACTTCACTTTTTACATCTCATGACGAGGCCCATCTATTTCTCCATACAGAATCATTGTTCCCATATAATGTTTGAAACAGAATATGATGAGCTCCACATAATGCTACAGTATATGTTGGTCCCTATGGATGAAGCTCCACTGTCTTATGGGCCCAAATAATGCTCCAAACATAATGGGCCCCATTTCTAATGCTCTAGTGTATAATGGGCCCTGTAAATGCTGCTCCAGTGTCTGATGTCCACCTTTGGAATGTTCCAGTGTATGGTGGGCCCCATCTATCATTCTCCAGAGTATAGTGCTCCCCAAAAATTGCTGTCCCAACATTGAAAACAATCAAATAAGTCTCCTCGCTAGGGAATCCCTGTACTAGTCTGGACTCCTCGTCGTCCCCATCTTCCATCTCACTACACAGTATTTCAACCTTGCAAGTGCTGTGTTCCTGAGCAAGCAGGGGGGGCCCACTCGTTGGCGACGGCACTGGCACAGGGCCCCTGATAGTACAGTGGTGTGTCTGATGGCGGGTGGGCCGAACCTGCACTTTCATCTGCAGCTTCCTCTTTGTCACCGTGTAAGATGGAACTGTATATGGGAAGGGTAACCTGAGTTTCATCAGGGTCAGATTCAGGCCGGGTAGCGTGCGAGGGGAATGTAGTGGTCTGGGTCAATGTACCAGCAGATTCATCAAGCAGTGGCTGGGCATCAGTGCACTTGTGTCGCCCCCAGGAGTACGGTCGCCACAGTGGCATTACCTTCCTCCTAGGGAGTGTGATGTCATGCTTGGGAGCAACGAAGGATCTCTCTAGCAGGTTAACTGATTGGGCGGCGTTATTCCCACGAGTCATGACCCTCCAAACAGCGTTCATGAAGGCAAAGTGTTTGTTTTACGTGGGCAGTATGGTTGCAAAGCTGAACCTTAAAGGAATGTCCAGAAGGGCACCACCAGGAGTGGAGCCTACAACGTAATTTGACTCAACACGGGCAACCTCAACCATGCAAGCTACAGAACAGATGCACACATTGCAAGCTTAATTCCGTTAACGAACGAGACTCCGTCATGCCCCGCGGTCCGAGTCTGGCTTACTAGAGGGACACGTGAGGCTCTGGCACATGAGATTGGCCAATAACTGGTGTGTCATGCCCTTACATGTCCGTGGCTGCATGTGCGCTACACTGAAAAGGCCAGCGTTTGTCGCTTACAGGTGCAGATAACCCGCTGAACAACGTTAGTGATGGGGATCATTGATTACAATTATTACTCGCGAACGATGATTTCCCAGTAAGTGCAGGTCAACCGCAGTTCCGGAATTAGGCCTAACCGTCATTCCTGAAAAAAATGAAAAACTTACGTGTGCAAACCACAGGTGCTGTAGCTTGCTTAACAGCTCGCCAGCCGTTCTCACGCCCAGTATGGATTGCACGTGATTGCACAAAGGTTAGAAAGGGTACCGTATCCCCGGATAACATGTATGGATAGCGTACACATTCAAAAGATATGTCTATACATCAGGAGGCAGGCTCAGACGGTGTTAGGCCCAGTATGGCTTGGACGTGATTGCACAAAGGTGAGAAAGGGTACCGTATCCCCGGATAACATGTATGGATAGCGTACACATTCAAAATATATGTCTATACATCAGGAGGCAGGCTCAGACGTTGTTAGGCCCAGTATGGCTTGCACGTGATTGCACAAAGGTGAGAAAGGGTACCGTATCCCCGGATAACATGTATGGATAGCGTACACATTCAAAAGATATGTCTATACATCAGGAGGCAGGCTCAGACGGTGTTAGGCCCAGTATGGCTTGCACGTGATTGCACAAAGGTGAGAAAGGGTACCGTATCCCCGGATAACATGTATGGATAGCGTACACATTCAAAAGATATGTCTATACATCAGGAGGCAGGCTCAGACGGTGTTACGCCCAGTATGGCTTGCACGTGATTGCACAAAGGTGAGAAAGGGTACCGTATCCCCGGATAACAAGTATGGATAGCGTACACATTCAAAAGATATGTCTATACATCAGGAGGCAGGTTCAGACGGTGTTAGGCCCAGTATGGCTTGCACGTGATTGCACAAAGGTGAGAAAGGGTACCGTATCCCCGGATAACATGTATGGATAGTGTACACATTCAAAAGATATGTCTATACATCAGGAGGCAGGCTCAGACGGTGTTAGGCACAGTATGGCTTGCAAGTGATTGCACAAAGGTGAGAAAGGGTACCGTATCCTCGGATAACATGTATGGATAGCGTACACATTCAAAATATATGTCTATACATCAGGAGGCAGGCTCAGACGGTGTTAGGCCCAGTATGGATTGCACGTGATTGCACAAAGGTGAGAAAGGGTACCGTATCCCCGGATAACATGTATGGATAGCGTACACATTCAAAATATATGTCTATACATCAGGAGGCAGGCTCAGACGGTGTTAGGCCCAGTATGGATTGCACGTGATTGCACAAAGGTGAGAAAGGGTACCGTATCCCCGGATAACATGTATGGATAGCGTACACATTCAAAATATATGTCAATACACCAGGAGGCAGGCTCAGACGGTGTCAGGCACAGTATGGATTTTAAGGCCCAGACTACACAGCGGAGGAGCAGGGAGAGGTAAAGATTGCAAATGCTGGGGCCCTGCCCAAGCAAGGGGGCCCACTCGTGGGCGTCGGTACTGGCACTGGGCCCCTCATAGTACGGCGGTGTGTCTGACGGCGGGTGTGCACCACCACCGTCCGAGACACTTGATTGCACTATGAGGGACCCTGTGCCAGTGCCCGCGCCCAAGAGTCGGCCTACCCTCCTGTCCAGGGCAACTGCACTCGCACGGTGTCGTGCGCTAGGTGGTGACCCCGGCCATGGGGGGGGAGGCAGCACAGTTAGGGAGTTTTAGAAAGTGGCATATGCTGATGTTGGACATTCAGCTGATGCAAAAGGTGAAATAGGTCAAGTCCCAGGAAGAGGTGGACCAAAGCAAGCCATTTTTCTGTCACCCTATGTGTCATCAGGGGAAGGTGGGACAAAATCCTTGGAAACCCATGCATGGTTCATTTTAATGAAGGTTAGATCATCCACATTTTGGGTTGACAGACGGGTCCTTTTTTCTGTCAGGATTGATCCAGCTGCACAGAAGACTCTTTCCGATAGCACACTTGCAGCTGGGCAAGCGAGCTCCTGTAAGGCATATTGTGCCAATTCAGGCCAGGTGTCCAGTTTAGCAGCCCAATAGTCAAAGGGGAATGACCTGTGTGGGAGAACATCGATATGGGAGGAAAAGTAGTTTGTAACCATAGTTGACAACTGCTGTCTCCTGTCACTTTCCATCGATGCTGTATTGCCAGTTGTGTGAGCGGTACTTGAAAAATCAGTCCACAACATTGTCATGAAACCCCTGTCTCCAACGCCACTTCTGCTGTGTGCACCATGAACACCTCTGCCAAGCTGCCCCCGGCCCGTACGGCTTGTGTGAGAACCATCACCGCTGCTGTGTGCTGGGAATGCCTCAAGCAACCGATTTACCAGAGTTGCTTGTTTATTAGCCAATATTAGGTCAAGGTTCTCCTGTGGCATGATGTTTTGTAATTTGCCTTTATAGCGTGGATCCAGGATGCTGGCCAACCAGTAGTCGTCATCGTTCATCATTTTGGCAATGCGGGGGTCCCTTTTTAGGATCCGCAAGGCATAATCTGACATGTGGGCCAATGTTCCCGGTGTCAATGATGCACTGCGAGTGCTGGTTGGAGGAGCACTTTCTGGCAAATCCACATCCCTCCAGTCATGCACAAACCCTGTACCAGACCTTGCCACGCCAACATTTTCACTTGCCCCACGAGATGCATCCTCCTCCCCTAAGTAATCATCCCCATCATCATCCTCCTCCTCCTCCTCTTCTTCCTCCAACTCGTCCAGGAGAGGTCCCTGAGCAGACAATGGCTGAATGTCATCAAGGATTCCCTCCACCTCTTCCTCCTCGTCAACATTGGCTGCAGACGCCTGTTCCTTAAGGTGCGTCAAAGTTTGCATGAGCAGACGCATAAGTGGGATGCTCATGCTTAGGATGGCGTCGTCTGCACTTACCAGCCGTGTGCATTCCTCAAAACACTGAAGGACTTTACAGAGGTCTTTCAGCTTCGACCACTGCACACCTGTCAACTCCATGTCTGCTCTCAAAGTGCCTGGCCGTGTATCCTCCCACAAATGCATTATGGCCCTCCTCTGCTCGCACAGCCGCTCCACCATGTGCAGGGTGGAGTTCCACCTTGTTGCAATGTCGATAATGAGGCGGTGGTTGGGAAGTTGGAGCAATCGCTGCAGCTTCTGCATACGAACGGAGTGTACAGGCGACCAGCGGATGTGCGCGCACAGTCTTCGCACCTTATGGAGCAGGGCTGTTAACTCCGGATAATTTTTGAGGAAGCACTGCACCACCAGGTTCAAGGTGTGAGCCAAGCAAGGTATGTGGCTGAGTTTTGAAAGGGCTATGGCTGCCACAAAATTACGGTCGTTATCACTAACTACCTTGTCTGCCTCAAGATGTACACTGCCCAGCCATGACTCAGTTTGTCGCTTCAAGTACTCGGCCAGCACCTCGGCGGTGTGTCTGTCGCCCAAACACATCATCTGCAACACAGCCTGCTGACGCTTTCCACTAGCTGCTCAATAGGGGGACACCTCGTGTGCAACAGTGGCAGCTGCAGATGGAGTGCTCGTACGACTGCGGTCTGTGGACGAGCTTTCGCTTCTGGAGGAGGAGGAGGAGGGTGGAACGCCTACAGCCAACTGTTTCCTATACCGTGGGCTAGGCAGCACTGTCCCACCACCGCTGTCCCCTGTGGACCCTGCATCCACCACATTAACCCAGTGCGCAGTGATGGACACGTAACGGCCCTGGCCATGCCGACTGGACCATGCATCAGTTGTGAGGTGCACCTTTCCACTCACTGACTGCTTGAGTGCATGGAAAATGCGGTCTTTCACATGATGGTGGAGGGCTGGGATGGCTTTGCGAGAGAAGAAGTGGCAACTGGGTAGGTCATAGCGTGGTACTGCATAGGCCATGAGTTCGCAGAAAGCTGCGCTTTCCACCAACCGATAGGGCATCATCTCAAACGAGATTAGTTTGGCAATGTGGGCGTTCAAACCCAGTGTACGCGGATGAGAGACTGAGTACTTTCTTGACCTACTCATAGTGTCTGGGAGGGTGAGCTGGACTTGAGAGCTGCATATGGTAGAAGTAGCGGTGGACAGGGCGGACTGAGAGAGGGTTGATGATGGTGATGGAGTTGGTGTTCTTTCTGATGGCCTAGATTCAGTATTTTGTTGATATAACAGTGGGATTCCCTGACTGCTGTGGCCTTGCAACGACACCTCAACATTTGCTGCTGTGCTAACCGGTGGGCTTACAGTGGGGGAAACAATGTAGCGTTGCTGACTACCTTCTTTGTGATCAGTTGCACATGTGGCACTTGAGGTTTGGTGTTGTGTCCACGCTTGCAAGTGCATGCTGGTTAAATGTCTAAGCATGCAACTGGTATTCAAATTTTTCAGATTTTTCCCTCGGCTAAAGGTCTTTGCGCACCTCTTACAGATAACCTTGGCCTGATCATGAGGATTTTGTTCAAAAAAGTGCCACACTGCACTCTTCCTACTTTGGCAGACATTTTGCGGCCTAGCACGCTGTGATGTTTTGACCCTCTGGACAAGCTGTCCAGCAACTCTTTTGATTTTTGGAACCTGTCTTTGGAGTGCTCCGGGCCTGCCAGATAACAGCTGTTGCGATGTCGATGTCTGCTGTGGATGCTCCTCCTCATCTGAGCTATTGGAAGCAGCACCCTCTTCCCCCAATGGATGCCAATCTGGGTCAACAACTGGGTCATCCATCACCTCCTCTTCAATGTCATGTGCACCTTCCTCTGTGTCACCATGTATGGTGGTATAGTGTGCGGGAAGGGGCACCTGAGTCTCATCAGGGTCAGAATCTGGCTCTGTACACTGCGAGGACAATGTAGTGCTCTGAGTGTATGTACCAGCAGAATCATCTATCAGCGGCTGTGCATCAGTGCACTCCATGTCAGATTCATCTTGGCCTGGGTAATTCACCATTTCACTTGATAATCCAGGCATGGTATGTGAAAACAGCTCCATGGAGTAATCAGTAGTATGGCCTGCGTCATCCTTCAATCTTGGTTGTGGTGAAGGACACAAGGAAAGGTGTGGTTCATGAACATGAGCCTCCAATGACGACTCAGTGCTTTTACTTTTTACAACTTCAGAAGAGGAGGCGATAGAGCTGGAGGCTGAGTCAGCAATGTAAGACAAAACTTTTTCCTGATGCTCTGGCGTTAAAAGCGGTTTGCCAACTCCTAGAAAACTAAGCCTTCGAAGCCTTATGGAGCCAGCCGATGACGCAGGCTCAACACCTCCTGCATTCGGTCCTATTTTGCTTTTGCCACTACCATCAGATCCACCACCAACACCATCATTTCCAGCTGCCAACCCCCGCCCAATTCCACGGCCTCTTCCACCAGCCTTCCTCATTTTTGGTAGAAATGTAGACAAAATCCAACAAACTATATAGTAATGTAAAACAAGGTACAAGGTGTCTATAGGACAGGGGAGATTTAGGTTTTCTGCACACACTAGTGGACACTGGACACTTTTGGATTGTGTGAGGCCCACTGAATATCAGAGCGCTATGTCACAGGCTCGATGGCACAGGTGTGAAAAAAGTGACTACAGGATAAGGGAGATTTTGAATTTCTGTGAGATTTTGAATTTCTGCAGACACTTGTGGATACTGGACACTTGGATTGTGTGAGGCCCACTGAATATCACAGTGCTATGTCACAGGCTCGATGCAGCAGGTGTGAACAAAGTGACTACAGGATAAGGGAGATTTTGAATTTCTGCAGACACTTGTGGACACTGGACACTTGGATTGTGTGAGGCCCACTGAATATCACAGTGCTATGTCACAGGCTCGATGGCACAGGTGTGAAAAAAGTGACTACAGGATATGGGAGATTTTGAATTTCTGTGAGATTTTGAATTTCTGCAGACACTTGTGGACACTGGACACTTGGATTGTGTGAGGCCCACTGAATATCACAGCGCTATGTCACAGGCTCGATGGCACAGGTGTGAAAAAAGTGACTACAGGATAAGGGAGATTTAGATTTTCTGCAGACACTTGTGGACACTGGACACTTGGATTGTGTGAGGCCCACTGAATATCACAGTGCTATGTCACAGGCTCGATGGCACAGGTGTGAAAAAAGTGACTACAGGATAAGGGAGATTTTGAATTTCTGTGAGATTTTGAATTTCTGCAGACACTTGTGGACACTGGACACTTGGATTGTGTGAGGCCCACTGAATATCACAGCGCTAAGTCACAGGCTCGATGGCACAGGTGTGAAAAAAGTGACTACAGGATAAGGGAGATTTAGATTTTCTGCAGACACTTGTGGACACTGGACACTTGGATTGTGTGAGGCCCACTGAATATCACAGCGCTATGTCACAGGCTCGATGGCACAGGTGTGAAAAAAGTGACTACAGGATAAGGGAGATTTAGATTTTCTGCAGACACTTGTGGACACTGGACACTTGGATTGTGTGAGGCCCACTGAATATCACAGCGCTATGTCACAGGCTCGATGGCACAGGTGTGAAAAAAGTAACTACAGGATAAGGGAGATTTAGATTTTCTGCAGACACTTGTGGACACTGGACACTTGGATTGTGTGAGGCCCACTGAATATCACAGCGCTATGTCACAGGCTCGATGCAGCAGGTGTGAAAAAAGTGACTACAGGATAAGGGAGATTTTTAATTTCTGCAGACACTTGTGGACACTGGACACTTGGATTGTGTGAGGCCCACTGAATATCACAGTGCTATGACACAGGCTCGATGCAGCAGGTGTGAAAAAAGTGACTACAGGATAAGGGAGATTTTGAATTTCTTCAGACACTTGTGGACACTGGACACTTGGATTGTGTGAGGCCCACTGAATATCAGAGTGCTATGTCACAGGCTCGATGGCACAGGTGTGAAAAAAGTGACTACAGGATAAGGGAGATTTTGAATTTCTGTGAGATTTTGAATTTCTGCAGACACTTGTGGACACTGGACACTTGGATTGTGTGAGGTCCACTGAATATCACAGCGCTATGTCACAGGCTCGATGCAGCAGGTGTGAAAAAAGTGACTACAGGATACGGGAGATTTTGAATTTCTGCAGACACTTGTGGACACTGGACACTTGGATTGTGTGAGGCCCACTGAATATCACAGCGCTATGTCACAGGCTCGATGCAGCAGGTGTGAAAAAAGTGACTACAGGATAAGGGAGATTTTGAATTTCTGCAGACACTTGTGGACACTGGACACTTGGATTGTGTGAGGCCTACTGAATATCACAGTGCTATGTCACAGGCTCGATGGCACAGGTGTGAAAAAAGTGACTACAGGATAAGGGAGATTTTGAATTTCTGCAGACACTTGTGGACACTGGACACTTGGATTGTGTGAGGCCCACTGAATATCACAGCGCTATGTCACAGGCTCGATGGCACAGGCTCGATGGCACAAGTGTGAAAAAAGTGACTACAGGATAAAGGAGATTTTGAATTTCTGCAGACACTTGTGGACACTGGACACTTTTGGATTGTGTGAGGCCCAATGAATATCAGAGCGCTATGTCACAGGCTCGATTCAGCAGGTGTGAAAAAAGTGACTACAGGATAAGGGAGATTTTGAATTTCTGCAGACACTGGACACTTTTGGATTGTGTGAGGCCCAATGAATATCAGAGCGCTATGTCACAGGCTCGATGAAACAGGTGTGAAAAAAGTGACTACAGGATAAGGGAGATTTTGAATTTCTGCAGACACTGGACACTTGGATTGTGTGAGGCCCAATGAATATCACAGCACTATGTCACAGGCTCGATGCAGCAGGTGTGAAAAAAGTGACTACAGGATAAGGGAGATTTTGAATTTCTGCAGACACTGGACACTTGGATTGTGTGAGGCCCAATGAATTTCACAGCGCTATGTTACAGGCTCGATGCAGCAGGTGTGAAAAAAGTGACTACAGGATAAGGGAGATTTTGAATTTCTGCAGACACTTGTGGACACTGGACACTTTTGGATTGTGTGAGGCCCACTGAATATCAGAGCGCTATGTCACAGGCTCGATGGCACAGGTGTGAAAAAAGTGAATTGTAGAATTGGGCAGAATAGGAATCTCCCTAGAGTGTAGGTCTGTAAGAACGGAACAAGTCCTCCACAGTGACACACAGATAGCTTCACTGTGGCTGTGATAACAGCCGTTACACGGTACTGTGTGAGGAGCGTACACCGCTGTATGGTGTGAATAAATGCACGCTCAGTACCTTAGCAGGAAAAAAAAAAATTGGGATTGCTTTTAAAAAAGAAGAGCAGTGGGGAAACAGCAATGCAGCTGTCAGGAAGCCTTAGAAGGCAGCCTAACAACCAACACCGCTGATCCACCACAATATAGCCTCCCCTTGTACTGCACACACAGTGACTGGTGTGTTGCACAGGCAAAATCGCTAGCAGCAGAAGCAGTTTTTTTGTCTTCTTCCCTGCCTAACGCTCTCCCTACAGAATCAGCAACCTCTCCCTATGCTAAGATCGGCAGAAGTAAGATGGCGGTCGGCGTGCACGCCCTTTTATAACCCCTGTGACGCCCACCAAAGCAAGCCAATCACTTGCATGCCCTTCTGAAAGATGGTGGCGACCCCTGCCTATGTCATCACGTTGCCCACAGTGTCCGTGGATCCTGATTGGCTGAAAAAGAGCGCTAAACAAACTTTTGAAACGCGACTTTGGCGCGTAAGTCGCCGACCTCGTGGCCGACCTCATCCTAGGGTCGGGTTTCGTTTCATGAAACCCGACTTTGCCAAAAGTCGGCGACTTTTGAAATTGTTCGACCCGTTTCGCTCAACTCTAGACCTCACGCTATGGTCGGATTTCGTTTCATGAAGCCCGACTTCAGCGAAAGTCGGCCACTTTTGAATATGACCGACCCGTTTCGCTCAATTATAATACTGACCCATTTTTGAAATTTATCACTGAATCCATACCTCTGCAAACATGCACGGAGAAATTGTCATTCAAGAGAGTCAAAGGCCTTGGCTGCATCGAGCGATGCCAATGCCCATTCATTGCCCGACACCAGAGAGCTATATTGGACTACCGACTGGACTTGTCTAATATTGATGGAGGTGCTCTTACCAGGCATAAAGCCAGTTTGGTCAGAGTGTATGAGGTATAATATGACTGAGTTTAACCTGTTGGCCAAAATCTTCGTAAAGATCTTATAATCCACATTTACCAATGATATAGGCTGATAAGATCCACAATCTAAAGGGTCCTTCCCCTCCTTTTTTAGAACTATTATATAAGCCTCATAGAAGGATTCCGGCATGCATCCCCCCTCCCAAATCCCACAAAACACCTTCAGCAAGAGAGGCGCCAATATCTCCTGATATTTCCTATACAGTTCGATATTAAATCCATCTGGCCCAGGGGCCTTCCCAGTGGCCATATCCTTCATGGCATCCTCTACCTCCTCAAGAGTAAACTCAGCATCCATAAAGGTCCGCTGAGAAGGACTTAGTCTGGGAAACTCTATATCTGACAGGTAGTTTAGACACCCCGGACTGTCAACATCAGACTTAGAATTGTACAATGAGCTATAATAATCATAAAAGCATTTCAATATTTCCTCAGTTGTAGAGGCCAAAGTACCATCGGAACTGCGAATCTGTAAGATTGTGTTAGTGGTGTTATGATGCCGCACTAGATAAGCCAAAAATTTGCTTGTCCGATTCCCCATCTCAAAATAAGATTGTCAGGCAAAAAATAATTCAAGTTTAGTCTTAGTGTCAATATGTTGAGTATATAACCTTCTAGCCGCCAACCACTCCACCCTATTACCATTAGTTTGGTCAGATATGTAGGCGGCCTCCGAATCTTTCAAACGTCGCTCCATCTCGCCATCCTCCTCCGATGTTACTCGTTTAATATAAGAGATCATGGAGGATAAACAACCCCTCAGATAAGCTTTCAGAGTATCCCAAAATAAATTAATATTTCGGGGTTCAGGGTGGGACGAGACTAAGCAACGTAGCTGATCAATCGTTTTATCAGGCAGTTTTATCAATTTCAGCCAGAAAGGATTCACTTTCCATGTTATCCTATTGGTCGATGGCCCGTATTTAAGTTTAAGAACAACCGGACTGTGGTCTGAAATCCCCCTGCTGCCATGTTCAATACTATCCACCCATGTCGCTAGGCTGCAGGATCCAACCATATAGTCTATGCGAGATAGGGAGCGTTTAGTGGAGGAATGGCAAGTATATTCCCTTGTCTCTGGATGGTGCACTCTCCACAAATCCAGCCACCCACTACTCGTCATAAATTGTGACAGCTGGGATGTGCCCGGGGGGGGCCCCACTCTGTATTCCATCACCCAATCTCAATTTGTCAGGATGATTATTCATGGCCAAATTAAAGTCTCCCATACAAATAACATGTGCATCTGGGTAATTCAGGGCAAAGCTCAGTGCCTTTTGGATGATTGACATATTGGCCGGAGGGGGGTTGCAAATACACAGAATAACATATTTCTGAGAGTTGATCAGTGCATGTACAAACACAAACCGTCCCTCAGGATCTTTCCGGGCCTCCCTGGTCTCTCACCGAACATCTTTATATATTAACAATGAAACCCCACTTGAATAGCTGGTATGAAAAGCATGTATAAACCAATGTACCCACGGTTTTTGCACATACCGAACGGTATCTCTGGTCAGGTGCGTCTCAACCAGGGCCACAATGTGAGGGCGATATTGTCTAATTTGTGAGAACACCTTAATTTTCTTCCGGGGGTTTTTTATACCTCTTACATCCCAGGTCATACATATCAATTCAGAACCCATTCCTGCCCATCCAAATATGTTGCATAGTGGTGCCCGAACAGACTGCAGAGATATCACCTAGATAAGAAAGTTGGCATCGGCTGCGGCATTTACCCAAATAACTATAAAAACTAAAACTTTTGAAAAAGAAAAAACAGAACAAGAGTCTAACAATATAGGAGCACAGTCTCACGCCCCCATCAAAAAATAGGCAAGGTGATGCCATCACTGAGCACAGTGTCCGGTATTGTAGGTAACTGGATACCCCCCAAAGAAAGCTCCAAGTAGACCTTTAATTAACAGGATCCGAATTAACAGCCGTCATATTAGGATTCTTTTGCAGAGGATCCCCTATGGGACCGCAGCCATTCAGTCGCCTCCACTGGATCCGTGAAAAACACGGAGGTGTCCCCGTGGACAACCCGAAGCCGGGCCGGATATATCATTGAGTACACAATGTTTCTTTCTCTGAGCCGTTTCTTAATTTCGATGAATTGTGCCCGCTGCTTCTGCAGTTCCATAGAAAAGTCTGGGAAAATGGAGATCACAGCATTATTGAACTTGATGGGACTTTTTAGTCTTGCAAGACGCAGAATGGTGTCTCTGTCCTTACAATTGATGAGGCGTGCCAGGAAAGGCCGAGGTGGGGCCCCTGGAGGCAGAGATTTTGTAGGGACCCTATGAGCCCTTTCGACAGCGAACACTGACGAGAATTCATCTCCCAGGGAGGTCTTAAGCCAATCCTCCAGAAACTGCTCAGGATGCCGACCTTCCGAGCGCTCAGGCAGACCAATGATGCGAATATTCCGGCGCATTCTGTTTTCCAAGCCATCCGCCTTTTGCTTCCAAGCATTCATAGAGCCCTCCACTTTCGCCAATTTGGCCTCCATAGGTGTAATGGAATCCTCCACCTTGGACACCCTCGTCTCCACCTCCATAATACGTCCCTTCATGGCCTGCATATCTTGACCAAGTCTCCCCACCTCTGTATAAACATCTTCAATTTTTTCCGTCAGGGATGTTCTGGTAAAGGAGATAGCCTGCATCAATTGATCAGACGCCTGTTTAAGGGTCATTTCCTCCTGCTCAGCCTCCTCCTCAACCCCCGAAGGACGATTTTTATGTTGCGCTTGAGAGGAAGCATTCCTATGAGGTCGTGCACTTTCAGAGGGATCGGGTCTTGCATATTCCCTTAGATTCTCTGCTGCTCCTGCCCCCTTAAATTTACTCATGGTCGACTGCAGCTTGATCCAATGTGATAGCTGAAGGTATATGCCCCAGGAATATCCACCGCAGGCAGTAAGCACAGCAGGACTATTAAAAAATAGTTACAGCTCAGGCCACATAGATGAGGGGCCACATGAAATTGTGAGGACAGCGGCTCACACTGTATAGATAAGGTTCCTTGCGGCCAGGGGAGGGAGAGGGGTCCTCACAGAGACAGCAGCCGCAGGGGGAGGGTGTGCAGAGCCTCCCACAATACTAGTGCCGGCCGGTGCAGCGGTTAAATGACAGAGAGGAAAGAGCACGCAGAGCCCAATTTTTCCAGGGCACTCACCGCGTGTCTCCCCTGTTTTGTCAGCCGTTGTCTTCGCTGCCCGAGCAGCAGTGCAGCGGTATGAGCGACGCCGCAGCTCTATGTAGCAGAGCTGCGCGTCCAAGATGGCTTCCGCCTCGTGGAGAAGCAGCCACCCAGTCCAGTCTCCCCGGTCTCCCACTGATAGAGAACCGCTCCGGTCCTCCTATGAGGGTCCAAGGGAGTCCCGCTGTCTAAAGGGGTCCTGGCAGCTCCAGAAACACCAAGAAGAAAGGGTCCAAATGTCAGGATAATGCAGGATCCTGAGGAGCTCTCCCGGCAAGCATCCTCTCTCGTGCACTACATAGCCACGCCCCTCCCTTAGGTGCTATTGTGCTTTTGACACTACCAACAGATGTACCACCAACACCACCACCATCAGGACCAGCTAGCAACCCCCCGCCCACTTCCACGGCTTCTTCCACCATACTTCCTCATTTTTGCGAAAATGTACCCAAAATACCACCAGCTATATGGTACTGTAAAACAAGGTAGAAGGTGTATATAGTATTGGTGAGAATTTGAATCTCACTATAGATTTGAGGACGATGAACTATTGTTTCAGGGCCAGTAGAGATTACACCTCAATGTAACAGGCTGAAATTGGATGGTGTATGACAAGGTGGAGGGTGTATATAGTATTGGTGAGAATTTGAATCTCACTAGAGATTTGAGGACGCTGAGCTATTGTCTCAGGGCCAGTAGAGATTACACCTCAATGTAACAGGCTGAAATTGGATGGTGTATGACAAGGTGGAGGGTGTACATAGTATTGGTGAGAATTTGAATCTCACTAGAGATTTGAGGACGCTGAACTATTGTCTCAGGCCCAGTATAGATTACATCTCAATGTAACAGGCTGAAATTGGATGGTGCATGACAAGGTGGAGGGTGTATATAGTATTGGTGAGAATTTGAATCTCACTATAGATTTGAGGATGCTGAACTATTGTTTCAGGCCCAGTAGAGATTACACCTCAATGTAACAGGCTGAAATTGGATGGTGTATGACAAGGTAAAGGGTGTATATAGTATTGGTGAGAATTTGAATCTCACTAGATATTTGAGGACGCTGAACGAGTATCTCAGGGCTAGTAGAGATTACACCTCAATGTAACAGGCTGAAATTGTATGGTGTATGACAAGGTGGAGGGTATATATAGTATTGGTGAGAATTTGGATCTCACTAGAGATTTTAGGAGGCTGACAATGATGCTCTCAGTCAAAGTATGGACGCAGGCAGCCTAATAAGCAGGACTGCTGCACACAAAAGGGTGGAAAAATGAACGCTTGGTAAACAGCAATGCAGCTATCAGGGAGCCTTATAAGGCAGCCTAATAACCAACAGAGCTGATGCCCAAAAATATAGCCTCCCCTGTCACTGCACACAAACTGTTGTGTTGTACAGTGGAAATCGCTAACAGCAGAAGCAGTTTTTTGGTTCTTCTTGCCTGCCTAACGCTCTCCCTTATTCTGAATCAGCAGCAGCAACCTCTCCCTAATGGTAAGATCGGCAAAAGTAAGATGGCGGTCGGCGTGCACGCCCTTTTATAGCTCCTGTGACGCCACACAAAGCCAGCCAATCACTTGCATGCCCTTCTCAAAGATGGTGGTGACCGATGACTATGTCATTGTGTTGTCCACAGTGTGCGTCCTCCATCATTGGCTGAAAAAGGGTGCTGGAAGCATCATTTGAAACGCGACTTTGGTGCTCTGGTCGCCGACCTTGTGGCCGATCTCACGCTATGGACGGGGTTCGTTTCATGAAACCCGACTTCAGCGAAAGTCGGCGACTTTTGAATTTGACCAACCCGTTTCGCTCAACTCTAGCGTAGAATAAACTACGCTGAAACCTCTACAATTTTTGGAATTCATCTTGCGGCAGCGCGGGGATAATCCTTCCTTCCTACCTAGTGTATGCTTAACCCCTTCCTGACGTCCGACGTACTATCCCGTCCACGGTACCCGGGCCCGTATGACCGTGGACGGGATAGTACGTCTACCGCGCCTGCAAAGCGCAGGCAAGAGGAAGTCTGCTTCAATGCCTGTGACAGATTGCTGATTTGTCACAGTGATCTGTGATGTGACAGATCAGCGATCTGTCACAGGACAGTGATGTCCCACCTGGGACTATGTAATAAAGTAAAAAAAAAATTAAAAAAAAATGTTAAAAATAAATTAAAAAAAATCGCCAAATAAATTAGTAAAAAAAAAAAAAAATATTCCCCAATAAATTCATTTTTTGAAAATAATAAAAAAAAAAACAATAAAAGTACACATATTAGGTATCGCCGCATCCGTAATGACCCGCCCTATAAAACTGTCCCATTAGTTAACCCTTTTAGCGAACCCCTTAAAAAATAAAAATAAAAAACGAAGCAAAAAATAATGATTTATTATCATACCGCCAAACAAAAAGTGTAATAACGCGTGATCAAAAAGATGCATATAAATATCCATGGTACCGCTGAAAACGTCATCTTGTCCCGCAAAAAACGAGCCACCACACAGCATCATCAGCGAAAAAATATAAAAGTTATAGCTCACAGAATAAAGCGATGCAAAAATAATTATTTTTTATATAAAATAGTTTTCATTGCATAAAACCGACAAAAACATAAAAAAACGACCTAAATGAGGTATCTCTGTAACCGTACTGACCCGAAGAATAAAACCGCCTTATCAATTTTACCGCACGCGGAACGGTGTAAACGCACCCCCCCAAAAGAAATTCATGAAACGCTGGTTTTTGTTCATTCTGCGTCCCAAAAATAGGAATAAAAAGCGATCAAAAAATGTCACGTGCCCGAAAATGGTACCAATAAAAACGTCAACTTGTCCCGCAAAAAATAAGACCTCACATGACTCAGTGGGTCAAAATACGGAAAAATTATAGCTCTCAAAATGTGGTGATGCAAAAACTATTTTTACAATAAAAAGCGTCTTTTAGCGTGTGACAGCCGCCAAAAATAAAAACCGCCATAAATAGTAAATCAACCCCCCGTTATCACCCCCTTAGTTAGGGAAAAATAATAAAACTAAAAAAAAGTATTTATCTCCATTTTCCCGTTAGGGTAAGGCTGTGTGCACACGCTGCGGATTAGGTGCGGATTCATCCGCGCGGATTTTGTCCTGCGGTTTTTCATCTCCTCAATAGAGGAGATGGCAAACCGCAGGAGAATCCGCAGAAAGAATTGACATGTCAATTCTTTCTGCGGATTGAAAACCGCAGATAATCCGCGCGGAAAATTCCGCACCGTCTGCACTGCGGTTTTTGATTCCCATAGGGAATCATGGTACTGGGGTCCGCAGCAGCCAAAACCGCTGCAGAACCGCAGCAAAATCCGCAGCGTGTGCACACAGCCTTAGGGTTAGGGCTAGGGTTAGGGTTAGGGCTAGGGTTAGGGCTAGGGTTAGGGCTAGGGTTAGAGTTAGGGTTAGGGTTAGGGCTAGGGTTAGGGCTAGGGTTAGGGCTAGGGTTAGGGCTAGGGCTAGGGTTAGGGCTCAGATTAGGGTTAGGGGTGTGTTGGGGTTAGGGTTGGAGTTATAATTGGGGGTTTCCACTGTTTGGGCACATCAGGGGCTCTCCAAATGCAACATGGCGTCTGATCTCAATTCCAGCCAATTCTGAGTTGAAAAAGTCAAATGGTGCTCCTTCCCTTCCAAGCTCTGCCATGCGCCCAAACAGTGTTTTACCCCCACATGTAGGGTATCAGCCTACTCAGGACAAATTGCAAAACAATTTTTGGGGTCCAATTTCTCCTGTTACCCTTAGGAAAATAAAAAATTGGGGGCAAAAATATCATTTTTGTGGAAAAAAATTATTTTTTTATTTTCACGTCCGAGTGTTTTAAACTTCTGTGAAGCACTTGGGGGTTCAAAGTGCTCACCACACATCTAGATAAGTTCCGTGGGGGGTCTAGTGTCCAAAATGGGGTCACTTGTGGGGAGTTTCAATAGTTTAGGTACATCAGGGGCTCTCCAAACGCACATGACACCCGCAGACCATTCCATCAAAGTCTGCATTCCAAAACGTCACTGCTTCCCTTCCGAGCCCCGACGTGTGTCCATACAGTAGTTTTCTCCCACATATGGGGTGTCAGCGTACTCAGGCCAAATTGGACAACAACTTTTGGGGTCCAATTTCTCCTGTTACCCTAGGGAAAATGAAAAAATTGCGGACTAATTGATCATGTTTCTGGAAAAAATACGATTTTTTTATTTTCATGCCCTGGCATTATAAACTTCTGTGAAGACCTTGGGGGTTCAAAGTGCTCACCTCACATCTAGATAAGTTCCTTAGTGGGTCTAGTTTTCAAAATGGGGTCATTTGTGGGGGGTTTCCACTGTTTAGGTACATTAGGGGCTCTCCAAAGGCAACATGACACCCGCAGACCATTCCATCAAAGTCTGCATACCAAAACGTCACTACTTCCCTTCCGAGCCCCGACGTGTGCCCATACAGTAGTTTTCACCCACATATGGGGTATCAGCATACTCAGGACAAATTGGACAACAACTTTTGGGGTTCAATTTCTCCTGGTACCCTTGGGAAAATAAAAAAATGGTGACTAAAAGATCATGTTTGTGGAAAAAATACGAATTTTTTATTTTCACGCCCGAGCGTTATAAACTTCTGTGAAGCACTGGGGGGGTCAAAGTGCTCACCACACATCTAGATAAGTTCCTTGGGGGGTCTAGTTTACAAAATGGTGTCATTTGTGGGGGGTTTCCACTGTTTAGGTACATTAGGGGCTCTCCAAAGGCAACATGACACCCGCAGACCATTCCATCAAAGTCTGCATTCCAAAACGTCACTACTTCCCTTCCGAGCCCCGACGTGTGCCCATACAGTAGTTTTCTCCCACATATGGGGTATCAGCATACTCAGGACAAATTGGACAACAACTTTTGGGGTCCAATTTCTCCTGGTACCCTTGGGAAAATAAAAAAATGGTGACTAAAAGATCATGTTTGTGGAAAAAATACGAATTATTTATTTTCACGCCCGGGCATTATAAACTTCTGTGAAGCACTGGGGGGGTCAAAGTGCTCACCACACATCTAGATAAGTTCCTTAGGGGGTCTAGTTTCCAAAATGGTGTCATTTGTGGGGGGTTTCCACTGTTTTGGTACATCAGGAGTTTTCCAAACACGACATGGTGTCCGATCTCAATTCCAGCCAAAAACGTCAAATGGCGCTGCTTCCCTTCCGAGCTCTGCCATGCACCCAAATAGTGGTTTACCCCCACATGTGGGGTATCAGCGTACTCAGAACAAATTGCACAATAACTTTTAGGGTCCTGTTACCCTTGGAAAAATAAGAATTGAGGGTGAAAAGATCATTTTTGTGGAAAAAATATGATTTTTTAACTGTATGGCTTTATGTTATAAACTTCTGTGAAGCCCATGGGGGTTCAAAGTTCTCACCACACATCTAGATAAGTTCCTTAGGGGGTCTAGTTTCCAAAATGGTGTCATTTGTGGGGGATTTCCACTGTTTTGGTACATCAGGGGTTTTCCAAATGCGACATGGTGTCCGATCTCAATTCCAGCCAAAAACGTCAAATGGCGCTGCTTCCCTTCCGAGCTCTGCCATGCGCCCAAATAGTGGTTTACCCCCACATGTGGGGTATCAGCGTACTCAGGACAAATTGCACAATAACTTTTAGGGTCCTGTTACCCTTGGAAAAATAAGAATTGAGGGTGAAAAGATCATTTTTGTGGAAAAAATATGATTTTTTAATTGTATGGCTGTATGTTATAAACTTCTGTGAAGCCCATGGGGGTTCAAAGTTCTCACCACACATCTAGATAAGTTCCTTAGGGGGTCTAGTTTCCAAAATGGTGTAATTTGTGGGGGGTTTCCACTGTTTTGGTACATCAGGGGTTTTCCAAACGCGACATGGTGTCCGATCTCAATTCCAGCCAAAAACGTCAAATGGCATTGCTTCCCTTCTGAGCTCTGCCATGCGCCCAAATAGTGGTTTACCCCCACATGTGGGGTATCAGCATACTCAGGACAAATTGCACAATAACTTTTAGGGTCCTGTTACCCTTGGAAAAATAAGAATTGAGGGTGAAAAGATCATTTTTGTGGAAAAAATATGATTTTTTAATTGTATGGCTGTATGTTATAAACTTCTGTGAAGCCCATGGGGGTTCAAAGTTCTCACCACACATCTAGATAAGTTCCTTAGGGGGTCTAGTTTCCAAAATGGTGTCATTTGTGGGGGGTTTCCACTGTTTTGGTACATCAGGGGTTTTCCAAACGCGACATGGTGTCCGATCTCAATTCCAGCCAAAAACGTCAAATGGCATTGCTTCCCTTCCGAGCTCTGCCATGCGCCCAAATAGTGGTTTACCCCCACATGTGGGGTATCAGCGTACTCAGGACAAATTGCACAATAACTTTTAGGGTCCTGTTACCCTTGGGAAAATAAAAATTGGGGTGAAAAGATCATTTTTGTGGAAAAAATATGATTTTTTAATTGTACCGCTGTACGTTATAAACTTCTGTAAAGCCCTTGTGGGTTCAAAGTTCTCACCACATATCTAGATAAGTTCCTTGGGGGGTCTAGTTTCCAAAATGGGGTCACTTGTAGGGGGTTTCCACTGTTTAGGTACATCAGGGACTCTCCAAACGTGACATGGCGTCCGATCTGAATTCCAGCCAATTTTGCATTGAAAAAGTCAAACGGCGCTCCTTCCATTCTGAGCTCTGCCATGCGCCGAAACAGTCGTTCCCCCCCACAAATCAGGTATCAGCGTACTCAGGACAAATTGCACAATAACTTTTGCAGTCTAATTTCTCCTGTTACCCTTGGTAAAATAAAAAAAATTGAACCTGAAGTATTTTTTTTGTGAAAAAAAGTTAGATGTTCATTTCTTTTTAAATATTCAAAAAAATTCCTGTGACGCACCTAATGGGTTAATAAACTTCTTGAATGTGGTTTTGAGCACCTTAAGGGGTTCAGTTTTTAGAATGGTGTCACTTTTGGGTATTTTCTATCATATAGACCCCTCAAAGTGGCTTCAAATGTGATGTGGTCCTAAAAATAAAATGGTGTTGTAAAAATGAGAAATCGCTGGTCAACTTTTAACCCTTATAACTTCCTAACAAAAAAAAATTTTGGTTCCAAAATTGTGCTGATGTAAAGTAAACATGTGGGAAATGTTACTTATCAAGTTTTTTGTGTGCCGTATCTCTGTGATTTAAGGGCATAAAAATTCAAAGTTGGAAAATTGCGAAATTTTCAAAATTTTTGCCAAATTTCCATTTTTTTCACAAATAAACGCAAGTTATTTGAATGAAATTTTACCACTAACATGAAGTACAATATGTCACGAGAAAACAATGTCAGAATCACTGGGATCAATGGAAGTGTTCCAGAGTTATGACCTCATAAAGGTACAGTGGTCAGAATTGTAAAAATTGGCCCGGTCATGAACGTGCAAACCACCCTTGGGGGTAAAGGGGTTAAACCAGGTCCTGCACTGACCTGTGGATCTGCAGCAACCGCCATTAATATATGTCTTTCCTTCACTCACACCAGGTGAGTAGTTCTCTTGGTGGGCAACTCTGTGCAACGTTTGACCCTATTTGCGCTTTTGTGTCTCCCTCTTTTCTCTGACTCTTTTTGGCTCATGAGTCATGACTAATTTATGATAGGACGTTGTGGTCCTTTATGGATTTAATTTAACTGTGAAATCTGTTTATTGCAGTAAGGAAGTATTGTTCTGTGGTGATTCCATGGCTAGTGTGTCCCTCCTCATTTATTCAGCACCTTGTCTTGATATGTGTTTTTAATTATTGTCAATAAAGAATATTTTTATTTTATATACCATTCAGTGGCGCCCTGGGTTTAACAACAAAGTAGTGGCTGGTAGCAGTGCTGCCCAGGCCGGAGGCAGCGACCTCTAAAAAGACTGAAGGTGGGTCAATGAAAAAACTCTCCGGCAGTGATCCCTCTGTGTAAGACTGCCACGCTAGGCTGCAGCTGCTACTGAGCGCAAAAAGGACCAAAACATTTTCCAATACGTTTCAGAGACGTCTGTCTCCTTCCTCAGGGTATGGTCCTGTTTGCAGTCATGGACTATTTATAGAAACTTGGCAGATCAGTTAATGCAGCAATAGAGGTTATCTTTCCATTCAATAAAATCAAAAAAGTTCGATCTCACTGTTAAGTCCTCTTGGTATGAAAATATCCAGAAGGATTCAGCACGTGACATTAGTTTGATATTGCTACCCTTGCGTGTTTGTGGTTGGACATATTTCACACCTGTAACCATCATATTTGATATAGACCCCTCATGATGATTATCAAAGTGTTTAGATAACAGATGCCCCATCAATTTCTTTTTTATATTGCGGATGTGTTCACTCACCCTAGTTTTCAATGGACGTTTAGTACACCCAGTGCTTTTTTTGCGCCGGTATGCGACGGTACGGCGTACCGGAAATCTGAAGGTGCTTCAGCGGGGGAGGGGGAGCGGCGGCAGGAGTCGGTGGCTGGGAAGTCATACTCACCCCTCCCGTGCCTCCCTGAACATCCCCTGCATCCTCCTTGTCCCAGCGCTGACAGCTTCTTCCTGTCTTCAGTGGTCTCATGGTACCGCTCATTAAACTCATGAATATGGACGCCATGGGCATGGAAGCATATTCATGAGCTTAATGAGTGGCACAATGTGACTGCTGAAGGCAGGAAGAAGCTGTCAGCGCTGGACAACGGAGGATTCAGGGACGTTCAGCGACGGCACAGCAGGGTGAGTATGAAGGAGGAGGACGGGGGCTGCACCAAGGAGGTCGGGGGCTGCACCGAGGAGGTCGGGGGCTGCACCGAGGAGGTCGGGGGCTGCACAGAGGAGGATGGGGGCTGCACAGAGGAGGATGGGGGCTGCACAGAGGAGGTCGGGGGCTGCACAGAGGAGGTCGGGGGCTGCACAGAGGAGGTCGGGGGCTGCACAGAGGAGGTCGAGGGCTGCACAGAGGAGGTCGAGGGCTGCACAGAGGAGGACGGGGGCTGCACAGAGGAGGACGGGGGCTGCACAGAGGAGGACGGGGCTGCACAGAGGAGGTTGGGGGCTGCACAGAGGAGGTCGGGGGCAAATATTGTGTACTGGCAAATATTTTTTAACAAAAAAAGCCCTGAGTACGCCCCACATATAGTTTATTGCAGGGGACTCTAATCGTATAGATAACACTTTCAGTACTGCAAGTGATGTAGTCACGGATTATATGTTCTTTAGTACCTCCTATAAGTGCCAGTTGTTTGGAAGTTTTAGCTTGTTGGCACATGCAGCATTTCCTACATGGAAAAAATCCTTTCAAATTATTTGAAAAGGGCAGTGATGGTTTCTTTATGTGTTTCAAGGGTACGGTAGGGGCAATAATATTCCCAAGGTTGCATACTTTTTTATATACAAATCTAGGGCCTCGGGGAATTAGTGGCCCTAAAATGTTGTCCTCCCTTAGGATGTCCCACTGTTTCTTCACTATTCTGGACAGGATCTGAGAATTAGAATTGTATTCCAAAATAATAGGAAGAAAATCCTCTTGGATTTCAAATCCTCTTTCATTCCTATTGATATTCATTACAGTGGAAGAATTCTCCTTCAAAAAATCAGGTTTATCTCTCACAGCATTCTTAACCGTCCTCTAGAATATCACAATCATATCCTTTCTCTAAAAATTGATTTGTAAGAGAAATAGCTTGTTCAAATACCACCATGGTTACTTACCGGTAGCCGGTTTTTCCGGAACCCATGACAGCACCACCTGAGAGAGGGATCCGCCCCGCCAGGACAGGAACCTACTGAGACATAAGGGGCGGCACCTCTCCCCCGCTTCAGTTGGGTTACAGAGCATTGAGAGGACTTCCCGGTTAGTTACATGTTTAATCCAACACCACAACACTCAAAACACCCTACTAATTGTGCACACCCATACAGTGAAAAAGGGGGGGAATGTACGGGTGCTGTCATGGGTTCCGGAAAAAACGGCTACCGGTAAGTAACCATGGTGGTTTTCCCTTCACCCATGACAGCACCACCTGAGAGATTTTTGGAGACTTCGAAACACCTTAGGGAGGGACCACCGCTTGCAGCACCCTTCTACCAAAGGTTAAGTCAGCAGAGGAGGATAGATTTAATCTATAGTGCTTAAAGAAGGTTGAAGGTGAGGCCCAGGTAGCGGCCTTACAAATCTGTTCGATTGATACCTCTGCCTTTTCAGCCCAGGAGGTCGCCACGGCTCTGGTGGAATGAGCCTTGATGTCGTCAGGAATCGGGATACCACTAGCTGAATAGGCTACACTAATGGCTTCCCTAATCCATCTAGCAATAGTCCCTTTTGAAACCCCATAGCCTTTCCTGGCACCCTGAAAAGCTACGAATAGGGACTGTGACCTCCTCCACTGGCTAGTGGCAGATATATATTCTACGAGAGCCCTTTTAACATCCAGACTATGGAATTTTTCCTCCCCCAGATTTTTTGGATTTTCGCAAAAGGATGGAAGGACAATTTCCTGACCCCGATGGAAATCTGATACTACCTTGGGCAGATAACTGGGGTCTGTTCTTAAAACTACCCTATCCTGAAAGACTTGCGTGTAAGGAGGATTTACTGAGAGAGCCTGTAAGTCGCTTATCCTGCGGGCTGATGTGAGGGCTACTAACAGGATTGTTTTTAGGGTCAAGAACTTTAGGGGTAGCTGATGTAATGGCTCATACGGATCTTTTGTAAGGGCTTCTAACACCAGGTTTAAATCCCAGGGGGCTATTCTGGGTATTGGAATAGGCTTAGCTCTATGGCAGGATTTAATAAATCTGGCTATCCACCTATCTGATGCCAGTTTGCAATTGTAGAGCGCCCCTAGTGCCGACACCTGAACCTTAAGTGTGTTTACTGCTAACCCCATCTGCAACCCAGATTGTAAGAACTCTAGGATGGCCCTAATCGGGGGTTCTTTTCCTAACGGCTTACTCAAGAACTGTAGGAACTTATCCCATGTTCTGCCGTAGATGTTAGTAGTCACCGGTTTCCTGCTTTTTAGCAGAGTGGCCACCAGCCCAGGGGAGAACCCCCTATCCATTAAAAGCGACCTTTCAAATTCCACGCCGTCAGATGGAATCCTTTGACCTGAGCGTGCAATATTGGACCCTGAGCTAGTAGGTCCGGGATTTCTGGCAGAACCCATGGATCGGAGAGGGACATCTTCCGTAGCAGAGCAAACCAGGTCCTTCTTGGCCAGAATGGAGCTATTAGAATCACCCTGGCTTGATCGTTTCTGATTTTTCTTACCACAGTTGGGATCAGAGCTACTGGGGGGAACGCGTAAGCCAGTCTGAAGTTCCACTGGATGTGCAACGAGTCCACTGCCCATGGATTTTCCCTCGGGTTTAGAGAGCAGAACCTTTCTGTTTGCCTGTTGTGCTTGTTTGCAAAGAGGTCTATCACCGGTTCCCCCCAAAGCTGAATTATCTTTTGAAAAATGGACCGGTTTAGCGCCCATTCTCCTTGCCTCAGGGTATTGCGACTCAGGAAATCTGCCTCTATGTTTTCTGCCCCTTTTATGTGTAGGGCTGTCACGGAGTGTAGGTGTTCCTCTGCACTGCTCAGAATGTCTGTTGCTGCTTCCATTAAGGAGTGTGATCTTGTCCCACCTTGGTGGTTGATGTATGCCACTGCTACCTTGTTGTCTGACATGATGCGTACGTCTCGACCCTGGAGTAGCGGAATGAAGTGGCTTAGGGCCTTGCCCACTGCCCACAGTTCTCTCAGGTTGGAGGATGCCTTCCTTTCTTGAGGTGTCCAGGAACCCTGACCTATGAGGCCCCTTAGGTGTGCCCCCCACCCCGAGGAGCTTGCATCTGTTAAAATTATATCTGTCGCCTGTCTGTCCCATGGTATTCCTAAGGTCAGATTTGTCCCGTTCAACCACCAGTTGAGAGAGTCTCTGGTTTTTGAGGAAAGCTCCAGCTTCCCTTCCAAACGCCCTCTTAGCGATCTTTGTGCTCTTAGTATCTCCCCCTGGAGTTGCCGGGTGTGAAACTGAGCCCACCTGACCGCCGGAATACAGGATGTTAGGGTACATAGTAGGGACATTGCTTTTCTTAATGTCATACATGGTTGGTTTCGGCCCGCCAAGGCCAGATTTTGTACCTTCTCTATCTTGGACTCTGGGAGCAGACACTCTTGCCTTTCTGAGTCCAGTATAAATCCTAGGAAGGTCTGTTTCTTTAGGGGTTGTAATTTTGATTTTTTGAAATTGACTATCCACCCTAATTCTTGCAAGGTGTTGATCACCTGAGTCAACTGTGCTGTACAGTGGTCCTCTTAACTGCCCACTATAAGAAAATCGTCCAGGTATGGTATTATGACCGTATCGTGAATCCGGAGAAAGGCTGTCACTTCCGCTATGACCTTGGTGAAGACCCTCGGGGCTATGGATATGCCAAACGGAAGAGCCCTGAACTGAAAGTGCCTTAGTGTGCCCTGAATATAAAGCGCTACCCTCAGGTATTTCTGGTAATCTGGATGGATAGGGATGTGATAATACGCATCCTTTAAATCGACTACGGCCATGAAGCAATCTTGATGTAGCAGCTTCACTGCCGTAGTCACTGATTCCATCTTGAAGGTCGGGTTCCTTATCCAAAGATTGAGGCGTCTGAGGTTTATGATTGTCCTGAACGACTGATCCGGTTTTTTTATTAGAAAAAGGGGTGAATAAAACCCCTTTCCTTCCTGTAAGCGTGGCACCTCGGACAGTACCCGCTTGTCTATCAGGCTCAGGATTTCTGTTTCTAAGGCCAGTTGTTCTTCGGTCATCTTCCTGATAGGTGTGATGACGACCACGGGTTTTGGCTGACGAATAAAGGGGATTTTCAGGCCTTCTTTTAGGATGCTCAGAATCCAGGTATTGGAGGAGATCTTTTCCCAGGCCTGGAAAAAGAGTGCCAATCTCCCTCCTACTGGAATACCGGTGTCATTGTGGTGACTTTTTTGAGGTGGAGGTGCCTCCACCAAACATAAACCCTGATTCTTTCTTTCTTTTATCCTCCCATCTTCTCCTGTCAGCGGGAGGACGCCCTCTATTGAATCTCCCCCTCCGAAAGGGCTGTCTCCTCTGATCCATAGGGAATCTGGGGAAGCCTTTTTTCTTATCGCCTGCTTTCTCCAGAATATCGTCCAAGTTCTTGCCGAACAGGAATCGACCATCGCAGGGGAGAGAGCACAATTTGGCCTTGGACTGAAGGTCACCCGGACAGCCGTTAAGCCATAACGCGCGTCTAGCAGCATTTGATAGTGACGCTGCTCTGGCTGTCAATCGCATAGAGTCCGCCGAGGTATCTGCCAAAAAAGCCGCTGCCCCGTGCAAGAGATACATGTCTGATAAGATCTTCTCTCTTGGGACCCTTGACGCCAGCTTCTCTTCTAACTGCTGCAGCCAGATCATGAGGGAGCGTGCCGTGCAGGTGCCCGCTATCGCCGGCTTTAGACCTCCTGCTGTCGCTTCCCATGCGTGCCTCAAATATGAGTACGCTTTTTTGTCCAGCGGGTCTCTAAGAACCCCTGCATCTTCCAAGGGCAGGGCCGACCTTTTGGAAGATCTGGACACCGCTGCATCTATTTTTGGGACTTTGTCCCATACCTCCGTATCCTTGTATTCAAAGGGGTATCGTCTCTTAGAGGCGGATGGAAGGGCCCCCGATTTTTCAGGCTTTTTCCACTCCTTCTCAATAAGCGCCTGGATTTTCGCGTTTACTGGAAAGGTTCGTTTTTTCCTCTCCTGAAGCCCCCCAAACATGACGTCCTCTAGGGTTTTAGCCGCCCTTTCTTCCTGTAGGCCCATTGTGGTTCTAATGGCCTTTAGGAGGGCATCTGTATCTTCTACAGGGAAACATGGCTTACCCCCTGTGTCACTATCTGAGGAGTCTGAGGAGGATGATTTTTCCGCCTGAGATGATACTGACGCGGAATCTGAGGGGGAACTAGGGAAATCCTTCTTGCTTTTTTTCCCTTTTTTCAATAAGGACTTAATTGAGCCTTCCATTTCTGACCTGAGGGCAGATATTAGATTGGCTGCGAAACTAGGCGCTTCCTCCGCCATAGTCCGCTGAATGCACGAAGCACAGAGATCTTTTTGCCAGTCTCTTGCTAGGGGAGATTTACATATAGCACAATCCCTATTCTTCTTCTTGCTTCCCGCTTTTCTGGGCCTTTCCTACAGGGTGAAGCATACAATAGAAAACCCCTATTAAAATACTGTTAACATTCACGAAGATCACTCACCACCCGTAATCAAGGGTACCGGACTTGGAGGCTGCATCGGAGCACCTGACCCGCACTCTTTGGACCTTGAGGAGTGCCCCGACCTGCGGCTGGGGCGACTGCTGCTTGAATGGCTTCCATGCTTCCTGCCAGAGGGCTGTGAGGGAGGCAGGGACGCTGAATGTTCCTGCTCGGACTCCATTTTGCACCGCCGATCTACAGCTGTCTTCCTCCTTTTAAATTGCATGCCTCCGCCTGGTGAGCGTCTTCCTCCCCTCCCCCCTGCGACCGCTGGCTCAGCGCTTCAGAAGCCGGCCGGCGTCGCACCCAGCGCCATTATACCATCGCCTTCTGCTGACGTCAGCCGGCGCACCCAGCATTCCAAGCGCCGCTGACGTCAGCGGCCGGAAGACGCCAGCGTCTCTCCCCTACCACGGGGATCGAGATGCGGCGTGCGCGAGGGGAGGGCGGCGCGGTGGGGGCTTCCCGGAGCCACCGGAATCCCATCCACGCCCGCACGAACCCGGAGCCCCAGGGACCCCGGGGACTGCGCTTCCAGGACCCGATGGCCGGCGCTACAGGTAAGCTACCTGTTCTTCCCGCGCCGGGACGGGCCTGGGTCTTATCTTTTTCTTCGCCCATGACAGGCACCGCCACAGTGGGATTCCTTCCAGGACAGGAACCCAACTGAAGCGGGGGAGAGGTGCCGCCCCTTATGTCTCAGTAGGTTCCTGTCCTGGCGGGGCGGATCCCTCTCTCAGGTGGTGCTGTCATGGGTGAAGGGAAAATTCAAGATTTGTTTTGGAAGCTATTTCTCTTACAAATCAATTTTTAGAGAAAGGATCTGTCGCCGCTGCAACAAGGCAGGGCACATCACAAGATTCTGTAATTTAAACAAGCAAACCCTGGGGCCAACTCCAGAAGGCCAACTCCCAGGAGTAAGACTACCGGGCCCAAAAAGCTGGTGAGACAAGTACGTGGGAGGACGGCCGGTCCTGCCCATTGTGCTTGATGGCATCCCAATGAATGCTTTATTGGACACCGGTTCCCAGGTGACAACAATGCCATATATCCTTTTTAAACAGTTTTGGGTTGATTCAGACATCACTTGCAGCCCAGATGAACACTTTAACATCTTTGCCAGCAATGGTCAGCCCTTGCCTCAGTTGGGGTATAAGGAGGTGACCATCAAGGATGGTCGAGTAGAATTGCAGTAGCAAGGTTTGATTATAGTTGATGCTGACAGACAAGAATGCCATCCTATGATTACTCTAGGCACCAATGTAATAGAGAATTGTCTATTATTTTGTTGCAACAGGTAGCCAAGACTGCCAGTTCCAGTCATCAGCATGTCCTGCAAAAGGAAATCAGAATGTTATGAAGAGGTCACCGAGGAGGATGGCAGGAATAGGCTAGGCCACCAGGAAACCAGAAAGGTTGGTCACTTAGCGAATTGCAGTCCCCTAATCCTAACAACACAACTAACAGTAGCCATGGAGCGTACCTATGATTCCCTAGACGCCTCGACACAGCCGGAGAACTAACTAAGCCTAAAGCAAGAAAGGTGAAATCTAAACTGCCCCGGAGAAGAACCCCAAAGAAATAGATAGCCACCAAACATATATTGTCGGTGAGACCAGATGAGGCACAAACACAGACAGAAAATAGACTGAACAAATGATGGAGCCAAAACTGTCTAGATAGGATAGGAAAGGAAAGACACTGTCTGCAATCATGCAAAAACCCTAAAAAATCCAACATATCTGATGTACAAAAAACACTGAGGTCTCACGACCTCTCCCCCACTATATCAGCATTCTGGTGTAAACTGGCAGCAAAGCAAAAGAGACTAATAAAACAGGGGCCTGAACAAACTGACACAAGCTGTAACATATGGAGCGGGGTCCATCACAGCCCCAGCAGAGAGCACGCTGAACCCGCACAGCAAAGCAGAAAGAGGCAAAACCAGATCAGAAGCAAAGGATTAGCAAATGAACAACTTAGCTGAAAAATGCAGGATCAGGCAGGAGACAGCAGACCTCACGTTGCACAGGAAGAACTAATCACCAGTAGAGTTGAGCGAAACAGGTCGGTCAGATTCAAAAATCGCTGACTTTTGCCAAAGTCGGGTTTCGCCGATCAAAACCCGACCCTAGCGTGAGGTCGGCCATGAGGTCACCGATCAGCGCGCCAAAGTCGAGTTTCAAATGATGCTTTCAGCGCCTTTTCTCACCCAATGATGGAGGACGCACTCTGTGGGCAACGCGATGACATGCATAGCGGCCAGCACCATCTTAGAGAAAGGCATTGAAGTGATTGCCTGGCTTTGTGTGGCATCACAGTGGGTATAAAAGGCTGTGAACGCCGACTGCCATCTTACTTCTGCCGATCTTAAAATAGGGAGAGGTGCTGCTGCTGATTCTGAACAGGGAGAGCGTTAGGCAGGGAAGAAGAAAAAAACTGCTTCTGCTGATAGCGCTTTTCACTGTACAGTTAGTGTGCAGTGAAAGGGGAGGATTTTTGTTGTGTGCAGCAGCACTGGTGGTGATTAGGCTGCCTTTTAAGGCTACCTGCTAGCTGCATTGCTGTGTGCACACTGCTGTTCAAACTGCTTTTTTCAAAGCACTCCAAATTTTATTATTTTGTCCTGGTGAGTTACTGAGCGATCATTTTCACACACCGTCTAGCGGTGTGCGCTCCTCACACACTACCATGTACCGGCTGGTATCACGGACAAATAGAAGCTATCTGTTGTCACTCTGGAAGAAAAAGCCGAGGAGTTTGTCTGTTTTTCCAGACCTACACCTTAGAGTTGTGTCCGTTTTTCAAACAGTTTCGTATATCTGTTGTTTGATTACAGTCAAAACTGGACAGAGACAGCGTGTGTCAGTCTGTATACAAATACACGGAGCTTGACAATTTTCCATACAGACACCGTCTAGCATTGTACGCTCCTCACACCCTACCATGTACCGGCTGGTATCATGGACAAATAGAAGCTATCTGGGTGTGATTCTGGAAGAAAAAGCCGAGGAGTTTGTCCTTTTTTCCACACCTACACCTTAGAGTCGTGTCCGTTTTTCAAACAGTTTTGTGTATCTGCTGTTTGATACGGTCAAAACTAGACAGAGACAGCATGTGTCAGTCCGTACACAAATACATGGAGCTTGACAATTTTACATACACAGACCGTACAGCGGTGTATGCTCCTCAAACACTACTGTGTAGCGCCTTCTAGCACGGACAAATAGAAGCTACCTGTGTGTGACTCTGGAAAAAAAGCAGAGGAGTTTTTCCGTTTTTCCAGACTTACACCTTAAAGTCGTGTCCGTTTTTCAAACAGTTTCGTATATCTGCTGCTTGATTATGGTCAAAACTAGACAGAGACAGCGTGTGTCAGTTCGTATACAAATACACGGAGCTTGACAATTTTCCTTACACACATCGTATAGAGCTGTCCGATTCTCCAACAGTATTGTATATCTGCCGTTCGCATTACAGTCACTTTTATACCTAGTCAGCGTGTGTGTGTGAGACACTCCGTAAATACATATATGGAGATTGTTAGTTGCACAAAAATCGTATACAGCTGTACACTTCTGATACAGTTCCGTATATCTGCTTGTTGGATTATGGTCCAATACATACTGTGAGAGCGTCTGTGACTAACATAATATATACGCTGATTTAATTTGTTTAATACACCTTACACAGCTGGACGCTCCTCATACAGTACCATCTCTCTGCTGGTATTTTTGGTACATTTTCCCAAACATGAAGAAGTATGGTGGAAGAGGCCGCGGACGTGGGCAGGGGGGTGCAGCTGGTACTGATGGTGGTGGTGCATTGGCTGGTTCTGGCAAAAGCACAATAGCAGGTAAGGCAGGAAGTGTTGAGCCTACATCATCCTCTGGCCCAAGATGGCCTGTAAGGTTGCCTTTTCTTGGAGTAGGAAAACCGCTTTTAAAGCGGGAGCATCAGGAACAGGTTTTGGCATACAATGCCGAAACAGTCCCCAACTCTATTGCCTCCTCTTCTGAATGGTCGAAACCTGCAAGCACGGAGTCGTCAGTGCAGGATTCGGGTCATAAAAAACCCTTTCCTTGTGTCCTTCACCCCCACCAAAAGATAAGGATGTGGCAGCCCACACTTCAGATTTCTCTATGGAGCTCTTTTCACATACCATGCCTGGGTTATCCAGTCAAATCCTGAATTCCCCAGTCCAAGATGAATCTTACATGGAGTGCACTGATGCACAGCCACTGCTAGATGATTGTGCTGGTACATTGACCAACAGCACTACATTGCCCTCGCAGTCTATTGAGCCAGAATCTGACCCTGATGAAACCCAGGTGCCCCTTCCGGCATACTATACCACCTTACATGGTGACACAGAGGAAGGTAAAGAGGAAGGTGCAGATGACTTTGAAGAGGAGAAGATGGATGACCGAGTTCTGGAACCGGATTGGCATCCTTTGGGGGAGGAGAGTGGCGCTGGCATAGTTCAGATATGTTCAGTTCAGTTCTGCATTGACATCGCAGCAGCAGTTATCTAGCAGGCCCGTAGCTGTCCTAAAACATGGAACAAAAACTAAAAGAGTTGCAGGACAGCTTGGCCAGATGGTCAACTTAGCACAGCGTGCAAGGCCAGAAAATGTTTACCATAGTAGGAAGAGTGCAGTGTGGCACTTCATTGTCCAAAATCCTACTGATGAGGCCAAGGTTACCTGTAAGAAGTGCAGAAGGACCTTTAGCTGAGGTAAACAACTCAGAAATTTGAATACCAGTTGCATGCTTAGACATTTAATCAACATGCCATTGCAAGCGTGGACGGACTACAAAACCTCAGGTAGCACATGTGCACCTGCTCCGACTGAAGGTAGCCAACAACGCTCCATCGCTACCCCCACTGTAAGACCACCGCTACCATTAAGCACACCACCAGCACAAAATGTGGAGGTGTCATCGCAAGGCCAAAGCACTCAGGAAATCACAATGGTTTTGCAACACAACACTGAATCTAGGTCATCACCACCAATACCATCACCAACCCCCTCTCACTCCATCCGGTACACCGCTACTTCCCCCATATGCAGCTCTCCAGTCCAACTCACCCTACCAGACACTCTGAGTAGGACAAGAAAGTACTCATCCTCTCATGGGCGTACACTTTGTTTGAACGCTTACATTGCCAAACTAATCTCATTAGAGATGATGCCCTACCATTTGGTTGAAAGTGAAGCTTTCCGTGACCTCATGGCCTACGCTGTCCCACGCTATGACCTACCCAGTTGGCACTTCTTTTCTTGAAAAGCCATCCCTGCCCTCCACCGGCATGTGAAAGACCGCATTGTCCATGCACTAAAACAGTTAGTGAGTGGAAAGGTGCACCTCACAACGGATGCATGGAACAGTAGGCATGGCCAGGGCCATTACATGTCCATCACTGCGCACTGGGTTAATGTGGTGGATGCAGGCTCCACTGGGGACAGTGATGGTGGAACAGTGCTGCCTAGCCCAGGGTATAGGAAAGAGTTGGCTGTAGGCTTTCGCTCCTCCTCCTCCTCGCCTATCAGCGAAAGCTTGTCCACAGAGCGCAGTCGCACAAGCACTACATCCGCAGCTGGCAGTGTTGCACACGAGGTGTCCCACTCTCGAACAGCTAGTGGTAAGTGTCAGCAGGCTGTGTTAAAGATGATATCTTTGGGCGACAACAGACACACCGCGGAAGTACTGGCCGACTACTTGCAGCGACAAACAGAGTCATGGCTGGGCAGTCTACATCTTGAGGCAGGCAAGGTAGTCAGTGATTACGGCCGTAATTTTGTGACAGCCATAGCACGTGCAAAACTCACACACATACCTTGCCTGGCACACACTTTGAACCTGGTGGTGCAGTGCTTCCTTAATAATTATCCAGAGTTAACATCCCTGCTCCATAAGGTGCGAAGACTGTGCTCGCGCATCCGTCGCTCGGCTGTACAGTCAAGTCATATGCAGAAGCTGCAGCGATTGCTCCACCTCCCCAAGCACCACTTAATCATAGACATTGCAACAAGGTGTAACTCCACCCTGCACATGGTTGAGAGGCTGTGCGAACATAGGCAGGCTGTAATGTATATGTGGGAGGATACACGGGTAGCTAGTTTGAGGGAAGACATGGAATTGTCGGGTGTGCAGTGGTCAAAGCTGAAAGACCTCTGTAAAGTCCTTCAGTGTTTTGAGGAATATACATGGCTAGTAAGCGCAGGCGACGCCATCATAAGCATGAGCATCCCACTTATGCGTCTGCTCATGCAAAGTTTGATGCACATTAAGGATCAGGTGTCTGCAGCGGAGGAGGAGGAGGATTGAAGCCTTGATGACAGTCAGCCATTGTCTGGTCAGGGAACTGTCCTGGACGAGATGGAGGAAGAAGAGGAAGAGTAGGAAGATGAGGATGAGGGGGATGATTATTTTGGGGAGGAGGATGTTTCTCAGGGGGCAAGAGAAAATGTTGGCGTTCCAAGGTCAGGGACAATGTTTGTGCGTGAATGTAGGGATGATGATTTGCCAGAAACTGCGTCACCACCCACCACGGGCAGTGCATCATTGACACCTGGAACATTGGCCCACATGTGCGATTATGCCTTGCGGATTCTAAAAAGGGTCCCCGCATTGCCAAAATGATGAGGGATGACTAGGGTTGAGCATTCCGATACCGCAAGTATCAGGTATCGGACGATATTCACTGTATCGGAATTCCGATACTCAGTTCCGATACTTTTAGCATATCGAATACAGGAATCGGAAGTTCCCATAATGCTAGGAGCCAGTTTGATTTGATTCAGCCAATGACAATCCTCAGAAGTGTGGGCACATCCTGCTAGGCATGTAGGCATGGTACCTAAAGGCATGGCTGTGATTGGCTGCAGAAATGATGTCACGATGCACTATAAAAGCTGCCGCCACCGCCATTTCTGGTTCACTCTGCTGTGAATTCAGTTAGGGACAGGCTGCTGTTCAAGACTGTGAGGGACAGTTAGAGATAGCGATTCTCACAATCATAGTGTGCTTTACCTAGGCTACACAAAAAACCACTGTAGCTTTCTTTTGCCTTGCAGCAGTGTTCACAGCTGTCTGCAAGGTCTGTGTGAGTGCAGCTCACGCTGTTGTGTGCCCTGCAAGCACGTCTGCTTGTAGGCCACTCAGCGTGTCACTGCCTCATACATATTTTTCTTTTATAGCTGCAAATTTTTCATTCTCCTATTAGTGTGCAATTGCATCCATCCGTATCCATATACGTTGGTTGCAACCACTATAGGAGTAGAGAGCGGAGCCTTTCTGCAGCCTTTCAGTGCTAGTGCCCATTTATCTGCACTGTTCACGGCTGTCTGAGAGGTCTCTGTGTGAGTGCAGCTCACGCTGTAGTGTGTCCTGCAGGCACGTCTGCTTGTAGGCTGCTCAGCATGAGTCACTGCCTCACACATATTTTTCTTTTATTGCAGCTAATTTTTAATTCTCCTATTAGTGTGCATCCATCCGTATCCATATACGGTGGTTGCAAAACTATATGAGTAGACAGCGGAGCCTTTCTGCAGCCTTTCAGTGCTAGTGCCCACTTATCTGCACTGTTCACGGCTGTCTGAGAGGTCTCTGTGTGTGAGTGCAGCTCACGCTGTAGTGTGTCCTACAGCTACGTCTGGTTGTAGGCCGCTCAGCGTGCGTCACTGCCTCACACATATTTTTCTTCTATTGCAGCTCATTTTTTATTCTATTAGTGTGCATCCATCCGTATCCATCTACATTAGTTGGTTGCAAACACAATATAGGAGTAGATAGAGGAGCCTTTTTTCTGGCTTGTGCCCTTCAGCTGCAGCCAGATTAGTATTACCCTATTTTTTGGAGCCTCATCTTTTGCATTGTAGGTTACCTTCCTGCATTGTAATAGCTCCAAAAAGTTTGTGATACTATCGCAAACAAATCTTAGGTCACATCCTTTTAGTTTTTTTTTTAAAAAAAAAGCAAAATAAAGTTCACCAAACACTACATTTGACAGTTGTGTAGGCCACATTAGCTCCTATTAAAGTGTAGTCCACACACACACTTCATAAAATTAGTGTTTCTTATACCTGTTACCAGCTGTTCAGGAATAAGCACACTAAGCCCTCCTTTGTACATTTCTGCCTATCTTTATCAGTCTATCAAGATGAAGAAGGCAGGGAGTAAGGCATGTGTGTTATGATTGAGTCACCGTAGGAGGCAAAAACAGAAATGCTAGCTAAGTCCAGAAAACCAGAGAAGTTGGCAGCTATCGGATTGCAGACCCCTGAACCTATCAACACAACTAGCAGTAGCCGTGGGGGGTTCCTACGATGCCCTAGACCCCTCGATCACAGCCGGAGAATTAAATAGGCCTAAAGAAAGAAAGGGGAAATCTAAACTGCCCCAGAGCAGACCCCAAAGCAATAGGCAGCCCCCAACATATTATGACGGTGAAGCAAGATGAAAATACTAACACAGACAGAAAGATAGACTGAGCAAAGAGGGGCCCAAGCTAACTTGATAGAAAAGGACAGGAAGGCTGCTGTCTGCAATCCGTGAAAAACCCTATGAAAATAAGAGCCAACAAACTGACAGTGAAAAAGGCCCTGAAGACGCTAGGCTTCAAAAAGCTATGTCAGCACTCAGGAATATACTGAAGACAGAGCTACAGTCAAAAGGAGATTCAGATCACCCCAGCAGGGGATGGCAGAATACTGAAAAGCAAGGAAAACAAAAAACAAAACAAAAAGGCTAACAGCCAAAACAGAAAACTTAGCTTTAGGGAGCAGGAATCAGACTGGTGTCCTAGAAGTCCACAGAGAAATCACCCGCAGGGCAGAAGGGCGTCGGCAGCCTTATATCCAGTCTGTGACTCCACTCAGCCAGTCATCCTCATTAGACTCAGGTGCCTGATAATCAGGCTTACTACCTTCCTTCACCACAATAGGGAGTTCACCAGACCCCAGTGACGAAGGGGAAAATGAACTCACAACACATGTGGGTGTGGGCGTGGAGTTTCAGCAGGGAGAGGACGTGGGGATTCTGCAGGGAGAGGACGTGGGGATTCTGCAGGGAGAGGACGTGGGGATTCTGTGCCTGCTGCGGGCACCATTGAGTCAGCATCCCCCAGTTTTAGCAGGCAACAGTCCTTTATGCGCAGCTTTGTAGGACCTCGCCATACCCCACTGCTGCGGGAGGAACAAATTGAAGCCGTTGTCGGATGGATGGCAGCTAACGCATCGACTTTAATGACTTCCTCGTCCTCTCAGGGCCAGAGCACTGAAGAGCAACCATCTGTCTCTTCACCACCTGCCAAAGTGCCCAGGCAGTCAGAGAGCCCGGGACAGGAGCCATCACAGTCTCTACTTCTGTTCTCTGAATCTGTTGGCTTGGAAAGAGGGGGCCAGCCAAGCAGCATTCAAGAATGTGAAGAAGAGGGAGTATGCAGTGATGCGCAACTTCTTTGTCCCTCTGAATCTGAAGAGGCGGGTAGGCCAGTGCCTATGGTCAGCACACCTCAGTACGCATCAGATGATGACGAGACTCAGGTGCCACTTTCTGGTGTGTACGGTGCTGGCGAGACAACCCAGGAGAAGCAGTTGTTTGAAGAGGGGAGTGTAGATGATGAGGTCCTTGACCCATCATGGCGTGAGGAACAGGAAGGTGGTGGGGGCAGCTCTGAGGAAGAGATTCCCTGAATGGCCAAAACAGGAGGGAGAGGGAGGGGGCAGACTTGGTTGCCTGTAGCCTCCACTTCGGCACCCGTTAGGAGCATTCCTCTTCCAAAAGCCAAAACGGGCCCTCCCAAGACTTGCAGAGTGTGGTCCTTTTTTGACACAGTTGCAGATGACATTTGCTTTGTCAAATGCAAGCTGTGTCATCAGAAAGTCAAAAGAGGGAAAAATGTCAGCAACCTCAATACCACAAATATGTGGAAACATGTGCGGACCAAGCACGAGGTGGAGTTACACAGACACACAGAAGACGTAGGCCAACATACAGCACCACCTACCACCTCTTCAGCTTATGTTGGGGCCTCTTCCTCCAGCTCACATACAGCTGATTCGGCTTCCTCACAGGATCGCCAAGGAAGAACCTCTGGCACTGTTGTCCGGAGACCCAGTGACATTCCACCCACAGCACCACGTTCGCAGTCATCCTCACACTCCCAGGCCACTCTACAGCCATCGGTAGCACAGGCATGGGATAAAAGGCAGCCATACTCAGCAAACCATCCCCGAGCACAGGCTCTGAATGCTGGCATTGCCAAACTACTGGCCCTAGAAATGCTCTCATTCAGGCTGGTGGAGACTGACACCTTCCGGAACTTCATGGCATTGGCAGTCCCACAATACACTGTGCCCAGCTGCTTTTATTTCAGCAGGCAAGCCGTCCCTGCCCTGCAAAAGCATGTTGAGGGAAAAATAAAACATGCGCTACTAAACGCCGTCAGTAGCAAGGTCCACCTGACCACCGATGCGTGGACCAGTAACCATGGACAGGGACAATACCTTTCCCTCACTGCCCATTGGGTCAATGTTGTACAGATCTGGAGAGTGGCGCTGTACGTGTTCTGCCAACTCCACGGATTGCAGGAATCCAGTCTGTACACATTGACTCTTCCTTCTACTCAAGTTCCTCAGAAACAGCGCTGCAGGAGCCTGTTACGACCGATATGAGCACAGCCATGGCCAAACGTCAACAGGCCATACTGAAATTAATTTCTTTGGGGAATCAAAGCCACACAGCGCAGGAGCTCTGGAATGCCATCAAGCAGGAGAGCGACGTGTGGCTTCTGCCAGCGAATCTCCCACCAGGCTTGGTAGTAACATAGTTATTAAGGTTGAAGGGAGACTTTAAGTCCATCTAGTTCAACCCATATCCTATCCTAACTTGCCCTAACATGTTGATCCAGAGGAAGGCAAAAAAAACCCATGTGGCAAACAGTAAGCTTCACATTGGGGAAAAAAATTCCTTCCCGACTCCACATATGGCAATCAGACTAGCTCCCTGGATCAACGCAATATTAAGGAAACTTGTGTATATACCCTGTAATATTATACTTTTCAAGAAAGGCATCCAGTCCCTTCTTAAATTTTAGTAGGGAATCACTCATTACAACATCATATGGCAGAGAGTTCCATAGTCTCATTGCTCTTACAGTAAAGAATCCGTGTCTGTGAGTATGCTTAAACCTTCTTTCCTCCAGACGTAGAGGATGCCCCCTTGTCCCCGTCACAGGTCTAAGAGTAAAAAGATCATTATAAAGCTCTTGGTATTGTCCCCGCATATATTTATACATTGTAATAAGATCACCCCTAAGCCTTCGATTCTCCAGACTAAATAACCCCAAGTGTAATAACCTGTCTTGGTATTGCAGACCCCCTAGTTCCCTAATAACCTTGGTTGCTCTTCTCTGCACCCGCTCCAATTCAGCTATGTCTTTCTTATACACCGGAGACCAGAACTGTACACAGTATTCTAAGTGTGGTCGCACTAGTGACTTATATAGAGGTAAAATTATGTTCTCCTCATGAGCATCTATGCCTCTTAATTAAGCACATAATTATACATCTTGTTCGTTCTACCCAAGTGCATGACCTTACATTTATCCCCATTAAAGCTCATTTGCCATTTATCAGCCCAAGCTTCTAGTTTACATAAATCCTCCTGTAATAAAAAATTGTCCTCCTCTGTATTGATTACCCTGCAGAGTTTAGTGTCATCTGCAAATATTGAAATTCTACTCTCTATGCCCCCTACAAGGTCATTAATAAATATGTTAAAAAGAAGCGGGCCCAAAACTGACCCCTGTGGTACCCCACTGCTAACCGTGACCCAGTCCGAGTGTGCTCAATTAATAACCACCCTTTGTTTCCTATCCCTGAGCAAGCTCTTAACCCACCTACACATATTTTCCCATATCCCCATTGTTCTCATTTTATGTATCAACCTTTTGTGTGGCACCGTATCAAAAGCTTTTGAAAAGTCCATGTACACCACGTCCACTGCGTTCCCTTGGTCCAGTCTGGAACTTACTTCTTCATAAAAGCTTATCAGATTAGTCTGACAGGAACGGTCCCTTGTAAACCCATGTTGATATTGGGTCATGAGGTTATTCTTCTCCAGATACTCTAGTATAGTATCTCTTAGAAAACCCTCCAGGATTTTACCCACAGTTGAGGTTAAACTTACTGACCTATAATTTCCAAGTTCAGTTTTTGTCCCCTTTTTGAATATTGGCACCACATTTGCTATACGCCAGTCCTGTGGTACAGACCCTGTTATTATGGAATCTTTAAAGATTAAAAATAATGGTCTATCTATGACTGTGCTTAATTCCTGCAGTACTCGGGGGTGTATCCCATCCGGGCCCGGGGATTTGTCAATTTTAGTGATTTTTAGACGCCGCTGTACTTCCTGCTGGGTTAAGCAGGTGACATTTAACAGAGAATTTTATCCATGATCATGTTATCCGTCATGGGATTTTCTTGTGTAAATACTGTTGAAAAAAAGTCATTTAGCATATTGGCTTTTTCCTCATCCTCATCCACCATTTCACCCAGACTATTTTTAAGGGGACCAACACTATCATTTTTTAGTTTCTTACTATTTATGTAGTTAAAGAATATTTTGGGATTATTTTTACTTTCTCTGGCAATGAGTCTCTCTGTCTCAATCTTTGCTGTCTTGATTTGCTTTTTACAGAATTTATTTAATCTTCTTTATTTAGCTAATGCCTCATCACTACCTACTTGCTTTAATTCGCTAAATGCTTTATTTTTGTCCCTTATTGCGCCCCTTACAGCTCTATTTAGCCATAGTGGTTTCTTCCTATTTCTCGCATGTTTATTCCCATACGGTATATATTGTGCACAGGTCCTATTCAGGATGCTAATAAACGTCTCCCATTTTCTTTGTGTATGACAATGGCCGAAATCTGGTGGCAGCTCTGGGCCTAGGCAACCTCACTCACATCCCATGTCTGGCACATGTGCTCCACTTGGTCGTGCAGAGCTTTCTGAGGGACTATCCGGATCTTGATGCACTGCTGCACAAGGCCCACATAGAGTGCGCTCACTTGCAGCGTTCCAGCACGGCAAGATCGCGCCTTGCTGCTCTGCAGCGCCGATTACGCCTTCCGGAACATTGCATCATATGCGACCTACCCACCAGGTGGAATTCAACGTTACATATGTTGGAGCGGTTGTGTGCGCAGCAGGCAGAAGTCATGGAGTACCAGCTGCATCAGGCGCAAACAAGTCGCACTGTGCACCGGTTACACTTCAGCACCACTGATTGGGCCTCTATGAAGGACATCTGCCTCATTTTGCGTGCCTTCGATGATTCCACGCGGATGGCGAGTGCAGATGATGCACTAGTCAGCATGACTGTCCCCCTTATCTGCCTGCTTCAAAAAACACTGCAAGCACTAAGGGAGGAGGTTTTGGAAGAGGTGGAGGATGAGGACTCACAAATGCCATCCGCTTCTGGACAGTCTGCGCTACATGGTTCCTCACAAAGGCCTAGGCAGGGGCCACTTTGTGAGGAGGATGAGGAGGAGTCAAAGGAGGAAGAAGACATCTCTCCAGAGGAGGGATGTACACAATGCTCTAGTCAGTATGTACAGCGATGGTGGGGTGATGCAGAGCAGGCAGAGATGATGACACAAGCAAGGGACAGCGTTTCTTTGGCAGTTGGGAGTCTGCAGCACATGGTTGATTTCATGCTGCAGTGCCTGAAAAACAACCGCCGCATAGCCCACATTCTCAACACGGCTTATTATTGGGTGTACACCCTCCTAGATCCTCACTACTGGGACAACTTACAAAGCCTCATACCACCCTTGAACTGGGATCGTAAAATGTGGGAGTACCAAGACACACTGGTGCAGTCCATCATGTTCTCCATTCCACCCGACAGCAGTGCTGCAAGTGCTTTACAAAGCAGCTCTGTGCGTCGAGCCAGTGGAGGAAGCTCTGCACAAAGAGGGAGCAGAGGCAGCGCCTCAGCACAAGGCAAGACCAGTATGGCCCAAATGTGGCAAAGTTTTGTGTGTCCGCCACAAATGTGTACACCATCACAGACGGCTCCAGTCAGCAGGAGGCAACGTTTCCGTCAGATGGTGACAGACTAGTGGTCTTGCCCTGTCAGTGTACTCCCAGATGGCTCTTCCCCCTTCAAGTTTTGGGTCTCTAAGCTGCATACATGGCAAGAGCTTAGCCAGTATGCATTGGAGGTGCTGGCATTCCCCTGCTGCCAGTGTATTATCGGAACGCGTCTTTAGTGAAACAGGTAGAGTACTAACAGACCGTCGCACGCGACTATCCTCCGATAACGTTGACCGGCTTACTTTTCTGAAAATGAACAAGGCCTGGATCTCACCAGAATTTGCCAGTCCTCTTCAAGAATAAATAATAGGTTGGCAACAGTATCCAGGTCTCCTGTTGTGTTCATGTTTCTACCACCTGAACTGTAATCCTAGAGCTTCAACACAGCCAGTTGTCACTCAGAAGTGCCATCTGCACAGAGAAAAACACTAGCTCCTGTGTTAGTGGGGTTCAGTAACGCCAGCTGCTCCCCTGCTGTGTGGACGACAAAGTCTCCTGCCTCCAAAATCACACTACTACAGATTTTTAACCATGCTCCACTTAGGCCTCTGGCTCCACTGTCTCTAGTATTTCCCCTGGCCTCAAACCCCGCCAGTTGCTGCTCTGAAGTGGCGTCTGCACAATCCACACTTGTTCCTGTGTTACTGGGGCTCTGTCACATCAGTTGATCCCCTGATGTGTGTCCGGCAATGTCTCCTGCTGCCTCCACATTCCAAAAACAGCAGGCCTCAGCCTGCTCCATGCTTGATCCTGGGCTCCAACAATGCCAGTTGGTGTTCAGAAGTGGCGTCTTCACAGAGGAAAACACACCAGCTCCTGTGTTAGTGGGGTTCAGTAATGTCAGCTGTTCCCCTGCTGTGTGGATGGCAATGTCTCCTGCTGCCTCCACATTCCAAAAACAGCAGGCCTCAGCCTGCTCCATGCTTGATCCTGGGCTCCAACAACGCCATTTGGTGTTCAGAAGTGCCGTCTTCACAGAGAATAACACACCAGCTCCTGTGTTAGTGGGGTTCAGTAACGCCAGCTGCTCCCCTGCTGTGTGGACGACAAAGTCTCCTGCTGCCTCCAAAATCACACTGCTACAGATTTTTAACCGTGCTCCACTTAGGCCTCTGGCTCCACTGTGTCTAGTATTTCCACTTGCCTCTAACCCTGCCTGTTGCTGCTCAGAAGTGCCGTCTGCACAATCCACACTTGTTCCTGTGTTACAGGGGCCCATTCACGTCAGTTGATCCCCTGATGTGTGTCCGGCAATGTCTCCTGCTCTGTCCACATTCCCACTACTATTAGTGGGAATGTGGACAGAGCAGGAGACATTGCCGGACACACATCAGGGGATCAACAGACGTGAATGGGCCCCAGTAACACAGGAACAAGTGTGGATTGTGCAGACGCCACTTCTGAGCAGCAACTGGCGGGGTTTGAGGCCAGGGGAAATACTAGAGACAGTGGAGCCAGAGGCCTAAGTGGAGCACGGTTACAATCTGTAGTAGCGTACAACCGATATAAAACTTGCTTCAAGTAGGCCTCAGCCTGCTCCATGATTGATCCTGGGCTTCAACACAGCCAGTTGTTGCTCGGAAGTGCCGTCTGCACAGAGAAAAACACATGCTCCAGTGTTAGTGGGGTTCAGTAATGCCAGCTGCTCCCCTGCTGTGTGGACGACAGAGTCTCCTGCTGCCTCCAAAGTCACACTACATCTTATTTTCTACTTGCTTCAAGTAGGCCTCAGCCTGCTCCATGATTGATCCTGGGCTTCAACACAGCCAGTTGTTGCTCGGATGTGCCGTCTGCACAGAGAAAAACACATGCTACAGTGTTAGTGGGGTTCAGTAACGCCAGCTGCTCCCCTGCTATGTGGACGACAAAGTCTCCTGCTGCCTCCAAAATCACACATCTTATTTACTACTTTCTCTAAGTAGGCCTCAGCCTGCTGCATGATTGACCCTGGGCTCCAACATCGCCAGTTGCTGCTCAGAAGTATCTTTGGCACGGGTACTCCCTCCTGGCCAGCCTGGTTCCAGCATGCTTGCTGTTTCCGGGGAGTGTCAACGTCACTTTGCCACAAATACATTGTCCTGTCGTGTTGAGGTTGGGTTAGCCGAGTCTATGGTGCCTGCAGTTTAGGTGCTTCCTATGTGGGCTGCGGGTTCTGGTAATAAAGGCTGGTTCCGTAGTGCCAATAGGACTAGCACCCCCTGTTGGACTGTGGGTTTCGGTAACTGCGGCCTGCTCGCGGCCTTGCAACTTTGCTTATTATGGGTACCTTCTGCTACCCATCCGGGTTCCAGCACCGTCAGCTGGTTCTCAGCAGTGCCTTTGGCCTTGGAGCCTCCTTCTCGGTATCCGAGTTCCAGCAACGTCTGCTGGTCCTTGGTAGTGCTTTGTAGCACAGGTACCTCCTGCTTAGTAACCATGTTCCAGCACAGTAAGCTGGTCCACGGTTGTGCCATTGGCTCTTGATCTTCTGCTGCCCCTCCGGGTTCCAGCACCATCAGCTGGTTCTCGGCAGTGCCTTTGGCCTAGGTGCCTCCTTCTTGGTATCCGAGTTCCAGCAACGTCTGCTGGTCCTTGGTAGTGCTTTGTAGCACAGGTACCTCCTGCTTAGTAACCATGTTCCAGCACCGTCAGCTGGTCCACGGTTGTGTCATTGGCTCTTGTTCCTTCTGCTGCCCCTCCTGGTTCCAGCACCATCAGCTGGTTCTCGGCAATGACTTTGGCACAGGTACTCCCTCCTGCCCAGCCTGGTTCCAGCAAGCCTGCTGTTTTCGGGGAGTGTCAACGTCACTTTGCCACCAATACATTGTCCTGTCGTGTTGCGGTGGAGTTAGCCTAGTCTATGGTGCCTGCCGTTTAGGTGCTTCCTATGTGGGCTGCGGGTTCTGGTAATAAAAGCTTGTTCCGTAGTGCCAGTAGGACTAGCACCCCGTGTTGGACTGTGGGTTTCGGTAACTGCGGCCTGCTCGCGGCCTTGCAACTTTGTTTATTATGGGTACCTTCTGCCACCCATCCGGGTTCCAGCACCATCAGCTGGTTCTCAGCAGTGCCTTTGGCCGAGATGCCTCCTTCTCGGTATCCGAGTTCCAGCAACGTCTGCTGGTCCTTGGTAGTGCTTTGTAGCACAGGTACCTCCTGCTTAGTAACCATGTTCCAGCACAGTCAGCTGGTCCACGGTTGTGCCATTGGCTCTTGTTCCTTCTGCTGCCTCTCCGGGTTCCAGCACCATCAGCTGGTTCTCAAGTAGTTTCATTGACTATTGTAACTTCTGCTACCCATCCGGGTTCCAGCACCATCAGCTGGTTCTCGGCAGTGCCTTTGGCCGAGGTGCCTCCTTCTCGGTATCCGAGTTCCAGCAACGTCTGCTGGTTCTTGGTAGTGCTTTTTAGCACAGGTACCTCCTGCTTAGAAACCGTGTTCCAGCACCATCAGCTGGTCCACGGTTGTTCCATTGGCTCTTGTTCCTTCTGCTGCCCCTCCGGGTTCCAGCACCATCAGCTGGTTTTCGGTAGTTCCATTGAGTCTTGTAGCTTCTGCTACCCATCCGGGTTCCAGCACCGTCAGCTGGTTCTCGGCAGTGTCTTTGGCACGGGTGATCCCTACTGCCCAGCCTGGTTCCAGCACGCCTGCTGTTTCCGGGGAGTGTCAACGTCACTTTGCCACCAATACATTGTCCTGTCGTGTTGCGGTGGGGTTAGCCGAGTCTATGGTGCCTGCAGTTTAGGTGCTTCCTATATGGGCTGCGGGTTCTGGTAATAATGGCTGGTTCCGTATTGCCAATAGGACTAACACCACCTGTTGGACTGTGGGTTTCGGTAACTGCGGCCTGCTCACGGCCTTGCAACTTTGTTTATTATGAGTACCTTCTGCTACCCATCCGGGTTCCAGCACCGTCAGCTGGTTCTCAGCAGTGCCTTTGGCCTAGGTGCCTCCTACTCAGTATCTGAGTTCCAGCAACGTTTGCTGGTCCTTGGTAGTGCTTTGTAGCACAGGTACCTCCTGCTTAGTAACCGTGTTCCAGCACCGTCAGCTGGTACAGTTTTTCCATTGGCTCTTGTTCCTTATGCTGCCCCTCCGGGCTCCAGCACCGTCAGCTGGTCCTCGCTAGTTCCATTTGCTCTTGTTCCTTCTGCTAACCATCCGGGTTCCAGTACCATCAGCTGGTACTCAGCAGTTCCTCAGCCTTCTTGTACCTTCTGCTACTTTTACAAGTTCGAGCTTGTGGAAATGGTTTTTGGTTCTCACTCTGGATCTCCCTGATGACGACCCTGAATACGACGACCCTGAAGACCACACTGAAGAAGAACAAAAAGATGACCCTAAAGAAGATGACCAAAAGGACAAAGAAAATGAAGACCACCACCAAGATGCAGAACAACAAGAGACAGAAGACCAAGAAGCAGAAAAACCAAAAGCAGAAGAACTTTAAGCATAAGACTAAAAATCAGAGCAAATGATATTATCTAAATTATAAGCAGAAGACTAAGCAGTGTATGGGGGTGAGTCCGTTCCTCCTCGTGGTGCCCCTGGAAAATGCCTGCTGCTGCAGGCCAAACTGAACGTGGACAAATCCTGCTGTAAATCTTTTGTGACAGGCAGAACGGAAGGTGTAATCTTCAAACTTTTAGAAGAATAATAGTTGAATAAGAAGAATATGAAGAATGTAAAAAAAAGAATAATAGGAAGAAGGTGAAGAAGAAGAAGATGAATAAGGTGAAGAAGAAGTTGTTGAAAAAGATGCTGCTGCTGAGGATGATGAAGGAGAAAGTGTGGGAGAAGTAAAAAAGATGAACAGCATGGAAGTAGTGAAACATACATATCTGACAAAATATAAAAGAGGTTAACATAGTCAATATCTTTGTAACTCCGAACGTCTTAAAAAAAAAAAAATTAATTCCTGCTATTCCATTTGATTGGGCTAAACCTCTATGGCTTTAATGTCTCCTACACCTCCCATAATACATTCTACATTATTCTTAGTTGTTTTTCTTCATGTAGAATTAACCTAAAAGGAAAGAAAGGTTTTTTTTAATTCCGATATTTCTGTTCCATTGACTTGAATGGGTCTTCCAGGATCGGAATCGGCGATACCCGATACTTTTTGGAGATCGGCCGATCCAATCCGATCCGATATTTTTCAATATCGGGTGGTATCGCTCAACACTAGGGATGACAACTAGAGATGAGCGACTTTGCCTTTTTTAGGGTTGAGTCTGGTTTCATGAAAACCGACTTTCGCAAAAGTCGGGTCTAACGAAATCAGCCGATTATCGTGAAAAGTCGAAGGCCGACTGAAACACGAAACCCAATGCAAGTCAAAGGGGAAGAAAAGTCGGCAGTGAGTGGAGGACAGGAAGCACACCTACAGTGCCCATTTTAATGCAAAAAACATCAATTCTTGTTACTTAAGCTTGTCAACCTTAATTTACTTTATAATAATAGTTAGGCATTGAAAACTGGGGGTTATTTGGCTAAAGTTATGGGGGGGTAGGGCTGGCTCCAGATTTTCGTGGCCCAGGGCCAAAGAGTGTCAATGGGTTCCTTTAACACATGCCACAATTCATGATCCTCTGATACGGCAGAGAAATAGTGGTATAGTACAATGAAAAATACTTCACTTCTTACATCACATGACTGATATCCATTTTAAATTCTCCAATAGCTCCAAAAACAGACTCCATATTACTCCATATAGTATTATGGCTACCGCATAGTGCGCTATACAGAGTAATGAGGCCCATATATTTCTCCATACAGAATCATTGGTCCCATATAATGTTCCATACAGTATATGATGAGCTCCACATAATGCTACAGTATATGTTGGTCCCCATGGATGAAGCTCCACTGTCTTATGGGCCCAAATAATGCTCCATATACAGTGGGGCAAAAAAGTATTTAGGCAGTCAGCAATAGTGCAAGTTCCACCACTTAAAAAGATGAGAGGCGTCTGTAATTTACATCATAGGTAGACCTCAACTATGGGAGACAAACTGAGAAAAAAAAATCCAGAAAACCACATTGTCTGTTTTTTTTTCATTTTATTTGCATATTATGGTGGAAAATAAGTATTTGGTCAGAAACAAAATTTCATCTCAATACTTTGTGATATATCCTTTGTTGGCAATGACAGAGGTCAAACATTTTCTGTAAGTCTTCACAAGATTGCCACACACTGTTGTTGGTATGTTGGCCCATTCCTCCATGCAGATCTCCTCTAGAGCAGTGATGTTTTTGGCTTTTCGCTTGGCAACACGGACTTTCAACTCCATCCAAAGGTTTTCTATAGGGTTGAGATCTGGAGACGGGCTAGGCCACTCCAGGACCTTGAAATGCTTCTTACGAAGCCACTCCTTCGTTGCCCTGGCGGTGTGCTTTGGATCATTGTCATGTTGAAAGACCCAGCCACGTTTCATATTCAATGCCCTTGCTGATGGAAGGAGGTTTGCACTCAAAATCTCACGATACATGGCCCCATTCATTCTTTCATGTACACGGATCAGTCGTCCTGGCCCCTTTGCAGAGAAACAGCCCCAAAGCATGATGTTTCCACCACCATGCTTTACAGTAGGTATGGTGTTTGATGGATGCAACTCAGTATTCTTTTTCCTCCAAACACGACAAGTTGTGTTTCTACCAAACAGTTCCAGTTTGGTTTCATCAGACCATAGGACATTCCCCAAAACTCCTCTGGATCATCCAAATGCTCTCTAGCAAACTTCAGATGGGCCCGAACATGTACAGGCTTAAGCAGTGGGACACGTCTGGCACTGCAGGATCTGAGTTCATGGTGGCGTAGTGTTTTACTTATGGTAGGCCTTGTTACATTGGTCCCAGCTCTCTGCAGTTCATTCACTAGGTCCCCCCGCGTGGTTCTGGGATTTTTGCTCACCGTTCTTGTGATCATTCTGACCCCACGGGGTGGGATTTTGTGTGGAGCACCAGATTGAGGGAGATTATCAGTGGTCTTGTATGTCTTCCATTTTCTAATTATTGCTCCCACAGTTGATTTCTTCACTCCAAGCTGGTTGGCTATTGCAGATTCAGTCTTCCCAGCCTGGTGCAGGGCTACAATTTTGTTTCTGGTGTCCTTTGACAGCTCTTTGGTCTTCACCATAGTGGAGTTTGGAGTCAGACTATTTGAGGGTGTGCACAGGTGTCTTTTTATACTGATAACAAGCTTAAACAGGTGCCATTACTACAGGTAATGAGTGGAGGAAAGAGGAGACTCTTAAAGAAGAAGTTACAGGTCTGTGAGAGCCAGAAATCTTGATTGCTTGTTTCTGACCAAATACTTATTTTCCACCATAATATGCAAATAAAATGAAAAAAAAACAGACAATGTGATTTTCTGGATTTTTTTTTCCTCAGTTTGTCTCCCATAGTTGAGGTCTACCTATGATGTAAATTACAGACGCCTCTCATCTTTTTAAGTGGTGGAACTTGCACTATTGCTGACTGACTAAATACTTTTTTGCCCCACTGTCTAATTGGCTCCATTTCTAATGCTCCAGTGTATAATGGGCCCTGTAAATGCTGCTCCAGTGTCTGATGTCCACCTTTGGAATGCTCCAGTGTCTGGCGGGCCTCATATATCATTCTCCAGAGTATAGTGCTCCCCAAAAATTGCTCCCAACCTTTAAAACAATTAAATAAGTCTCCTCGCTAGGGAATCCCTGTACTAGTCTGGACTCCTCGTCGTCCCCATCTTCCATCTCTCTGCACTTGGACTGTTTAGGCAGAGGGCGTACAGACGTGATGTCACCGTGCTTTCTGACCAGAATGTTACTGTCAGGAAACGCGGAAGACGTCACGGCGGTGGAGCAAGGAGAGGAAAGTATTTCAACTTTACAAGTGCTGTGATACTGAGCAAGCAGGGGGGGCCCACTCATTGGCGACGGCACTGGCACAAGGCCCTTCATAATATGGCGGTGTGGCTGATGGCGGGTGGGCCCTCCCACTGGCAGAGTCACTTTTGCATACTATAAGGGGCCCTGTGCCAGTGCCACCGCCCATGAGTATGCCCCCCCCTCCTGCTCAAGGAACCTGAACTTTCATCTACATCTTCCTCTTTGTCACCGTGTAAGGTGGTATAGTATGCGGGAAGGGGAACCTGAGTTTCATCAGGGTCAGATTCTGGCTGTGTAGAGTGCGAGGGGAATGTAGTGGTCTGGGTCAATGTACCAGCAGAATCAACTAGCAGTGGCTGGGCATCAGTGCAATTATGGCACCCCAAAGAGTACTGTTGCCACAGTGGCATTACCTTCTTCCTAGGGAGTGTGATGTCATGCTTGGGAGCAACAAAGGATCTCTCTAGCAGTTAAACCAACACACAACACAGTTCCCACTCCAGGCCAGCAGGGAGACCTCTGAACCTGACTGCTGAGGAGCTGCTCTCTGTGGTCAGGAGGAGGGAAGTTAGGGCAGTCTGTGAAGGGAAGGGGAAGTGTGTGGATGTGAGAAGGTGAACTGGAGGATGAGCAGAGTTAAGGCTCACTCCTAGCTGGAGCGCATGGTCCTGATTCCGGTCTTCGAGTTTGTAGGGACACTGACGGTCCTGCAGTAGAAACCGGAGGAAGTAGTAGCTGTAAATGCTCTGTTCCCAACTAAGGCTCGGAGGCCCCAGCAGCAACTTGTGTGAGCCAGAAGGAAAAGGCTACGGCTGCCTGCCATACGAGAAAGTTTCAAAAGAGAGTCAACAGGGGGAACTTCAGTGAACTCAGTACTGCGAGTACCTCAGATAAGCGCTAGAACGGAGGCCACACTACATATCTGCAGAGAGAGAATTCCTAATTTGCTTCCAGGCTGACCAACTCCTTCTCCATCTGTACTCTGGGTCCTGTATGGCACTTACCAAGTACAGGTAAAGGAACTGCATGACTGTGTCTGTCATCTTTCTCCTGAGCCTGGCGCACGGCTCTAGTGCATCCTGCACTGCACACCAGAGCCGTGCGCCAACTCTTTCATCTGCCCTGCGACTACAGCCCTACCTGTGCAGGGCTTCTACATCTTATCTGCACCACAACATCTGTCCCAGAGAAGCGACACTGCAGCGTTGGTCAATCTGATCTGAAACCACAGGTGGCGTCATGTATCATTCACCTATAAACGTTATTCACCCCTTTTCATGGACGCCCAGGCCCACGGACCGGGTCACCACCACCGTGACACCGGCCCGGTACCGATTAACCCCACTGCCCTGGCTAGCCACCCACACTCCATGTCAGATTCATCTTGGACTGGGGAATTCACGATTTGACTTGATAACCCAGGCATGGTATGTAGGAAAGAGCTACATGGACTAATGTGAAGTGTGGCCTGCTGCATCATTCACTTTTGGTGGGGGTGAAGGACACAAGGAAAGGGGTTCTTCCTGACCAGGAGCCAGCACTTTTTGAAACTTCAGAAGAGGAGGGCATATATGCTGGAGTCTGTTTCGGCAATGTAAGCCAAAACCAGTTCCTGATGATCTGGCTTTAAAAGCGGTTAACCTACTCCCAGAAAAGGTAGCCTTCCAGGCGTTCCGGAGCCAGACCATGATGCAGGCTCAACACCTCCTGCCTTAGCTGCTATTGTGCTTTTGCCAAAACCTGCAGATGCACCACCACCATCAGTGTCATGATCCAGGATGGGGTTTGTCTTTGGCCTGTCCTGGTCAGACAGGGGTTAATTGTTTCTGCCTCTCTCTGGCAGAGGGCGGCTATTTAATGTTCACTCGACCTAGGACCGGTGTCAGCTATACTCCTGCCCTCGGCTGAGTTAGTTGACCTTGTGCGTACGTATGCCTTGTGAGTGTGATACTTTATGCTTGTTTGGTTTTGACCCGGGTCTGTCCCTGTTACGAATTCTGCCTGTTCCTTTGGTACTGCTCTGCTTTTCCCGTGTATAACTCTTTTGCCTTGGACCTGACTACTCTCTGACTGCCTCCCTTGTACCACGCTGCTATCTCTGTGTATGACTCATTGCTTACGTTCTGACTATTCTCTGCTTGCTCCTCTGGTATCACTCTGCCCTCTCTGTGTATGACCCCCCGCTTGTCTGACCTGAGTTCCCCTAATCTTCACTCCAGGATTCCTGTAACAGACTCCTACAGTCATCTACTGCAGCAGGATGCTAAGCCACGCCCCCTGTGGTCACATGATCGTAGGTCCTGGTACTCTATACTACCTTTAGTGTCGCAGGTCCCGTGCTCAGAACTTTCACTACAGTATTGGACCCCGCGCTCTCCCATAGTGTGGGTAAGTCACCCTGCTCTGCGTGGCAGTTTGCCGACGCTGACAGGGTCCTGACATTAGAGTCCTGACATTCAGTACCAGCTGGCCCTCCTACGCCAACGTCCGCGGCCTCTTCCACCATACTTCCAAATTTTGGAGAAAATGTACCCAAAATAACATCAGATATATGGTAATGTATCAGAAGCGTACAGCTCTATACAGTCAAAGGATAATTGTCAATCTTCCTATATAATTCATATTTCAGTCACACAGAGACGCTCACAGGCTCAGTATGGATTAGACAAGAATATAAAAAGTAGAATATAAAAAGTAGAAAAAGGGTACAGTATCATCAGATACCAGGTATATTTAGTATAGTTTAAATATTCTAAATCTCCGTATATATTTCAGGAGGCAGACACAGACGCTCTCAGGCTCAGTATGGATTACAACACAATATAAAAAGCCGTAAAACGGTAATGGATCTGAAGCATACAGCTGTGCACAGTGCAGGGGTCATTGTCAATCTCAGTATTTATTTCCACAGTCAGAAACAGACTCTCACTTGGTAAGTTTGGATTAGACCAGAATATAAAAAGCAGTAAATGGGTAATGTATCACAAGCGTAGAGCTGTAAACAGTGTTGGGGTAATTTTTAAATCTACACATAAATTGCAGGAGTAACCCACAGACTCTCACACTCTCAGGATGGATCACACCACAATGTAACAAGAAGATCCACAAGAATGATACACTTAGAGTGGTGGGTGGAGGAGGACTTCCTGGCAGAAAGGGTACAGTATCGCCAGATACCAGGAATATATAGCATAGTTTAAACATTAAAAATGTACGTCTATATATCAGGAGTAGTATTGAGCCACCCCGCTAGTGTTCGAGTTCGATTTGGTTCGTCGAACAGGAGGCAAGTTCGTCGAATGTTCGTCGAACGTTCAATGAACACCGTCGAGCCCCATTGAAAACAATGGCAGGCAAACACAAACACATACAAACACATAGAAAACAATTACAAAACACCTTAAAAGGTGTCCCAAAGCAGACAAAATGCTCAGAAGACAAAAATAACATATGGAAAAGGGCAACTACATATAGAAAAGAGGTGGAGGAGTAAAAGGAGGAGGAGGATACACAGATATAGGCATGTCATGCCCTTATAAAGTCAAGAAAGGCTGGACTAAAAATCTAAAATAAAAAAAAATCTAAAATTCTAAAATCGAAGACGATCAATTACCGTCGGACTTCCCACCATGAATTATGCCAACTGCTGATTGGACGGCGTTATTCCCACGACCCTCCGAACAGCGTTCATGAAGGCAAAGTGTTTGGTTTCCGGGGGCAGTATGGTTGCAAAGCTGAACCGTAAAGGAATGTCCAGAAGGGCACCACCAGGAGTGGAGCCTGCGGCTTAATTGGACTCCACACGGGCAACCTTTACCATGCCAGCCACGGAAAAGATGGACAGATTGCAAGCTTTGTCAGTTCTGTGGGTGGTGGTGCATGGCCGTTTTTAGTTGTGCTAGCGATTTGTCAGCTTAATTCCGCTAACGAACGAGACTCCGGCATGCCCCCACAGTCTGCGTCCAGCTTACTAGAGGGACACGCGAGGCTCTGGCATGCGAGATCGAGCAATAACAGGTCTGTCATGCCGTTACATGTCCGGGGCTGCATGCGTGCTACACTGAAAGGACCAGCGTGTGTCACTTTCAGGTGCGGATAACCCGCTGAAGCCCGTTAGTGATGGGGATCTGGGATTCCAATTCTTCCCCGCGAATGAGGATATCCCAGTAAGTGCAGGACGGCTAGAATTCCGGAATTAGGCCTAACCGGCATTCCAGAAAGAAAGTGAAAAAATTAAGTGTCCAAACCACAGGTGCTGTAGCTTGCTTAACAGCTGGGCTCCTCTGCTAAGTAGCACGCAGTTCTTACATAAACAGGCGGCATAGCTTGGTTCACGGGTGGGCAACTCTGCTGAGTAGCAGACAGTGCTTACATAAACAGGCGGCATAGCTAGGTTTAGGGGTGGGCTCCTCTGCTGAGCAGTAGACACAGGTACTAGGCCCAAAGTATTCACTGGGCTAAATGGAGTTAAAAAATGTTTCTTACATAAACAGGCGGCACAGCTTGGTTCACGGGTGGGCTCCTCTGCTGAGTAGCAGACACAGTTGCTAGGCCCAAAGTATTAACTGGGCTAAATGCAGTTAAAAACTGGTTCTTTCATAAACAGGTGGCATAGCTAGGTTCACGGTGGTCTCCTCTGCTGAGTAGCAGACAGTGCTACAAGGCCCAAAAGGATTTTCTGGACAAGATGCGGTAAAAAATTATTAGAAACACACACGGTGTAGCTCCTTGAGAGGTGCACTACACCGATGGCTACCACACACCGCTACAATACCATGAAACTGTCTATTAACATTGAAAACCATTATTAATGTGAAAATAAAGTTACGCTATTGGTGAACGAACCGTTCTCGAACGGAACCTCGAACAGCCGAATTTTAACCAAAGTGTTCGAGTTCGACGAACGGCTCGAACACTGCCCAAAACAGCTCGAATTTGAACTTGGCGAACAGGTCGACTCGAACACCGCTCATCTCTAAACAGGAGGCAGACTCAAACGGTCTCAGGCCCAGTATGGATTCAACAAGATTGTAGAAAGTTGAGAAAGGGTACAGTATCACCAGATAACAGGTAGATTTGCAGCATAGTTTACACATTAAAAATCTATGTCTATATATCAGGAGGCAGACTCAGACGGTCTCAGACCCAGTGTGTATTCGACAAGATTGTAGAAAGTTGAGAAAGGGTACAGTATCACTGGATAACAGGTATATATGTAGCATAGATTACACATTAAAAATCTATGTCTATATATCAGCAGGCAGACTCAGACTGTCTCAGGCCCAGTATGGATTCGACAAGATTGAAGAAAGTTGAGAAAGGGTACAGTATCGCTGGATACCAGGTATAAATAGCATAGTTTAAACATTAAAAATCTCTGTGTATATTTCCGTAGTCCGACAAAGACACTCACAGCCTCAGTATGGATTATACAAGAATCTAAAAAGTAGAAAAAGGGTAATGTATTCGAAGCATACACCAGTATACACTGTTGGGGTATTTTTCAATCTTCATATATATTTCAGTCTCAGTTAGACAGTCCAGACTCTCCACAAGAGGCAACGAGATGGATACAAGTACAGATGGAAAGTCGAGTGATTACAGAAATTTTGGAATTACTAATCACGGGAAAAACTCCCGAGAGGATTCTCAGAGGCGATGCTGACCCTCAATTACTTTGTCTGTGGTGACAGCGAAAACAGTTCTTGTGAAGAAAGGTGTGCTGTATCGCAGTACCGTGGATCCCATCACCGTTACTCATCTCCATCAAATTGTGATCACAGGGAGAGATGTAGACATTGTCCTCACTGCCTATCATGATCTGTCAGGTAACTTTGGAGTGCAAAAGACAGAAGCCACAGGCCGTAGGCGATTCTATTGGATTGGCATGAGAGGACACATATAAAAATGTGGGCAGGAATGTCACAGGTTTGTGAGTAGGAAAACCGTGAAAGCTGATGATAAACCACTACTGCATCTCATTGTGAGTTGACGTCCATAACAAATGGAAGCCATTGATCATCTGAAGATAGAGTCCAGCAGGACAGGGCATAGCTACATCTTAACCATCATCTATCAGTTCACCAAATTTGTATTGGCAGTCCCAGTGAAGGATTTAACAGCCCAGACTACACAGTGGTGGAGCAGGGAGAGGTAAGTATTGCAAGTGCTGTGGCCCTGAGCAAGCAGGGGGGCCCACTCATGGGCGGCGGTACTGGCACAGGGCCCCTCATAGTACGCCGGTGTGTCTGACGGCGGGTGTGCACCCCCACCGTCAGAGACACTTGATTGTACTATGGGGGACCCTGTGCCAGTGCCGTCGACCAAGAGTGGGCCCACCCACCTGTCGGTTGCGTGCGCTAGGTGGTGAGGCAGCCCTTTTAGGGAGGTTGAAAAAATGGCATATGTTGATGTTGATGTAGCTGAAAATGGAGGAATTGGAAAAGTCTGAGGAAGAGGAGGACAAAAGCGAGCCATTTTTCTGGCAACCTACGTGTCAGCAGGTGAAGGTGGGACAAAATCCTTTGAAACCCATGCATGGTTCATTTTAATGAAGATAACATCATTAACATTTTTGGTCGACAGACGGGTCCTTTTTTCTGTCTGGATTGATCCAGCAGCACTGAAGACTCTTTTGGATAGCACACTAACAGCAGGGCAAGAGAGCTCCTGTAAAGCATATTGTGCCAATTCAGGCCAGGTGTCCAGTTTACAGGCCCAATAGTCAATGGGAAATGACCTGTGAGGGAGAACATCGATATGGGAGAAGTAGTTTGCAACCATAGTTGAAAACTGCTGTGTCCTGTCACTTTCAATCGATGCATTATTACCAGTCGTGTGAGCGATACTTGAAAAATCAGTCCACAACATGGTCATGAAACCCGTGTGTCCAACGCCACTTCGGCTGTGTGCACCACGAACACCTCTTCCATGTTGCCCCCTACGGCTTGTGAGAGAACCATCACCGCTGCTGTGTGCTGGGAATGCCTCAAACAAACGGTTTACCAGAGTTGCTTGTTTGTTAGCCAATATTAGGTCAAGGTTCTCCTGTGACATGATGTTTTGCAATTTGCCTTTATAGCGTGGATCCAGGATGCTGGCCAACCAGTAGTCATCATCGTTCATTATTTTGGCAATGCGGGGGTTCCTTTTTAGGATCTGCAAGGCATAATCACACATGTGGGCCAATGTTCCTGGTGTCAATGAAGCACTGCGAGTGCTGGGTGGAGGAGCACTTTCTGGCAAATCCACATCCCTCCAGTCACGCACAAACCCTGTACCAGACCTGGCCATGCCAACATTTTCTCTTGCCCCCTGAGAAGCATCCTCCTCCACCTAAATAGTCATCCCCATCATCCTCCTCCTCTTCCTCCACCTCATCCAGGAGAGTTCCCTGAGCAGACAATGGCTGACTGTCATCAAGGCTTTCCTCCTCCTCTTCCTCCTTGGCTGCAGACGCCTGCTCCTAAATGTGCGTCAAAGTTTGCATGAGCAGACGCATAAGTGGGATGTTCATGCTTATGATGGTGTCGTCTGCGCTTACCAGCCGTGTGCATTCCTCAAAACACTGAAGGACTTTACAGAGGTCTTTCAGCTTCGACCACTGCACACCAGACAACTCCATGTCTTCCCTCAAACTGCCTGCCCGTGTATCCTCCCAAAAATGCATTACAGCCTTCCTCTGTTCGCACAGCCTCTGAATCATGTGCAGGGTGGAGTTACACCTTGTTGCAACATCAATAATTAGGCGGTGCTTGGGAAGGTGGAGCAATCGCTGCAGCTTCTGCATACGACTGGAGTGTATGGGCGACCAGCGGATGTGCGAGCACAGTCTTCACACCTTATGGAGCAGGGCTGTTAACTCCGGATAATTATTGAGGAAGCACTGCACTACCAGATTCAAGATGTGAGCCAGGCAAGATATGTGCCTGAGTTTTGAAAGAGCTATGGCTGCCACAAAATTCCGTCCGTTATCACTAACTACCTTGCCTGCCTCAAGATGTAGACTGCCCAGCCATGACTCAGCTTGTCACTGAAAGTAGTCAGCCCGTACCTCCGCGGTGTGTCTGCTGTCGCCTAAACACATCATCTTCAACACAGCCTGCTGATGCTTACCACTAGCTGTTCGATAGTGGGACACCAAGTGTGCAACACTGGCAGCTGCGAATGGAGTGCTCGTGCGACTGCGCACTCTGGACGAGCTTTCACTTCTGGAGAAGGGGGGTTGAACGTCTACAGCCAACTGTTTCCTATACCGTGGGCTAGGCAGCACTCTCCCACCGCCGCTGTCCCCTGTGGACCCTGCATCCACCACATTAACCCAGTGCGCAGTGATAGATACGTAACGGCCCTGGCCTTGCCTACTGGACCATGCATCTGTTGTGAGGTGCACCTTTCTACTCACTGATTGCTTGAGTGCATGGACAATGCGGTCTTTCACATGAAGGTGGAGGGCTGGGATTGCTTTTCAAGAAAAGAAGTGCCGACTGGGTATGTCATAGCGTGGTACTGCGTAGGCCATGAGCTCGCAGAAAGCTTCGCTTTCAACCAACCAGTAGGGCATCATCTCTAACGAGATTAGTTTGGCAATGTGGGCTTTCAAAGCCAGTGTACGTGGATGAGAGGATGAGTACTTTCTTGTCCTACTGAGAGTCTCTGGTAGGGTGAGCTGGACTTGAGAGCTGCATATGGTGGAACTAGCGGTGGACATGGCGGATTGAGAAAGGGTTGGTTATGGTGATGGTGCTGGTGGTCTTGCTGATGACCTAGATTCAGTCTTTCGTAGCAATAACATTGTGATTCCCTGACTGCTTTGGCCTTGCGACGACACCTCAACATTTGCTGCTGGTGGTGTGCTAACTGGTGGGCTTACAGTGGGGGAAGCAATGTAGCGTTGCTGACTACCTTGATTTGGAGCAGGTGCACATGTGGTGCGTGAGGTTTGATAGTCCATCCACGGTTGCAAGTGCATGGTGGTTAAATGTCTAAGCATGCAACTGGTGTTCAAATTTCTCAGATTTTTCCCTCGGCTAAAGGTCTTTGCGCACTTCTTACAGATAACCTTTGCCTCATCATTAGGATTTTGTTCAAAAAAGTGCCACACTGCACTCTTCCTACTATGGAAGACATTTTGAGGCTTTGCACGCTGTGCTAATTTGACCGTCCGGCCAAGCTGTCCTGCAATTCTCTTGGTTTTTGTAAACCATTTTTGGACTGCTCCGAGCCTGCCAGATAACAGCTGTTGCGATGTCGATGCCTGCTGCGGATCCTCCTCCTCCTCTTCTGAGCTATTGGCAGCAGCACTCTCTTCCCCCAATGGATGCCAATCTGGGTCAACAACTGGGTCATCCATCACCTCCTCTTCAATTTCATGTGCACCTTCCTCTGTGTCACCGTGTAAGGTGGTATAGTATGCGGGAAGGGGCACCTGAGTTTCATCGGGGTCAGATTCTGGCTCAGTACACTGTGAGGACAATGTAGTGCTCTGAGTGAAAGTACCAGCAGAAAAATCTAGCAGTGGCTGTGCATCAGTGCACTCCATGTCCGATTCATCTTGAACTCGGGAATTCACGATTTGACTTGATAACCCAGGCATGGTATGTGAAAAGAGCTCCATGGAGTAATCTGTAGTGTGGCCTGCCGCATCCTTCACTTTTGGTAGGGGTGAAGGACACAAGGAACGGTTTTGTTCCTGACCAGGAGCCTCCACTGACAACTCTGTGCTTTTATTTTTTGAAACTTCAGAAGAGGAGGCGAGAGAGCTGGAGGCTGTGTCAGCAATGTAAGCCAAACTTGTTCCTGAAGCTCCAGCTATAAAAAGCGGTTTACCTACTCCCAGAAAAGGGAGCCTTCGAGGCCTTGTGGAGCCAGATGATAACGCAGGCTCAACATCTCCAGCCTTAGGTGCTATTGTGCTTTTGCCACTACCAGCAGATGCACCACCACCCCCACCACCATCAGTACCAGCTGGCAACCTCCATCTACTTTCATGGCCTCTTCCACCATACTTCCTCATTTTTGGAAAAATGTACCCAAAATACCACCAGCTATATGGTACTGTAAAACAAGGTACAAGGTGTATATAGTATTGTGGAGAATTTGAATCTCCCTAGAGATTTTAGGAGATTGAACTATTATCTCAGGCCCACTATAGATTACACCTCAATTTATCAGGCTGAAATTGGCTGGTGTATGACAAAGTACAAGGTGTATATAGTATTGGGGAGAATTGAAAGCTCCCTAGAGATTTTAAGAGGGTGAACTATTATCTCAGGCCCACTATAGATTACTCCTCAATTTAACAGGCTGAAATTGGCTGGTGTATGACAAAGTACAAGGTGTATATCGTATTGGGGAGAATTGGAAGCTCCCTAGAGATTTTAGGAGGCTGAACTATTATCTCATGCCCACTATAGATTTCACCTCAATTTAACAGGCTGAAATTGGCTGGTGTATGACAAAGTACAAGGTGTATATAGAATTGTGGAGAATTTGAATATCCCTAGAGATTTTAGGAGGCTGAACTATTATCTCAGGCCCTATATAGATTACACCTCAATTAAACAGCCTGAAATTGACTGGTGTATGACAATGTACAAGGTGTATATTGTATTGGGGAGAATTTGAATCTCCCTAGAGATTTTAGGAGGCTGAACTATTATCTCAGGCCCACTATAGATTACACCTCAATTTAACAGGCTGAAATTGGCTGTTGTGTGACAAAGTACAAGGTGTATATAGTATTGGGGAGAATTGGAAGCTCCTTAGAGATTTTAGGAGGCTGAACTATTTTCTCAGGCCCACTATAGATTCCACCTCAATTTTTACAGGCTGAAATTGGCTGGTGTATGACAAAGTACAAGGTGTATATAGTATTGGGGAGACTTTGAATCTCCCTAGAGATTTTAGGAGGCTGGCAATGATGCTCTCAGTCCAAGTATGGCAGCGGGCAGCCTAATAAGCAGGACTGCTGCACATAAAAGTGTGGAAAAATGAACGTTTGGTAACTGTGCAGAAATGAGGAAGAAAACTTTTTTTGCTTTTAAAAAAGCAGTTTGCACAGCAGTGTGCAAACAGCAATGCAGCTATCAGGGAGCCTTATAAGGCAGCCTAATAACCAACAGAGCTGATGCACAAAAAATATAGCCTCCCCTGTCACTGCACACAAACTGTTGTGTTGTACAGTGGAAATCGCTAACAGCAGAAGCAGTTTTTTTGTTCTTCTTCCCTGCCTAATAGAGATGAGCGACTTTGCCTTTTTTCGGGTCGAGTCGGGTTTCACGAAACCCGACTTTCGCAAAAGTCGGGTCGAACGAAATCGGCCGATTATTGTGAAAAGTCGAAGTCCGACTGAAACACAAAACCCAATGTAAGTCAATGGGGAAGAAAAGTTGGCAGTGAGTGGAGGACAGGAAACAGACCTACAGTGCCCATTTTAATGCCAAAAACATCAATTCTTATTCCTTAAGCTTGTCAACCTTAATTTACTGTATAATAATAGTTAGGCATTGAAAACTGGGGGTTATTTGGCTAAAGTTTTGGGGGGGTAGTGCTGACTCCAGATTTTCGTGTGCCCAGGGCCAAAGATTGTCGCTGGGCTCCTTTAACGCATGACACAATTCATGATCCTTTGATACGGCAGAGAAATAGCGGTACAGTACAATGAAAAATACTTCAATTCTTACATCACATGACTGATATCCATTTTAAATTCTCCAATAGCTCCAAAAACAGACAGTATATTCCTCCATACAGTATTATGGCCACCGCATAGTGCGCCATACAGAGTGAGGAGGCCCATATATTTCTCCATACAGAATCATTGGTCCCATATCATTTTCCATACAGTAAATGATGAGCTCCACATAATGCTACAGTATATTTTGTTTACCATGGATGAAGCTCCAGTGTCTTATGGGCCCAAATAATGCTCCATATATAATGGGCCTCATTTCTAATGCTCCAGTGTATAATGGGTCCTGTAAATGCTGCTCCAGTGTCTGATGTCCACCTTTGGAATGCTCCAGTGTATGGTGGGCCCCTGATATCATTCTCCAGAGTATCGTGCTCCCCAAAAATTGCTCCCAACCTTTAAAACAATTAAATAAGTCTTCTCGCTAAGGAATCTCTGTACTGTGGACGCCTCGTTGTCCCCATCTTCCATCTCTCTGCACTTGGACTGTTTAGGCAGAGGGCGTTCAGATGTGATGTCATCACGCTCTTTGACCAGAATGTCACTGTCAGGAAAAGTGTTTGGTTTCTGGGAGCAGTATGGTTGCAAAGCTGAACCTTAAAGGAATGTCCAGAAGGGCACCACCAGGAGTGGAGCCTGCGGCTTAATTGGACTCAACATGGGCAACCTCAACCATGCCATCCACAAAAAAGCTGCACAGATTGCAAGCTTAATTCCGTTAACGAACGAGACTCAGGCATGCCTCCGCGGTCCGCTTCCAGCTTACTAGAGGGACACGAAAGGCTCTGGCACGCAAGATCGGCCAATAACAGGTCTGTCATGCCCTTACATGTCCGGGGCTGCACGCGCGCTACAAAGAAAGGACCAGCGTGTATCGCTTACAGGTGCGGATAACACGCTGAACCCCGTTAGTGATGGGGATCTGGGATTACAATTCTTCCCCGCGATCAAGCATTTCCCAGTAAGTGCCGGTCAACCGTAATCCCGGAATTAGGCCTAAACGGCATTCCAGAAAGAATGTGAAAAAATTAAGTGTCCAAACCACAGGTGCTGTAGCTTGCTTAACAGCTGGGCTCCTCTGCTGAGTAGCACACAGTTCTTACATAAACAGGCAGCATAGCTTGGTTCACGGGTGGCCAACTCTGCTGAATAGCATACACAGTTACTAGGCCCAAAGTATTAAGTGGTGTAAATGCTGTCAAAAACTGGTTCTTTCATAAACAGGTGGCATAGCAAGGTTCACAGGTGGGCTCCTCTTCTGAGTAGCAGACACAGTTACTAGGCCCAAAAGGTTTTTCAGGACAATATGCAGTAAAAAAATTATTAGAAACACACACGGTGTAGCTCCTTCACAGGTGTACTACACCGCTGGCTACCAGACACCGCTACTATGCCCTAAAACTGTCCATTATCATTGAAAACCATTATTAATGTGAAAAAAAGATACGTTTTTGTTTAACGAAACGTTCTCGAACGGAAACTCGAACAGCCGAATTTTAATCAAAGAGTTGTAGTTCGACGAACGGATCTAACACCGCCCAAAACAGCTTGAATTTGAACTTGGCCAACAGTTCCACTCAAACACCACTCATCTTTAATCAGGAGGACTCAGACGGCCTCAGGCACAGTATGGATTCGACAAGATTGCAGAAATTTGAGAAAGGGTACAGTATTACCGGATAACAGGTATATATAGCATAGTTTAAACATTTAAAATCTCTGTGTTTATTTCCAGAGTACGACAAAGACACTCACAGCCTCAGTATGGATTAGACAACAATCTAAAAAGTAGAAAAAAGGAAATGTTTTTGAAACGTACACCAGTATACACTGTTGGGGTATTTTTCAATCTTCATATATTTTTCTGTCTCAGTAAGACTCTCTGCAAGAGGAAATGAGATGGATAAAAGTAGAGACATAAAGTCGGGTGATTGCAGAAATTTAGGAATTACTAATCACGGGAAAAACTCCTGAGAGAATTCTCAGAGGCGATGCTGACCCTCAATTACTTTGTGTGTGGAGACAGCGAAAACAGTTCTTTGTGAAGAAATGGTTGCTGTATCGCAGTACCATTGATCCCATCACCGTTACTCATCTCCATCAAATTTTGATCACAGGGAGAGATGTAAACATGGTCCTCACTGCCTATCATGATCTGTCAGGTAACTTTGGAGTGCAAAACACAGAAGCTACAGGCTGTAGGCAATTCTATTGGATTGGCATGAGAGGGCACATTTAAAAATCTGGGCAGGAATGTCACACATCTGTGAGTAGGAAAACCGTGAAAGCTGATGATAAACCTCCACTGCATCTCATTGTGAGTCGACGTCCATAAAAAATGGAAGCCATTGATAATCTAAAGCTAGAGCCCGGCCAGTAGGACAGGGCATAGCTGCATCTTAACCTTCATCTATCAGTTCACCAAATTTGTAGTGGCTGACAGCCCAGACTACACAGTGGAGGAGCAGGGAGAGTTAAATATTGCAAATGCTGGGGCCCTGCCCAAGCAAAGGCGTCGGTACTGTCACTGGACCCCTCATAGTACGCTGGTGTGTCTGACGGCGGGTGTGCACCCCCACCGTCATAGACACTTGATTGCACGATGAGGGATCCTGTGCCAGTGCCGGCGCCCAAGAGTCGGCCCACCCACCTGTCCAGGGCAATGGTACTCGCACGGTTGCGCGCGCTAGGTGGTGAGGCAGCCCAGTTAGGGATGTTTAAAAAATGGCATATGTTTTTGTTGGATATTCAGCAGCTGCAAATGGAGGAATCGGAGAAATCCGAGGAAGAGGAGGACAAAAGCAAGACATTTTTCTGGCAACCTATGTGTCATCAGGGGAAGGTGTTACAAAAAAATCCTTTGAAACCCATGCATGGTTCATTTTAATGAAGAATAGATCATCATCGTTTTGGGTCAACAGACGGGTCCTTTTTTCTGTCAGGATTGAGCCAGCAGCTCTGAAGACTCTTTCCGATAGCATACTAGCAGCAGGGCAAGCGAGCTCCTGTAAGGCATATTGTGCCAATTCAGGCCAGGCGTCGAGTTTAGAGTCCCAATAGTCATAGGGGAATGACCAGTGAGGGAGAACATCAATATGGGAGGAGAAGTAGTTTGTAACCATAGATGACAACTGCTGTCTCCTGTCACTTTCGATCGATGCAGTATTACCAGTTGTGTGAGCGGGACTTGAAAAATCAGTCCACAACATGGTCATGAAACCCCTGTCTCCAATGCCACTTCTGATGTGTGCACCATGACCACCTCTTCCATGTTTCCCCCTATGGTTCATTGGAGAACCATCACCACTGCTGTGTGCTGGGAATGCCTCAAACAAACGGTTTACCGGAGTTGCTTGTTTGTTAGCCAAATATTAGGTCAAGGTTCTCCTGTGGCATGATGTTTTGAAATTTGCCTTTATAGCGTGGATCCAGGATGCTGGCCAACCAGTAGTCATCATTGTTCATCATTTTGGCAATGCGGGGGTCCCTTTTTAGGATCTGCAAGGCATAATCTGACATGTGGGCCAATGTTCCAGGTGTCAATGATGCACTGCGAGTGCTGGGTGGAGGAGGACTTTCTGGCAAATCCACATCTCTCCAGTCACGCACAAACCCTGTACCAGACCTTGCCACGCCAACATTTTCTCTTGCCCCACGAGAAGCATCCTCCCCCCCTAAATAATCATCCCCATCCTCCTCTTCCTCTTCTTCCTCCACCTCCTCCAGGATAAATCCCGGAGCAGACAGTGGCTGACTGTCAACAAGGCTTCCCTCCTCCTCTTCCTCATCCTCCTTGGCTGCAGACGCCTGCTTCTTAATGTGCGTCAAAATATCCATGAGCAGACACATAAGTGGCATTACAGCCTGCCTCTGTTGGCACAGCCTCTCAACCATGTGCAGGGTGGAGTTCCACCTTGTTACAACGTCGATAATTAGGCGGTGCTTGGGAAGTTGAAGCAATCGCTGCAGCTTCTGCATACGACTGGAGTGTACGGGCGACCGGCGGATGTGCGAGCACAGTCTTCGGACCTTCCGGAGCAGGCCTGTTATCTCCGGTAATTATTGAGGAAGCACTGCACCACCAGGTTCAAGGTGTGAGCCAGGCAATGTATGTGTCGGAGCTTTGAAAGGGCTATGGAAGCCACAAAATTCCGTCCGTTATCACAAACTACCTTGCCTGCCTCAAGATGTAGACTGCCCAGCCATGACTCAGTTTGTCGCTGAAAGTAGTCGGCCAGTACCTCTGCGGTGTGTCTGTTGTCGCCCAAACACATCATCTTCAACACAGCCTGCTGACGCTTACCACTAGCTGTTCGATAGTGGGACACCGAGTGTGCAACACTGGCAGCTGCGGATGCAGTGCTCGTGCGACTGCGCTCTGTGGACGAGCTTTCGCTTCTGGAGGAGGAGGAGGAGGCGGGTCGAATGCCTATGTTACGGCGGCGGAACACGCTTAAAAAAATATAAATAAGCGTGTTCGCCGCCCGGGGTCCACCGTGCGGCAGATGGAAAAACCGCTGCTAACAGAGGCAGAGCACTATGGCGGTAGTGTGCACTGGGTATAACTGCACCCAATATGCACTGAGGCAAGCTCTGTTCACACACAGAGCTGCACACACATAGTATACAAAGCGCTGAGTCTGTGCTATGTCACATACTGACAGCAACACAGATATGGCATTTAAGGTCACAGGAGTAGCCTTAAACCGCAGGACTACTCCGTCTAGACCTACCGTAACAAAAGATGCGGAACATCGCAACTGCGAACGTCCGACAGACTGCAACCGCAGCGCGGTGTGCACGGAGCCACAGAGGAGACACCGCAAACTCGCTGGCGCGATGCAGGATGCTAGCTGCTGGAAAAGTATAGCTGGAGCGCCCTGACGCTAGCGCTGCTACTGGCGGCTGCCCAATCACTCACACAATCATAATATCAGAGGAAAGGGGTTTCATAATAAGTCAGTCACCAGTCCAAGCATCCATCACCATACATACAGCAGCAGTATGAAAAATACTAGTGCATGGCATAGCGGCCATGCGCACTATTTATAGTGTACGGGACCTGCCGGAAATCTCCAGAGCCCTGAGCATAACCAATCAAATCAGGAGCAGGACCTGAGCACCTGACTCCTGAACTCCAATGAGAGCTAGTCCCGTGAGCATGCTCAGAAGATAGGACAAAGGACTTAGCCTCTGGAGACAAATGTGTGAATCTGGATTCCCGCATAGGCATTATAGAACCCAGATTCCTAACATTACACCCCCGCCTAGGGCCCCCTCCTCCCTGAACCCTCCGGTCCACCAACCTGTGCCTGACAGAGATACAGGTCTCAGACTCTTCAAACGGCAAGCCTGATGTCCCGGTAGGTGAAACCGAAAAGCGGGACACACGGACTGTATCAGGAGAGGCCAGATCGCCAGGTCTCAGGAGGGATACCCGGGAGACAATGGGAGTTTTAGAAGATGGCCGCCGTGTAACGATGGGTGTAGCCACACTCCGTTCTGGAAGACTATCCCGAGCACATAGGGTGCATGCCCGAATAAATTTCTTGACGTCCCGAGCCCTGTGTGGCCACCAATACGCACCGGCCAAAGACTTTGTGGTCTGCATATAGCCACGATGGCCGTCCGCATTGGGCACGTGTGCCCACGCGAGGACTTTAGGCCGCTGGCAAGGAGGGACAAAGGTCTCGCTTACCAGCTCACAGTCAGAGCATTGCTGGAAACTGTCTTCCTGGGAAGCAGCTAGTAGGTGGTGACAACCGCATACAGGCTCTTGAACCGGACATGTCTCAGACATGGCGCGAGACACCTCCATGGGCTCGGGTGGCGGAACCTCTGGTTCAGACACCTCCAGAGGCTCAAAAAATTTGGGAGCCGGAGTACCTCTCCGTTTGGAGTGAACTCGCTCCAAAGCACGCTCCGAAAAATGGAGATTGGTAGGAATCTCTCTCGTGGAGAGATTATCCTTTACATGCTCCACTAATCCCTTCCAGAACACAGGAATTAGAGCCTTGCGGACCACTCCAACTCGGACGTCAGTGTCCGAAAACGGACGGCGTATTGACTGACCGAGAGTGAACCTTGGGACAAGGCGAGCAATTGCAGAGAGGTATCATGTGTAACCCGTGGACCCAGAAACACCTGCCTGATAGCAGTTAACAAATTAGCTGCGGTCCGGATATCCGTGTCACCACGCTCCCATAATGGCGTGGCCCATTCCAGCGCCTTGCCCGACAGAAGGGATATAATAAAGGCCACCTTGGCCTGCTCTGTAGGGAATTGCGCAGCCAGCAGCTCCAGGTGAATTGAGCATTGGCTGATAAAACCTCTACAGGAGGCGCCATCCCCAGAATATTTTTCGGGTAACGGGAGGCGTGTAACTGTCGGTGCAAGGGCGGACATGGACATACGCCCAACCGCGTCCATAAGTGCTTGGACAGCAGCATCTGTGGCCTGTGAGGCTGCGAGAGCTCTCTCAAGGGTAGCAAGAAGAGCCTCGAGGTGACGCACAAGCTGTAACAGCTGCTGCTGATCTGCCATCTTTAGCCAGACCCTGGCGCTAGTATTAAGTTACGGCGGCGGAACACGCTTAAAAAAATATAAATAAGCGTGTTCGCCGCCCGGGGTCCACCGTGCGGCAGATGGAAAAACCGCTGCTAACAGAGGCAGAGCACTATGGCGGTAGTGTGCACTGGGTATAACTGCACCCAATATGCACTGAGGCAAGCTCTGTTCACACACAGAGCTGCACACACAGAGTATACAAAACCCTAAGTCTGTTCTATGTCACAGACTGAAAGCAACACAGATACGGTATTTAAGGTCACAGGAGTAGCCTTAAACCGCAGGACTACTCCATCTAGACCTACCGTAACAAAAGATGCGGAACGTCGCAACTGCGAACGTCCGACAGACTGAAACCGCAACGCGGTGTGCACGGACCCACAGAGGAGACACCGCAAACTCGCTGGTGCGATGCAGGACGCTAGCTGCTGGAAAAGTATAGCTGGAGCGCGCTGACGCTAGCGCTGCTACTGGCAGCTGCCCAGTCACTCACACAATCATAATATCAGAGGAAAGGGGTTTCATAATAAGTCAGTCACCAGTCCAAGCATCCATCACCATACATACAGCAGCAGTATGAAAAATACTAGCGCATGGCATAGCGGCCATGCGCACTTTTTATAGCGTACGGGACCTGCCGGAAATCTCCAGAGCCCTGAGCATAACCCATCAAATCAGGAGCAGGACCTGAGCACCTGACTCCTGAACTCCAATGAGAGCTAGTCCCGTGAGCATGCTCAGAAGCTGGGACAAAGGACTTAGCCTCTGGAGACAAATGTGTGAATCTGGATTCCCGCATAGGCATCATAGAACCCAAATTCCTAATAGCCTACACCCAACTGTTTCCTATACCGTGGGCTAGGCAGCACTATCCCACCGCTGCTGTCCCCTGTGGACCTTGCATCCACCACATTAACCAAGTGCGCAGTGATAGACACATAACGGCCCTGGCCTTGCCTACTGGACCATGCATCTGTTGTGAGGTGCACCTTTCTACTCACTGATTGCTTGAGTGCATGGACAATGCGATCTTTCACATGAAGGTGGAGGGCTGGGATGGCTTTGCGAGAAGAAAAGAAGTGCCGACTGGGTAGGTCATAGCGTGGTACTGCGTAGGCCATGAGTTCGCGCAAAGCTTCGCTTTCAACCAACTGGTAGGGCATCATCTATAACGAGATTAGTTTGGCAATATGGGCATTCAAACCCAGTGTACGGGGATGACAGGATGAGTACTTTCTTGTCCTACTCATAGTCTCTGGTAGGGTGAGCTGGACTTGAGAGCTGCATAAGGTGGAAGTAGCGGTGGACATGGCGGACTGAGAGAGGGTTGATGATGGTGATGGAGTTGGTGTTCTTTCTGATGGCCTAGATTCAGTCTTTCGCAGCAATAACATTGTGATTCCCTGACTGCTTTGGCTTTACAACGACACCTCAACATTTGCTGCTGGTGGTGTGCTAACCGGTGGGCTTACAGTGGGGGAAATGATGTAGCGTTGCTGACTACCTTCATTCGGAGCAGGTGCACATGTGGTACGTGAGGTTTGGTAATTCGTCCACGCTTGCAAGTGCATGGTGGTTAAATGTCTAAGCATGCAACTGGTATTCAAATTTCTCAGATTTTTCCCTCGGCTAAAGGTCTTTGCGCACTTCTTACAGATAATCTATGCCTGATCATTAGGATTTTGTTAAAAAAAGTGCCACACTGCACTCTTTCTACTATGGAAGCCATTTTGAGGTCTTGCACCCTGTGCTAATTTGACCGTCTGGCCTAGCTGTCCTGCAACTGTTTTGGTTTTTGTAACCAGTTTTTGGACTGCTCCAGGCCTGCCAGATAACAGTTGTTGCGATGTCAATGCCTGCTGCGGATGCTCCTCCTCTTCTGAGCTATTGGCAGCGGCACCCTCTTCCCTCAATGGATGCCAATCTGGGTCAACAACTGGGTCATCCATCACCTCCTCTTCAATGTCATGTGCACCTTCCTCTGTGTCACCATGTAAGGTGGTATAGTATGCGGGAAGGGGCATCTGAGTTTCATCAGGGTCAGATTCTGGCTCAGTTCACTGCGAGAACAATGTAGTGCTCTGAGTGAATGTACCAGCAGGTAAATCTAGCAGTGGCTGTGCATCAGTGCACTCCATGTAAGATTCTTTTTGGACTGGGTAATTCACGATTTGATATGATAACCCAGGCATGGCATGTGAAAAGCGCTCCATGGAGTAATCTGTAGTGTGGCCTGCCGCATCCTTTGTTTTTGGTAGGGGTGAAGGACACAAGGAAAGGTATGGTTCCTGACCATGAGCCTCCAATGACGACTCAGTGCTTTTATTTTTTGAAAGTTCAGAAGAGGAGGCGACAGAGCTGGAGGCTGTGTCAGCAATGTAAGCCAAAATTTGTTCCTGAAGCTCCGGCTTTAAAAACGGTTTACCTACTCCCAGAAAAGGGAGCCTTCGAGGCCTTGTGGAGTCAGATGATGACGCAGGCTCAACACCTCCTGCATTAGGAGCTATTGTGCTTTTGCCATTACCAGCAGATCCACCATCACCACCAACACCATCATTACCAGCTGACAACCCACGCCCATTTCCACGGCCTCTTCCAACACACTTCCTCATTTTTGGGAAAATGTACCCAAAATACCACCAGCAATATGGTACTGTAAAACAAGGTACAAGGTGTATATAGTATTGGGGAGAATTTGAATCTCCCTACAGACTTGAGGACACTGAACTATTATCTCAGGCCCAGTGTAGATTACACCTCAATATAACAGGCTGAAATTGGATGGTGTATAAAATGTCTATATAGGACTGGGGAGAATTTGAATCTCCATACAAACTTGAGGACACTGAAATATTATCTCAGGCCCAGTGTAGATTATACCTCAACATAACAGGCTGAAATTGGATGGTGTATAAAATGTCTATATAAGACAGGGGAGAATTTGAATCTCCCTACAGGCTTGAGGACACTGAACTATTATCTCAGGCCCAGTGTAGATTACACCTCAATATAACAGGCTGAAATTGGATGGTGTATAAAATGTCTATATAGGACTGGGGAGAATTTGAATCTCCCTAGAGATTTTAGCAAGCTGACAATGATGCTTTCAGTCCCAAGTATGGCAGCAGGCAACCTGATAAGCAGGACCGCTGCACACAAAAGTTTGGAAAAATGAACGCTTGGTAACTGGGCAAAAAAGAGGATGAAAAGTATTTTTGATTTTAAAAAAGCATTTTGCACTGCAGTGTGAAAACAGCAATGCAGCTATCAGGGAGCCTTATAAGGCAGCCTAATAACCAAACAGAGCTGATGCACCAAAATATAGCCTCCCCTTGCATTGCACACTAACTGGTGTGTTGTACAGGCAAAATCGCTAGCAGCAGAAGCAATTTTTTGTATCTTCTTCCCTGCCTAACGTTCTCCCTACAGAATCAGCAGCAGCAGCTCTCCCTATTCTGAGATCAGCAGAAGTAAGATGGCAGTCGGCGTGCACACCATTTTATAGCCCCTGTGATGCCACACAAAGCAAGCCAATCACTTGCATGCCCTTCTCAAAGATGGTGGTGACCGCTGCCTATGTCATCGCGTTGCCCACAGTGTGCGTCCTCCACCATTGGCTGAAAAAGGGCGCTGAAGCATCATTTGAAACGCGACTTTGGCGCCACGGTCACCGACCTCGTGGCCAACCTCATGCTATGGTCGGGTTTTGTTTCATGAAACCCAAATTTTGCAAAAGTCGGCGACTTTTGAAATTGACCAACCCGTTTCGCTCAACTCTACTGCCTAACGCTCTCCCTTATTCAGAATCAGCTGCTGCAACCTCTCCCTAATGCTAATATCAGCAGAAGTAAGATGGCGGTCGGCGTGCACGCACTTTTATAGCCCCTGTGACGCCACACAAAGCAAGTCAATCACTTGCATGCCCTTCTCAAAGATGGTGGTGACCGATGCCTATGTCATCGCGCTGCCCACAGTGTGCATCCTCCGTCATTGGCTGAAAAAGGGCGCTGGAAGCATCATTTGAAACGCGACTTTGGCGCTCTGGTCGCCGACCTCATGGTCGACCTCACGCTATGGTCGGGTTTCGTTTCATGAAACCCGACTTCCGTGAAAGTCGGCGACTTATGAATTTGACCGACCCCTTTCGCTCAACTCTAATGACGACTACTGGCTGTAATTTGCAAAGGCAAATTACACAACATCATGCCACAGGAGAACCTAGAGATAATATTGGCAAACAAACAAGCAACTCTGGTAAACCGTTTGTTTGAGGCCTTCCCAGCACACAGCAGCGGTGCTGGTTCTCCCACGAGCTGTAGTGGGCACAATGGAAGAAATATTTGTGGTGCACACAGCAGAAGTGGCGTTGGAGACAGGGGTTTATTGACCATGTTGTGAATGATTTCTCATGTACCACTCACACGACTGCTAATACTGCATTGATTAAAAGTGACAGGAAGCAGCAGTTGTCAACTATGGCTACAAACTACTTTTCCTCCCATATCGATGTTCTCCCTCATAGGTCATTCCCCTTTGACTATTGGGCCTCTAAACTGGACGCCTGGCCTGAATTGGCACAATATGCCTTACAGAAGCTCGCTTGCCCTGCTGCTAGTGTGTTATCTGAAAGAGTCTTCAGTGCTGCTGGATCAATCCTGACAGAAAAAAGGACCCGTCTGTCAATCCAAAATGTTGATGGTCTAACCTTCATTAAAATGAACCATGCATGGGTTTCAAAGGATTTTGTCCCACCTTCCCCTGATGACACATATGTTACCAGAAAAGTGCCTCGGTTTTTCCTCCTCTTCCTCGGACTTCTTGCCCAATTACGCCCTTTGCAGCAGCTGAATGTCCAGCCAACACATTTACATATGCCAATTTTTAAACCTCCCTAACTGGGTTGCCCACCCCTCCCCCAATGGCTGGGGTCAAGACCTGGCGCACCCGGGCAAGTGCCGTAGCTCTGAACAGGTGGATGGGCCCACAGATGGCCGATGACAATGGCACAGGGCCCCTCATAGTACAACACAGTGTCTCAGATGGTGGGAGGGCCCACTCGCCGTGAGACACACCAGCATACTATGAGGGGCCCTGTGCCAGTACCGTCGACCACGATTGTGCCCCCCCTGCTTGGTCATGGCTACAGCACTTGCAAGTTGCAATACTTACCTCTCCCTGCTCCACCGCTGTGTAGTCTGGGCAGTTAAATCCTTCACAGTGACGGCCACTAGAAATTTGGTGTATTGATCAATAATGGTTAAGATGTAGCTATGGCCTGTCCTGCTGGCCTCTACCTTCAGATGATCAATGGCTACCATTTGAAATGGACGTCAGCTTACAAGTGGATGCATTGGTGGTTTATGATCACCTTTCACAGTTGTGATAGTCACATATGTGTGACATTCCTGCCACCATTTTTCAATGTCTCCTCTCATGCCAATCCAATAGAATCGCCTACAGCATGTGGCTTCTGTCTTTTGCACTCCAAAATGACAAGACACATCATGATAGGCAGTGAGGACCATGGGTACATCTCTCCCTGTGATCACAATTTGATGGAGACGAGTAACGGTGATGTGATCCACGCTACTGCGATAAAGCAATCCTTTCTTCACAAAGAACCTTTTTCGCTTTCTCCACAGACACAGTATTTGAGGGTCTGCATCGATTGTGCAACATCTACCAGGAGGTTTTCCCGCGATGAGTAATTCCAAAATTTCCGCTAACACTCGACTTTGCGTCTATACTTGTATCCATGTAGTTTCCAGTAGCGGAGATTCTTGACTGGCTTACTGAGATTGAAATATATACGAAGATTTAAAAGTACCACAGCACTGTATACTGGTGTACGCTATGAATACCTTTCCCTTTTTCTACTTTTTTAATTCTTGTGTAATACATAGTGAGCCTGTGAGTGTCTGTGTCTGACTTCGGAAATATAGATGGAAATTTAACCCTAGACTGGACACACCTGGTATGTGCTGATACAGTACCTTGTTTCAAAAATTTGTAATAAGGTATCACCTGTAGGATAACCAACTGTGGGGGGGACCCTCTTCTTGCCGCAGACAAACACGAGACTGAGACAGAGTTTGTATTGAACTGGTCCGTTTTTAGTGATCTTCCTTCTGTCGACAACAGCAATTCACCACAGCCGTTTCACATTTCTCTGTACTCAGGCCCCAGTACCTTCACTTCCTTTGTAACTATAATCGTGGTGTCCTCTGTGGCTCTTCCACTGTGGCTGGCCTAGGCCCAACCACCACAGCGCTGCACCAGTCTGAGCACACCGTCCATATGATAGCCCCAGGCCGTCTTCGTCTGCGGCTACCGTCCTCTTGGCCACCCCCCCGTGACCGCCTCAACTGTCAGTCCTCTCTGGAGCCTTTCCACTGTCTCTAGTTCCTCAGCAGAACTTCCTCTTTACTGTGCTCCCTTTGCTGACTGACTCTTCCAGAGCCTTCCCTCAGCCTTTTATACTTCCAGTTCTGGTAACTCCGCCCACCATCACCTAACAGTTTCTCTGACCAATGGCAGTTATTCAGTCCCACTCCTACACTCTCCACTGCCCTCCAATGGGCAAGCTAAAACACTGCACCCTTTCTCTTTATCTTAGCGGTTTCACACCTACACTGCGCTACATCTCTGCTTCTCACTACAGGCTGGTTTGTCTGTCAGTCCACCTTCCCTACATCATCCATAGTGAGTGAGCGTGTGTGGGTTACGCCTTCTATATATATGGTGAATCGGAGAAACAAATTTTTACACTATACTCGATACAGCTTGTATCTTGTTATACAGTACCTTTGTTCGACATTTAGCACTACGGTCAAATCCATACTGTGTAAGCATCTGAGAGTGACTACGGGACTATTTATACGGAGATTTCAATTGTACCCTAAAAAATATATACTTGCTATCTTGTTATCCAGGACCTTCTTTACAACATTTTTTATTATGGTCAAAACCAAACTGAGTGAGCGTCTGAGGGTGACTACGGAAATATATACCGATATTTTCAATTTGGCCAACAGTGTATACAGCAGAACACTTCTGATACAGTAACCTTTTTAGCTATTTAGATTCTGGTGTAATCCATAATGAGCCTGTAAACGTCTGTCTGTTACTCTGGCAATATATTTGTAACTTTAAGATTACCCCAACACTGTAAACAGCTGTACGCTTGTGTTACATAACCCATTTACAGCTTTTCATATTCTTGTGTAATCCATACTGGGCCTGAGAGCGTTTGTGTCTGCCTCCTGAAATATATACGAAGAGTCAGAATGTTTACACTATACTATATATACCTTGTATCTGATGATACTGTACCCTTTTTCAACTTGTTATTTTATTGGATAATCCATACTGAGCCTGTGAGCATCTGTGTATACCTCATGAAATATATACGGAGATTTACTGTTATCCATAGACTATATAGAGCTGTACGGTTCTGATACAGTACCATATATCTGCTGGTATTTTGGGTCCATTTTCAAAAACATGAGGAAGTATGGTGGAAGAGGACGCGGATGTGGGCGTGGAGGGCCACCTGGTACTGATGGTGGTGGTGGTGCATCTGCTGGTAGTGCCAAAAACACAATAGCAGCTAAGGCAGGAGGTGTTGAGCCAGCATCATGGTGTAGCTCTGGAAGGTCTGTAAGGCTCCCTTTTCTGGGAGTAGGTAGACTGCTTTTAAAGCCGGAGTATCAGGATCTGCTTGTGGCTTACATTGCTGAAACAGCCTCCAGCTCTATCGCCTCCTCTTCTGAAGTTGTAAAAATTGCAAGCACTGAGTCATAACTGCAGGCTTTTGGTAAGGAGCAACCACTTTCCTTGTGTCCTTCACCCACATCAAAAGTGAAGGATGTGGAAGCACACACCTTAGATTGCTCCATGGGGCTCTTTTCACATACCATGCCTGGGTTAATTAAAAATAAGGCCCATCATGCACTGGAGCAATGTAAAAGGGGCAGATCAGACACTGGAGCAGCATCTAAGGGGCACATTATACCCTGGAGCATTACAAATGGGGCCCATTATATATGGAGCTTGGAGCCCATCATACACTGGAGCATCATCCACGAGGCCCATCATGTACTGGAGCAATGTAAATGGGGCAGATCAGACACTGGAGCAGCAGCTAAGGGGCCCATTATACACTGGAGCATTACAAATGGGGCCCATTATATATGGAGCATTATTGGAGCCCATCATACACTGAAGCATCATCCATGAGGCCCATCATGTACTGGAGCAATGTAAATGGGGCAGAAAAGACACTGGATCAGTATCTAAGGGGTCCATTATACACTGGAGCATTACAAATGGGGACCATTATATATGGAGCATTATTAGGGCCCATGATACACTGGAGCATCATCCATGAGGCCCATCATGTACTGGAGCATTGTAAATGGGGCAGATCAGACACTGGAGCAGCATCTAAGGGGCACATTATACACTGGAGCATTACAAATGGGGCCCATTATATATGGAGCATTATTGGAGCCATCATACACTGGAGCATCATCCATGAATCCATGAGGCCCATCATGTACTGGAGCAATGTAAATGGGGCAGATCAGACACTGGAGTAGCATCTAAGGGGCCCATTTCACTGGAGCATTACAAATGGGGCCCATTATATATGGAGAATTATGTGGAGCTCATCAGATACTGTATGGAACATTACATGTGACTAATTATTTGGTATGGAGAAATATATGGGGCTCATTCTGTATGGCGCACAATGTGGTGGCCATAACACTGTATGGAGTAATATACTGTCCTGTTTTTGAGCTATTGTACAATTTAAAATAGATCAGTCATGTCATGTAAGCAGTGAAGTATGTGTCATTGTACTATACCTATTTTTCTGTGGCGTATCGGAGCATTATGAGCTGTGGTATGTGCTAAAGGGGCGCACTGACACTCTTTGGCCCAGGGCACTCGAAAACCTGGAGCCAGCACAACACCTCCACAACTTTAGCCAAATAACCCCTAGTTTTCAACGCGTAACTATTATTAGGAAGTAAATTAAGGTTGACAAGCTTCAGTTATAAGAATTGATGTTTTTGGCATTTAAATCGGCACTGTATGTGTGTTTACTGTCTTCCACTCCCTATCGACTTTTCTTCCCCATTGACTTGCAGTGGGTTTCGTGTTTCAGTCGGCCTCCGACTTTTCCCTATAGTCGGCCGATTTCGTTCGACCCGACTTTTGCGAAAGTCGGGTTTCATGAAACCCGACTCGACCCGAAAAAAGGCAAAGTCGCTCATCTCTAATCACCAGCAACAATTGAGGAAAGTCTGCTCACTTAAATACTCCCAATCAGTAACCCCAGATTTCCAATCATCATCGTCAGGTGGCAGACCTCTGTCAATCCGGCCAGCTCCACTACCCACAGTAACCACCAGAGCCCTGACTCAGAAGTAAGAGAATTCACAACAGTACCCCCCTTGAGGAGGGGTCACCAAACCCTCATCCACGCCACCAGGCCGATCAGGATGGGCCCGATGAAAAGCACGAACCAATCTCTCGGCATGAATGTCAGAAGCAGAAACCCAAGAATTGTCCTCCTGGCCATAACCTTTCCACTTGACCAAGTACTGGAGTCTCCATCTAGCCAGACGACAATCCAATATCTTCTCTACCTCATACTCCAAAATACCCTTAACCAATACAGGGTCAGGGGGCGCTGCCATGGGAACTACTGGCTCCACAAACCTTTTCAACAAAGATTTATGAAAAACTTATGAATCTTAAACGTAACTGGAAGAGCCAAACTGAAAGAAATGGGGTTAAGGATTTCCAAAATCTTCTGAGGTCCAATGAACCTTGGCTTGAATTTTGGAGAAGCAACCTTCATAGGAATATTTATTGAAGACAACCAAACCATATCACCCACTTTAAACCGGGGACCAACAGTCCTATGAGGGTTGGAAAACTGTTGGGCCTTTTCCTGAGAGTGGGACAACTTATCCACTACTTGGTCCCAAATCTGCTGCATTCTCTCTACCACAGAATCCACACTTGGGCAGTCCGAAGCTTCATCTGCCCCGAAGAAAATGAAGAAAATCGAGGATGAAACCCAAAGTTTCAGAAAAAATGAGACATCAAAGTGGAAGAACTAGCCCTATTGTTTAGCGCAAATTAGGCCAAGGGCAAAAATGAGACCCAGTCATCTTTATCAGCAGATATGAAACATCTCAAATAGGATTCCAAAGTCTGGTTTGTTCTCTCAGTCTGCCCATTGATCTGAGGATGAAATGCAGAGGAGAAAGATAGCTGAATTCCCAGTTTGGAAGAAAAAGCTCTCCAAAATCTGGAAACAAACTGGACTCCTCTGTCCAACACAATGTTCTCAGGAATCCCGTGCAAACGAACCACCTGATGTAAAAACAAGGGCACCAACTCAAAAGAAGACGACAACTTTGGGAGTGGTACAAGATGGACCATCTTAGAAAATCTATCACAGATCACCCAAATAAGAGTCATTCTCTGAGAGACAAGGAGATCAGAAATAAAATCCATTGAGATATGGGTCCATGGCCTCCTGGGCTCCGGCAGGGGCATCAACAAACCACTAGAACGAGAACAGGGCTTGGACCGAAACCAAGTCCCACAGGACTGCACAAAATTCCTGACATCACGAGATAAGGCAGGCCACCAAAAAGACCGACTCACCAAAAATACCTGGATGACCAGCTAACGCGGAGCAATGAATTTCAGACATTTTTCTTCTCCTCCACTGGTCAGGGACATACAATTTTCCTATAGGGCATCGTTCAGGTTTGTCCTCTGATATTCCTCCAAGGCACGTCTCAAATTGGGTGAGATGGTGGAAAGAACTACACCCTCATATAGAATGGTAGTAGGCTCAGTCACATCAAGAGAATCTGTAAAGAAACTCCTAGAAAGGGTGTTCGCCTTAACATTCTTAGTGCCCGGCAGAAAGGAGACCACAAAAATAAAACGCGTGAAAAACAAGGCCCACCTAGCATGTCTAGGATTCAAGTGCTTGGCTGATTCAAGATAAATCAAGTTCTTGTGGTCGGTGAGGACCACGACTTGATGTGTAGCTCCCTCCAACATATGTCTCCACTCTTCAAATGCCCACTTCATGGCCAACAATTCCCGATTCCCCACATCATAGTTACATTCAGATGGGGAAAATTTTCAAGAAAAGAAGGCACAGGGATTCATCTTAGAGGTTACCGGATCTCTTTGGGACAAAATGGCTCCTGCACCAATCTCAGAAGCATCTATCTCCACCTGAAATGGGAGTGAAACATCAGGTTGCCGTAGAACCGGAGCAGAAGTGAATCTCTGCTTAAGCTCCTGAAATGCCGAGACAGCCTCTGGAGACCAATTCACCACATCAGCGCCCTTTTTGGTCAAATCTGTCAATGGTTTAACAATACCAGAAAAATTAATTATAAATTTATGGTAGAAATTAGCAAAACCCAAAAACTTCTGGAGAGCCTTCAGAGAAGTAGGCTGAATCCAACCATAGATGGCCTGTACCTTGGCCGGGTCCATTTCAATAGCAGATGGGGACAAAATAAATCCCAAAAATGAAATCCTCTGTACACCAAAGAGACATTTCGATCCCTTAACATACAGAGTATTTTCCCTCAAAATCCGGAACACAGTCCGGACATGTTCCACATGAGAATCCCAATCACTGGAAAAGATCAAGAAATCATCCAGATAAATGATCAAAAACTTATCCACAAAGACCCGGAAAATATTGTTCACAAAAAATTGGAAGACGGAAAGGGCATTAGTGAGCCCAAAAGGCATCACCAGGTACTCAAAATGTCCCTCCTGGGTATTAAACGCCATCTTCCATTCATCCCGTGCTTGATGCGAATAAGATTATACGCCCCCTGAGGTCAAGTTTGGTAAACCAACAGGCACTTTTAACTCTGGAAAATGAGTCAGAAATCAGGGGTAACGGGTACTGATATTTAACAGTGATTTTGTTAAAGGAATGATAGTCAATACATGGCCTTAATGAGCCATCTTTCTTGGCCACAAAAAAAAACCTAGCACCTAAAGGTGAAGAGGATGGTCTGATATGACCCTTCTCCAATGATTCCTTGATATTAGATCACGTAGCATCATGTTCATGTACCGATAAGTTGAAAAGCCGAACCTTGGGAAATTTGCCACCGGGCATTAACTCAATTGCACAGTCATAACTCCTATGAGGAGGCAAAGACGTGGACTTACTCTCACTAAATAAACCTGAAAAGTCAGCCAAATAGTCAGGAATATCATGAGACTGGGGAGAGGTGGAGAAAACAGGAGTGTCGCTAAGAACACATTGACAACCTCAACTCCCCACAGACACAGATTTCCAATTCAAAACAGGATTATGGGTTTGCAACCAAGGAAAACCCAGTACAATAATATCATGCAAATTGTGTAACACCAAAAATTTACAATTCTCTTGGTGGTCCGGGGTGACCCGCATTATCACCTGGGTCCAAAACTGTGGTTTATTCTCCGCCAAAGGAGTAACATCAATACCCCTCAAAGGGATAGGAGTCCACAGGGGTACCATGGGAAAACCACAACGCTTGGCAATGTCAAAATCCATCAGATTCAAAGCTGCTCCTGAATCAACAAAAGCCTAAGCGGAAAATGTAGACAAGGAGCAGATCAAGGTAACCACCAAAAGGAACTTAGGCTGTACACTGACCACCACAAATGCGTGAGTAAAATGCTTTTCTGGTTTAGGGTAGACAGAAATAGTATGAGAGGTGTCTCCACAAAAAAACACAACTTATTACGCCTTATAAACTCTTGACGTTGCATCCTAGACAAAACCCTAACACATTGCTTGGGTTCAGAAGTTCGTTCGAAAGGCTGCACCTCCTCTTGTGTAGTTTTACGTTCAAGTAAACATTGATCAATTTGAATTGCCAATGACATAGAGTCATCAAGACCAGAGGGGACAGGAAATCCCACCATAACATCTTTTATGGTTTCTGCCAGACCCTTCCGAAAGAAAGCTGCTAGGGCATCATCATTCCATTTAATAAGGACCACCCACTTTCAGAATTTTTGACAGTATAACTCTGCAGAATCCTGACCCTGGTTCAATGCCAATAAGGTTTTCTCAGCTTGATCAATAGCATTAGGTTTATCATACAACAACCCCAGGGCTTGAAAAAATGCATCCACATTAGCAGTATAGGATCTCCAGGTGTCAAAGAAAAAGCCCAATCCTGGGGATCGCCGCACAGCAGGGAGATGACAATTTTATCCTGCTGCACAGAGCTTCCCGATAAGTTAGGTTTCAAAGCAAAAAATAGTTTACAATTATTCTTAAAATTCAAAAATTTAGACCGATCCCCAGAAAACACATCAGGAGTAGGGATCTTTGGTTCTACAGCAGATGATTGTGCGAGATAGGCAGAAATTCCCCGCACTTTAGCAGCGAGCTGCTCAATACGATCGGACAGTTGCTTAGTCTCCATTAGAGAAAAAATCCTCCTACGGCCCCAGACAAAAAGAAGAAAATATATAAAAAAAAATTCTGACACTTTTTTTTTTTTTAACAATTCTTTCCTTCTTTAGAGTACCCTAGAGTCTACAGCATGGCTGGTGATTTTTGTTATGAACAGGTCACTGAGGAGGATGGCAGGAATAGGCTAGGCCACCAGGAAACCAGAAAGATTGGTCACTTAGCGAATTGCAGACCCCTGATCCTAACAACACAACTAACAGTAGCCGTGGAGCGTACCTACGATGCCCTAGACACATCGACACAGCCGGAGAACTAACTAGGCCTAAAGCAAGAAAGGTGAAATCTAAACTGCCCTGGAGTAGAACCCCAAAGAAATAGATAGCCCCCAAACATATATTGTTGGTGAGACCAGATGAGGGACAAACCCAGGCAGAAAATAGACTGAGCAAATGATGGGGCCCAAATGTCTAGATAGGATAGGAAAGGAAAGACACTGTCTGCAATCACACAAAAACCCTAAAAAAATCCAACATGTCTGATGTACAAAAAACACTGAGGTCTCACGACCTCTCCTCCACTATATCAGCATTCTGGTGTAAACTGGCAGCAAAGCAAATGAGACTAATATAACAGGGGACTGAACAAACTGACATAAGCTGTAACATATGGAGCGGGGTCCAGCACAGCCCCAGCAGGGAGCACGCTGAACCCGCACAGCAAAGCAGAAAGAGGCTAAACCAGATCAAAAGCAAAGGATTAGCAAGTGAACAACTTAGCTGAAAAATGCAGGATCAGGCAGGAGACAGCAGACCTCAAGTTGCACAGGAAGAACTAATCACCAACAAAAATTGAGGGAAGCCTGCTTACTTAAGTACTCCCAATCAGTAACCCCAGATTTCCAATCATCATCGTCAGATGGCAGACCTCTGTCAATCCGGCCAGCTCCACTACCCACAGTAATCACCAGAGGGAGCCCCAACTCAGAAGTAAGAGAGTTCACAACACAGAGCCCTGATGCAGAGACAACAGGTAGAGCTGTCTGGTGGAGAAGTAGGCAGTGTCAGAGTGAGTGATCCATTCGCCATTGCAATACCCCCTAGGACTGAAATATTGATTTGGTGTTGGGCAGCAATAGGCCTCAGGGGTCAAGATTACCAGGCCCTTGTAGAAACCATGTACTGTGATAGTAGGCCCACCATCCTGACAGCCAGAGGGGTATTCAATATCCACAAGGGGAGGGTACCGATATGCATCCTGAATTTAATGGACAAAAAGGTCCATTTACCCTGGTATGCCACCCTTGCTAAGCTGTTCACTGTTAGTAATAAAGCAATAAGAGCTGTGGAACCCTTGCTTCCATCCACCCAGGTGGAGGACAATGGCTCTGAGGGGCAGCTGGAGGATTGGTGTCAGAAGCTACTCATAGGTACTGACTCCACCCCTTCGCACCAAAAGCATGGGGTTTACCAGGTGGTTCAAGAATATGACCGGGTCTTTAGCAAACACCCTCTAGACTTTAGGCAGGTAAAAGGGGTCCAAAACCATACCCCCACCGGAGATCATCTGCCCATTAAAGAGTCAAGGGTATGTTACGGGAGATGAAGGAGGCTGGGATAATCAGAGATAAATGGAGACCCTGGGCAGCTCCGTTAGTCATCATTAGAAAGAAAGATGGTACAATGAGGATGTGTGCTGACTTCAAGCAGATTAACCTTATTACACATAAAGATGCCTACCCGTTACTACGAGTTGAGGAATCATTAGCTACACTGAGATCCGCTAACTATTTGTCAGGAACACCGCACTCAACTTGCTCACTGAGCCAGTGCGCGTGTCCTGAGTAAAGTGAACAGTGCTCAAAGATACCTGTGGAGCGGGCAGCAGCAGAGTAGATGCGTACTTCAGAGCCGCAGGACCTGAAGCACATGACTGCTAGGGGCATGGCTTAAACTCCACAGAGCTAGGAGCTGCATGATAACTCCTAGCAGGGTAACTGCGAGACAAAGTTACCAGGGGGCATATACAGGGAGAATAGTCAAGACGTAGCCAATGAGTCACACACAGAGATAGCTGCAAAGGTACAAGAGGGGCGAGCAGAGAGTAGTCAGGTCACAGGCAATGAGTCATACACAGAGATAATAACTCTGTACAAAATCAACAGGCAAACTCACAACAGGAAACAGAACTGGGTCAGAACCATATAAACAAGCTATAGCAACAAACAGGCACACAGGGGTCAGCACACTAGGCCAAAGGCAAAAGTATAATTGTCAGGGATTGAAGCTTCCCAGGGGTTTAAGAAGCTCTCCCAGAACCAGAAAGAGGCCACAATCATTAACCCCAGGTGTGCAGCTCAAAAACCTGCACTGGGATCATGACACTATTTCTCCACTTTAGATCTCACCAGTTGCTTTGGCAGGTTCCTGTGGCAGAAGCAGACAGAGAGAAGACAGCATTTACAACAAAAATGGGCCTCTGCGCCTTCAACTACATGCTATTCCGGTTCTGCAATGCAGACATAAAACAGACATATGGGACAATACTGATCAATATTAAATACCTGTTGGAGTGTAGTTGATTTTCATAATCGAAATGCAGGTTGGTAAATCTGTTTGGCGAACTAGATTAAAAGAGGATTACAACATACTTAAAGGGATTTGCAATCAAAAGTAAAAAAAAACAGGGTGAGTGGATAAAATACTTAAAATAATTAAGTTAGTATCTAGAGAGCTGTGCAAATGAGCATATAATAATCGCACTAAGGTGCTAGGAGTGCTGAGTACGTCTATAGAAGTGATCTGCTAGACAGTAAATACTTAAAAAAGCCAGATACCTGTGGCATAATACATTGATTTAAGTCCAATCGATATGGTGGATACATGGTACCCAGCTTAGATTAAGTCCTAGGTTTCTCCAAAGTTAAGATGAGTATATATATATATAAAACTAATATATAAAGCTCATTGTGTGGGTGTATGTATGTATGTGTGTATGTCAGGGATTGGCATCTGCACCATCGCAGCTACAGCAACAAAATTTTGCACAGTCACACGTCTGTACCCCGAGAGCGTCATAGGCTATGTTGTGAGGCAAAATTTTAACCCCGGGCGTTCCAATTCACCAAAAAATTTGGCGTATTATTTTTATCTTTTCTATGGTGTTATCGTCCTTCTGTAAAGCTGGAAATTACACAATTTATTACCGTGCCAACACAGACCACCCTCTGACACAGACTGCAGGGGGAGCCCAGTATCACACAGGATAGGATTAGATACACGTCTCAGCAGTCAGTATCACACAGGATAGGATTAGATGCACAGATCAGCAGTCAGTATCACACAGGATAGGATTAGATACACAGCTCAGCAGTCAGTATCACACAGGATAGGATTAGATACACAGCTCAGCAGTCAGTATCACAAAGGATAGGAATAGATACACGGCTCAACAGACAGTATCACACAGAATAGGATTAGATACATGGCTCTGCAGTCAGTATCACACAGGATTGGATTAGATACACGGCTGTGCAGTCAGTAACACACATGATAGGATTAGGTACATGGCTCATCAGTCAGTATCACACAGGATAGGGTTAGGTACAAGGCTCAACAGATGGTATCACAAAGGATATGATTAGATACACTGCTCAGCAGTCAGTAACACATGATAGGATTAGATACACAGCTCAGCAGAAAGTATCACACAGGAGAGGATTAGGTACACAGCTCAGCAGACATTATCACACAGGATAGGGTTAGATACACAGCTCAGAAACAGGATGTGCCAAAGGAGAGGACATTTTCATTCCAAGAATTCCACTCATTCCATCTGATTTGTTTTTTGACTTTAAATGCCTCCAGTTTCCAGTTCAACTGCTATTTGCAATGTCCATTAACAATGCTCAGGGACAGTCCTTGAAAATAGTAGGGATCGATTTGCAATCTCCATGCTTTTTTCATGGTCAATTTTACGTGGTCTGTTCAAGAGTTGGAACTGCCAAAAATCTGTTCATCTTTGCACCGAAAGGAAAAACCAAAAATCTTGAATGAGTTGAAAATAAAATACTATCAATACTTGGGTAATCGTTTAGTTAATTTGTGTTGCAAATCTGTAGTGTTGAATATATGATGTGAAATGTTTTTATGTGCAATATAATCATTATAATTTGTTATAACTTACCACAGTTGGTTACTATGCCCAGGCAACGCCTGGCTCTTCAGCTAGTGTATATATATATATATATATATATATACACACACAGTATATATGTATATGATGTTTCAGATGCTAGGTTTTGCTTTTTAAGTTTTTAGGAATGCCATGGCTGGCGACGACCATGCTAAAAGAAGGGAGGCATGTAAAGGGGGTGCTATTTGCCTTTTCCTTTAACTAATGTATATGTGTCAAATGTGTTGTTGCAGTAATAAATTAATGTAGGGACTGCATAGGTATGTAGTTAGGACATTGATACACTAGAGGGCACTGTAGGGTTAGAATATAAGTTGTTAACATAGATATAGAGAAATGTAGCTAGGATATAGTTGATGAGGTAAGATGTGTGGGAGGAGTCAAGTCAGTTGGAGTGGAGTGTGAGAACAGGCAAGATGCATTTCAGTGGTTTGGAGTATACGGAAGAAAGTTGGAAGTGGCCTTCTGGGGAGCACTCTCAGGGAGATGCTAGGAAGAGGATCTTGGGTTGGAGTCGGGGGACACCATCTGGAACTGACAGGGACCTAAGGTACAGGTGGCTCCTGCACTTTTGCCAAAGATGGGCAATGTAGACGGGGAGTGTCCAGTGGCTGCCAACTGGAGGATTCTTCTGGCCTTGGGGATAGATAATGTGCAGGACAAGAAATGGCAGGGCCAGACCAGGAACTGTACAGGAGATGTCATGCTTGTGTCTTACGGGAGCGGATGGACTATGACTTTGAAATAGAATTGGTCCTATTAAAGTTTTACAGAAAATGCGCAAGGCTCATGAAGAAATTTGTGTGTGTTTGCAGCCCCATGGGACACTGTATCCTGACCAGGCTACGGTCCTGCAGGTGGGTGAATAACTACACACAGGCCACACCAACACCAAGACACACTCCAAAGTTGTATTTTAGGAGAGCCCGGGTGCTGAAGCGTTAAAGCCCCTCATCACAGCTGGCACCCGGGCCCACTTTACATCAGGCGGCATTAATCTGCTAAGGGGCATTATTCAACAGTGGGTCTCATAAAATGTAGCCTATGCTGTGAGTGTATGGGCTGCCAAGAATTACATTGCACGCCAATACCCCTTTCATAAGATGTCCAGGAGTGCCTTCATAAAAAAGTATTATTGAATGCAAGGCCTGCCCTGCTACCAATTCATATGCACCCCATTACACTATGGTGCCCACATACTGGATGGGCCCTGGAAAATCCACTTCACCACATTAATTTGGTACTCCTGTACTCTTTATTTTACACATTGGCAGCAAGGCCAACCTTGCTGCAAATTCATATCCACCCCATTACACCTTGGTACCCACATACTGGATGGGCCCAAGAAAATCCACTTCACAACATTCATTTGGTACTCCTGTACTCTTTGTTTTACACATTGGCAGCAAGGCCAGCCTTGCTGCATAGTCATATGCACCCCATTACACCTTGGTACCACATACTGGATGGGCCCAGGAAAATCCACTTCACCACATTAATTTGGCACTCCTGTACTCTTTACTTTACACATTGGCAGCAAGGCCAACCTTGCTGCAAAGTCATATCCACCCCATTACACCTTGGTACCCACAAACTGGATGGGCCCAAGAAAAGCCACTTCTCCATTTTTATTTGGTATTCCTGTACTCTTTGTTTTTTTCACTAAAAGGTTGAAACAAAAGCGCAATAGGGTCTTATCCGGGTAAAATGTTCAAATACTGAAAGTATTAGACTCACCTTCTCAAAGATATAATAAAGCCTGTATAGTAAGTCAGCCTGCTGCACGTCCAATGGTCCACAGCGGAACCGTACCACAATTCAATAAGGAAATAAATTCTTGGACTTTGAGTGCGCTGCCAGACAGATTCAATAACCACACAAGGTTAAAAAAATTAATTAACCCTTTAATCCCTACGCATTTCGAAGCATAACGCTTCTTCTTCAGGGGTTGATACATGACTACAGAGAGCTGTCATCACATTTATACATACAGGATTCAAATTTGGCGCCCTCAGAGACACGAGGAGCGCCGCAAAGGTCAAAGATCAAAGCGTCAAGAGTTCATAAAGGTTAAACATTCCCTAATTAAAAATAAATCTTTATTATATTTTACAGATAAAAGAAGAAGAAGAAAAAGAAAAGAATGATAAAAAAACGAGAAAAAATTATATATGTAAAATGAACCCACGACGTGATGGAAAAGAAAAAGGGATCAAAGTCCAGCGAACACACCGCTACACCAAGGGGAGTGCATGAATTTGATAGTAATTCGCTCAGCGGATAAAGGTGGTGGTATAGTTGTGCAGAATAGGTCAGACTATTGTAATGAAGCTCATAGAATTTTATCTGATCCCAGGTACTATAAGAAAACCTCTTTTGAAGCCATCCCTAGTGTTAAAATTAATTATGATAAACTAATTCAGGAAGGAAAAGAAAACAACATCTTTAATAATAATGAATATAGATTTTTAAAATTTGTACGGACCCGCACACAATTTTTTTATCATTTACCTAAGATCCACAAGAATTTAGAAAATCCACCGGGGAGACCCATCATATCGGGTATAGACTCAGTTACTAGTAACCTGTCTCACTTTATAGATAGAATCATGGTTACACATATCCCATCACTGAAAAGTTTCATCAGGGATTCAACTGATTTAATACAGTATCTCCATGATATCGAATGGAAACCAAATTTTATATTTTTAAGTATGGACGTATCATCACTTTATTCTAATATTTCACATACTTTGGGGTTGGCTTGTTTTAACAAAGTTTTAATAAATGACAGGAGACTGAACAAGGCACAGAAAAACTTTATTTTAAAAGGCATGGAATTCATTTTAAAAAATAATTTTTTTACTTTTGAGGGTAGTCTATATCATCAACAGCTGGGGACTGCGATGGGCTCTAAGGTCGCACCAACCTATGCTAATATTTTCATGGGTATTTTTGAGGAGTCCCATATTTTTAAATCCAAATGGTATAGCAACATAATTCTGTATAAAAGATTCATTGATGACCTTCTTTTTATATGGGATAACAGCAATGATGATATTCATAATTTTATTCATGATCTTAATATGAATAATTGGGGTTTGTCTTTTTCCTCAACATTTGACAGTAATGAAATTAATTTTTTAGATTTGACTATTTTTATTAAAGATAATTTTATTGCAACAAAAACATTTTTCAAAAACGTTGATACTAACAGCTATATTCCTTTCAATAGTGGTCACTATGGAAAGTGGCTCAGGAACATTCCTGATAATCAATATAGAAGGATTAGAAAAAATTGTTCAAATATAGAGGATTATAAAGATCAAGCAAAAATCCTGATGAACAGATTTAATAAGAAGAATTATCCTGAGAAATTGGTAACAAATGCCTATAACAGATGTCTAAATATGTCTCAGAACTCCTTGATTAGCGGAAGAAAAAAAGAAGTCGAAGTAGATAAGAATAAATACACTACTAATTTTATAACCCAATATTGCCTAGAGAACAAGGAAATTAGGAGAGTTCTCTGTAAAAACTGGCACATTTTACTTAATGATTCACTGCTGCAAAAAATTCTCCCTAATAATCCAATGATTACTTTTAGGAGGGCTCCTAATATTAAAAATTTTGTAGCCCCCAGTCTTTTAAAAAATAAGACAGAAACCCGAGTGATTACCAATAATACACCTAGGGGTATTTTCCGTTGTGGAAAGAAAAATTGTGCTTGTTGCAGTAACATTACACATAGAATGAAATATTTTAGGTCCACTACTACAGATGAATCTTTTCCTATCCGTGATTTCCTTAATTGCACTTCTGAATATGTCATTTATCTAATTGAGTGTGACTGTGGGAGACAATATGTGGGGAGAACCACACAACCGTTACATCTTAGAATGAACTCCCATAGACATAATATTAAAAAGGGCTTTCTTTTGCATGGTCTGTCTAGACATTTTTTATTAAAACATGATAAAAACCCTCAAGGATTAAAGATTAGTCCCATCGAGCAGATTCCCTTTAACCATCCTGATAGGATGGGACAACTTAACAGGAAAGAAATCTTCTGGATTTATAGGTTGAACACTCTGAAACCTAATGGGTTAAATGAAATTTCTGAAGTGTTTCTTTGATATTTTCTTTGTTATCCCTAATGTCCACTAATTTTTTAATTTACTTATTGTCTTCTGTAATCAGGTATATTTATGAGTTTTTATTATGAAAATTTTTTTATATGTTTCATATATTTTATATATTTTCATTGTACTAATTCATTATGTAATTTTTGATTTCATGTCTCTCCACACACTGTGATTTTGGTGTGTATTCCTCTCCCACACGTTTCACACACGTGGTCCTTTCCCCTTTTTTTCATTTGGGGTTGATGGGTTAATTTCCCCACATTTCGGTTATTTTATCTTTCTTCACATAGATTCTTTCTTTTTTCATATTTATATATTTTTCACAAATATATAATAGTATGAAATAAATTTTCTCTTTTTTATGTATATTATATACACTCACTGGCCACTTTATTAGGTACACCTGTCCAACTGTGTGTTAAGACTTAATTTCTAATCAGCCAATCACATGCCGGCAACTCAGTGCATTTAGGCATGTAGACATGGTCAAGACAATCTCCTGCAGTTCAAACCGAGCATCAGTATGGGGAAGAAAGGTGATTTGAGTGCCTTTGAACGTGGCATGATTGTTGGTGCCAGAAGGGCTGGTCTGAGAATTTCAGAAACTGCTGATCTACTGGGATTTTCACGCACAACCATCTCTAGGGTTTACAGAGAATGGTCCGAAAAAGAAAAAAAATCCAGTGAGCGGCAGTTCTGTGGCCGGAAATGCCATGTTGATGCCAGAGGTCAGAGGAGAATGGGCAGACTGGTTCGAGCTGATAGAAAGGCAACAGTGACTCAAATTGCCACCCGTTACAACCAAGGTAGGCAGAAGAGCATCTCTGAACGCACAGTGCGTCGAACTTTGAGGCAGATGGGCTACAGCAGCAGAAGACCACACTGGGTACCACTCCTCTCAGCTAAGAACAGGAAACTGAGGCTACAATTTGCACAAGCTCATCGAAATTGGACAGTAGAAGATTGGAAAAACGTTGCCTGGTCTGATGAGTCTCGATTTCTGCTGCGACATTCGGATGGTAGGGTCAGAATTTGGCGTAAACAACATGAAAGCATGGATCCATCCTGCCTTGTATCAACGGTTCAGGCTGGTGGTGGTGGTGTCATGGTGTGGGGAATTTTTTCTGGGCACTCTTTGGGCCCCTTGGTACCAATTGAGCATCGTTGCAACGCCACAGCCTACCTGAGTATTGTTGCTGACCATGTCCATCCCTTTATGACCACAATGTACCCAACATCTGATGGCTACTTTCAGCAGGATAATGCGCCATGTCATAAAGCTCGAATCATCTCAGATTGGTTTCTTGAACATGACAATGAGTTTACTGTACTCAAATGGCCTCCTCAGTCACCAGATCTCAATCCAATAGAGCATCTTTGGGATGTGGTGGAACGGGAGATTCGCATCAGGGATGTGCAGCCGACAAATCTGCGCCAACTGTGTGATGCCATCATGTCAATATGGTCCAAAATCTCTGAGGAATGCTTCCAGCACCTTGTTGAATCTCTGCCACGAAGAATTGAGGCAGTTCTGAAGGCAAAAGGGGGTCCAACCCCTTACTAGCATGGTGTACCTAATAAAGTGGCCAGTGAGTGTATATTTTTTATATATTTTTTTCTAGCACATTTTTTACACCCACACAGTGGGTTAATCTCACCCATACACACCATAATCTTTCATTAATTTATCTTGGCTAAACGGGAGTATATATATTTTTTTTAATAGTTTCATCCATTACACGTTTTTTTTTCATATTAATAATAATAATAATATTTTTATCTAATAATATTTTTATCTATTAATATTTTTATCCATTCATGTATGCGTTTTGACGTAATTTTTACTTTTTATATATTGTTTTTTTCTTTTTTCATCTATATTCCATATTATGTGACATTGTTCTGGAAATTAAGATGTTAATTTTCTCTATACCTTCTCTTGGTTTTTTGATCATTATTTTGCATTTTTTCGTTTCCTACAATTTTTTTCTGTTTGTCTGGTTCGTGTAATTAGAACCACGCATCTCGAATAGGCCGCTGAAATGAAATTAATAATGCGTTTTTCTGTTCAAAGAAAAATTTTTTTCATTCTGCATACAGATTTTCTATATTAATTAATTTTTGTTCTAGGTGACTTCTTTTTAATACATTCTAATATATATAATATAATATATATTTTTAATCTCTTTTTTAACATCGGTTTTCCCCTTTTTTTCTTCTTCTGCGGTATGCGATCTTGGTTCCATTTGTGGTTTTTCCTTTTTTTCTTTTTTCCTTTTGTCCACCAGCTCACGCCACGGACTTCTCATGAATATTTGAAACAAAATAATTAGTGACACATTTCATTTTTATTTTTATATATTTTTTCATTTTCATCTTTATTCAATTGTTTCACATCAACTGCATCAGCGTATTTTTAATCATACATACACATTCAGTATTTAATCATCACTTTTACAAATATCTATTTTGGAGACTCATACTAATGGTTGGATTTTAAGTTCTCTTTTAAATTCATGCACTCCCCTTGGTGTAGCGGTGTGTTCGCTGGACTTTGATCCCTTTTTCTTTTCCATCACGTCGTGGGTTCATTTTACATATATAATTTTTTCTCGTTTTTTTATCATTCTTTTCTTTTTCTTCTTCTTCTTTTATCTGTAAAATATAATAAAGATTTATTTTTAATTAGGGAATGTTTAACCTTTATGAACTCTTGACGCTTTGATCTTTGACCTTTGCGGCGCTCCTCGTGTCTCTGAGGGCGCCAAATTTGAATCCTGTATGTATAAATGTGATGACAGCTCTCTGTAGTCATGTATCAACCCCTGAAGAAGAAGCGTTATGCTTCGAAACGCGTAGGGATTAAAGGGTTAATTAATTTTTTTAACCTTGTGTGGTTATTGAATCTGTCTGGCAGCGCACTCAAAGTCCAAGAATTTATTTCCTTATTGAATTGTACTCTTTGTTTGACACATTGGCAACAAGGCCATTTCTGCTGCATAAGAGTCAGTGATAAGCAGTCATAAAGGAGCGCTTAGGAAGCAACCCAGGGGCAGACAAGGATGTCAGGTCTCCACCGCAGCTCCAGCCAAAAACCTCCAATGGAGGATATGAGCAATGAGAAAATGGAAAACGGTCTTATTAGCGCAGGAAAGAGAATCAGACAAAAGATGGGTTTAAACCTATACTCAGCATTTGAACACTGGGCTACTTATCAGACGTCTACTACTAATCAAGTCGCTGCACACTGAATCTTCCTTTTGCTGCCTGTAGAATGTTTAATCCACTGCTGCCTTTCTAACCCAGTGCCGAACTCCTTTTTTTTTCTCTCTGAAATCTGCATTTAATTACTGCCTGTCCACCTGATAATTGTTGTCTGGCTCCCCATCAAGTGCCTTATTATTTTTTAAACTTTTTTCCTTGCCTTGTGCTTTGTACCTTACATTCATTATTTCTTGCTGCATATTTTTATTTATTTTTTTTTTTCTGCAACTGTCATGGATTATTTTAAACTGTAATCTGAATCTCTTAGGATTACATCCATCATAGAAGCACTAGGTGCTTCAGTAAATCCTTCAGCACCCAAGGATCAATTCCCTGCTCAGAAATTAAATGATGCAGAAAGAAGGGATATGATCAAATTATTTTTGACTATGAAAATTTTAGTAAAATAGAGATCACTAATCACGTTGCAGCTGAAAAGAGGAAATTGGAAAAACAGGGGAAGAGTCCTGAGGAGATTATTTGCATATTCCCAGTGCCTTCTGGGATAAGTGAAGAGTCTCCGTGAGCTCAACGATCTCTGGGTTTTGGCCGTTGCAGCTTAAAAGAGGAAATCGGAAAACTGCGAGCCAACAATTTTGGCTCGTCTTTCATCGTTTTTAAGAAATCTCAATATGGAAGATGCCAGGAGCCATTTGGTGAGCTGCATTTCTTGCTACATGTTCACAGAATTACCAGTGGAAAAGCCAAACTTCACATGCCACAAATGCAAGCTTATGTCCCTGTTGGAGGAAAAGTTGCAAAATCTCGAAGAGAGGTTAGCTATGTTGAAGATCATTAAGGAAGGTGAAGAGTTCTTAGATAGAGCAGAATTATCTCTTCATGTTACAGAAAGAGAAGAAATTGGAAGTGCACCTGAAGAAACAGAGGAATGGAAACATGTGACCCAGAGAAGCAGGAGGATCAGGAGGCAGTCAGCACCCATACTTCTCAGGAACCAGTACCAGGCTCTCACGCAGGAAAACGATGAAGAAATACATCAGGATAAGACTTTGCCCACAAACAGCAACTTTGTACGACTTCAGAGTCCTCCTGGATGGAGAGAAAAAAATGTTGTGAAGAAGAAACGGAGAGTGGTGGTCATGGGGGATTCCCTGTTGAGAGGAACAGAGGCCGCTATCTGCAGACCGGATATAACTTCAAGAGAAATGTGCTGTCTTCCAGGTGCAAAAATTAAAGATGTGTCTGACAGGATATCAGGACTCTTCAGACCTACAGATGACTACCCATTCCTGCTACTACATGTGGGGACAAATGACACCGCAAGAAACGACCTGGAAACCATCTTCAGGGACTTTGAAAACTTAGGCAAGAAAGTGAAAGAACTGGGAGAGCAGGTGGTCTTCTCTTCCATCCTCCCAGTGGATGGTCATGGAACAAGGAGGTGGAATAAGATTCTGCAGGTTAACAACTGGCCACGTCGATGGTGCCGTCAGCAGCGATTTGGATTCTGGATCATGGAGTGAATTACCTATACGATGGACTACTTGCTAGAGATGGAGTGCACCTTTCGAAGACTGGAAAACAAATATTTGGAAGTCGCCTTACTACACTTGTAAGGAGAGCTTTAAACTAGAACAAAGTGGGAAGGGAAGCAAAAGACCAGAAAAAGCCATACACCTGACAAATGTTATTGAGAACTCTGCTATTAGAAGTGGAAAGGAAGAACAAAGACAAATGAATCTAAATAATAAAAATATTGGAGAAAGAGAAAACAATCACAAACTAAAATGTTTCTATACTAATGCACAAAGCATGGGCAACAAACAAGGAGAATTGGAACTACTAACGCAGGAAAAGAAATATGATGTCATTGGAATCACTGAAACTTGGTGGGACGATACACATGATTGGAATACAAGACTAGAAGGATACAACTTATTTGCAAGAAACAGACTTGATAAACGAGGAGGGGGTGTCGCATTGTATGTTAGAAACGCGTATATCTGCCTAGAGATTGAAGCTTCAGAGACTGGGAGTTCTGTGGAAACTGTTTGGGTAAGAATACAAGGACAGAACAATGGAAAGGACACCATTGTAGGCATTTACTACAGGCCACCTGTGCAAGCTGAAGATATGGATGAACTCTTTATGCATCAAATGGCCAAGTTCTCCAAAAAATATGACATAGTTGTCATGGGAGATTTCAATAATCCAGACATTTGTTGGGAATCTCTCTCAGGCAAAACTAACAGGTAAGGAAATTCTTACCCTCTCTTGCTGACAACTTTATCTTCCAAAAGGTAGGGGAGAAAACAAGGGGAACTGCTACCTTGGATCTAATCCTTATAAACAGGGAGCAAATGGTTGAGGAGGTAAAAGTGACTGGGACCCTAGGAGATAGCGACCATGCTATTTTAGAATTTTGGTTAACTAGAGGAGGAAGACCTGTGAAGACTCAGACTTTAAGGTTAGATTTCAGAAAGGCAGATTTTAAGGGATTCAGAAAGAGAATTGGAGGGATCCAATGGCTGGATATCCTTAAAGACAAAAATGTCCAGGAAGGATGGGAAATCTTGAAAAATGAAATTCTCAAAGCACAATTGTTAACAATTCTGAAAAGAGGGAAGAATAGGAAGCATTTAAGGAAACCAGGATGGATGAACACAGAACTTAAGCACATGCTAAAAAGGAAGAACAAAATGTTTATAAAATGGAAAGAGGGAGGCATATCTAAAGAAGAATATAATGATGTCTGCAGAACCTACAGGGCACAAATCAGATTACTAAAGCTGACAATGAATTGAGGCTTGCAAGAGATGTCAAAAGCAGTAATAAAGGATTTTGGGGATATGTCAAAAGTAAAAGAAAAGTCAAAGATGCTATAGGATTTTTACAGGATGAAAATGATGAAATGGTAAGACAGGATGTTGAGAAGGCCGAACTTTTAAATTCCTATTTTGCATCTGTTTTCTCTCAGAAAGGAAATGTAACATAAACTGTTCTCCACTGTCCTATTAAGGGAATAGAAGAATCCAGGATATCTATAAACAGAAAGATAGTGAGGAAACACTTATCTAACCTAAATGAATTCAAGTCTCCAGGTCCAGATGAATTACACCCCAGAGTACTGAAGGAGATAGCAGAAGAAATTTTTGAACCCCTCTCCATAATCTTTGAAAATTCTTGGAGAACAGGAGAAGTCCCAGAAGACTGGGGAAGAGCAAATGTTGTTCCTATATTCAAAAAGGGGAAGAAGGTGGACCCAGGCAACTATAGGCCGGTGAGTCTGACTTCTATACCAGGAAAGATCTTTGAACAAATTATTAAACAACATTTATGTCAGTACCTGGATAAGAATGAAGTGATTAAACAGTCAGCATGGGTTTGTAACTAATAAGTCATGTCAGACTAACTTAAGTTCCTTCTATGACGGAATCACTGATTGGGTGGATAAAGGAAATGCTGTAGATATAGTATATGTTGACTTCAGCAAAGCATTTGACAAAGTATCTCATACAATCCTTATTGAAAAAATGACTAAGCATGGAATGGACAAGGCAACTGTTAGGTGGATTCATAACTGGCTTAGTGATCGGACCCAAAGAGTGGTCGCAAATGGCTGCACATCCAGTTGGAAGAATGTCTCAAGTGGGGTACCACAGGGCTCTGTCCTGGGCCCTGTATTTTTCAACATCTTTATCAACGATTGAAATGAAGGAATTGAGGGTAAACTGATTAAATTTGCTGATGACACAAAGCTAGGAGGGATAGCTAATACTAGAGAGGAGAGAGCGAGGATTCAAAAAGATATAAATAAACTGGAGCAGTGGGCAGCAACTAACAGAATGGTTTTTAACAGGGAAAAATGCAAAGTACTACATCTGGGCAATAAAAATGAAAAAAGCATATACAGAATGGGAGGAATAGGGCTAAGCAACAGCACATGTGAAAAAGACTTGGGTATACTAATAGATCACAGACTGAATATGAGTCAACAGTGTGATGCAGCAGCAAAAAAGGCAAATGCAATTCTAGGATGTATTAACAGAAGAATACAGTCTAGATCACGTGAAGTCATTATTTCCCTCTACTCCTCTTTGGTCAGACCTCATCTGGAATGTTGTGTCCAGTTTTGGGCACCACAATGTAAAAAAAACCTCAACAAACTGGAGCAAGTTCAGAAAAGAGCGACCAGAATGGTGACCGGTCTGCAAACCCTGTCTTATGAGGAAAGGTTGCAGGATTTGGGATTGTTTAGTTTGCAAAAGAGAAGACTGAGAGGAGACTTAATAGCTGTCTACAAATATCTAAAGGGCTGTCACATTGTCGAAGGATCAACTTTATTCTCATTTGCACAAGGAAAGACTAGAAGCAATGGGATGAAACTGAATGGGAGGAGACACAGATTAGAAATTAGAAAAAAACTTTTTGACAGTTAGAGTGATCAATGAGTGGAACAGGCTGCCACTTCAATGGAAGTCTTCAAACAGAGGCTGGACAGACATTTGACTGGGATGATTTAGCGAATCCTGCTTTGATCAGGGGGTTGGACCAGATGGCCAAGGAGGTCCCTTCCAACTCTACGAATCTATGATTCTATGATTCTATAGATGTGCTCTTCTTAAAACAATATATATCAGAGGGCCTTGTGCCCAAAGGTCTAATTATAGCCCAACAATCTTCTTTTCCTAATGATACTACATTTTCTGGATCCAGGGATGATATTCGGTTTAAATGCTCCATGCACATGATGGATCTCCTTATTTCTAAACGTAATTCTCTTGCTGATTCTGCTTTATTCCAACTTGCCCTAACTAAGGAGAAACTTACTCAATTCTCTCCTTCTGCTGATTTCACTGAGAATAATACTAAACTATATAGCAAATTAAATAAATTTGAAGAAGAATTAATTAGGAAAAAAGCAAATAATTTTTTGAGGGACAGGAAAACCAAATTGATCAATAATTCAACAGTCCCAATGGAAATAGGCATGCTGACACAATCAGCAGTCATTACAGGTGCCTCATCCAGTGTGGAATCCCCCCAGACAGGTGACCCTGATTCCTTTTCATCCATTTACCCCATCCCAGTATTAAGGATTCATCTGTGGTGACTACTAGTAATAATATTATAACTTTGCTGGGGGTTCTACCTAACAATGGGATTAACCCTGTTCCAAATGGGCAAGACATATCAGATTGTTTGTCTCAATTCGCGGTTCATGAGGAATGTTCCACTTCCCAATCCTCCACTCAGCCTCTACCCCAGACACCCCCTCTACCATTTCTAGTATGTCTACCACTCTACCAGTAATTCACACCGTAGAATCCAGCGTTACATTGAGGAATAGTACAGTTGGATTCCCTCAATCAGAGATTTTTACCCTATCCTCTCCCTTGAGTATTGACTCCCATAATTCAAAGATCACCCATTTTTTTCAGGTGGTATCGGGACACCAGCCAAAAAGAAAAAGGGAACACGAGGATGCAGGGGCAAAGGCAAACACAAAAAAAGCCTTTGGGCAACCTGTGGGCCCTTCAGTGAGGGAACCAGCAACAGCCCCGACAATTTAGATGCACGTTCCAGCATCTTCAATTTGTCGGACTATAATCTTAATGATGATGAAAGGTCACTTTTAGAACGGGGCCTAACGTTTTGGCCAGATTCACCGCTGAATATTTTTAACCTCTATCTTGATCTGAATGATTTCATTCAGAAACTTACTATATAACATCACTTTTTAATTGAAAGCAATAAGGTTGACAATGGTTCTGCAGCGGATATTCCCTCCACCCAAACAGATCCATTTTTGCACGTGGCCCCAAGAAACGCCCATAGTCAGTTCTGTCCTCTTCACCACAAAGGGTCACATATAGAAACATTCCAACAGCTCATCTTTAAGGAAGTTCGCTAGCTATCCCCTGGCAAGAAGTTAATTACTAACCTGAGCACTTGTGAAAAGGCAGCCATCAAGTCCCTTTGTGAGAACAGCAATATTATCATAAAAAATGCTGATAAAGGGGGTGGAGTGATTATAATGAATAGGGGATCCTATATCCAGGAAGGGTTCAGATTACTCAATGATCGGGATTTCTATTCTAGGCTGGACCATGATACCTCTATCAATATTTTTCTTGAATACACTGTATTCATTAAGAGAGCCCACTCTTCAGGTATCTTGAATAAAAATTAATTTAAATTCCTCAACATCCCCCATTTCAAAACTCCATTCTTTTACTTTCTACCAAAAGTCCGTAAGAACCCTCCTGGATGCCCTATCATTTCCAGCATTGGCTCAGTTACGAGTAATCTATCCCATTATGTAGATCTCTTCCTTCAGAAGTATGTTATGGGTTTAGACTCGTATCTTAAAGATTCCTCCCACCTCATTGATTCCCTTCAAAGAATACCACCTATCTTTAATTGCCTTCTCGTCAAAATGGATGTTCAAGTGTCAGGTTCCTGTTGCTGCACAGCAGGAATTCTGAGCCTTGCATTTCCTTAAGGATAAAGTTATTCTCGGGCTTTCTGTGCGCTGCTTGACCGGAATAAAATCACCACAATATGAACAATTTGTCCATTTATTTTCCAACGCGTTTCAAAATGTGTACCATTTCTTCTTCAGGGGATGACATATATGATCAAACAGAACTGTCACTGATTATATAGAACAGAAATTCAAAAAACGGCGCCAAAGGGTCACATGTCATCTGGTGCAAATGTCAGAGTTCAAAGTACCACAGATGAACTAATGTGTTAGTTAATCTAAATTCATTAAAAACATATTATTTTTATTATTATTTCATAGATGAAGAAGATGAGAAGAAGAGAAAGAAGATGAAAAGACGAAAAGATGGAATATGTATAAAAAGGAAAATATGTATGAGAGAGAGGGATATATATACAAACGAACTCTGGACATCTAAGGGTAAAAATAGCACTATACGGGGGTCAGGTCATGCCTGACAAGAACAAAGAAAAGGACTTTTTTTTTTTTTTTTTTAAATTAAAAATGATTTATATGACAATAAAGAAAACTTTCCCTTTTTATTGATTAAAAACTGTGTGTGAATCATCATTCGTTGGTAAAAACATAATTGTGGCTAATTAAAAGATTTTTTATTTGAATTAAAAAATTGTAGTTGAAAAATCAATCAGTAGAATTGATTATAAAGAACTCACACCCAGGAGGGGAGTGTTGATTTCGTTCACATTACATCGAATTGTTTGCTGGGAGATGCACAGAGACAAAAGTTGGTGTAAAAAGGATGTGTTAAAATATATATAGGAGGAGATGAATTTTTTCTGCTGTGGAATTCATCTCCTCCTATATATATTTTAACACATCCTTTTTACACCAATTTTTAATTCTCAACATCAATCTTTAATTCTCAACTTAATAAAGTGTCATTTTTTATGTAAGATTTTTCTCCACCCCCCCCTTAGATTTATTCTAGCACAATGGTCTCTACCTTGATCTGATTAATGGGTCTGTTCCTTTCTGATATGCACAAGCGGCTTTGCCACATTTCTCCCATTGAAATCTTTATATATATATTCTCCATTTTTTATATACCATTTTTTATATACGATTTTATACTAAAGACAATTTACCCCTCAGTGAGTTATTCAAACGCACTCAAGCCATATGGGTTGAACGAAACCATAGAGGTTTTTCCTCCAAAGAGGATAAATCTAATAATTTTCTGCTTGAATAATTCTTTATTATGTATTCATATGTTAGGCTAGTTTCACACTTGCTTTTTTTTGCAGCGTGTTTTTCCCGCAAAAAAACGCATTGAAAAAACGCATACAAAAGCATACAACTGCTGCGTTTTTTTCAAGCATTTTTATGAGCATGCATGAAAAAAACGCAGCGTTTTTATGCGTTTGTATGCGTTTTTAGTGCGTTTTTACCGCATTTGCGGTTTTTTCCAACATTAGGTGGCCCCTCACACTAACCCAAACCATGACTTTACTAACCCTAACCCTGACCCTAACCCTAACCCTAACCCTGACCCTAACCCTAACCCTAACCCTGACCCTAACCCTTAACCAAATCATACTTAACCCTAACCCAAACCCTAAACCCTAACTAACCCTAACCCTAACCCTGACCCTAACCCTAACCCTAACCCTGACCCTAACCCTAACCCTAACCCTAACCCTGACCCTAACCCTAACCCTAACCCTGACCCTAACCCTTAACAAAACCATACTTAACCCTAACCCTGACCCTAACCCTAACCCTGACCATAACCCTAACCCTAACCCTGACCCTAACCCTAACCCTAACCCTGACCCTAACCCTTAACCAAACCATACTTAACCCTAATCCTGACCCTAACCCTGACCCTAACCCTTAACAAAACCATACTTAACCCTAACCCTGACCCTAACCCTTAACAAAACCATACTTAACCCTAACCCTGACCCTAACCCTAACCCTGACCCTAACCCTAACCCTAACCCTAACCCTGACCCTAACCCTAACCCTAACCCTGACCCTAACCCTTAACCAAACCATACTTAACCCTAATCCTGACCCTAACCCTGACCCTAACCCTTAACCAAACCATACTTAACCCTAACCCTGACCCAAACCCCAACCCTAACCCTGACCCTGACCCTAACCCTAACCCTAAACCCCTTAACTAACCCTAACTCTAACCCAAACCCCTAAATTCCATGGTTAAAAAAAAAAACGCATATGCAAAAAAACGCATACATGAGCATGCCAGTGCGCACATATGCGCATCCATAGGCTATAATGGCCATTTTTAGCGCAAAACGTGCGCATATGTGCGCATGCGCTTTTTTGCAGGGCCAAAAAATGCAACATGCTGCGTCTGGAAAATACAAACGCACACCCCAAAAAAACGCAGCGCATGAAAATCGCATACATGCGCTTACAAGCGCGCAGGTATGCGCACCCATGTTAAATATAGGGGAAAAAACGCATGCACACATATGCGTTTTTTTCCAGCGCTAAAAAACGCAAATGTGAAACCAGCCTAACTTATATTGATTTTTGGTGCATCTTGTATGGTTAACCCTTTTTTTGCATGCGACTTTTTATTCCTGTAATTGTGGTTGAACCTATTTTTTATACTTTTTACATATATATAATTTTTCATTTAATGTGCCCATCTTTTTTATATACTTGTATATATAGTGTTTCAAGAAAAAGATGTCCTTTTTTGTACTGTAGGCGAGCGGTCTCCCTTTTCTCCCCTTTCATTCCCTCCCTCTGTTCTGGGACATCGCGGGAAGCGATCCTGGTTTTCTTCATTGAGCGCTGCTTGATCTCTCCACAGTCGGTGTCTCTGTGCATCTCCCAGCAAACAATTCGATGTAATGTGAACGAAATACCTGGATAAGAATGAAGTGATTAAACAGAGTCAGCATGGGTTTCTAAATAATAAGTCATGTCAGACTAACTTAATTTCCTTCTATGATGGTATCACTGATTGGGTGGATCAAGGAAATGCTGTAGATATAGTATATCTTGACTTCAGCAAAGCATTTGACAAAGTCTCTCATACAATCCTTATTGAAAAAATGACTAAGTATGGAATGGACAAGGCAACTGTTAGGTGGATTCATAACTGGCTTAGTGATCGGACCCAAAGAGTGGTCGTAAATGGCTGCACATCCAGTTGGAAGAATGTCTCAAGTGGGGTACCACAGGGCTCTGTCCTGGGCCCTGTATTGTTCAACATCTTTATCAACGATTTAGATGAAGGAATTGAGGGTAAACTGATTAAATTTGCTGATGACACAAAGCTAGGAGGGATAGCTAATACTAGAGAAGAGAGAGAGGATTCAAAAAGATTTAAATAAACTGGAGAAGTGGGCAGCAACTAACAGAATGGTTTTTAACAGGGAGAAATGCAAAGTACTTCATCTGGGCATTAAAAATGAAAAAAGCATATATAGAATTGGAGGAATAGGGCTAAGTGACAGCACATGTGAAAAAGACTTGGGTATACTAATAGATCACAGACTGAATATGAGTCAACAGTGTGATGCAGCAGCAAAAAAGGCAAATGCAATTCTAGGATGTATTAACAGAAGCATACAGTCTAGATCACGTGAAGTCATTATTTCCCTCTACTCCTCTTTGGTCAGACCTCATCTGGAATATTGTGTCCAGTTTTGGGCACCACATTTTAAAAAAGACATCAACAAACTGGAGCAAGTTCAGAAAAGAGTGACCAGAATGGTGACCGGTCTGCAAACCCTGTCTTATGAGGAAAGGTTGCAGGATTTGGGAATGTTTAGTTTGCAAAAGAGAAGACTGAGAGGAGACTTAATAGCTGTCTACAAATATCTAAAGGGCTGTCACATTGTAGAAGGATCAACTTTATTCTCATTTGCACAAGGAAAGACTAGAAGCAATGGGATGAAACTGAATGGGAAGAGACACAGATTAGATATTAGAAAAAACTTTTTGACAGTTAGAGTGATCAATGAGTGGAACAGGCTGACACGAGAAGTGGTGAGTTCTCCTTCAATGGAAGTCTTCAAACAGAGGCTGGACAGACATCTGACTGGGATGATTTAGCGAATCCTGCTTTGAGCAGGGGGTTGGACCAGATGGCCCAGGAGGTCCCCTCCAACTCTACGATTCTATGATTCTATGATTCTATGATTCTATGAAATCAACACTCCCCTCCTGGGTGTGAGTTCTTTATAATCAATTCTACTGATTGATTTTTCAACTACAATTTTTTAATTCAAATAAAAAATCTTTTAATTAGCCACAATTATGTTTTTACCAACGAATGATGATTCACACACAGTTTTTAATCAATAAAAAGGGAAAGTTTTCTTTATTGTCATATAAATCATTTTTAATTTAAAAAAAAAAAAAAAAAAGTCCTTTTCTTTGTTCTTGTCAGGCATGACCTGACCCCCGTATAGTGCTATTTTTACCCTTAGATGTCCAGAGTTCGTTTGTATATATATCCCTCTCTCTCATACATATTTTCCTTTTTATACATATTCCATCTTTTCGTCTTTTCATCTTCTTTCTCTTCTTCTCATCTTCTTCATCTATGAAATAATAATAAAAATAATATGTTTTTAATGAATTTAGATTAACTAACACATTAGTTCATCTGCGGTACTTTGAACTCTGACATTTGCACCAGATGACATGTGACCCTTTGGCGCCGTTTTTTGAATTTCTGTTCTATATAATCAGTGACAGTTCTGTTTGATCATATATGTCATCCCCTGAAGAAGAAATGGTACACATTTCGAAACGCGTTGGGAAATAAATGGACAAATTGTTCATATTGTGGTGATTTTATTCCGGTCAAGCAGTGCACAGAAAGCTCGAGAATAACTTTATCCTTAAGGATTTGCATTGGAGGTCACGGAGTGGACCTTCGGGCGTGCAGCAAGCTGACGGCGAGTTTATATGCTTATATCTCTCCTGGAAAGGGTGAGTAGACTTTATTCACATCTATTTCATTTATCACCAGATAAGACCCTATTGCGCTCTTTTGTTTCCCAGTTTTATTATATGAACCTTGCATTTGGCAGTCTCCCATTCCTCTCCGGCCACAGAGGAGGTTGCTCAGCAGACTCATCGAACCCGGCGCTCTGCTCAGACCAGCTCTGTGGGTTTGGTTCCTGCTGCCACCTCTGGTCCAGCTATAGCAACGCATGCTGGTCAGCAGCGAGCTACTCCAGGGACTAAGTCCTCCTTTCGGTCCACTGAGCATGCCCGTGGGATGATCTCTCATTAGATTTGGAGGTCACATGCTCAGGTCCTTCTCCAGCTTTGATTGGACCATCAGGAAGGTCAGGAAGGTAACGGAAGGATGCTGCTATAAAAGGTTTGCATGTCCGCTCGGCCATGCGCTAGTATAGAATGCATTACCAGACTATGAGTAGTGAGTGTTTTATGCATGTATGAATGTCTCTGGTGAATGACTCATTAAGAAACCACTACCCTTGGTACGCATGTGTTGTGCAGCCTAGCCGCGCACTCAGGTCTAGAGGGACTCTGACCCCGTGTCCTTGGGGCAGTGTTCTGTGACCGCATTCAGTGGCCTCCATTTCCGAGCTCTGTGAGCTAAACAGGCTCTGGCATTTATGTTCTGCGGTAGTGCGGCTCTGTGAGGTAACAGAGTTCGCCCTGTTCACAGTGGGTGACATTAACCCATGTGTGACCTTTTGTATGCTGCTTTATACTTCCTCCATTACTAAGCAGCAGTTTACCACTGCACGGTGGACCCCAGGCTGTGAATGCACCTTACTATTATTTTATTATTTGGTGCGCTCCGCCAGCCCCAACATTATACTAGTGCCAGGGTCTGGCTAGTAATGACGGACGAACAGCAACTACTGCAGCAGCACATCCAGCAGCTGGAGGGCAGGTTGGCGGCTCTCGATCGTTCAACCTTAGCTGCGGATGTTACTGCGGTCGCTGCCCAGGCAGCGGCGGAGGCTGTCTCCCATGTCCCCACTATCATCCCTGCACTGATGTTATCCCGCCTCCCGCTGCCCGAGAAGTTCTTGGACAGTAGTGCCTCCTGCAGGGGCTTCATGAGCCAGTGCGCTATTCAGTTAGAACTGCTGGCTGCGCGATTCTCCTCTGAGCTGGCTAAGGTGGGATTCATCATTTCCCATTTGGCTGGCAGGGCTCTGGAGTTGGCCACTCCACTGTGGGAGCATGGTGAATCCATGGTACAGAGAGCCTCTCAGTTCCTTGTCTCTCTGAAGCAGGTTTTTCTGGGACCACGGGTCACACACGATACCATGCTCCAGTTGTTGGCTCTGACACAGGGTTCGTCCCCAGTCAGCCAGTATGCCATCCATTTTCGGACGCTGGCTTCCGAGATGGAATGGTCAGACAAGGCCCTTATACCAATTTTTTGGAAGGGTTTGGCTGACCATGTTAAGGATGCCCTGGCCACTTGGGGGGTTCCCGTCACTCTGGAGGAGCTTATTACCATCTCCACCCGCATTAATCTTTGCTTCTTAGAGCAAGGGTTGGAGCTCTCCCAGTCCAGACAGAGGCTTAGGTTGGCACCAACCTTCTCTAAACCTCTGGACCACCCGATCGAGCATCCATGCCGTCGGTGGCTATGGAGGTGCCTCACATGGACGGGCTCTAAGTCCTGCGCTGCTCGAACCTCCACAGCCCGTTTCTATTGCCGACAGTCTGGTCACTTAGCCAATAGGTGCCCACAGCGCTCGGAGAAACACCTGCGTCTAGTGGCAATAGGAGGAGGCCTATTAGACACATCACCATTCTCCTCCAAGCTAACCTTCAAGGGGATGCTAGAGTTTGGTTCCTCCACTCTGGCGGTAGAGGTTCGTGTAGATTCTGGAGCGGAGGGTAATTTTATGTCCTCAGCCTTTGCCCTTCGGCACGCAATCCCCTTGGTTATGCTACCTCAGCCTGTCACCATCAGAGTGATGAACGGCTTGATGCTACCCTCGCAGATTACCCATAAGACTGCTCCACTAAGGCTCTCGCTGTCTCCGTCCCATCACGAGACAGTGTCCCTCCTTATAATGCCCGAGGGTATCGATCAGGTTCTCTTGGGAGTTCCCTGGTTGCGTTGCCACTCTCCCCATACAGAGTGGTGCTCGGGGAGAATTCTTAGATGGAGTAAGTCCTGTGTGGGTAGATGTCTGAGCGAATGCATACAGATTGCCTCCACTGTGGCTCCCGCAGATCTTTCTTCGCTCCCTAAACACTATCAGCAGTACGCAGACGTGTTCTCTAAGAGAGCGGCAGAGACTCTTCCACCGCACCGCCACTATGACTGTCCTATAGACCTCTTGCGTGGTGCAGAACCTCCCCAGGGTCATGTGTATCCCCTGTCTCTCCCGGAGACGGAGGCCAAGTAACAGTATATAAGGAAGAATCTGGCAAGAGGGTTTATTAGAAAGTCGGTGTCACCTGCAGAGGTGGAATTCTTCTTTGTTCAGAAGAAGAATGGAGAATTACAGCCTTGCATCGATTACAGTGGTCTTAATGCCATCACCATTAAGAATAAATACCCTCTGCCCCTGATATCGAAACTGTTTGAGAGGTTGCGGGGAGCGAGAGTGATTACCAAGCTCGATCTGTGGGGGGCTTACAACCTGATACGCACGTGTGAGGGAGATGAGTGGAAGATGGCTTTTAATACCAGGGATGGCCATTATGAGTATCTGGTCATGCCCTTTGGCCTCTGTAATGCCCTGGCCGTCTTCCAAGACTTTGTAAATGACATCTTCCGAGATATGCTTTTCTCTTCGGTGGTGGTCTATCTGGATGATATCATTATTCAATAGGGCCGAATAGCAAAAAGCAGCAGTTTGAATGAACACTCACATCTCTTGGTAGAATCGTGCAGGATTTAAAATTTTTATGTTTTTCTACTCCTCTCAATAGCCCAAACAAGTCTCTAAAAGGATTAGTTTGCAACTACTTTACTTTTGGAGAAAATTCAAAACATTCATTATTCAATTGGACCCAATAGCAAAAAGCAGCGGTATGAAAGAACAATGACATTTCTTGGTAGAATCGTGCAGGATTTAAATTTTTGACGTTTTTCTACTCCTCTCATGAGCCCAAACAAGACTCTAGAAGGATGAGTTTGCAACTACTTTACTTTTGGAGAAAATTCAAAACATTCATTATTCACTAGGGCTCAATAGCAAAAAGCAGCGGTTTGAATAAACACTCACATCTCTTGGTAAAATTGTTCAGGATTGAAATTTTTGATCTTTTTCTACTCCTCTCAACAGCCCAAACAAGTCTCTAAAAGGATTAGCTTGCAACTACTTTACTTTTGGAGAAAATTCAAAACATTCATTATTCAATAGGGCCCAATAGCAAAAAGCAGCGGTTTGAATGAACACTCACATTTCTTGGTAGAATCGTGCAGGATTGAAATTTTTGATGTTTTTCTACTCCTCTCAACAGCCCAAACTAGTTTCTAAAAGGATGAGTTTGCAACTACTTTACTTTTGGAGAAAATTCAAACCATTCATTATTCAATAGGGCCCAATAGCAAAGAGCAGCGGTTTGAATGGACACTGACATCTCTTGGTAGAATGGTGCAGGATTGAAATTTTTGATGTTTTTCTACTACTCTCAACAGCCCAAACAAGTTTCTAAAAGGATGAGCTTGCAACTACTTTACTTTTGGAGAAAATTCAAAACATTCATTATTCAATAGAGTCCAATAGCAAAAAGCAGCGTTTTGAATGAACAATCACATTTCTTTGTAAAATTGTCCAGGATTTAAATTTTTGATGTTTTTCTACTCCTCTCAACAGCCCAAACAAGTTTCTAAAAGGATGAGTTTGCAATTACTTTACTTTTGGAGAAAATTCAAAACATTCATTATTCAATAGGTCCCAATAGCAAAAAGCAGCGGTTTGAACGAACACTCACATTTCTTGGTAGAATCATGCAGAATTGAAATTTTTGACGTTGTTCTGCTCCTCTCATGTGCCCAAACAAGACTCTAGAAGGATGACTTTGCAACTACTTTACTTTTGGAGAAAATTCAAAAAATTCATTATTCACTTGTGCTCAATAGCAAAAAGCAGCGGTTTGAATAAACACATCTCTTGGTAAAATCGTTCAGGATTGAAATTTTTGATGCTTTTCTACTCCTCTCAACAGCCCATACAAGTCTCTAAAAGGATTAGCTTGCAACTACTTTACTTTTGGAGAAAATTCAAAACATTCATTATTCAATAGGTCCCAATAGCAAGAAGCAGCGGTTTGAACGAACACTCACATTTCTTGGTAGAATCGTGCAGGATTTAAATTTTTGATGTTTTTCTACTCTCATGAGCCCAAACAAGACTCTAGAACAGTGAGTTTGCAACTACTTTACTTTTGGAGAAAATTCAAAACATTCTTTATTCAATAGGGCCCAATAGCAAAAAGCAGTGGTTTGCATGAACACTCACATCTCTTGGTAGAATCGTTCAGGAATGAAATTTTTGATGTTTTTCTACTCCTCTCATGAGCCCAAACAAGACTCTAAAAGGATGAGCTTGCAACTACTTTACTTTTGAAGAAAATTCAAAACATTCATTATTCAATAGAGTCCAATAGCAAAATGCAGCGTTTTGAATGAACACTGAAATTTCTTGGTAGAATAGTGCAGTACTGAAATTTTTGACGTTTTTTCTACTCCTCTCATGAGCCCAAACAAGACTCTAAAAGGAAGAGTTTGCAACTACTTTACTTTTGGAGAAAATTCAAAACATTCATTATTCAATAAGGCCCAATAGCAAAAATCAGCAGTTTCAATGAACACTCACATCTCTTGGTAGAATCGTGCAGGATTGAAAATTTTGATGTTTTTCTACTCCTCTCATGAGCCCAAACAAGACTCTAGAAGGATGAGTTTGCAACTACTTTACTTTTGGAGAAAATTCAAAACATTCATTATTCAATAGGGCCCAATAGCATAAAGTAGCGGTTTGAATGAACACTCACATTTCTTGGAAGAAACGTGCAGGATTGAAATTTTTGACGTTTTTCTACTCCTCTCATGAGCCCAAACAAGACTCTAGAAGGGTGAGATTGCAACTATTTTACTTTTGGAGAAAATACAAAACATTCCTTATTCAATAGGGCCCAATAGCAAAAAGCAGCAGTTTGAATGAACACTCACATCTCTTGGTAGAATCGTTCAGGAATGAAATTTTTAACAATTTTCTACTCCTCTCAACAGCCCAAACAAGTTTCTAAAAGGATGAGCTTGCAAATACTTTACTTTTGGAGAAACTTCAAAACATTCATTATTCAATAGGGCCCAATAGCAAAGAGCAGCAGTTTGAATGAACACTGACATTTCTTGGTAGAATAGTGCAGGATTGAAATTTTTGATGTTTTTCTACTCCTCTCATGAGCCCAAACAAGACTCTTGAATGGTAAGTTTGCAATTACTTTACTTTTGGAGAAAATTCAAAACATTCATTATTCAATTGGGCCATATAGCAAAAAGTAGCGGTTTGAATGAACACTCACATGTCTTGGTAGAATCGTGCAGGATTGAAATTTTTGATGTTTTTCTTCTCCTCTCATGAGCCCAAACAAGACTCTAGAAGGATGAGTTTGCAAATTCTTTACTTTTGGAGAAAATTCAAAACATTCATTGTTCAATAGGGCCCAATAGCAAAAAGCAGCGGTTTGAATGAACACTCACTTTTCTTGGTAGAATCATGCAGAATTGAAATTTTTGACGTTTTTCTACTCCACTCATGAGCCCAAACAAGACTCTAGAAGGACGAGTTTGCAACTACTTTATATTTGGAGAAAATTCAAAACATTCATTATTCAATAGGGCCCAATAGCAAAAAGCAGCCATTTGAAAAAACACTCACATCTCTTGGTAGAATCGTTCAGGATTGAAATTTTTGATGTTTTTCTACTCCTCTCAACAGCCCAAACAAGTCTCTGAAAGGATTAGTTTGCAACTACTTTACTTTTGGAGAAAATTCAAAACATTCATTATTCAATAGGGCCCAATAGCAAAAAGCAGCAGTTTGAAAAAACACTCACATGTCTTGGTAGAAACGTGCAGGATTGAAATTTTTGATGTTTTTCTTCTCCTCCCATGAGCCCAAACAAGACTCTAGAAGGATGAGTTTGCAACTACTTTGCTTTTGGAGAAAATTCAAAACATTCATTGTTCAATAGGGCCCACTAGCAAAAAGCAGCGGTTTGAATGAACACTCACTTTTCTTGGTAGAATAATGCAGAATTGAAATTTTTGACGTTTTTCTACTCCTCTCATGAGCCCAAACAAGACTCTAGAAGGATGAGTTTGCAACTACTTTACTTTTGGAGAAAATTCAACACATTCATTATTCAATGAGGCCCAATAGCAGAAAGCAGCAGTTTGAATGAACACTCACATCTCTTGGTAGAATCGTTCAGGATTGAAATTTTTTATGTTTTTCTATTCCTCTCATGAACCCAAGCAAGACTCTAAAAGGAAGAGCTTGCAACTACTTTACTTTTGTAGAAAATTCAAAACATTCATTATTCAATAGAGCTCAATAGCAAAAAGCAGCGTTTTGAATGAACAATCACATTTCTTGGTAGAATCGTGCAGGATTTAAATTTTTGATGTTTTTCTACTCCTCGCAACAGCCCAAGCAAGTTTCTAAAAGGATAAGTTTGCAACTACTTTACTTTTGTAGAGAATTCAAAACATTCCTTATTCAATAGGGCCCAATAGGAAAAAGCAGCAGTTTGAATTAACACTCACATTTCTTGTTAGAATCATGCAGGATTGAAATTTTTAACGTTTTTCTTCTCCTCTCATGAGCCCAAACAAGACTCTGAAAGGATGAGCTTGCAAGTACTTTACTTTTGGAGAAAATTCAAAACATTCATTATTCAATAGGGCCCAATAGCAAAAAAACAGCGTTTTGAAAGAACAATCTCATTTCTTTGAAGAATCATGTAGAATTGAAATTTTTGATGTTTTTCTACTCCTTTCATGAGCCCAAACAAGACTCTAAAAGGATGAGCTTGCAAGTACTTTACTTTTGGAGAAAATTCAAAACATTCATTATTCAATAGGGCCCAATAGCAAAAAACAGCATTTTGAAAGAACAATCACATTTCTTGGTAGAATCATGCAGGATTGAAATTTTTGTTGTTTTTCTTCTCCTTTCATGAGCCCAAACAAGACTCTAGAAGGATGAGTTTGCAATTACTTTACTTTTGGAGAAAATTCAAAACATTCATTATTCAATAGGGCCCAATAGCAAAAAGCAGCCGTTTGAAAAAACACTCACATCTCTTGGTAGAATTGTTCAGGATTGAAATTTTTGATGTTTTTCTACTCCTCTCAACAGCCCAAACAAGTCTCTGAAAGGATTAGTTTGCAACTACTTTACTTTTGGAGAAAATTAAAAACATTCATTATTCAATAGGGCCCAATAGCAAAAAGCAGCAGTTTGAAAAAACACTCACATCTCTTGGTAGAATCGTTCAGGATGGAAATTTTTGTTGTTTTTCTACTCCTCTCAGCAGCCCAAACAATTCTCTAAGAGGATGAGTTTACAACTACTTTACTTTTGGAGAAAATTCAAAACATTCATTATTCAATAGGGCCCAATAGCAAAAAGCAGCGGTTTGAATGAACACTCACATCTCTTAGTAGAATCGTTCAGGATGGAAATTTCTGTTGTTTTTCTACTCCTCTCAACAGCCCAAACAAGTCTCTAAAAGGATGAGTTTGCAACTACTTTACTTTTAGAGAGTATTCAAAACATTCATTATTCAATAGGGCCCAATAGCAAAATGCAGCGGTTTGAATGAACACTCACATTTCTTGGTAGAATCATGCAGGATTGAAATTTTTGACGTTTTTCTACTCCTCTCAGCAGCCCAAACAAGACTCTAGAAGAATGAGTTTGCAACTACTTTACTTTTGAAGAAAATTCAAAACATTCATTATTCAATGGTGCCCAATAGCAAAAAGCAGCGGTTTGAAAGAACACTAACATTTCTTGGTAGAATCATGCAGGATTGAAATTTTTGTTGTTTTTCTTCTCCTTTCATGAGCCCAAACAAGACTCTAGAAGGATGAGTTTGCAATTACTTTACTTTTGGAGAAAATTCAAAACATTCATTATTCAATAGGGCCCAATAGCAAAAAGCAGCCGTTTGAAAAAACACTCACATCTCTTGGTAGAATCGTTCAGGATTGAAATTTTTGATGTTTTTCAACTCCTCTCAACAGCCCAAACAAGTCTCTGAAAGGATTAGTTTGCAACTACTTTACTTTTGGAGAAATTCAAAACATTCATTATTCAATAGGGCCCAAAAGCAAAAAGCAGCAGTTTGAAAAAACACTCACATGTCTTGGTAGAATCGTGCAGGATTGAAATTTTTGATGTTTTTCTTCTCCTCTCATGAGCCCAAACAAGACTATAGAAGGATGAGTTTGCAATTACTTTACTTTTGGAGAAAATTCAAAACATTCATTGTTCAATAGGGCCCACTAGCAAAAAGCAGCGGTTTGAATGAACACTCACTTTTCTTGGTAGAATCATGAAGAATTGAAATTTTGACGTTTTTCTACTCCTCTCATGAGCCCAAACAAGACTCTAGAAGGATGAGTTTGCAGCTACTTTACTTTTGGAGAAAATTCAACACATTCATTATTCAATGGGGCCCAAAAGCAGAAAGCAGCAGTTTGAATGAACACTCACATCTCTTGGCAGAATCGTTCAGAATTGAAATTTTTTATGTTTTTCTACTCCTCTCATGAGCCCAAGCAAGACTCTAAAAGGAAGAGCTTGCAACTACTTTACTTTTGTAGAAAATTCAAAACATTCATTATTCAATAGAGCTCAATAGCAAAAAGCAGCGTTTTGAATGAACAATCACATTTCTTGGTAGAATCGTGCAGGATTTAAATTTTTGATGTTTTTCTACTCCTCGCAACAGCCCAAACAAGTTTCTAAAAAGATAAGTTTGCAACTACTTTACTTTTGTAGAGAATTCAAAACATTCCTTATTCAATAGGGCCCAATAGCAAAAAGCAGCAGTTTGAATTAACACTCACATTTCTTGTTAGAATCATGCAGGATTGAAATTTTTAACGTTTTTCTACTCCTCTCATGAGCCCAAACAAGACTCTAAAAGGATGAGCTTGCAAGTACTTTACTTTTGGAGAAAATTCAAAACATTCATTATTCAATAGGGCCCAATAGCAAAAAACAGCGTTTTGAAAGAACAATCACATTGCTTTGAAGAATCGTGTAGGATTGAAATTTTTGATGTTTTTCTACTCCTTTCATGAGCCCAAACAAGACTCTAAAAGGAAGAGCTTGCAAGTACTTTACTTTTGGAGAAAATTCAAAACATTCATTATTCAATAGGGCCCAATAGCAAAAAACAGCATTTTGAAAGAACAATCACATTTCTTGGTAGAATCATGCAGGATTGAAATTTTTGTTGTTTTCCTTCTCCTTTCATGAGCCCAAACAAGACTCTAGAATGATGAGTTTGCAATTACTTTACTTTTGGAGAAAATTCAAAACATTCATTATCCAATAGGGCCCAATAGCAAAAAGCAGCCGTTTGAAAAAACATTCACATCTCTTGGTAGAATCGTTCAGGATTGAAATTTTTGATGTTTTTCTACTCCTCTCAACAGCCCAAACAAGTCTCTGAAAGGATTAGTTTGCAACTACTTTACTTTTGGAGAAAATTCAAAACATTCATTATTCAATAGGGCCCAAGAGCAAAAAGCAGCAGTTTGAAAAAACACTCACATCTCTTGGTAGAATCGTTCAGGATGGAAATTTTTGTTGTTTTTCTACTCCTCTCAGCAGCCCAAACAATTCTCTAAGAGGATGAGTTTGCAACTACTTTACTTTTGGAGAAAATTCAAAACATTCATTATTCAATAGGGCCCAATAGCAAAATGCAGCGGTTTGAATGAACACTCACATTTCTTGGTAGAATCATGCAGGATTGAAATTTTTGACGTTTTTCTACTCCTCTCAGCAGCCCAAACAAGACTCTAGAAGAATGAGTTTGCAACTACTTTACTTTTGGAGAAAATTCAAAACATTCATTATTCAATGGGGCCCAATAGCAAAAAGCAGCGGTTTGAATGAACACTCACATCTCTTGGTAGAATCGTTCAGGATGGAAATTTTTGTTGTTTTTCTACTCCTCTCAACAGCCCAAACATGTCTCTAAAAGGATGAGTTTGCAACTACTTTACTTCTGGAGAGTATTCAAAACATTCATTATTCAATAGGGCTCCATTGTAAAAAGCAGCGGTTTGAATGAACACTCATATTTCTTGGTAGAATCATGCAGGATTTAAATTTTTGACGTTTTTCTACTCCTCTCATGAGCTCAAACAAGACTCTAGAAGGATTAGTTTGTAACTACTTTACTTTTGAAGAAAATTCAAAACATTCATTATTCAATGGGGCCCAATAACAAAAAGCAGCGGTTTGAATGCACACTCACATTTCTTGGTAGAATCGTTAAGGATTGAAATTTTTTATGTTTTTCTACTCCTCTCATGAGCCCAAACAAGAGCCTAAAAGGCTGAGCTTGCAACTACTTTATTTTTAGAATAAATTCAAAACATTCATTATTCAATGGAGCCCAATAGCAAAAAGCAGCATTTTGAATGAACAATCACATTTCTTGGTAGAATCGTGCAGGATTTAAATTTTTGATGTTTTTCTTCTCCCCTCATGAGCCCAAACAAGACTCTAGAAGGATGAGTTTGCAACTACTTTACTTTTGGAGAAAATTCAAAACATTCATTATTCAATCGGGCCCAATTGTCATGGTCACGTGTCTCTGGACGCAGATGATACCGCAAGGCGAACCCATAACACACGTGACCCTGGATACACCGCCTCCAGTGGGGCGCATTTAAATAATAAAAACGTGCAGGTGGATACGCCGCCTCCACCTGGCGAATTTAGGTATTACACGTTATACATACAATACTCAAATAATAAAGGGGGAACCTGGGAAACTTTAACAATGTTGGGCCCTGCAATAGGGAAAAGGGAATTGGAGACCTCCTGAGCTCCCCTGAGCCAGTGTCCCTGCACTCCTAACGTTCCCTATGCCGGTTTCGCACCGGGCGCCTCACGCGTACCTCAACGTCCTAGCTCGCCTAGACCCTAAACCCTCACTAGGGAATAGGTCGGTGCGGAAACTAATCCCACCACTGCACTAATAACACACATGAGGAAAGAGACAATACAGGGGAAACACCACTTAGCTTTGCTCTGTTGCGTGCGCTCCTAGCAACAGAGCCCTCCACCTGAGTGCATCTTCTCCTTCACCTGGATCCATCACCATAACAGGATCCTTCACCTTAGTGCAGCCTTGGAGCAGAGTCCAACACCAGCTGCAGCTGCTTAGAACCAGAGTCCCAAGGAAGTATCCAGCTTCTGCCACGAAGTCAAGCATGCTTGAGTCCAGCTCAGCGGCCAAGTCCCACATGGTGAGTGCCATTCTCCATAGTAGCCACTCCACCAGACCATGCAGACACTTCCCGCTGACTCCATCACTGCGACTCCACCACGCCATGCCAGCCCTTCGTCCAGACACCATAGCTGCAACACGTCCCCCCTGGCTAAGCTGCGCAGGACTCCTCACCACCTCCATTCCTCCAGGCTCTCCAACTCAGAGTGAAAACAATCTCACAATATCACAGGCAGTGATTGCACACCTCTAGCACACCTTTATAGGGTGTCACACCTAATACCTAATTAAGTGCACAAAAACCCAAAGTGCAATACCACAACCACCACCGGGGACAGTCAAAACACCTTTGAACTTAACTAAAGTAAAAAAAGTTCACTTTGTGCTTTTAATACCGCCAGATCCAACACTGGATCATGACACCAATAGTAAAAAGCAGCGTTTTGAATGAACAATCACATTTCTTGTTAGAATCATGCAGGATTGAAATTTTTGATATTTTCTTCTCCCCTCATGAGCCCGAACATGCCTCTAGAAGGATGAGTTTGCAAGTACTTTACTTTTGGAGAAAATTCAAAACATTCATTATTCAATAGGGCACAATAGCAAAAAGCAGCGGCTTGAATGAACACTCACATCTCTTGGTAGAATCATTCAGGATGGAAATTTTTGTTGTTTTTCTACTCCTCTCAACAGCCCAAACAAGTGTCTAAAAGGATGAGTTTGCAACTACTTTACTTTTGGAGAAAATTCAAAACATACATTATTCAATAGGGCCCAAAAGGAAAAAGAAGCGGTTTGAATGAACACTCACATTTCTTGGTAGAATCATGCAGGATTGAAATTTTTGACGTTTTTCTACTCCTCTCATCAGCCCAAACAAGAGACTAGAAGGATGAGTTTGCAACTACTTTACTTTTGGAGAAAATTCAAAACATTCATTATTCAATGGGGCCCAATAGTAAAAAGCAGCGGTTTGAATGCACACTCACATCTCTTGGTATAATCGTTCAGGATTGAAATTTTTTATGTTTTTCTATTCCTCTCATGAGCCCAAGCAAGACTCTAAAAGGAAGAGTTTGCAACTACTTTACTTTTGTAGAAAATTCAAAACATTCATTATTCAATAGAGCTCAATAGCAAAAAGCAGCGTTTTGAATGAACAATCACATTTGTTGGTAGAATCGTGCAGGATTTAAATTTTTGATGTTTTTCTACTCCTCGCAACAGCACAAACAAGTTTCTAAAAGGATAAGCTTGCAACTACTTTACTTTTGTAGAGAATTCAAAACATTCCTTATTCAATAGGCCCCAATAGCAAAAAGCAGCGGTTTGAATTAACACTCACATTTCTTGTTAGAATCATGCAGGATTGAAATTCTTAACGTTTTTCTACTCCTCTCATGAGCCCAAACAAGACTCTAAAAGGATAAGCTTGCAAGTACTTTAATTTTGGAGAAAATTCAAAACATTCATTATTCAATAGGGCCCAATAGCGAAAAACAGCGTTTTGAAAGAACAATCACATTTCTTTGAAGAATCGTGTAGGATTGAAATTTTTGATGTTTTTCTACTCCTTTCAACAGCCCAAACAAGTTTCTAAAAGGATGAGTTTGCAAATACTTTACTTTTGGAGAAACTTCAAAATATTTATTATTTAATAGGGCCCAATAGCAAAGAGCAGTGGTTTGAATGAACACTCACATTTCTTGGTAGAATAGTGCAGGATTGAAATTTTTGACGTTTTTCTACTCCACTCATAAGCCCAAACAAGACTCTAGAAGGATGAGTTTGCAACTACTTTATATTTGGAGAAAATTCAAAACATTCATTATTCAATTGGGCCCAATAGCAAAAAGTAGCGGTTTGAATGAACACTAACATTTCTTGGTAGAATCATGCAGGATTGAAATTTTTGTTGTTTTTCTTCTCCTTTCATGAGAGCAAACAAGACTCTAGAAGGATGAGTTTGCAATTACTTTACTTTTGGTGAAAATTCAAAACATTCATTATTCAATAGGGCCCAATAGCAAAAAGCAGCCGTTTGAAAAAACACTCACATCTCTTGGTAGAATCGTTCAGGATTGAAATTTTTGATGTTTTTCTTCTCCCCTCATGAGCCCAAACAAGACTCTAGAAAGATGAGTTTGCAACTACTTTACTTTTGGAGAAAATTCAAAACATTCATTATTCAATGGGGCCCAATAGCAAAAAGCAGCGGTTTGAATGAACACTCACATCTCTTGGTAGAATCGTTCAGGATGGAAATTTTTGTTGTTTTTCTACTCCTCTCAACAGCCCAAACAAGTCTCTAAAAGGATGAGTTTGCAACTACTTTACTTCTGGAGAGTATTCAAAACATTCATTATTCCATAGGGCCCAATAGCAAAAAGCAGCGGTTTGAATGAACACTCACATTTCTTGGTAGAATCATGCAGGATTTAAATTTTTGACGTTTTTCTACTCCTCTCATGAGCTCAAACAAGACTCTAGAAGGATGAGTTTGCAAACTACTTTACTTTTGGAGAAAATTCAAAACATTCATTATTCAATGGGGCCCAATAGCAAAAAGCAGCGGTTTGAATGAACACTCATATTTCTTGGTAGAATCGTTAAGGATTGAAATTTTTTATGTTTTTCTACTCCACTCATGAGCCCAAACAAGACTCTAGAAGGATGAGTTTGCAACTACTTTGCTTTTGGAGAAAATTCAAAACATTCATTATTCAATAGGGCCCAATAGCAAAAAGCAGGGGTTTGAATGAACACTCACATCTCTTGGTAGAATCGTTCAGGATGGAAATTTTTGTTGTTTTTCTACTCCTCTCAACAGCCCAAACAAAATTCTAAAAGGATGAGTTTGCAACTACTTTACTTTTGGAGAAAATTCAAAACATACATTATTCAATAGGGCCCAAGAGGAAAAAGAAGCGGTTTGAATGAACACTCACATTTCTTGGTAGAATCATGCAGGATTGAAATTTTTGACGTTTTTATATTCCTCTCATGAGCCCAAACAAGACTCTAGAAGGATGAGTTTGCAACTACTTTACTTTTGTAGAGAATTCAAAACATTCCTTATTCAATAGGCCCCAATAGCAAAAAGCAGCGGTTTGAATTAACACTCACATTTCTTGTTAGAATCATGCAGGATTGAAATTTTTAACGTTTTTCTACTCCTCTCATGAGCTCAAACAAGACTCTAAAAGGATAAGCTTGCAAGTACTTTAATTTTGGAGAAAATTCAAAACATTCATTATTCAATAGGGCCCAATAGCGAAAAACAGCGTTTTGAAAGAACAATCACATTTCTTTGAAGAATCGTGTAGGATTGAAATTTTTGATGTTTTTCTACTCCTTTCAACAGCCCAAACAAGTTTCTAAAAGGATGAGTTTGCAAATACTTTACTTTTGGAGAAACTTCAAAATATTTATTATTTAATAGGGCCCAATAGCAAAGAGCAGTGGTTTGAATGAACACTCACATTTCTTGGTAGAATAGTGCAGGATTGAAATTTTTGACGTTTTTCTACTCCACTCATAAGCCCAAACAAGACTCTAGAAGGATGAGTTTGCAACTACTTTATATTTAGAGAAAATTCAAAACATTCATTATTCAATTGGGCCCAATAGCAAAAAGTAGCGGTTTGAATGAACACTAACATTTCTTGGTAGAATCATGCAGGATTGAAATTTTTGTTGTTTTTCTTCTCCTTTCATGAGAGCAAACAAGACTCTAGAAGGATGAGTTTGCAATTACTTTACTTTTGGAGAAAATTCAAAACATTCATTATTCAATAGGGCCCAATAGCAAAAAGCAGCCGTTTGAAAAAACACTCACATCTCTTGGTAGAATCGTTCAGGATTGAAATTTTTGATGTTTTTCTTCTCCCCTCATGAGCCCAAACAAGACTCTAGAAAGATGAGTTTGCAACTACTTTACTTTTGGAGAAAATTCAAAATATTCATTATTCAATGGGGCCCAATAGTAAAAAGCAGCGGTTTGAATGAACACTCATATTTCTTGGTAGAATCGTTAAGGATTGAAATTTTTTATGTTTTTCTACTCCACTCATGAGCCCAAACAAGACTCTAGAAGGATGAGTTTGCAACTACTTTACTTTTGGAGAAAATTCAAAACATTCATTATTCAATAGGGCCCAATAGCAAAAAGCAGGGGTTTGAATGAACACTCACATCTCTTGGTAGAATCGTTCAGGATGGAAATTTTTGTTGGTTTTCTACTCCTCTCAACAGCCCAAACAAAATTCTAAAAGGATGAGTTTGCAACTACTTTACTTTTGGAGAAAATTCAAAACATACATTATTCAATAGGGCCCAAGAGGAATAAGAAGCGGTTTGAATGAACACTCACATTTCTTGGTAGAATCATGCAGGATTGAAATTTTTGACGTTTTTATATTCCTCTCATGAGCCCAAACAAGACTCTAGAAGGATGAGTTTGCAACTACTTTACTTTTGGAGAAAATTCAAAACATTCATTATTCAATGGGGCCCAATAGCAAAAAAGCAGTGGTTTGAATGCACACTCACATCTCTTGGTAGAATCGTTCAGGATTGAAATTTTTTATGTTTTTCTACTCCTCTCATGAGCCCAAGCAAGACTCTAAAAGGAAGAGCTTGCAACTACTTTACTTTTGTAGAAAATTCAAAACATTCATTATTCAATAGAGCTCAATAGCAAAAAGCAGCGTTTTGAATGAACAATCACATTTCTTGGTAGAATCGTGCAGGATTTAAATTTTTGATGTTTTTCTACTCCTCGCAACAGCCCAAACAAGTTTCTAAAAGGATAAGTTTGCAACTACTTTACTTTTGTAGAGAATTCAAAACATTCCTTATTCAATAGGGCCCAATAGCAAAAAGCAGCGGTTTGAATTAACACTCACATTTCTTGTTAGAATCATGCAGGATTTAAATTTTTAACGTTTTTCTACTCCTCTCATGAGCCCAAACAAGACACTAAAAGGATGAGCTTGCAAGTTCTTTACTTTTGGAGAAAATTCAAAACATTCATTATTCAATAGGGCCCAATAGCAAAAAACAGCGTTTTGAAAGAACAACCACATTTCTTTGAAGAATCGTGTAGGATTGAAATTTTTGATGTTTTTCAACTCCTTTCAACAGCCCAAACAAGTTTCTAAAAGGATGAGTTTACAAATACTTTACTTTTGGAGAAACTTCAAAACATTCATTATTTAATAGGGCCCAATAGCAAAGAGCAGTGGTTTGAATGAACACTCACATTTCTTGGTAGAATAGTGCAGGATTGAAATTTTTGACGTTTTTCTACTCCACTCATGAGCCCAAACAAGACTCTAGAAGGATGAGTTTGCAACTACTTTATATTTGGAGAAAATTCAAAACATTCATTATTCAATTGGGCCCAATAGCAAAAAGTAGCGGTTTGAATGAACACTAAAATTTCTTGGTAGAATCATGCAGGATTGAAATTTTTGTTGTTTTTCTTCTCCTTTCATGAGAGCAAACAAGACTCTAGAAGGATGAGTTTGCAATTACTTTACTTTTGGAGAAAATTCAAAACATTCATTATTCAATAGGGCCCAATAGCAAAAAGCAGCCGTTTGAAAAAACACTCACATCTCTTGGTAGAATCGTTCAGGATTGAAATTTTTGATGTTTTTCTTCTCCCCTCATGAGCCCAAACAAGACTCTAGAAAGATGAGTTTGCAACTACTTTACTTTTGGAGAAAATTCAAAACATTCATTATTCAATGGGGCCCAATAGCAAAAAGCAGCGGTTTGAATGAACACTCACATCTCTTGGTAGAATCGTTCAGGATGGAAATTTTTGTTGTTTTTCTACTCCTCTCAACAGCCCAAACAAGTCTCTAAAAGGATGAGTTTGCAACTACTTTACTTCTGGAGAGTATTCAAAACATTCATTATTCCATAGGGCCCAATAGCAAAAAGCAGCGGTTTGAATGAACACTCACATTTCTTGGTAGAATCATGCAGGATTTAAATTTTTGACGTTTTTCTACTCCTCTCATGAGCTCAAACAAGACTCTAGAAGGATGAGTTTGCAAACTACTTTACTTTTGGAGAAAATTCAAAACATTCATTATTCAATGGGGCCCAATAGTAAAAAGCAGCGGTTTGAATGAACACTCATATTTCTTGGTAGAATCGTTAAGGATTGAAATTTTTTATGTTTTTCTACTCCACTCATGAGCCCAAACAAGACTCTAGAAGGATGAGTTTGCAACTACTTTACTTTTGGAGAAAATTCAAAACATTCATTATTCAATAGGGCCCAATAGCAAAAAGCAGGGGTTTGAATGAACACTCACGTCTCTTGGTAGAATCGTTCAGGATGGAAATTTTTGTTGGTTTTCTACTCCTCTCAACAGCCCAAACAAAATTCTAAAAGGATGAGTTTGCAACTACTTTACTTTTGGAGAAACTTCAAAACATACATTATTCAATAGGGCCCAAGAGGAATAAGAAGCGGTTTGAATGAACACTCACATTTCTTGGTAGAATCATGCAGGATTGAAATTTTTGACGTTTTTATATTCCTCTCATGAGCCCAAACAAGACTCTAGAAGGATGAGTTTGCAACTACTTTACTTTTGGAGAAAATTCAAAACATTCATTATTCAATGGGGCCCAATAGCAAAAAAGCAGTGGTTTGAATGCACACTCACATCTCTTGGTAGAATCGTTCAGGATTGAAATTTTTTATGTTTTTCTACTCCTCTCATGAGCCCAAGCAAGACTCTAAAAGGAAGAGCTTGCAACTACTTTACTTTTGTAGAAAATTCAAAACATTCATTATTCAATAGAGCTCAATAGCAAAAAGCAGCGTTTTGAATGAACAATCACATTTCTTGGTAGAATCGTGCAGGATTTAAATTTTTGATGTTTTTCTACTCCTCGCAACAGCCCAAACAAGTTTCTAAAAGGATAAGTTTGCAACTACTTTACTTTTGTAGAGAATTCAAAACATTCCTTATTCAATAGGGCCCAATAGCAAAAAGCAGCGGTTTGAATTAACACTCACATTTCTTGTTAGAATCATGCAGGATTTAAATTTTTAACGTTTTTCTACTCCTCTCATGAGCCCAAACAAGACATTAAAAGGATGAGCTTGCAAGTTCTTTACTTTTGGAGAAAATTCAAAACATTCATTATTCAATAGGGCCCAATAGCAAAAAACAGCGTTTTGAAAGAACAATCACATTTCTTTGAAGAATCGTGTAGGATTGAAATTTTTGATGTTTTTCAACTCCTTTCAACAGCCCAAACAAGTTTCTAAAAGGATGAGTTTACAAATACTTTACTTTTGGAGAAACTTCAAAACATTCATTATTTAATAGGGCCCAATAGCAAAGAGCAGTGGTTTGAATGAACACTCACATTTCTTGGTAGAATAGTGCAGGATTGAAATTTTTGACGTTTTTCTACTCCACTCATGAGCCCAAACAAGACGCTAGAAGGATGAGTTTGCAACTACTTTATATTTGGAGAAAATTCAAAACATTCATTATTCAATTGGGCCCAATAGCAAAAAGTAGCGGTTTGAATGAACACTAAAATTTCTTGGTAGAATCATGCAGGATTGAAATTTTTGTTGTTTTTCTTCTTTCATGAGCCCAAACAAGACTCTAGAAGGATGAGTTTGCAATTTCTTTACTTTTGGAGAAAATTCAAAACATTCATTATTCAATAGGGCCCAATAGCAAAAAGCAGCCGTTTGAAAAAACACTCACATCTCTTGGTAGAATCGTTCAGGATTGAAATTTTTGATGTTTTTCTACTCCTCTCAACAGCCCAAACAAGTCTCTGAAAGGATTGGTTTGCAACTACTTTACTTTTGGAGAAAATTCAAAACATTCATTATTCAATAGGGCCCAATAGCAAAAAGCAGCAGTTTGAAAAAACACTCACATCTCTTGGTAGAATTGTTCAGGATGGAAATTTTTGTTGTTTTTCTACCCCTCTCAGTAGCCCAAACAATTCTCTAAGAGGATGAGCTTGCAACTACTTTACTTTTGGAGAAAATTCAAAACATTCATTATTCAATAGGGCCCAATAGCAAAAAGCAGCGGTTTGAATGAACACTCACATCTCTTGGTAGAATCGTTCAGGATGGAAATTTCTGTTGTTTTTCTACTCCTCTCAAAAGCCCAAACAAGTCTCTAAAAGGATGAGTTTGCAACTACTTTACTTTTGGAGAGTATTCAAAACATTCATTATTCAATAGGGCCCAATAGCAAAAAGCAGCAGTTTGAATGAACACTCACATTTCTTGGTAGAATCATGCAGGATTTAAATTTTTGACGTTTTTCTACTCCTCTCATGAGCTCAAATAAGACTCTAGAAGGATGAGTTTGCAAACTACTTTACTTTTGGAGAAAATTCAAAACATTCATTATTCAATAGGGCCCACTAGCAAAAAGCAGCGGTTTGAATGAACACTCACTTTTCTTGGTAGAATAATGCAGAATTGAAATTTTTGACGTTTTTCTACTCCTCTCATGAGCGCAAACAAGACTCTAGAAGGATGAGTTTGCAACTACTTTACTTTTGGAGAAAATTCAACACATTCATTATTCAATGAGGCCCAATAGCAGAAAGCAGCAGTTTGAATGAACACTCACATCTCTTGGTAGAATCGTTCAGGATTGAAATTTTTTATGTTTTTCTACTCCTCTCATGAACCCAAGCAAGACTCTAAAAGGAAGAGCTTGCAACTACTTTACTTTTGTAGAAAATTCAAAACATTCATTATTCAATAGAGCTCAATAGCAAAAAGCAGCGTTTTGAATGAACAATCACATTTCTTGGTAGAATCGTGCAGGATTTAAATTTTTGATGTTTTTCTACTCCTCGCAACAGCCCAAGCAAGTTTCTAAAAGGATAAGTTTGCAACTACTTTACTTTTGTAGAGAATTCAAAACATTCCTTATTCAATAGGGCCCAATAGGAAAAAACAGCATTTTGAAAGAACAATCACATTTCTTGGTAGAATCATGCAGGATTGAAATTTTTGTTGTTTTTCTTCTCCTTTCATGAGCCCAAACAAGACTCTAGAAGGATGAGTTTGCAATTACTTTACTTTTGGAGAAAATTCAAAAAATTCATTATTCAATAGCGCCCAATAGCAAAAAGCAGCCGTTTGAAAAAACACTCACATCTCTTGGTAGAATTGTTCAGGATTGAAATTTTTGATGTTTTTCTACTCCTCTCAACAGCCCAAACAAGTCTCTGAAAGGATTAGTTTGCAACTACTTTACTTTTGGAGAAAATTAAAAACATTCATTATTCAATAGGGCCCAATAGCAAAAAGCAGCAGTTTGAAAAAACACTCACATCTCTTGGTAGAATCGTTCAGGATGGAAATTTTTGTTGTTTTTCTACTCCTCTCAACAGCCCAAACAATTCTCTAAGAGGATGAGTTTACAACTACTTTACCTTTGGAGAAAATTCAAAACATTCATTATTCAATAGGGCCCAATAGCAAAAAGCAGCGGTTTGAATGAACACTCACATCTCTTAGTAGAATCGTTCAGGATGGAAATTTCTGTTGTTTTTCTACTCTCAACAGCCCAAACAAGTCTCTAAAAGGATGAGTTTGCAACTACTTTACTTTTGGAGAGTATTCAAAACATTCATTATTCAATAGGGCCCAATAGCAAAATGCAGCGGTTTGAATGAACACTCACATTTCTTGGTAGAATCATGCAGGATTGAAATTTTTGACGTTTTTCTACTCCTCTCAGCAGCCCAAACAAGACTCTAGAAGAATGAGTTTGCAACTACTTTACTTTTGGAGAAAATTCAAAACATTCATTATTCAATGGTGCCCAATAGCAAAAAGCAGCGGTTTGAAAGAACACTAACATTTCTTGGTAGAATCATGCAGGATTGAAATTTTTGTTGTTTTTCTTCTCCTTTCATGAGCCCAAACAAGACTATAGAAGGAAGAGTTTGCAATTACTTTACTTTTGGAGAAAATTCAAAACATTCATTGTTCAATAGGGCCCACTAGCAAAAAGCAGCGGTTTGAATGAACACTCACTTTTCTTGGTAGAATCATGAAGAATTGAAATTTTGACGTTTTTCTACTCCTCTCATGAGCCCAAACAAGACTCTAGAAGGATGAGTTTGCAGCTACTTTACTTTTGGAGAAAATTCAACACATTCATTATTCAATGGGGCCCAAAAGCAGAAAGCAGCAGTTTGAATGAACACTCACATCTCTTGGCAGAATCGTTCAGAATTGAAATTTTTTATGTTTTTCTACTCCTCTCATGAGCCCAAGCAAGACTCTAAAAGGAAGAGCTTGCAACTACTTTACTTTTGTAGAAAATTCAAAACATTCATTATTCAATAGAGCTCAATATCAAAAAGCAGCGTTTTGAATGAACAATCACATTTCTTGGTAGAATCGTGCAGGATTTAAATTTTTGATGTTTTTCTACTCCTCGCAACAGCCCAAACAAGTTTCTAAAAAGATAAGTTTGCAACTACTTTACTTTTGTAGAGAATTCAAAACATTCCTTATTCAATAGGGCCCAATAGCAAAAAGCAGCAGTTTGAATTAACACTCACATTTCTTGTTAGAATCATGCAGGATTGAAATTTTTAACGTTTTTCTACTCCTCTCATGAGCCCAAACAAGACTCTAAAAGGATGAGTTTGCAAGTACTTTACTTTTGGAGAAAATTCAAAACATTCATTATTCAATAGGGCCCAATAGCAAAAAACAGCGTTTTGAAAGAACAATCACATTGCTTTGAAGAATCGTGTAGGATTGAAATTTTTGATGTTTTTCTACTCCTTTCATGAGCCCAAACAAGACTCTAAAAGGAAGAGCTTGCAAGTACTTTACTTTTGGAGAAAATTCAAAACATTCATTATTCAATAGGGCCCAATAGCAAAAAACAGCATTTTGAAAGAACAATCACATTTCTTGGTAGAATCATGCAGGATTGAATTTTTTGTTGTTTTTCTTCTCCTTTCATGAGCCCAAACAAGACTCTAGAATGATGAGTTTGCAATTACTTTACTTTTGGAGAAAATTCAAAGCATTCATTATTCAATAGGGCCCAATAGCAAAAAGCAGCCGTTTGAAAAAACACTCACATCTCTTGGTAGAATCGTTCAGGATTGAAATTTTTGATGTTTTTCTACTCCTCTCAACAGCCCAAACAAGTCTCTGAAAGGATTAGTTTGCAACTACTTTACTTTTGGAGAAAATTCAAAACATTCATTATTCAATAGGGCCCAAGAGCAAAAAGCAGCAGTTTGAAAAAACACTCACATCTCTTGGTAGAATCGTTCAGGATGGAAATTTTTGTTGTTTTTCTACTCCTCTCAGCAGCCCAAACAATTCTCTAAGAGGATGAGTTTGCAACTACTTTACTTTTGGAGAAAATTCAAAACATTCATTATTCAATAGGGCCCAATAGCAAAATGCAGCGGTTTGAATGAACACTCACATTTCTTGGTAGAATCATGCAGGATTGAAATTTTTGACGTTTTTCTACTCCTCTCAGCAGCCCAAACAAGACTCTAGAAGAATGAGTTTGCAACTACTTTACTTTTGGAGAAAATTCAAAACATTCATTATTCAATGGGGCCCAATAGCAAAAAGCAGCGGTTTGAATGAACACTCACATCTCTTGGTAGAATCGTTCAGGATGGAAATTTTTGTTGTTTTTCTACTCCTCTCAACAGCCCAAACATGTCTCTAAAAGGATGAGTTTGCAACTACTTTACTTCTGGAGAGTATTCAAAACATTCATTATTCAATAGGGCCCTATTGTAAAAAGCAGCGGTTTGAATGAACACTCACATTTCTTGGTAGAATCATGCAGGATTTAAATTTTTGACGTTTTTCTACTCCTCTCATGAGCTCAAACAAGACTCTAGAAGGATTAGTTTGTAACTACTTTACTTTTGAAGAAAATTGAAAACATTCATTATTCAATGGGGCCCTATAACAAAAAGCAGCGGTTTGAATGCACACTCACATTTCTTGGTAGAATCGTTAAGGATTGAAATTTTTTATGTTTTTCTACTCCTCTCATGAGCCCAAACAAGAACCTAAAAGGCTGAGCTTGCAACTACTTTATTTTTAGAATAAATTCAAAACATTCATTATTCAATGGAGCCCAATAGCAAAAAGCAGCATTTTGAATGAACAATCACATTTCTTGGTAGAATCGTGCAGGATTTAAATTTTTGATGTTTTTCTTCTCCCCTCATGAGCCCAAACAAGACTCTAGAAGGATGAGTTTGCAACTACTTTACTTTTGGAGAAAATTCAAAACATTCATTATTCAATAGGGCCCAATTGTCATGGTCACGTGTCTCTGGACGCAGATGATACCGCAAGGCGAACCCATAACACACGTGACCCTGGATACACCGCCTCCAGTGGGGCGCATTTAAATAATAAAAACGTGCAGGTGGATACGCCGCCTCCACCTGGCGAATTTAGGTATTACACGTTATACATACAATAATCAAATAATAAAGGGGGAACCTGGGAAACTTTAACAATGGTGGGCCCTGCAATAGGGAAAAGGGAATTGGAGACCTCCTGAGCTCCCCTGAGCCAGTGTCCCTGCACTCCTAACGTTCCCTATGCCGGTTTCGCACCGGGCGCCTCACGCGTACCTCAACGTCCTAGCTCGCCCAGACCCTAAACCCTAACTAGGGAATAGGTCGGTGCGGAAACTAATCCCACCACTGCACTAATAACACACATGAGGAAAGAGACAATACAGGGGAAACACCACTTAGCTTTGCTCTGTTGCGTGCGCTCCTAGCAACAGAGCCCTCCACCTGAGTGCATCTTCTCCTTCACCTGGATCCATCACCATAACAGGATCCTTCACCTTAGTGCAGCCTTGGAGCAGAGTCCAACACCAGCTGCAGCTGCTTAGAACCAGAGTCCCAAGGAAGTATCCAGCTTCTGCCACGAAGTCAAGCATGCTTGAGTCCAGCTCAGCGGCCAAGTCCCACATGGTGAGTGCCATTCTCCATAGTAGCCACTCCACCAGACCATGCAGACACTTCCCGCTGACTCCATCACTGCGACTCCACCACGCCATGCCAGCCCTTCGTCCAGACACCATAGCTGCAACACGTCCCCCCTGGCTAAGCTGCGCAGGACTCCTCACCAGCTCCATTCCTCCAGGCTCTCCAACTCAGAATGAAAACAATCTCACAATATCACAGGCAGTGATTGCACACCTCTAGCACACCTTTATAGGGTGTCACACCTAATACCTAATTAAGTGCACAAAAACCCAAAGTGCAATACCACAACCACCACCGGGGACAGTCAAAACACCTTTGAACTTAACTAAAGTAAAAAAAGTTCACTTTGTGCTTTTAATACCGCCAGATCCAACACTGGATCATGACACCAATAGTAAAAAGCAGCGTTTTGAATGAACAATCACATTTCTTGGTAGAATCGTGCAGGATTGAAATTTTTTTATGTTTTTCTACTCCTCTCATGAGCCCAAGCAAGACTCTAAAAGGATGAGCTTGCAACTACTTTACTTTTGGAGAAAATTCAAAACATTCATTATTCAATAGAGCACAATAGCAAAAAGCAGCATTTTGAATGAACTGACATTTCTTGGTAGAATCATGCAGGATTGAAATTTTTGATTTTTTTACTCCTCTCAACAGCCCAAACAAGTTTCTAAAAGGATGAGTTTGCAACTACTTTACTTTTGGAGAAAATTCAAAACATTCATTATTCAATAGGGCCCCAAAATAGCAAAAACCAGCGGTTTGAATGAACACTCACATTTCTTGGTAGAATCGTGCAGGATTGAAATTTTTGATGTTTTTTTACTCCTCTCAACAGCCCAAGCAAGTTTCTAAAAGGATGAGTTTGCAACTACTTTACTTTTGGAGAAAATTCAAAACATTCATTATTCAATAGAGTCCATTAGCAAAAACCAGCGGTTTGAAAGAACAATCACATTTCTTGGTAGAATCGTGCAAGATTGAAATTTTTTTATGTTTTTCTACTCCTCTCAACAGCCCAAACAAGTTTCTAAAAGGATGAGTTTGCAACTACTTTTCTTTTGGAGAAAATTCAAAACATTCATTATTCAATAGAGCCCAATAGCAAAAACCAGCGGTTTGAATGAACATTCACATTTCTTGATAGAATCGTGCAGGATTGAAATTTTTTTATGTTTTTCTACTCCTCTCATGAGCCCAAGCAAGACTCTAAAAGGATGAGCTTGCAACTACTTTACTTTTGGAGGAAATTCAAAACATTCATTATTCAATAGAGCACAATAGCAAAAAGCAGCGTTTTGAATGAACTCACATTTCTTGGTAGAATCATGCAGGATTGAAATTTTTGATTTTTTTTACTCCTCTCAACAGCCTAAACAAGTTTCTAAAAGGATGAGTTTGCAACTACTTTACTTTTGAAGAAAATTCAAAACATTCATTATTCAATAGAGCCCAATAGCAAAAACCAGCGGTTTGAAAGAACAATCACATTTCTTGGTAGAATCGTGCAGGATTGAAATTTTTGATGTTTTTTTACTCCTCTCAACAGCCCAAACAAGTTTCTAAAAGGATGAGTTTGCAACTAATTTACTTTTGGAGAAAATTCAAAACATTCATTATTCAATAAGGCCCAAAATAGCAAAAACCAGCGGTTTCAATGAACTCACGTTTCTTGGTAGAATCGTGCAGGATTGAAATTTTTGATGTTTTTTTACTCCTCTCAACAGCCCAAACAAGTTTCTAAAAGGATGAGTTTGCAACTACTTTACTTTTGAAGAAAATTCAAAACATTCATTATTCAATAGAGCCCAATAGCAAAAACCAGCGGTTTGAATGAACAATCACATTTCTTGGTAGAATCATGCAGGATTGAAATTTTTGATGTTTTTTTACTCCTCTCAACAGCCCAAACAAGTTTCTAAAAGGATGAGTTTGCAACTACTTTAATTTGGAGAAAATTCAAAACATTCATTATTCAATAGGGCCCAAAATAGCAAAAAACAGCGGTTTGAATGAACACTCACATTTCTTGGTAGAATCGTGCAGGAGTGAAATTTTTGATGTTTTTCTACTCCTCTCATGAGCCTAAGCAAGACTCTAAAAGGATGAGTTTGCAACTACTTTACTCTTGGAGAAAATTCAAAACATTCATTATTCAATAAGGCCCAAAATGGCAAAAACCAGCGGTTTGAATAAACACTCACATTTCTTTGTAGAATCGTGCAGGATTGAAATTTTTGATGTTTTTCTACTCCTCTCAACAGCCCAAACAAGTTTCTAAAAGGATGAGTTTGCAACTACTTTACTTTTGGAGAAAATTCAAAACATTCATTATTCAATAGAGCCCAATAGCAAAAACCAGCGGTTTGAATGAACATTCACATTTCTTGGTAGAATCGTGCAGGATTGAAATTTTTGAAGTTTTTTTACTCCTCTCAACAGCCCAAGCAAGTTTCTAAAAGGATGAGTTTGCAACTACTTTACTTTTGGAGAAAATTCAAAACATTCATTATTCAATAGAGCCCATTAGCAAAAACCAGCGGTTTGAAAGAACAATCACATTTCTTGGTAGAATCGTGCAGGATTGAAATTTTGATGTTTTTTTACTCCTCTCAACAGCCCAAACAAGTTTCTAAAAGGATGAATTTGCAACTACTTTACTTTTGAAGAAAATTCAAAACATTCATTATTCAATAGAGCCCAATAGCAAAAAGCAGCGGTTTGAATGAACAATCACATTTCTTGGTAGAATCGTGCAGGATTGAAATTTTTGATGTTTTTTTACTCCTCTCAACAGCCCAAACAAGTTTCTAAAAGGATGAGTTTGCAACTACTTTAATTTGGAGAAAATTCAAAACATTCATTATTCAATAGAGGCCAATAGCAAAAAGCAGCGTTTTGAATGAACAATCACATTTCTTGGTAGAATCGTGCAGGATTGAAATTTTTGATGTTTTTCTACTCCTCTCAACAGCCCAAACAAGTTTCTAAAAGGATGAGTTTGCAACTACTTTTCTTTTGCAGAAAATTCAAAACATTCATTATTCAATAGGGCCCAAAATAGAAAAAACCAGCAGTTTGAATGAACACTCACATTTCCTGGTAGAATCGTGCAGGATTGAAATTTTTGATCTTTTTTTACTCCTCTCAATAGCCCAGACAAGTTTCTAAAAGGATGAGTTTGCAAGTACTTTACTTTTGCAGAAAATTCAAAATATTCATTAATCAATAGTGCCCAAAATAGCAAAAACTAGCGGTTTGAATGAACACTCACATTTCTTGGTAGAATCGTGCAGGATTGAAATTTTTGATGTTTTTTACTCCTCTCAACAGCCCAAACAAGTTTCTAAAAGGATGAGCTTGCAACTACTTTACTTTTGGAGAAAATTCAAAACATTCATTATTCAATAGAGCAAAATAGCAAAAACCAGCGGTTTGAAAGAACAATCACATTTCTTGGTAGAATCGTGCAGGATTGAAATTTTTGATCTTTTTTTACTCCTCTCAACAGCCCAAACAAGTTTCTAAAAGGATAAGTTTGCAACTACTTTACTTTTGGAGAAAATTCAAAACATTCATTATTCAATAGGGCCCAAAATAGCAAAAACCAGCGGTTTGAATGAACACTCACATTTCTTGGTAGAATCGTGCAGGATTGAAATTTTTGATGTTTTTTTACTCCTCTCAACAGCCCAAACAAGTTTCTAAAAGGATGAGTTTGCAACTACTTTAATTTGGAGAAAATTCAAAACATTCATTATTCAATAGGGCCCAAAATAGCAAAAACCAGCGGTTTGAATGAACTCACGTTTCTTGGTAGAATCGTGCAGGATTGAAATTTTTGATGTTTTTTTTACTCCTCTCAACAGCCCAAACAAGCTTCTAAAAGGATGAGTTTGCAACTACTTTACTTTTGGAGAAAATTCAAAACATTCATTATTCAATAGAGCCCAATAGCAAAAACCAGCGTTTTGAATGAACAATCACTTTTCTTGGTAGAATCGTGCAGGATTGAAATTTTTGATGTTTTTCTACTCCTCTCAACAGCCCAAACAAGTTTCTAAAAGGATGAGTTTGCAACTACTTTACTTTTGGAGAAAATTCAAAACATTCATTATTCAATAGAGCCCAATAGCAAAAACCAGCGGCTTGAATGAACAATCGCATTTCTTGGTAGAATCGTGCAGGATTGAAATTTTTGATGTTTTTTTGCTCCTCTCAACAGCCCAAACAGGTTTCTAAAAGGATGAGTTTGCAACTACTTTACTTTTGGAGAAAATTCAAAACATTCATTATTCAATAGGGCCCAAAATAGTAAAAACCAGCAGTTTGAATGAACACTCACATTTCCTGGTAGAATCGTGCAGGATTGAAATTTTTGATCTTTTTTTACTCCTCTCAATAGCCCAGACAAGTTTCTAAAAGGATGAGTTTGCAAGTACTTTAATTTTGGAGACAATACAAAACATTCATTAATCAATAGTGCCCAAAATTGCAAAAACTAGTGGTTTGAATGAACACTCACATTTCTTGGTAGAATTGTGCAGGATTGAAATTTTTGATGTTTTTTTACTCCTCTCAACAGCCCAAACAAGTTTCTAAAAGGATGAGTTTGCAACTACTTTAATTTGGAGAAAATTCAAAACATTCATTATTCAATAGGGCCCAAAATAGCAAAAACCAGCGGTTTGAATGAACACTCACATTTTTTGGTAGAATCGTGCAGGATTGAAATTTTTGATGTTTTTTTACTCCTCTCAACAGCCCAAACAAGTTTCTAAAAGGATGAGTTTGCAACTACTTTAATTTGGAGAAAATTCAAAACATTAATTATTCAATAGGGCCCAAAATAGCAAAAACCAGCGTTTTGAATGAACAATCACATTTCTTGGTAGAATCATGCAGGATTGAAATTTTTGATTTTTTTTACTCCTCTCAACAGCGCAAACAAGTTTCTAAAAGGATGAGTTTGCAACTACTTTACTTTTGGAGAAAATTCAAAACATTCATTATTCAATAGGGCCCAAAATAGCAAAAACCAGCGGTTTGAATGAACACACATTTCTTGGTAGAATCGTGCAGGACTGAAATTTTTGATATTTTTCTACTCCTCTCATGAGCCCAAACAAATCTCTAAAAGGATGAGTTTGCAACTACTTTACTTTTGGTGAAAATTCAAAACATTCATTATTCAATAGAGCCCAATAGCAAAAACCAGCGGTTTGAATGAACAATCACATTTCTTGGTAGAATCGTGCAGGATTGAAATTTTTGATGTTTTTTTACTCCTCTCAACAGCCCAAACAGGTTTCTAAAAGGATGAGTTTGCAACTACTTTACTTTTGGAGAAAATTCAAAACATTCATTATTCAATAGGGCCCAAAATAGTAAAAACCAGCAGTTTGAATGAACACTCACATTTCCTGGTAGAATCGTGCAGGATTGAAATTTTTGATCTTTTTTTACTCCTCTCAATAGCCCAGACAAGTTTCTAAAAGGATGAGTTTGCAAGTACTTTACTTTTGGAGAAAATTCAAAACATTCATTAATTAATAGTACCCAAAATAGCAAAAACTAGCGGTTTGAATGAACACTCACATTTCTTGGTAGAATCGTGCAGGATTGAAATTTTTGATGTTTTTTACTCCTCTCAACAGCCCAAACAAGTTTCTAAAAGGATGAGCTTGCAACTACTTTACTTTTGGAGAAAATTCAAAACATTCATTATTCAACAGAGCACAATAGCAAAAAGCAGCGTTTTGAATGAACTCACATTTCTTGGTAGAATCATGCAGGATTGAAATTTTTGATTTTTTTTACTCCTCTCAACAGCCCAAACAAGTTTCTAATAGGATGAGTTTGCAACTACTTTACTTTTGGAGAAAATTCAAAACATTCATTATTCAATAGGGCCCAAAATAGCAAAAACCAGCGGTTTGAATGAACACTCACATTTCTTGGTAGAATCGTGCAGGATTGAAATTTTTGATGTTTTTTTACTCCTCTCAACAGCCCAAGCAAGTTTCTAAAAGGATGAGTTTGCAACTACTTTACTTTTGGAGAAAATTCAAAACATTCATAATTCAATAGGGCCCAAAATAGTAAAAACCAGCAGTTTGAATGAACACTCACATTTCCTGGTAGAATCGTGCAGGATTGAAATTTTTGATCTTTTTTTAACTCCTCTCAATAGCCCAGACAAGTTTCTAAAAGGATGAGTTTGCAAGTACTTTAATTTTGGAGAAAATTCAAAACATTCATTAATCAATAGTGCCCAAAATAGCAAAAACTAGCGGTTTGAATGAACACTCACATTTCTTGGTAGAATCGTGCAGGATTGAAATTTTTGATGTTTTTTTACTACTCTCAACAGCCCAAACAAGTTTCTAAAAGGATGAGCTTGCAACTACTTTACTTTTGGAGAAAATTCAAAACATTCATTATTCAATAGAGAACAATAGCAAAAAGCAGCGTTTTGAATGAACTTACATTTCTTGGTAGAATCATGCAGGATTGAAATTTTTGATTTTTTTTACTCCTCTCAACAGCCCAAACAAGTTTCTAAAAGGATGAGTTTGCAACTACTTTACATTTGGGGAAAATTCAAAACATTCATTATTCAATAGGGCCCAAAATAGCAAAAACCAGCGGTTTGAATGAACACTCACATTTCTTGGTAGAATCGTGCAGGATTGAAATTTTTGTTGTTTTTTTACTCCTCTCAACAGCCCAAACAAGTTTCTAAAAGGATGAGTTTGCAACTACTTTAATTAGGAGAAAATTCAAAACATTCATTATTCAATAGGGCCCAAAATAGCAAAAACCAGCGTTTTGAATGAACAATCACATTTCTTGGTAGTATCATGCAGGATTGAAATTTTTGATTTTTTTTACTCCTCTCAACAGCGCAAACAAGATTCTAAAAGGATGAGTTTGCAACTACTTTACTTTTGGAGAAAATTCAAAACATTCATTATTCAATAGGGCCCAAAATAGCAAAAACCATCGTTTTGAATGAACACTCACATTTCTTTGTAGAATCGTGCAGGATTGAAATTTTTGATGTTTTTCTACTCCTCTCAACAGCCCAAACAAGTTTCTAAAAGGATGAGTTTGCAACTACTTTACTTTTGGAGAAAATTCAAAACATTCATTATTCAATAGAGCCCAATAGCAAAAAGCAGCGTTTTGAATGAACAATCACATTTCTTGGTAGTATGATGCAGGATTGAAATTTTTGATTTTTTTTACTCCTCTCAACAGCGCAAACAAGATTCTAAAAGGATGAGTTTGCAACTACTTTACTTTTGGAGAAAATTCAAAACATTCATTATTCAATAGGGCCCAAAATAGCAAAAACCAGCGTTTTGAATGAACACTCACATTTCTTTGTAGAATCGTGCAGGATTGAAATTTTTGATGTTTTTCTACTCCTCTCAACAGCCCAAACAAGTTTCTAAAAGGATGAGTTTGCAACTACTTTACTTTTGGAGAAAATTCAAAACATTCATTATTCAATAGAGCCCAATAGCAAAAACCAGAGGTTTGAATGAACAATCACATTTCTTGGTAGAATCGTGCAGGATTGAAATTTTTGATGTTTTTTTACTCCTCTCAACAGCCCAAACAGGTTTCTAAAAGGATGAGTTTGCAACTACTTTACTTTTGGAGAAAATTCAAAACATTCATTATTCAATAGGGCCCAAAATAGTAAAAACCAGCGGTTTGAATGAACAATCACATTTCCTGGTAGAATCGTGCAGGATTGAAATTTTTCATGTTTTTTTACTCCTCTCAACAGCCCAAACAAGTTTCTAAAAGGATGAGTTTGCAACTACTTTACTTCTAGACAAAATTCAAAACATTCATTAATCAATAGTGCCCAAAATAGCAAAAACCAGCGGTTTGAATGAACACTCACATTTCCTGGTAGAATCGTGCAGGATTGAAATTTTTGATGTTTTTTTACTCCTCTCAACATCCCAAACAAGTTTCTAAAAGGAAGAGTTTGCAACTACTTTACTTTTAGAGAAAATTCAAAACATTCATTAATCAATAGTGCCCAAAATAGCAAAAACCAGCGGTTTGAATGAACACTCACATTTCCTGGTAGAATCGTGCAGGATTGAAATTTTTGATGTTTTTTTACTCCTCTCAACAGCCGAAACAAGTTTCTAAAAGGATGAGTTTGCAACTACTTTACTTCTGGAGAAAATTCAAAACATTCATTATTCAATGGGGCCCAAAATAGCAAAAACCAGCGGTTTGAAAGAACAATCACATTTCTTGGTAGAATCGTGCAGGATTGAAATTTTTGATGTTTTTTTACTCCTCTCAACAGCCCAAACAAGTTTCTAAAAGGATGAGTTTGCAACTACTTTACTTTTGGAGAAAATTCAAAACATTCATTATTCAATAGGGCCCAAAATAGCAAAAACCAGAGGTTTGAATGAACTCACGTTTCTTGGTAGAATCGTGCAGGATTGAAATTTTTGATGTTTTTTTACTCCTCTCAACAGCCCAAACAAGTTTCTAAAAGGATGAGTTTGCAACTACTTTACTTTTGGAGAAAATTCAAAACATTCATTATTCAATAGAGCCCAATAGCAAAAACCAGCGGTTTGAATGAACAATCACATTTCTTGGTAGAATCGTGCAGGATTGAAATTTTTGATGTTTTTTTTACTCCTCTCAACAGCCCAAACAAGTTTCTAAAAGGATTAGTTTGCAACTACTTTAATTTGGAGAAAATTCAAAACATTCATTATTCAATAGGGCCCAAAATAGCAAAAACCAGCGGTTTGAATGAACACTCACATTTCTTGGTAGAATCGTGCAGGATTGAAATTTTTGATGTTTTTTTACTCCTCTCAACAGCCCAAACAAGTTTCTAAAAGGATGAGTTTGCAACTACTTTACTTTTGGAGAAAATTGAAAACATTCATTATTCAATAGAGCCCAATAGCAAAAACCAGCGGTTAGAATGAGCAATCACATTTCTTGGTAGAATCGTGCAGGATTGAAATTTTTAATGTTTTTTTACTCCTCTCAACAGCCCAAACAAGTTTCTAAAAGGATGAGTTTGCAACTACTTTAATTTGGAGAAAATTCAAAACATTCATAATTCAATAGGGCCCAAAATAGCGAAAACCAGCGGTTTGAATGAACACTCACATTTCTTGGTAGAATCGTGTAGGATTGAAATTATTGATGTTTTTTTACTCCTCTCAACAGCCCAAGCAAGTTTCTAAAAGGATGAGTTTGCAACTACTTTACTTTTGGAGAAAATTCAAAACATTCATTATTCAATAGAGCACAATAGCAAAAAGCAGCGTTTTGAATGAACTCACATTTCTTGGTAGAATCATGCAGGAATGAAATTTTTGATTTTTTTTACTCCTCTCAACAGCCCAAACAAGTTTCTAAAAGGATGAGTTTGCAACTACTTTACTTTTGGAGAAAATTCAAAACATTCATTATTCAATAGGGCCCAAAATAGCAAAAACCAGCGGTTTGAATGAACACTCACATTTCTTGGTAGAATCGTGCAGGATTGAAATTTTTGATGTTTTTTTACTCCACTCAACAGCCCAAGCAAGTTTCTAAAAGGATGAGTTTGCAACTACTTTACTTTTGGAGAAAATTCAAAACATTCATTATTCAATAGAGCCCAATAGCAAAAACCAGCGGTTTGAAAGAACAATCACATTTCTTGGTAGAATCGTGCAGGATTGAAATTTTTGATGTTTTTTTACTCCTCTCAACAGCCCAGACAAGTTTCTAAAAGGATGAGTTTGCAACTACTTTTCTTTTGGAGAAAATTCAAAACATTCATTATTCAATAGAGCCCAATAGCAAAAACCAGCGGTTTGAATGAACATTCACATTTCTTGGTAGAATCGTGCAGGATTGGAATTTTTTTATGTTTTTCTACTCCTCTCATGAGCCCAAGCAAGACTCTAAAAGGATGAGCTTGCAACTACTTTACTTTTGGAGGAAATTCAAACCATTCATTATTCAATAGAGCACAATAGCAAAAAGCAGCGTTTTGAATGAACTCACATTTCTTGGTAGAATCATGCAGGATTGAAATTTTTGATGTTTTTTTACTCCTCTCAACAGCCCAAACAAGTTTCTAAAAGGATGAGTTTGCAACTACTTTACTTTTGGAGAAAATTCAAAACATTCATTATTCAATAAGGCCCAATAGCTAAAACCAGCGGTTTGAATGAACACACATTTCTTTGTAGAATCATGCAGGATTGAAATTTTTGATGTTTTTTTACTCCTCTCAACAGCCCAAACAGTTTTCTAAAAGGATGAGTTTGCAAATACTTTACTTTTGGAGAAAATTCAAAACATTCATTATTCAATAGGGCCCAAAATAGTAAAAACCAGTGGTTTCAATGAACACTCACATTTCCTGGTAGAATTGTGCAGGACTGAAATTTTTGATGTTTTTTTAACTCCTCTCAACAGCCTAAACAAGTTTCTAAAAGGATGATTTTGTAACTACTTTACTTCTAGAGAAAATTCAAAACATTTATTAATCAATAGTGCCCAAAATAGCAAAAACCAGCGGTTTGAATGAACACTCAAATTTCCTGGTAGAATTGTGCAGGATTGAAATTTTTGATGTTTTTTTACTCCTCTCAACAGCCCAAACAAGTTTCTAAAAGGATGAGTTTGCAACTACTTTACTTTTAGAGAAAATTCAAAACATTCATTAATCAATAGTGCCCAAAATAGCAAAAACCAGCGGTTTGAATGAACACTCACATTTCCTGGTAGAATCGTGCAGGATTGAAATTTTTGATGTTTTTTTACTCCTCTCAACAGCCCAAACAAGTTTCTAAAACGATGAGTTTGCAACTACTTTACTTTTGGAGAAAATTCAAAACATTCATTATTCAATAGAGCCCAATAGCAAAAACCAGCGGTTTGAATGAACACTCACATTTCTTGGTAGAATCATGCAGGACTGAAATTTTTGATGTTTTTTTACTCCTCTCAACAGCCCAAACAAGTTTCTAAAAGGATGAGTTTGCAACTACTTTAATTTGGAGAAAATTCAAAACATTCATTATTCAATAGGGCCCAAAATAGCAAAAACCAGCGGTTTGAATGAACTCACGTTTCTTGGTAGAATCGTGCAGGATTGAAATTTTTGATGTTTTTTTACTCCCCTCAACAGCCCAAACAAGCTTCTAAAAGGATGAGTTTGCAACTACTTTACTTTTGGAGAAAATTCAAAACATTCATTATTCAATAGAGCCCAATAGCAAAAACCAGCGTTTAGAATGAACAATCACATTTCTTGGTAGAATCGTGCAGGATTGAAATTTTTGATGTTTTTCTACTCCTCTCAACAGCCCAAACAAGTTTCTAAAAGGATGAGTTTGCAACTACTTTACTTTTGGAGAAAATTCAAAACATTCATTATTCAATAGGGCCCAAAGTAGTAAAAACCAGCAGTTTGAATGAACACTCACATTTCCTGGTAGAATCGTGCAGGATTGAAACTTTTGATCTTTTTTTACTCCTCTCAATAGCCCAGACAAGTTTCTAAAAGGATGAGTTTGCAAGTACTTTACTTTTGGAGAACATACAAAACATTCATTAATCAATAGTGCCCAAAATAGCAAAAACTAGCGGTTTGAATGAACACTCACATTTCTTGGTAGAATCGTGCAGGATTGAAATTTTTGATGTTTTTTTACTCCTCTCAACAGCCCAAGCAAGTTTCTAAAAGGATGAGTTTGCAACTACTTTACTTTTGGAGAAAATTCAAAACATTCATTATTCAATAGAGTCCATTAGCAAAAACCAGCGGTTTGAAAGAACAATCACATTTCTTGGTAGAATCGTGCAGGATTGAAATTTTTTTTGTTTTTCTACTCCTCTCAACAGCCCAAACAAGTTTCTAAAAGGATGAGTTTGCAACTACTTTTCTTTTGGAGAAAATTCAAAACATTCATTATTCAATAGAGCCCAATAGCAAAAACCAGCGGTTTGAATGAACATTCACATTTCTTGGTAGAATCGTGCAGGATTGGAATTTTTTTATGTTTTTCTACTCCTCTCATGAGCCCAAGCAAGACTCTAAAAGGATGAGCTTGCAACTACTTTACTTTTGGAGGAAATTCAAAACATTCATTATTCAATAGAGCACAATAGCAAAAAGCAGCGTTTTGAATGAACTCACATTTCTTGGTAGAATCATGCAGGATTGAAATTTTTGATGTTTTTTTACTCCTCTCAACAGCCCAAACAAGTTTCTAAAAGGATGAGTTTGCAACTACTTTACTTTTGGAGAAAATTCAAAACATTCATTATTCAATAAGGCCCAATAGCTAAAACCAGCGGTTTGAATGAACACACATTTCTTTGTAGAATCATGCAGGATTGAAATTTTTGATGTTTTTTTACTCCTCTCAACAGCCCAAACAGTTTTCTAAAAGGATGAGTTTGCAAATACTTTACTTTTGGAGAAAATTCAAAACATTCATTATTCAATAGGGCCCAAAATAGTAAAAACCAGTGGTTTCAATGAACACTCACATTTCCTGGTAGAATTGTGCAGGACTGAAATTTTTGATGTTTTTTTAACTCCTCTCAACAGCCTAAACAAGTTTCTAAAAGGATGATTTTGTAACTACTTTACTTCTAGAGAAAATTCAAAACATTTATTAATCAATAGTGCCCAAAATAGCAAAAACCAGCGGTTTGAATGAACACTCAAATTTCCTGGTAGAATCGTGCAGGATTGAAATTTTTGATGTTTTTTTACTCCTCTCAACAGCCCAAACAAGTTTCTAAAAGGATGAGTTTGCAACTACTTTACTTTTAGAGAAAATTCAAAACATTCATTAATCAATAGTGCCCAAAATAGCAAAAACCAGCGGTTTGAATGAACACTCACATTTCCTGGTAGAATCGTGCAGGATTGAAATTTTTGATGTTTTTTTACTCCTCTCAACAGCCCAAACAAGTTTCTTAAACGATGAGTTTGCAACTACTTTTCTTTTGGAGAAAATTCAAAACATTCATTATTCAATAGGGCCCAAAATAGCAAAAACCAGCGGTTTGAATGAACACTCACATTTCTTGGTAGAATCGTGCAGGATTGAAATTTTTGATGTTTTTTTACTCCTCTCAACAGCCCAAACAAGTTTCTAAAAGGATGAGTTTGCAACTACTTTACTTTTGGAGAAAATTCAAAACATTCATTATTCAATAGAGCCCAATAGCAAAAACCAGCGGTTTGAATGAACACTCACATTTCTTGGTAGAATCGTGCAGGATTGAAATTTTTGAAGTTTTTTTACTCCTCTCAACAGCCCAAGCAAGTTTCTAAAAGGATGAGTTTGCAACTACTTTACTTTTGGAGAAAATTCAAAACATTCATTATTCAATAGAGCCCATTAGCAAAAACCAGCGGTTTGAAAGAACAATCACATTTCTTGGTAGAATCGTGCAGGATTTAAATTTTTGACGTTTTTTTTACTCCTCTCAACAGCCCAAACAAGTTTCTAAAAGGATGAGTTTGCAACTACTTTACTTTTGGAGAAAATTCAAAACATTCATTATTCAATAGGGCCCAAAATAGCAAAAACCAGCGGTTTGAATGAACTCACGTTTCTTGGTAGAATCGTGCAGGATTGAAATTTTTGATGTTTTTTTACTCCTCTCAACAGCCCAAACAAGTTTCTAAAAGGATGAGTTTGCAACTACTTTACTTTTGAAGAAAATTCAAAACATTCATTATTCAATAGAGCCCAATAGCGAAAAGCAGCGGTTTGAATGAACAATCACATTTCTTGGTAGAATCGTGCAGGATTGAAATTTTTGATTTTTTTTACTCCTCTCAACAGCCCAAACAAGTTTCTAAAAGGATGAGTTTGCAACTACTTTAATTTGGAGAAAATTCAAAACATTCATTATTCAATAGAGGCCATTAGCAAAAAGCAGCGTTTTGAATGAACAATCACATTTCTTGGTAGAATCATGCAGGATTGAAATTTTTGATGTTTTTCTACTCCTCTCAACTGCCCAAACAAGTTTCTAAAAGGATGAGTTTGCAAATACTTTACTTTTGGAGAAACTTCAAAACATTCATTATTTAATAGGGCCCAATAGCAAAGAGCAGTGGATTGAATGAACACTCACATTTCTTGGTAGAATAGTGCAGGATTGAAATTTTTGACGTTTTTCTACTCCACTCATGAGCCCAAACAAGACTCTAGAAGGATGAGTTTGCAACTACTTTATATTTGGAGAAAATTCAAAACATTCATTATTCAATTGGGCCCAATAGCAAAAAGCAGCGGTTTGAATGAACACTAACATTTCTTGGTGCAATCATGCAGGATTGAAATTTTTGTTGTTTTTCTACTCCTTTCATGAGCCCAAACAAGACTCTAGAAGGATGAGTTTGCAATTACTTTACTTTTGGAGAAAATTCAAAACAATCATTATTCAATAGGGCCCAATAGCAAAATGCAGCCGTTTGAAAAAACACTCACATCTCTTGGTACAATCGTTCAGGATTGAAATTTTTGATGTTTTCCTACTCCTCTCAACAGCCCAAACAAGTCTCTAAAAGGATGAGTTTGCAAATACTTTACTTCTGGAGAGTATTCAAAACATTCATTATTCAATAGGGCCCAATAGCAAAAAGCAGCTGTTTGAATGAACACTCACATTTCTTGGTAGAATCATGCAGGATTTAAATTTTTGATGTTTTTCTACTCCTCTCATGAGCTCAAACAAGACTCTAGAAGGATGAGTTTGCAAACTGCTTTACTTTTGGAGAAAATTCAAAACATTCATTATTCAATGGGGCCCAATAGCAAAAATCAGCGGTTTGAATGCACACTCACATTTCTTGGTAGAATCGTTAAGGATTGAAATTTTTTATGTTTTTCTACTCCTCTCATGAGCCCAAACAAGAGCCTAAAAGGCTGAGCTTGCAACTACTTTATTTTTAGAGAAAATTCAAAACATTCATTATTCAATAGGGCCCAATAGCAAAAAACAGCGTTTTGAAAGAACAATCACATTGCTTTGAAGAATCGTGTAGGATTGAAATTTTTGATGTTTTTCTACTCCTTTCATGAGCCCAAACAAGACTCTAAAAGGAAGAGCTTGCAAGTACTTTACTTTTGGAGAAAATTCAAAACATTCATTATTCAATAGGGCCCAATAGCAAAAAGCAGCCGTTTGAAAAAACACTCACATCTCTTGGTAGAATCGTTCAGGATTGAAATTTTTGATGTTTTTCAACTCCTCTCAACAGCCCAAACAAGTCTCTGAAAGGATTAGTTTGCAACTACTTTACTTTTGGAGAAATTCAAAACATTCATTATTCAATAGGGCCCAAAAGCAAAAAGCAGCAGTTTGAAAAAACACTCACATGTCTTGGTAGAATCGTGCAGGATTGAAATTTTTGATGTTTTTCTTCTCCTCTCATGAGCCCAAACAAGACTATAGAAGGATGAGTTTGCAATTACTTTACTTTTGGAGAAAATTCAAAACATTCATTGTTCAATAGGGCCCACTAGCAAAAAGCAGCGGTTTGAATGAACACTCACTTTTCTTGGTAGAATCATGAAGAATTGAAATTTTGACGTTTTTCTACTCCTCTCATGAGCCCAAACAAGACTCTAGAAGGATGAGTTTGCAGCTACTTTACTTTTGGAGAAAATTCAACACATTCATTATTCAATGGGGCCCAAAAGCAGAAAGCAGCAGTTTGAATGAACACTCACATCTCTTGGCAGAATCGTTCAGAATTGAAATTTTTTATGTTTTTCTACTCCTCTCATGAGCCCAAGCAAGACTCTAAAAGGAAGAGCTTGCAACTACTTTACTTTTGTAGAAAATTCAAAACATTCATTATTCAATAGAGCTCAATAGCAAAAAGCAGCGTTTTGAATGAACAATCACATTTCTTGGTAGAATCGTGCAGGATTTAAATTTTTGATGTTTTTCTACTCCTCGCAACAGCCCAAACAAGTTTCTAAAAAGATAAGTTTGCAACTACTTTACTTTTGTAGAGAATTCAAAACATTCCTTATTCAATAGGGCCCAATAGCAAAAAGCAGCAGTTTGAATTAACACTCACATTTCTTGTTAGAATCATGCAGGATTGAAATTTTTAACGTTTTTCTACTCCTCTCATGAGCCCAAACAAGACTCTAAAAGGATGAGCTTGCAAGTACTTTACTTTTGGAGAAAATTCAAAACATTCATTATTCAATAGGGCCCAATAGCAAAAAACAGCGTTTTGAAAGAACAATCACATTGCTTTGAAGAATCGTGTAGGATTGAAATTTTTGATGTTTTTCTACTCCTTTCATGAGCCCAAACAAGACTCTAAAAGGAAGAGCTTGCAAGTACTTTACTTTTGGAGAAAATTCAAAACATTCATTATTCAATAGGGCCCAATAGCAAAAAACAGCATTTTGAAAGAACAATCACATTTCTTGGTAGAATCATGCAGGATTGAAATTTTTGTTGTTTTCCTTCTCCTTTCATGAGCCCAAACAAGACTCTAGAATGATGAGTTTGCAATTACTTTACTTTTGGAGAAAATTCAAAACATTCATTATCCAATAGGGCCCAATAGCAAAAAGCAGCCGTTTGAAAAAACATTCACATCTCTTGGTAGAATCGTTCAGGATTGAAATTTTTGATGTTTTTCTACTCCTCTCAACAGCCCAAACAAGTCTCTGAAAGGATTAGTTTGCAACTACTTTACTTTTGGAGAAAATTCAAAACATTCATTATTCAATAGGGCCCAAGAGCAAAAAGCAGCAGTTTGAAAAAACACTCACATCTCTTGGTAGAATCGTTCAGGATGGAAATTTTTGTTGTTTTTCTACTCCTCTCAGCAGCCCAAACAATTCTCTAAGAGGATGAGTTTGCAACTACTTTACTTTTGGAGAAAATTCAAAACATTCATTATTCAATAGGGCCCAATAGCAAAATGCAGCGGTTTGAATGAACACTCACATTTCTTGGTAGAATCATGCAGGATTGAAATTTTTGACGTTTTTCTACTCCTCTCAGCAGCCCAAACAAGACTCTAGAAGAATGAGTTTGCAACTACTTTACTTTTGGAGAAAATTCAAAACATTCATTATTCAATGGGGCCCAATAGCAAAAAGCAGCGGTTTGAATGAACACTCACATCTCTTGGTAGAATCGTTCAGGATGGAAATTTTTGTTGTTTTTCTACTCCTCTCAACAGCCCAAACATGTCTCTAAAAGGATGAGTTTGCAACTACTTTACTTCTGGAGAGTATTCAAAACATTCATTATTCAATAGGGCTCCATTGTAAAAAGCAGCGGTTTGAATGAACACTCATATTTCTTGGTAGAATCATGCAGGATTTAAATTTTTGACGTTTTTCTACTCCTCTCATGAGCTCAAACAAGACTCTAGAAGGATTAGTTTGTAACTACTTTACTTTTGAAGAAAATTCAAAACATTCATTATTCAATGGGGCCCAATAACAAAAAGCAGCGGTTTGAATGCACACTCACATTTCTTGGTAGAATCGTTAAGGATTGAAATTTTTTATGTTTTTCTACTCCTCTCATGAGCCCAAACAAGAGCCTAAAAGGCTGAGCTTGCAACTACTTTATTTTTAGAATAAATTCAAAACATTCATTATTCAATGGAGCCCAATAGCAAAAAGCAGCATTTTGAATGAACAATCACATTTCTTGGTAGAATCGTGCAGGATTTAAATTTTTGATGTTTTTCTTCTCCCCTCATGAGCCCAAACAAGACTCTAGAAGGATGAGTTTGCAACTACTTTACTTTTGGAGAAAATTCAAAACATTCATTATTCAATCGGGCCCAATTGTCATGGTCACGTGTCTCTGGACGCAGATGATACCGCAAGGCGAACCCATAACACACGTGACCCTGGATACACCGCCTCCAGTGGGGCGCATTTAAATAATAAAAACGTGCAGGTGGATACGCCGCCTCCACCTGGCGAATTTAGGTATTACACGTTATACATACAATACTCAAATAATAAAGGGGGAACCTGGGAAACTTTAACAATGTTGGGCCCTGCAATAGGGAAAAGGGAATTGGAGACCTCCTGAGCTCCCCTGAGCCAGTGTCCCTGCACTCCTAACGTTCCCTATGCCGGTTTCGCACCGGGCGCCTCACGCGTACCTCAACGTCCTAGCTCGCCTAGACCCTAAACCCTCACTAGGGAATAGGTCGGTGCGGAAACTAATCCCACCACTGCACTAATAACACACATGAGGAAAGAGACAATACAGGGGAAACACCACTTAGCTTTGCTCTGTTGCGTGCGCTCCTAGCAACAGAGCCCTCCACCTGAGTGCATCTTCTCCTTCACCTGGATCCATCACCATAACAGGATCCTTCACCTTAGTGCAGCCTTGGAGCAGAGTCCAACACCAGCTGCAGCTGCTTAGAACCAGAGTCCCAAGGAAGTATCCAGCTTCTGCCACGAAGTCAAGCATGCTTGAGTCCAGCTCAGCGGCCAAGTCCCACATGGTGAGTGCCATTCTCCATAGTAGCCACTCCACCAGACCATGCAGACACTTCCCGCTGACTCCATCACTGCGACTCCACCACGCCATGCCAGCCCTTCGTCCAGACACCATAGCTGCAACACGTCCCCCCTGGCTAAGCTGCGCAGGACTCCTCACCACCTCCATTCCTCCAGGCTCTCCAACTCAGAGTGAAAACAATCTCACAATATCACAGGCAGTGATTGCACACCTCTAGCACACCTTTATAGGGTGTCACACCTAATACCTAATTAAGTGCACAAAAACCCAAAGTGCAATACCACAACCACCACCGGGGACAGTCAAAACACCTTTGAACTTAACTAAAGTAAAAAAAGTTCACTTTGTGCTTTTAATACCGCCAGATCCAACACTGGATCATGACACCAATAGTAAAAAGCAGCGTTTTGAATGAACAATCACATTTCTTGTTAGAATCATGCAGGATTGAAATTTTTGATATTTTCTTCTCCCCTCATGAGCCCGAACATGCCTCTAGAAGGATGAGTTTGCAAGTACTTTACTTTTGGAGAAAATTCAAAACATTCATTATTCAATAGGGCACAATAGCAAAAAGCAGCGGCTTGAATGAACACTCACATCTCTTGGTAGAATCATTCAGGATGGAAATTTTTGTTGTTTTTCTACTCCTCTCAACAGCCCAAACAAGTGTCTAAAAGGATGAGTTTGCAACTACTTTACTTTTGGAGAAAATTCAAAACATACATTATTCAATAGGGCCCAAAAGGAAAAAGAAGCGGTTTGAATGAACACTCACATTTCTTGGTAGAATCATGCAGGATTGAAATTTTTGACGTTTTTCTACTCCTCTCATCAGCCCAAACAAGAGACTAGAAGGATGAGTTTGCAACTACTTTACTTTTGGAGAAAATTCAAAACATTCATTATTCAATGGGGCCCAATAGTAAAAAGCAGCGGTTTGAATGCACACTCACATCTCTTGGTATAATCGTTCAGGATTGAAATTTTTTATGTTTTTCTATTCCTCTCATGAGCCCAAGCAAGACTCTAAAAGGAAGAGTTTGCAACTACTTTACTTTTGTAGAAAATTCAAAACATTCATTATTCAATAGAGCTCAATAGCAAAAAGCAGCGTTTTGAATGAACAATCACATTTGTTGGTAGAATCGTGCAGGATTTAAATTTTTGATGTTTTTCTACTCCTCGCAACAGCACAAACAAGTTTCTAAAAGGATAAGCTTGCAACTACTTTACTTTTGTAGAGAATTCAAAACATTCCTTATTCAATAGGCCCCAATAGCAAAAAGCAGCGGTTTGAATTAACACTCACATTTCTTGTTAGAATCATGCAGGATTGAAATTCTTAACGTTTTTCTACTCCTCTCATGAGCCCAAACAAGACTCTAAAAGGATAAGCTTGCAAGTACTTTAATTTTGGAGAAAATTCAAAACATTCATTATTCAATAGGGCCCAATAGCGAAAAACAGCGTTTTGAAAGAACAATCACATTTCTTTGAAGAATCGTGTAGGATTGAAATTTTTGATGTTTTTCTACTCCTTTCAACAGCCCAAACAAGTTTCTAAAAGGATGAGTTTGCAAATACTTTACTTTTGGAGAAACTTCAAAATATTTATTATTTAATAGGGCCCAATAGCAAAGAGCAGTGGTTTGAATGAACACTCACATTTCTTGGTAGAATAGTGCAGGATTGAAATTTTTGACGTTTTTCTACTCCACTCATAAGCCCAAACAAGACTCTAGAAGGATGAGTTTGCAACTACTTTATATTTGGAGAAAATTCAAAACATTCATTATTCAATTGGGCCCAATAGCAAAAAGTAGCGGTTTGAATGAACACTAACATTTCTTGGTAGAATCATGCAGGATTGAAATTTTTGTTGTTTTTCTTCTCCTTTCATGAGAGCAAACAAGACTCTAGAAGGATGAGTTTGCAATTACTTTACTTTTGGTGAAAATTCAAAACATTCATTATTCAATAGGGCCCAATAGCAAAAAGCAGCCGTTTGAAAAAACACTCACATCTCTTGGTAGAATCGTTCAGGATTGAAATTTTTGATGTTTTTCTTCTCCCCTCATGAGCCCAAACAAGACTCTAGAAAGATGAGTTTGCAACTACTTTACTTTTGGAGAAAATTCAAAACATTCATTATTCAATGGGGCCCAATAGCAAAAAGCAGCGGTTTGAATGAACACTCACATCTCTTGGTAGAATCGTTCAGGATGGAAATTTTTGTTGTTTTTCTACTCCTCTCAACAGCCCAAACAAGTCTCTAAAAGGATGAGTTTGCAACTACTTTACTTCTGGAGAGTATTCAAAACATTCATTATTCCATAGGGCCCAATAGCAAAAAGCAGCGGTTTGAATGAACACTCACATTTCTTGGTAGAATCATGCAGGATTTAAATTTTTGACGTTTTTCTACTCCTCTCATGAGCTCAAACAAGACTCTAGAAGGATGAGTTTGCAAACTACTTTACTTTTGGAGAAAATTCAAAACATTCATTATTCAATGGGGCCCAATAGCAAAAAGCAGCGGTTTGAATGAACACTCATATTTCTTGGTAGAATCGTTAAGGATTGAAATTTTTTATGTTTTTCTACTCCACTCATGAGCCCAAACAAGACTCTAGAAGGATGAGTTTGCAACTACTTTGCTTTTGGAGAAAATTCAAAACATTCATTATTCAATAGGGCCCAATAGCAAAAAGCAGGGGTTTGAATGAACACTCACATCTCTTGGTAGAATCGTTCAGGATGGAAATTTTTGTTGTTTTTCTACTCCTCTCAACAGCCCAAACAAAATTCTAAAAGGATGAGTTTGCAACTACTTTACTTTTGGAGAAAATTCAAAACATACATTATTCAATAGGGCCCAAGAGGAAAAAGAAGCGGTTTGAATGAACACTCACATTTCTTGGTAGAATCATGCAGGATTGAAATTTTTGACGTTTTTATATTCCTCTCATGAGCCCAAACAAGACTCTAGAAGGATGAGTTTGCAACTACTTTACTTTTGTAGAGAATTCAAAACATTCCTTATTCAATAGGCCCCAATAGCAAAAAGCAGCGGTTTGAATTAACACTCACATTTCTTGTTAGAATCATGCAGGATTGAAATTTTTAACGTTTTTCTACTCCTCTCATGAGCTCAAACAAGACTCTAAAAGGATAAGCTTGCAAGTACTTTAATTTTGGAGAAAATTCAAAACATTCATTATTCAATAGGGCCCAATAGCGAAAAACAGCGTTTTGAAAGAACAATCACATTTCTTTGAAGAATCGTGTAGGATTGAAATTTTTGATGTTTTTCTACTCCTTTCAACAGCCCAAACAAGTTTCTAAAAGGATGAGTTTGCAAATACTTTACTTTTGGAGAAACTTCAAAATATTTATTATTTAATAGGGCCCAATAGCAAAGAGCAGTGGTTTGAATGAACACTCACATTTCTTGGTAGAATAGTGCAGGATTGAAATTTTTGACGTTTTTCTACTCCACTCATAAGCCCAAACAAGACTCTAGAAGGATGAGTTTGCAACTACTTTATATTTAGAGAAAATTCAAAACATTCATTATTCAATTGGGCCCAATAGCAAAAAGTAGCGGTTTGAATGAACACTAACATTTCTTGGTAGAATCATGCAGGATTGAAATTTTTGTTGTTTTTCTTCTCCTTTCATGAGAGCAAACAAGACTCTAGAAGGATGAGTTTGCAATTACTTTACTTTTGGAGAAAATTCAAAACATTCATTATTCAATAGGGCCCAATAGCAAAAAGCAGCCGTTTGAAAAAACACTCACATCTCTTGGTAGAATCGTTCAGGATTGAAATTTTTGATGTTTTTCTTCTCCCCTCATGAGCCCAAACAAGACTCTAGAAAGATGAGTTTGCAACTACTTTACTTTTGGAGAAAATTCAAAATATTCATTATTCAATGGGGCCCAATAGTAAAAAGCAGCGGTTTGAATGAACACTCATATTTCTTGGTAGAATCGTTAAGGATTGAAATTTTTTATGTTTTTCTACTCCACTCATGAGCCCAAACAAGACTCTAGAAGGATGAGTTTGCAACTACTTTACTTTTGGAGAAAATTCAAAACATTCATTATTCAATAGGGCCCAATAGCAAAAAGCAGGGGTTTGAATGAACACTCACATCTCTTGGTAGAATCGTTCAGGATGGAAATTTTTGTTGGTTTTCTACTCCTCTCAACAGCCCAAACAAAATTCTAAAAGGATGAGTTTGCAACTACTTTACTTTTGGAGAAAATTCAAAACATACATTATTCAATAGGGCCCAAGAGGAATAAGAAGCGGTTTGAATGAACACTCACATTTCTTGGTAGAATCATGCAGGATTGAAATTTTTGACGTTTTTATATTCCTCTCATGAGCCCAAACAAGACTCTAGAAGGATGAGTTTGCAACTACTTTACTTTTGGAGAAAATTCAAAACATTCATTATTCAATGGGGCCCAATAGCAAAAAAGCAGTGGTTTGAATGCACACTCACATCTCTTGGTAGAATCGTTCAGGATTGAAATTTTTTATGTTTTTCTACTCCTCTCATGAGCCCAAGCAAGACTCTAAAAGGAAGAGCTTGCAACTACTTTACTTTTGTAGAAAATTCAAAACATTCATTATTCAATAGAGCTCAATAGCAAAAAGCAGCGTTTTGAATGAACAATCACATTTCTTGGTAGAATCGTGCAGGATTTAAATTTTTGATGTTTTTCTACTCCTCGCAACAGCCCAAACAAGTTTCTAAAAGGATAAGTTTGCAACTACTTTACTTTTGTAGAGAATTCAAAACATTCCTTATTCAATAGGGCCCAATAGCAAAAAGCAGCGGTTTGAATTAACACTCACATTTCTTGTTAGAATCATGCAGGATTTAAATTTTTAACGTTTTTCTACTCCTCTCATGAGCCCAAACAAGACACTAAAAGGATGAGCTTGCAAGTTCTTTACTTTTGGAGAAAATTCAAAACATTCATTATTCAATAGGGCCCAATAGCAAAAAACAGCGTTTTGAAAGAACAACCACATTTCTTTGAAGAATCGTGTAGGATTGAAATTTTTGATGTTTTTCAACTCCTTTCAACAGCCCAAACAAGTTTCTAAAAGGATGAGTTTACAAATACTTTACTTTTGGAGAAACTTCAAAACATTCATTATTTAATAGGGCCCAATAGCAAAGAGCAGTGGTTTGAATGAACACTCACATTTCTTGGTAGAATAGTGCAGGATTGAAATTTTTGACGTTTTTCTACTCCACTCATGAGCCCAAACAAGACTCTAGAAGGATGAGTTTGCAACTACTTTATATTTGGAGAAAATTCAAAACATTCATTATTCAATTGGGCCCAATAGCAAAAAGTAGCGGTTTGAATGAACACTAAAATTTCTTGGTAGAATCATGCAGGATTGAAATTTTTGTTGTTTTTCTTCTCCTTTCATGAGAGCAAACAAGACTCTAGAAGGATGAGTTTGCAATTACTTTACTTTTGGAGAAAATTCAAAACATTCATTATTCAATAGGGCCCAATAGCAAAAAGCAGCCGTTTGAAAAAACACTCACATCTCTTGGTAGAATCGTTCAGGATTGAAATTTTTGATGTTTTTCTTCTCCCCTCATGAGCCCAAACAAGACTCTAGAAAGATGAGTTTGCAACTACTTTACTTTTGGAGAAAATTCAAAACATTCATTATTCAATGGGGCCCAATAGCAAAAAGCAGCGGTTTGAATGAACACTCACATCTCTTGGTAGAATCGTTCAGGATGGAAATTTTTGTTGTTTTTCTACTCCTCTCAACAGCCCAAACAAGTCTCTAAAAGGATGAGTTTGCAACTACTTTACTTCTGGAGAGTATTCAAAACATTCATTATTCCATAGGGCCCAATAGCAAAAAGCAGCGGTTTGAATGAACACTCACATTTCTTGGTAGAATCATGCAGGATTTAAATTTTTGACGTTTTTCTACTCCTCTCATGAGCTCAAACAAGACTCTAGAAGGATGAGTTTGCAAACTACTTTACTTTTGGAGAAAATTCAAAACATTCATTATTCAATGGGGCCCAATAGTAAAAAGCAGCGGTTTGAATGAACACTCATATTTCTTGGTAGAATCGTTAAGGATTGAAATTTTTTATGTTTTTCTACTCCACTCATGAGCCCAAATAAGACTCTAGAAGGATGAGTTTGCAACTACTTTACTTTTGGAGAAAATTCAAAACATTCATTATTCAATAGGGCCCAATAGCAAAAAGCAGGGGTTTGAATGAACACTCACGTCTCTTGGTAGAATCGTTCAGGATGGAAATTTTTGTTGGTTTTCTACTCCTCTCAACAGCCCAAACAAAATTCTAAAAGGATGAGTTTGCAACTACTTTACTTTTGGAGAAACTTCAAAACATACATTATTCAATAGGGCCCAAGAGGAATAAGAAGCGGTTTGAATGAACACTCACATTTCTTGGTAGAATCATGCAGGATTGAAATTTTTGACGTTTTTATATTCCTCTCATGAGCCCAAACAAGACTCTAGAAGGATGAGTTTGCAACTACTTTACTTTTGGAGAAAATTCAAAACATTCATTATTCAATGGGGCCCAATAGCAAAAAAGCAGTGGTTTGAATGCACACTCACATCTCTTGGTAGAATCGTTCAGGATTGAAATTTTTTATGTTTTTCTACTCCTCTCATGAGCCCAAGCAAGACTCTAAAAGGAAGAGCTTGCAACTACTTTACTTTTGTAGAAAATTCAAAACATTCATTATTCAATAGAGCTCAATAGCAAAAAGCAGCGTTTTGAATGAACAATCACATTTCTTGGTAGAATCGTGCAGGATTTAAATTTTTGATGTTTTTCTACTCCTCGCAACAGCCCAAACAAGTTTCTAAAAGGATAAGTTTGCAACTACTTTACTTTTGTAGAGAATTCAAAACATTCCTTATTCAATAGGGCCCAATAGCAAAAAGCAGCGGTTTGAATTAACACTCACATTTCTTGTTAGAATCATGCAGGATTTAAATTTTTAACGTTTTTCTACTCCTCTCATGAGCCCAAACAAGACATTAAAAGGATGAGCTTGCAAGTTCTTTACTTTTGGAGAAAATTCAAAACATTCATTATTCAATAGGGCCCAATAGCAAAAAACAGCGTTTTGAAAGAACAATCACATTTCTTTGAAGAATCGTGTAGGATTGAAATTTTTGATGTTTTTCAACTCCTTTCAACAGCCCAAACAAGTTTCTAAAAGGATGAGTTTACAAATACTTTACTTTTGGAGAAACTTCAAAACATTCATTATTTAATAGGGCCCAATAGCAAAGAGCAGTGGTTTGAATGAACACTCACATTTCTTGGTAGAATAGTGCAGGATTGAAATTTTTGACGTTTTTCTACTCCACTCATGAGCCCAAACAAGACGCTAGAAGGATGAGTTTGCAACTACTTTATATTTGGAGAAAATTCAAAACATTCATTATTCAATTGGGCCCAATAGCAAAAAGTAGCGGTTTGAATGAACACTAAAATTTCTTGGTAGAATCATGCAGGATTGAAATTTTTGTTGTTTTTCTTCTTTCATGAGCCCAAACAAGACTCTAGAAGGATGAGTTTGCAATTTCTTTACTTTTGGAGAAAATTCAAAACATTCATTATTCAATAGGGCCCAATAGCAAAAAGCAGCCGTTTGAAAAAACACTCACATCTCTTGGTAGAATCGTTCAGGATTGAAATTTTTGATGTTTTTCTACTCCTCTCAACAGCCCAAACAAGTCTCTGAAAGGATTGGTTTGCAACTACTTTACTTTTGGAGAAAATTCAAAACATTCATTATTCAATAGGGCCCAATAGCAAAAAGCAGCAGTTTGAAAAAACACTCACATCTCTTGGTAGAATTGTTCAGGATGGAAATTTTTGTTGTTTTTCTACCCCTCTCAGTAGCCCAAACAATTCTCTAAGAGGATGAGCTTGCAACTACTTTACTTTTGGAGAAAATTCAAAACATTCATTATTCAATAGGGCCCAATAGCAAAAAGCAGCGGTTTGAATGAACACTCACATCTCTTGGTAGAATCGTTCAGGATGGAAATTTCTGTTGTTTTTCTACTCCTCTCAAAAGCCCAAACAAGTCTCTAAAAGGATGAGTTTGCAACTACTTTACTTTTGGAGAGTATTCAAAACATTCATTATTCAATAGGGCCCAATAGCAAAAAGCAGCAGTTTGAATGAACACTCACATTTCTTGGTAGAATCATGCAGGATTTAAATTTTTGACGTTTTTCTACTCCTCTCATGAGCTCAAATAAGACTCTAGAAGGATGAGTTTGCAAACTACTTTACTTTTGGAGAAAATTCAAAACATTCATTATTCAATAGGGCCCACTAGCAAAAAGCAGCGGTTTGAATGAACACTCACTTTTCTTGGTAGAATAATGCAGAATTGAAATTTTTGACGTTTTTCTACTCCTCTCATGAGCGCAAACAAGACTCTAGAAGGATGAGTTTGCAACTACTTTACTTTTGGAGAAAATTCAACACATTCATTATTCAATGAGGCCCAATAGCAGAAAGCAGCAGTTTGAATGAACACTCACATCTCTTGGTAGAATCGTTCAGGATTGAAATTTTTTATGTTTTTCTACTCCTCTCATGAACCCAAGCAAGACTCTAAAAGGAAGAGCTTGCAACTACTTTACTTTTGTAGAAAATTCAAAACATTCATTATTCAATAGAGCTCAATAGCAAAAAGCAGCGTTTTGAATGAACAATCACATTTCTTGGTAGAATCGTGCAGGATTTAAATTTTTGATGTTTTTCTACTCCTCGCAACAGCCCAAGCAAGTTTCTAAAAGGATAAGTTTGCAACTACTTTACTTTTGTAGAGAATTCAAAACATTCCTTATTCAATAGGGCCCAATAGGAAAAAACAGCATTTTGAAAGAACAATCACATTTCTTGGTAGAATCATGCAGGATTGAAATTTTTGTTGTTTTTCTTCTCCTTTCATGAGCCCAAACAAGACTCTAGAAGGATGAGTTTGCAATTACTTTACTTTTGGAGAAAATTCAAAAAATTCATTATTCAATAGCGCCCAATAGCAAAAAGCAGCCGTTTGAAAAAACACTCACATCTCTTGGTAGAATTGTTCAGGATTGAAATTTTTGATGTTTTTCTACTCCTCTCAACAGCCCAAACAAGTCTCTGAAAGGATTAGTTTGCAACTACTTTACTTTTGGAGAAAATTAAAAACATTCATTATTCAATAGGGCCCAATAGCAAAAAGCAGCAGTTTGAAAAAACACTCACATCTCTTGGTAGAATCGTTCAGGATGGAAATTTTTGTTGTTTTTCTACTCCTCTCAACAGCCCAAACAATTCTCTAAGAGGATGAGTTTACAACTACTTTACCTTTGGAGAAAATTCAAAACATTCATTATTCAATAGGGCCCAATAGCAAAAAGCAGCGGTTTGAATGAACACTCACATCTCTTAGTAGAATCGTTCAGGATGGAAATTTCTGTTGTTTTTCTACTCTCAACAGCCCAAACAAGTCTCTAAAAGGATGAGTTTGCAACTACTTTACTTTTGGAGAGTATTCAAAACATTCATTATTCAATAGGGCCCAATAGCAAAATGCAGCGGTTTGAATGAACACTCACATTTCTTGGTAGAATCATGCAGGATTGAAATTTTTGACGTTTTTCTACTCCTCTCAGCAGCCCAAACAAGACTCTAGAAGAATGAGTTTGCAACTACTTTACTTTTGGAGAAAATTCAAAACATTCATTATTCAATGGTGCCCAATAGCAAAAAGCAGCGGTTTGAAAGAACACTAACATTTCTTGGTAGAATCATGCAGGATTGAAATTTTTGTTGTTTTTCTTCTCCTTTCATGAGCCCAAACAAGACTATAGAAGGAAGAGTTTGCAATTACTTTACTTTTGGAGAAAATTCAAAACATTCATTGTTCAATAGGGCCCACTAGCAAAAAGCAGCGGTTTGAATGAACACTCACTTTTCTTGGTAGAATCATGAAGAATTGAAATTTTGACGTTTTTCTACTCCTCTCATGAGCCCAAACAAGACTCTAGAAGGATGAGTTTGCAGCTACTTTACTTTTGGAGAAAATTCAACACATTCATTATTCAATGGGGCCCAAAAGCAGAAAGCAGCAGTTTGAATGAACACTCACATCTCTTGGCAGAATCGTTCAGAATTGAAATTTTTTATGTTTTTCTACTCCTCTCATGAGCCCAAGCAAGACTCTAAAAGGAAGAGCTTGCAACTACTTTACTTTTGTAGAAAATTCAAAACATTCATTATTCAATAGAGCTCAATATCAAAAAGCAGCGTTTTGAATGAACAATCACATTTCTTGGTAGAATCGTGCAGGATTTAAATTTTTGATGTTTTTCTACTCCTCGCAACAGCCCAAACAAGTTTCTAAAAAGATAAGTTTGCAACTACTTTACTTTTGTAGAGAATTCAAAACATTCCTTATTCAATAGGGCCCAATAGCAAAAAGCAGCAGTTTGAATTAACACTCACATTTCTTGTTAGAATCATGCAGGATTGAAATTTTTAACGTTTTTCTACTCCTCTCATGAGCCCAAACAAGACTCTAAAAGGATGAGTTTGCAAGTACTTTACTTTTGGAGAAAATTCAAAACATTCATTATTCAATAGGGCCCAATAGCAAAAAACAGCGTTTTGAAAGAACAATCACATTGCTTTGAAGAATCGTGTAGGATTGAAATTTTTGATGTTTTTCTACTCCTTTCATGAGCCCAAACAAGACTCTAAAAGGAAGAGCTTGCAAGTACTTTACTTTTGGAGAAAATTCAAAACATTCATTATTCAATAGGGCCCAATAGCAAAAAACAGCATTTTGAAAGAACAATCACATTTCTTGGTAGAATCATGCAGGATTGAATTTTTTGTTGTTTTTCTTCTCCTTTCATGAGCCCAAACAAGACTCTAGAATGATGAGTTTGCAATTACTTTACTTTTGGAGAAAATTCAAAGCATTCATTATTCAATAGGGCCCAATAGCAAAAAGCAGCCGTTTGAAAAAACACTCACATCTCTTGGTAGAATCGTTCAGGATTGAAATTTTTGATGTTTTTCTACTCCTCTCAACAGCCCAAACAAGTCTCTGAAAGGATTAGTTTGCAACTACTTTACTTTTGGAGAAAATTCAAAACATTCATTATTCAATAGGGCCCAAGAGCAAAAAGCAGCAGTTTGAAAAAACACTCACATCTCTTGGTAGAATCGTTCAGGATGGAAATTTTTGTTGTTTTTCTACTCCTCTCAGCAGCCCAAACAATTCTCTAAGAGGATGAGTTTGCAACTACTTTACTTTTGGAGAAAATTCAAAACATTCATTATTCAATAGGGCCCAATAGCAAAATGCAGCGGTTTGAATGAACACTCACATTTCTTGGTAGAATCATGCAGGATTGAAATTTTTGACGTTTTTCTACTCCTCTCAGCAGCCCAAACAAGACTCTAGAAGAATGAGTTTGCAACTACTTTACTTTTGGAGAAAATTCAAAACATTCATTATTCAATGGGGCCCAATAGCAAAAAGCAGCGGTTTGAATGAACACTCACATCTCTTGGTAGAATCGTTCAGGATGGAAATTTTTGTTGTTTTTCTACTCCTCTCAACAGCCCAAACATGTCTCTAAAAGGATGAGTTTGCAACTACTTTACTTCTGGAGAGTATTCAAAACATTCATTATTCAATAGGGCCCTATTGTAAAAAGCAGCGGTTTGAATGAACACTCACATTTCTTGGTAGAATCATGCAGGATTTAAATTTTTGACGTTTTTCTACTCCTCTCATGAGCTCAAACAAGACTCTAGAAGGATTAGTTTGTAACTACTTTACTTTTGAAGAAAATTGAAAACATTCATTATTCAATGGGGCCCTATAACAAAAAGCAGCGGTTTGAATGCACACTCACATTTCTTGGTAGAATCGTTAAGGATTGAAATTTTTTATGTTTTTCTACTCCTCTCATGAGCCCAAACAAGAACCTAAAAGGCTGAGCTTGCAACTACTTTATTTTTAGAATAAATTCAAAACATTCATTATTCAATGGAGCCCAATAGCAAAAAGCAGCATTTTGAATGAACAATCACATTTCTTGGTAGAATCGTGCAGGATTTAAATTTTTGATGTTTTTCTTCTCCCCTCATGAGCCCAAACAAGACTCTAGAAGGATGAGTTTGCAACTACTTTACTTTTGGAGAAAATTCAAAACATTCATTATTCAATAGGGCCCAATTGTCATGGTCACGTGTCTCTGGACGCAGATGATACCGCAAGGCGAACCCATAACACACGTGACCCTGGATACACCGCCTCCAGTGGGGCGCATTTAAATAATAAAAACGTGCAGGTGGATACGCCGCCTCCACCTGGCGAATTTAGGTATTACACGTTATACATACAATAATCAAATAATAAAGGGGGAACCTGGGAAACTTTAACAATGGTGGGCCCTGCAATAGGGAAAAGGGAATTGGAGACCTCCTGAGCTCCCCTGAGCCAGTGTCCCTGCACTCCTAACGTTCCCTATGCCGGTTTCGCACCGGGCGCCTCACGCGTACCTCAACGTCCTAGCTCGCCCAGACCCTAAACCCTAACTAGGGAATAGGTCGGTGCGGAAACTAATCCCACCACTGCACTAATAACACACATGAGGAAAGAGACAATACAGGGGAAACACCACTTAGCTTTGCTCTGTTGCGTGCGCTCCTAGCAACAGAGCCCTCCACCTGAGTGCATCTTCTCCTTCACCTGGATCCATCACCATAACAGGATCCTTCACCTTAGTGCAGCCTTGGAGCAGAGTCCAACACCAGCTGCAGCTGCTTAGAACCAGAGTCCCAAGGAAGTATCCAGCTTCTGCCACGAAGTCAAGCATGCTTGAGTCCAGCTCAGCGGCCAAGTCCCACATGGTGAGTGCCATTCTCCATAGTAGCCACTCCACCAGACCATGCAGACACTTCCCGCTGACTCCATCACTGCGACTCCACCACGCCATGCCAGCCCTTCGTCCAGACACCATAGCTGCAACACGTCCCCCCTGGCTAAGCTGCGCAGGACTCCTCACCAGCTCCATTCCTCCAGGCTCTCCAACTCAGAATGAAAACAATCTCACAATATCACAGGCAGTGATTGCACACCTCTAGCACACCTTTATAGGGTGTCACACCTAATACCTAATTAAGTGCACAAAAACCCAAAGTGCAATACCACAACCACCACCGGGGACAGTCAAAACACCTTTGAACTTAACTAAAGTAAAAAAAGTTCACTTTGTGCTTTTAATACCGCCAGATCCAACACTGGATCATGACACCAATAGTAAAAAGCAGCGTTTTGAATGAACAATCACATTTCTTGGTAGAATCGTGCAGGATTGAAATTTTTTTATGTTTTTCTACTCCTCTCATGAGCCCAAGCAAGACTCTAAAAGGATGAGCTTGCAACTACTTTACTTTTGGAGAAAATTCAAAACATTCATTATTCAATAGAGCACAATAGCAAAAAGCAGCATTTTGAATGAACTGACATTTCTTGGTAGAATCATGCAGGATTGAAATTTTTGATTTTTTTACTCCTCTCAACAGCCCAAACAAGTTTCTAAAAGGATGAGTTTGCAACTACTTTACTTTTGGAGAAAATTCAAAACATTCATTATTCAATAGGGCCCCAAAATAGCAAAAACCAGCGGTTTGAATGAACACTCACATTTCTTGGTAGAATCGTGCAGGATTGAAATTTTTGATGTTTTTTTACTCCTCTCAACAGCCCAAGCAAGTTTCTAAAAGGATGAGTTTGCAACTACTTTACTTTTGGAGAAAATTCAAAACATTCATTATTCAATAGAGTCCATTAGCAAAAACCAGCGGTTTGAAAGAACAATCACATTTCTTGGTAGAATCGTGCAAGATTGAAATTTTTTTATGTTTTTCTACTCCTCTCAACAGCCCAAACAAGTTTCTAAAAGGATGAGTTTGCAACTACTTTTCTTTTGGAGAAAATTCAAAACATTCATTATTCAATAGAGCCCAATAGCAAAAACCAGCGGTTTGAATGAACATTCACATTTCTTGATAGAATCGTGCAGGATTGAAATTTTTTTATGTTTTTCTACTCCTCTCATGAGCCCAAGCAAGACTCTAAAAGGATGAGCTTGCAACTACTTTACTTTTGGAGGAAATTCAAAACATTCATTATTCAATAGAGCACAATAGCAAAAAGCAGCGTTTTGAATGAACTCACATTTCTTGGTAGAATCATGCAGGATTGAAATTTTTGATTTTTTTTACTCCTCTCAACAGCCTAAACAAGTTTCTAAAAGGATGAGTTTGCAACTACTTTACTTTTGAAGAAAATTCAAAACATTCATTATTCAATAGAGCCCAATAGCAAAAACCAGCGGTTTGAAAGAACAATCACATTTCTTGGTAGAATCGTGCAGGATTGAAATTTTTGATGTTTTTTTACTCCTCTCAACAGCCCAAACAAGTTTCTAAAAGGATGAGTTTGCAACTAATTTACTTTTGGAGAAAATTCAAAACATTCATTATTCAATAAGGCCCAAAATAGCAAAAACCAGCGGTTTCAATGAACTCACGTTTCTTGGTAGAATCGTGCAGGATTGAAATTTTTGATGTTTTTTTACTCCTCTCAACAGCCCAAACAAGTTTCTAAAAGGATGAGTTTGCAACTACTTTACTTTTGAAGAAAATTCAAAACATTCATTATTCAATAGAGCCCAATAGCAAAAACCAGCGGTTTGAATGAACAATCACATTTCTTGGTAGAATCATGCAGGATTGAAATTTTTGATGTTTTTTTACTCCTCTCAACAGCCCAAACAAGTTTCTAAAAGGATGAGTTTGCAACTACTTTAATTTGGAGAAAATTCAAAACATTCATTATTCAATAGGGCCCAAAATAGCAAAAAACAGCGGTTTGAATGAACACTCACATTTCTTGGTAGAATCGTGCAGGAGTGAAATTTTTGATGTTTTTCTACTCCTCTCATGAGCCTAAGCAAGACTCTAAAAGGATGAGTTTGCAACTACTTTACTCTTGGAGAAAATTCAAAACATTCATTATTCAATAAGGCCCAAAATGGCAAAAACCAGCGGTTTGAATAAACACTCACATTTCTTTGTAGAATCGTGCAGGATTGAAATTTTTGATGTTTTTCTACTCCTCTCAACAGCCCAAACAAGTTTCTAAAAGGATGAGTTTGCAACTACTTTACTTTTGGAGAAAATTCAAAACATTCATTATTCAATAGAGCCCAATAGCAAAAACCAGCGGTTTGAATGAACATTCACATTTCTTGGTAGAATCGTGCAGGATTGAAATTTTTGAAGTTTTTTTACTCCTCTCAACAGCCCAAGCAAGTTTCTAAAAGGATGAGTTTGCAACTACTTTACTTTTGGAGAAAATTCAAAACATTCATTATTCAATAGAGCCCATTAGCAAAAACCAGCGGTTTGAAAGAACAATCACATTTCTTGGTAGAATCGTGCAGGATTGAAATTTTGATGTTTTTTTACTCCTCTCAACAGCCCAAACAAGTTTCTAAAAGGATGAATTTGCAACTACTTTACTTTTGAAGAAAATTCAAAACATTCATTATTCAATAGAGCCCAATAGCAAAAAGCAGCGGTTTGAATGAACAATCACATTTCTTGGTAGAATCGTGCAGGATTGAAATTTTTGATGTTTTTTTACTCCTCTCAACAGCCCAAACAAGTTTCTAAAAGGATGAGTTTGCAACTACTTTAATTTGGAGAAAATTCAAAACATTCATTATTCAATAGAGGCCAATAGCAAAAAGCAGCGTTTTGAATGAACAATCACATTTCTTGGTAGAATCGTGCAGGATTGAAATTTTTGATGTTTTTCTACTCCTCTCAACAGCCCAAACAAGTTTCTAAAAGGATGAGTTTGCAACTACTTTTCTTTTGCAGAAAATTCAAAACATTCATTATTCAATAGGGCCCAAAATAGAAAAAACCAGCAGTTTGAATGAACACTCACATTTCCTGGTAGAATCGTGCAGGATTGAAATTTTTGATCTTTTTTTACTCCTCTCAATAGCCCAGACAAGTTTCTAAAAGGATGAGTTTGCAAGTACTTTACTTTTGCAGAAAATTCAAAATATTCATTAATCAATAGTGCCCAAAATAGCAAAAACTAGCGGTTTGAATGAACACTCACATTTCTTGGTAGAATCGTGCAGGATTGAAATTTTTGATGTTTTTTACTCCTCTCAACAGCCCAAACAAGTTTCTAAAAGGATGAGCTTGCAACTACTTTACTTTTGGAGAAAATTCAAAACATTCATTATTCAATAGAGCAAAATAGCAAAAACCAGCGGTTTGAAAGAACAATCACATTTCTTGGTAGAATCGTGCAGGATTGAAATTTTTGATCTTTTTTTACTCCTCTCAACAGCCCAAACAAGTTTCTAAAAGGATAAGTTTGCAACTACTTTACTTTTGGAGAAAATTCAAAACATTCATTATTCAATAGGGCCCAAAATAGCAAAAACCAGCGGTTTGAATGAACACTCACATTTCTTGGTAGAATCGTGCAGGATTGAAATTTTTGATGTTTTTTTACTCCTCTCAACAGCCCAAACAAGTTTCTAAAAGGATGAGTTTGCAACTACTTTAATTTGGAGAAAATTCAAAACATTCATTATTCAATAGGGCCCAAAATAGCAAAAACCAGCGGTTTGAATGAACTCACGTTTCTTGGTAGAATCGTGCAGGATTGAAATTTTTGATGTTTTTTTTACTCCTCTCAACAGCCCAAACAAGCTTCTAAAAGGATGAGTTTGCAACTACTTTACTTTTGGAGAAAATTCAAAACATTCATTATTCAATAGAGCCCAATAGCAAAAACCAGCGTTTTGAATGAACAATCACTTTTCTTGGTAGAATCGTGCAGGATTGAAATTTTTGATGTTTTTCTACTCCTCTCAACAGCCCAAACAAGTTTCTAAAAGGATGAGTTTGCAACTACTTTACTTTTGGAGAAAATTCAAAACATTCATTATTCAATAGAGCCCAATTGCAAAAACCAGCGGCTTGAATGAACAATCGCATTTCTTGGTAGAATCGTGCAGGATTGAAATTTTTGATGTTTTTTTGCTCCTCTCAACAGCCCAAACAGGTTTCTAAAAGGATGAGTTTGCAACTACTTTACTTTTGGAGAAAATTCAAAACATTCATTATTCAATAGGGCCCAAAATAGTAAAAACCAGCAGTTTGAATGAACACTCACATTTCCTGGTAGAATCGTGCAGGATTGAAATTTTTGATCTTTTTTTACTCCTCTCAATAGCCCAGACAAGTTTCTAAAAGGATGAGTTTGCAAGTACTTTAATTTTGGAGACAATACAAAACATTCATTAATCAATAGTGCCCAAAATTGCAAAAACTAGTGGTTTGAATGAACACTCACATTTCTTGGTAGAATTGTGCAGGATTGAAATTTTTGATGTTTTTTTACTCCTCTCAACAGCCCAAACAAGTTTCTAAAAGGATGAGTTTGCAACTACTTTAATTTGGAGAAAATTCAAAACATTCATTATTCAATAGGGCCCAAAATAGCAAAAACCAGCGGTTTGAATGAACACTCACATTTTTTGGTAGAATCGTGCAGGATTGAAATTTTTGATGTTTTTTTACTCCTCTCAACAGCCCAAACAAGTTTCTAAAAGGATGAGTTTGCAAATACTTTAATTGGGAGAAAATTCAAAACATTAATTATTCAATAGGGCCCAAAATAGCAAAAACCAGCGTTTTGAATGAACAATCACATTTCTTGGTAGAATCATGCAGGATTGAAATTTTTGATTTTTTTTACTCCTCTCAACAGCGCAAACAAGTTTCTAAAAGGATGAGTTTGCAACTACTTTACTTTTGGAGAAAATTCAAAACATTCATTATTCAATAGGGCCCAAAATAGCAAAAACCAGCGGTTTGAATGAACACACATTTCTTGGTAGAATCGTGCAGGACTGAAATTTTTGATATTTTTCTACTCCTCTCATGAGCCCAAACAAATCTCTAAAAGGATGAGTTTGCAACTACTTTACTTTTGGTGAAAATTCAAAACATTCATTATTCAATAGAGCCCAATAGCAAAAACCAGCGGTTTGAATGAACAATCACATTTCTTGGTAGAATCGTGCAGGATTGAAATTTTTGATGTTTTTTTACTCCTCTCAACAGCCCAAACAGGTTTCTAAAAGGATGAGTTTGCAACTACTTTACTTTTGGAGAAAATTCAAAACATTCATTATTCAATAGGGCCCAAAATAGTAAAAACCAGCAGTTTGAATGAACACTCACATTTCCTGGTAGAATCGTGCAGGATTGAAATTTTTGATCTTTTTTTACTCCTCTCAATAGCCCAGACAAGTTTCTAAAAGGATGAGTTTGCAAGTACTTTACTTTTGGAGAAAATTCAAAACATTCATTAATTAATAGTACCCAAAATAGCAAAAACTAGCGGTTTGAATGAACACTCACATTTCTTGGTAGAATCGTGCAGGATTGAAATTTTTGATGTTTTTTACTCCTCTCAACAGCCCAAACAAGTTTCTAAAAGGATGAGCTTGCAACTACTTTACTTTTGGAGAAAATTCAAAACATTCATTATTCAACAGAGCACAATAGCAAAAAGCAGCGTTTTGAATGAACTCACATTTCTTGGTAGAATCATGCAGGATTGAAATTTTTGATTTTTTTTACTCCTCTCAACAGCCCAAACAAGTTTCTAATAGGATGAGTTTGCAACTACTTTACTTTTGGAGAAAATTCAAAACATTCATTATTCAATAGGGCCCAAAATAGCAAAAACCAGCGGTTTGAATGAACACTCACATTTCTTGGTAGAATCGTGCAGGATTGAAATTTTTGATGTTTTTTTACTCCTCTCAACAGCCCAAGCAAGTTTCTAAAAGGATGAGTTTGCAACTACTTTACTTTTGGAGAAAATTCAAAACATTCATAATTCAATAGGGCCCAAAATAGTAAAAACCAGCAGTTTGAATGAACACTCACATTTCCTGGTAGAATCGTGCAGGATTGAAATTTTTGATCTTTTTTTAACTCCTCTCAATAGCCCAGACAAGTTTCTAAAAGGATGAGTTTGCAAGTACTTTAATTTTGGAGAAAATTCAAAACATTCATTAATCAATAGTGCCCAAAATAGCAAAAACTAGCGGTTTGAATGAACACTCACATTTCTTGGTAGAATCGTGCAGGATTGAAATTTTTGATGTTTTTTTACTACTCTCAACAGCCCAAACAAGTTTCTAAAAGGATGAGCTTGCAACTACTTTACTTTTGGAGAAAATTCAAAACATTCATTATTCAATAGAGAACAATAGCAAAAAGCAGCGTTTTGAATGAACTTACATTTCTTGGTAGAATCATGCAGGATTGAAATTTTTGATTTTTTTTACTCCTCTCAACAGCCCAAACAAGTTTCTAAAAGGATGAGTTTGCAACTACTTTACATTTGGGGAAAATTCAAAACATTCATTATTCAATAGGGCCCAAAATAGCAAAAACCAGCGGTTTGAATGAACACTCACATTTCTTGGTAGAATCGTGCAGGATTGAAATTTTTGTTGTTTTTTTACTCCTCTCAACAGCCCAAACAAGTTTCTAAAAGGATGAGTTTGCAACTACTTTAATTAGGAGAAAATTCAAAACATTCATTATTCAATAGGGCCCAAAATAGCAAAAACCAGCGTTTTGAATGAACAATCACATTTCTTGGTAGTATCATGCAGGATTGAAATTTTTGATTTTTTTTACTCCTCTCAACAGCGCAAACAAGATTCTAAAAGGATGAGTTTGCAACTACTTTACTTTTGGAGAAAATTCAAAACATTCATTATTCAATAGGGCCCAAAATAGCAAAAACCATCGTTTTGAATGAACACTCACATTTCTTTGTAGAATCGTGCAGGATTGAAATTTTTGATGTTTTTCTACTCCTCTCAACAGCCCAAACAAGTTTCTAAAAGGATGAGTTTGCAACTACTTTACTTTTGGAGAAAATTCAAAACATTCATTATTCAATAGAGCCCAATAGCAAAAAGCAGCGTTTTGAATGAACAATCACATTTCTTGGTAGTATGATGCAGGATTGAAATTTTTGATTTTTTTTACTCCTCTCAACAGCGCAAACAAGATTCTAAAAGGATGAGTTTGCAACTACTTTACTTTTGGAGAAAATTCAAAACATTCATTATTCAATAGGGCCCAAAATAGCAAAAACCAGCGTTTTGAATGAACACTCACATTTCTTTGTAGAATCGTGCAGGATTGAAATTTTTGATGTTTTTCTACTCCTCTCAACAGCCCAAACAAGTTTCTAAAAGGATGAGTTTGCAACTACTTTACTTTTGGAGAAAATTCAAAACATTCATTATTCAATAGAGCCCAATAGCAAAAACCAGAGGTTTGAATGAACAATCACATTTCTTGGTAGAATCGTGCAGGATTGAAATTTTTGATGTTTTTTTACTCCTCTCAACAGCCCAAACAGGTTTCTAAAAGGATGAGTTTGCAACTACTTTACTTTTGGAGAAAATTCAAAACATTCATTATTCAATAGGGCCCAAAATAGTAAAAACCAGCGGTTTGAATGAACAATCACATTTCCTGGTAGAATCGTGCAGGATTGAAATTTTTCATGTTTTTTTACTCCTCTCAACAGCCCAAACAAGTTTCTAAAAGGATGAGTTTGCAACTACTTTACTTCTAGACAAAATTCAAAACATTCATTAATCAATAGTGCCCAAAATAGCAAAAACCAGCGGTTTGAATGAACACTCACATTTCCTGGTAGAATCGTGCAGGATTGAAATTTTTGATGTTTTTTTACTCCTCTCAACATCCCAAACAAGTTTCTAAAAGGAAGAGTTTGCAACTACTTTACTTTTAGAGAAAATTCAAAACATTCATTAATCAATAGTGCCCAAAATAGCAAAAACCAGCGGTTTGAATGAACACTCACATTTCCTGGTAGAATCGTGCAGGATTGAAATTTTTGATGTTTTTTTACTCCTCTCAACAGCCGAAACAAGTTTCTAAAAGGATGAGTTTGCAACTACTTTACTTCTGGAGAAAATTCAAAACATTCATTATTCAATGGGGCCCAAAATAGCAAAAACCAGCGGTTTGAAAGAACAATCACATTTCTTGGTAGAATCGTGCAGGATTGAAATTTTTGATGTTTTTTTACTCCTCTCAACAGCCCAAACAAGTTTCTAAAAGGATGAGTTTGCAACTACTTTACTTTTGGAGAAAATTCAAAACATTCATTATTCAATAGGGCCCAAAATAGCAAAAACCAGAGGTTTGAATGAACTCACGTTTCTTGGTAGAATCGTGCAGGATTGAAATTTTTGATGTTTTTTTACTCCTCTCAACAGCCCAAACAAGTTTCTAAAAGGATGAGTTTGCAACTACTTTACTTTTGGAGAAAATTCAAAACATTCATTATTCAATAGAGCCCAATAGCAAAAACCAGCGGTTTGAATGAACAATCACATTTCTTGGTAGAATCGTGCAGGATTGAAATTTTTGATGTTTTTTTTACTCCTCTCAACAGCCCAAACAAGTTTCTAAAAGGATTAGTTTGCAACTACTTTAATTTGGAGAAAATTCAAAACATTCATTATTCAATAGGGCCCAAAATAGCAAAAACCAGCGGTTTGAATGAACACTCACATTTCTTGGTAGAATCGTGCAGGATTGAAATTTTTGATGTTTTTTTACTCCTCTCAACAGCCCAAACAAGTTTCTAAAAGGATGAGTTTGCAACTACTTTACTTTTGGAGAAAATTGAAAACATTCATTATTCAATAGAGCCCAATAGCAAAAACCAGCGGTTAGAATGAGCAATCACATTTCTTGGTAGAATCGTGCAGGATTGAAATTTTTAATGTTTTTTTACTCCTCTCAACAGCCCAAACAAGTTTCTAAAAGGATGAGTTTGCAACTACTTTAATTTGGAGAAAATTCAAAACATTCATAATTCAATAGGGCCCAAAATAGCGAAAACCAGCGGTTTGAATGAACACTCACATTTCTTGGTAGAATCGTGTAGGATTGAAATTATTGATGTTTTTTTACTCCTCTCAACAGCCCAAGCAAGTTTCTAAAAGGATGAGTTTGCAACTACTTTACTTTTGGAGAAAATTCAAAACATTCATTATTCAATAGAGCACAATAGCAAAAAGCAGCGTTTTGAATGAACTCACATTTCTTGGTAGAATCATGCAGGAATGAAATTTTTGATTTTTTTTACTCCTCTCAACAGCCCAAACAAGTTTCTAAAAGGATGAGTTTGCAACTACTTTACTTTTGGAGAAAATTCAAAACATTCATTATTCAATAGGGCCCAAAATAGCAAAAACCAGCGGTTTGAATGAACACTCACATTTCTTGGTAGAATCGTGCAGGATTGAAATTTTTGATGTTTTTTTACTCCACTCAACAGCCCAAGCAAGTTTCTAAAAGGATGAGTTTGCAACTACTTTACTTTTGGAGAAAATTCAAAACATTCATTATTCAATAGAGCCCAATAGCAAAAACCAGCGGTTTGAAAGAACAATCACATTTCTTGGTAGAATCGTGCAGGATTGAAATTTTTGATGTTTTTTTACTCCTCTCAACAGCCCAGACAAGTTTCTAAAAGGATGAGTTTGCAACTACTTTTCTTTTGGAGAAAATTCAAAACATTCATTATTCAATAGAGCCCAATAGCAAAAACCAGCGGTTTGAATGAACATTCACATTTCTTGGTAGAATCGTGCAGGATTGGAATTTTTTTATGTTTTTCTACTCCTCTCATGAGCCCAAGCAAGACTCTAAAAGGATGAGCTTGCAACTACTTTACTTTTGGAGGAAATTCAAACCATTCATTATTCAATAGAGCACAATAGCAAAAAGCAGCGTTTTGAATGAACTCACATTTCTTGGTAGAATCATGCAGGATTGAAATTTTTGATGTTTTTTTACTCCTCTCAACAGCCCAAACAAGTTTCTAAAAGGATGAGTTTGCAACTACTTTACTTTTGGAGAAAATTCAAAACATTCATTATTCAATAAGGCCCAATAGCTAAAACCAGCGGTTTGAATGAACACACATTTCTTTGTAGAATCATGCAGGATTGAAATTTTTGATGTTTTTTTACTCCTCTCAACAGCCCAAACAGTTTTCTAAAAGGATGAGTTTGCAAATACTTTACTTTTGGAGAAAATTCAAAACATTCATTATTCAATAGGGCCCAAAATAGTAAAAACCAGTGGTTTCAATGAACACTCACATTTCCTGGTAGAATTGTGCAGGACTGAAATTTTTGATGTTTTTTTAACTCCTCTCAACAGCCTAAACAAGTTTCTAAAAGGATGATTTTGTAACTACTTTACTTCTAGAGAAAATTCAAAACATTTATTAATCAATAGTGCCCAAAATAGCAAAAACCAGCGGTTTGAATGAACACTCAAATTTCCTGGTAGAATTGTGCAGGATTGAAATTTTTGATGTTTTTTTACTCCTCTCAACAGCCCAAACAAGTTTCTAAAAGGATGAGTTTGCAACTACTTTACTTTTAGAGAAAATTCAAAACATTCATTAATCAATAGTGCCCAAAATAGCAAAAACCAGCGGTTTGAATGAACACTCACATTTCCTGGTAGAATCGTGCAGGATTGAAATTTTTGATGTTTTTTTACTCCTCTCAACAGCCCAAACAAGTTTCTAAAACGATGAGTTTGCAACTACTTTACTTTTGGAGAAAATTCAAAACATTCATTATTCAATAGAGCCCAATAGCAAAAACCAGCGGTTTGAATGAACACTCACATTTCTTGGTAGAATCATGCAGGACTGAAATTTTTGATGTTTTTTTACTCCTCTCAACAGCCCAAACAAGTTTCTAAAAGGATGAGTTTGCAACTACTTTAATTTGGAGAAAATTCAAAACATTCATTATTCAATAGGGCCCAAAATAGCAAAAACCAGCGGTTTGAATGAACTCACGTTTCTTGGTAGAATCGTGCAGGATTGAAATTTTTGATGTTTTTTTACTCCCCTCAACAGCCCAAACAAGCTTCTAAAAGGATGAGTTTGCAACTACTTTACTTTTGGAGAAAATTCAAAACATTCATTATTCAATAGAGCCCAATAGCAAAAACCAGCGTTTAGAATGAACAATCACATTTCTTGGTAGAATCGTGCAGGATTGAAATTTTTGATGTTTTTCTACTCCTCTCAACAGCCCAAACAAGTTTCTAAAAGGATGAGTTTGCAACTACTTTACTTTTGGAGAAAATTCAAAACATTCATTATTCAATAGGGCCCAAAGTAGTAAAAACCAGCAGTTTGAATGAACACTCACATTTCCTGGTAGAATCGTGCAGGATTGAAACTTTTGATCTTTTTTTACTCCTCTCAATAGCCCAGACAAGTTTCTAAAAGGATGAGTTTGCAAGTACTTTACTTTTGGAGAACATACAAAACATTCATTAATCAATAGTGCCCAAAATAGCAAAAACTAGCGGTTTGAATGAACACTCACATTTCTTGGTAGAATCGTGCAGGATTGAAATTTTTGATGTTTTTTTACTCCTCTCAACAGCCCAAGCAAGTTTCTAAAAGGATGAGTTTGCAACTACTTTACTTTTGGAGAAAATTCAAAACATTCATTATTCAATAGAGTCCATTAGCAAAAACCAGCGGTTTGAAAGAACAATCACATTTCTTGGTAGAATCGTGCAGGATTGAAATTTTTTTTGTTTTTCTACTCCTCTCAACAGCCCAAACAAGTTTCTAAAAGGATGAGTTTGCAACTACTTTTCTTTTGGAGAAAATTCAAAACATTCATTATTCAATAGAGCCCAATAGCAAAAACCAGCGGTTTGAATGAACATTCACATTTCTTGGTAGAATCGTGCAGGATTGGAATTTTTTTATGTTTTTCTACTCCTCTCATGAGCCCAAGCAAGACTCTAAAAGGATGAGCTTGCAACTACTTTACTTTTGGAGGAAATTCAAAACATTCATTATTCAATAGAGCACAATAGCAAAAAGCAGCGTTTTGAATGAACTCACATTTCTTGGTAGAATCATGCAGGATTGAAATTTTTGATGTTTTTTTACTCCTCTCAACAGCCCAAACAAGTTTCTAAAAGGATGAGTTTGCAACTACTTTACTTTTGGAGAAAATTCAAAACATTCATTATTCAATAAGGCCCAATAGCTAAAACCAGCGGTTTGAATGAACACACATTTCTTTGTAGAATCATGCAGGATTGAAATTTTTGATGTTTTTTTACTCCTCTCAACAGCCCAAACAGTTTTCTAAAAGGATGAGTTTGCAAATACTTTACTTTTGGAGAAAATTCAAAACATTCATTATTCAATAGGGCCCAAAATAGTAAAAACCAGTGGTTTCAATGAACACTCACATTTCCTGGTAGAATTGTGCAGGACTGAAATTTTTGATGTTTTTTTAACTCCTCTCAACAGCCTAAACAAGTTTCTAAAAGGATGATTTTGTAACTACTTTACTTCTAGAGAAAATTCAAAACATTTATTAATCAATAGTGCCCAAAATAGCAAAAACCAGCGGTTTGAATGAACACTCAAATTTCCTGGTAGAATCGTGCAGGATTGAAATTTTTGATGTTTTTTTACTCCTCTCAACAGCCCAAACAAGTTTCTAAAAGGATGAGTTTGCAACTACTTTACTTTTAGAGAAAATTCAAAACATTCATTAATCAATAGTGCCCAAAATAGCAAAAACCAGCGGTTTGAATGAACACTCACATTTCCTGGTAGAATCGTGCAGGATTGAAATTTTTGATGTTTTTTTACTCCTCTCAACAGCCCAAACAAGTTTCTAAAACGATGAGTTTGCAACTACTTTTCTTTTGGAGAAAATTCAAAACATTCATTATTCAATAGGGCCCAAAATAGCAAAAACCAGCGGTTTGAATGAACACTCACATTTCTTGGTAGAATCGTGCAGGATTGAAATTTTTGATGTTTTTTTACTCCTCTCAACAGCCCAAACAAGTTTCTAAAAGGATGAGTTTGCAACTACTTTACTTTTGGAGAAAATTCAAAACATTCATTATTCAATAGAGCCCAATAGCAAAAACCAGCGGTTTGAATGAACACTCACATTTCTTGGTAGAATCGTGCAGGATTGAAATTTTTGAAGTTTTTTTACTCCTCTCAACAGCCCAAGCAAGTTTCTAAAAGGATGAGTTTGCAACTACTTTACTTTTGGAGAAAATTCAAAACATTCATTATTCAATAGAGCCCATTAGCAAAAACCAGCGGTTTGAAAGAACAATCACATTTCTTGGTAGAATCGTGCAGGATTTAAATTTTTGACGTTTTTTTTACTCCTCTCAACAGCCCAAACAAGTTTCTAAAAGGATGAGTTTGCAACTACTTTACTTTTGGAGAAAATTCAAAACATTCATTATTCAATAGGGCCCAAAATAGCAAAAACCAGCGGTTTGAATGAACTCACGTTTCTTGGTAGAATCGTGCAGGATTGAAATTTTTGATGTTTTTTTACTCCTCTCAACAGCCCAAACAAGTTTCTAAAAGGATGAGTTTGCAACTACTTTACTTTTGAAGAAAATTCAAAACATTCATTATTCAATAGAGCCCAATAGCGAAAAGCAGCGGTTTGAATGAACAATCACATTTCTTGGTAGAATCGTGCAGGATTGAAATTTTTGATTTTTTTTACTCCTCTCAACAGCCCAAACAAGTTTCTAAAAGGATGAGTTTGCAACTACTTTAATTTGGAGAAAATTCAAAACATTCATTATTCAATAGAGGCCATTAGCAAAAAGCAGCGTTTTGAATGAACAATCACATTTCTTGGTAGAATCATGCAGGATTGAAATTTTTGATGTTTTTCTACTCCTCTCAACTGCCCAAACAAGTTTCTAAAAGGATGAGTTTGCAAATACTTTACTTTTGGAGAAACTTCAAAACATTCATTATTTAATAGGGCCCAATAGCAAAGAGCAGTGGATTGAATGAACACTCACATTTCTTGGTAGAATAGTGCAGGATTGAAATTTTTGACGTTTTTCTACTCCACTCATGAGCCCAAACAAGACTCTAGAAGGATGAGTTTGCAACTACTTTATATTTGGAGAAAATTCAAAACATTCATTATTCAATTGGGCCCAATAGCAAAAAGCAGCGGTTTGAATGAACACTAACATTTCTTGGTGCAATCATGCAGGATTGAAATTTTTGTTGTTTTTCTACTCCTTTCATGAGCCCAAACAAGACTCTAGAAGGATGAGTTTGCAATTACTTTACTTTTGGAGAAAATTCAAAACAATCATTATTCAATAGGGCCCAATAGCAAAATGCAGCCGTTTGAAAAAACACTCACATCTCTTGGTACAATCGTTCAGGATTGAAATTTTTGATGTTTTCCTACTCCTCTCAACAGCCCAAACAAGTCTCTAAAAGGATGAGTTTGCAAATACTTTACTTCTGGAGAGTATTCAAAACATTCATTATTCAATAGGGCCCAATAGCAAAAAGCAGCTGTTTGAATGAACACTCACATTTCTTGGTAGAATCATGCAGGATTTAAATTTTTGATGTTTTTCTACTCCTCTCATGAGCTCAAACAAGACTCTAGAAGGATGAGTTTGCAAACTGCTTTACTTTTGGAGAAAATTCAAAACATTCATTATTCAATGGGGCCCAATAGCAAAAATCAGCGGTTTGAATGCACACTCACATTTCTTGGTAGAATCGTTAAGGATTGAAATTTTTTATGTTTTTCTACTCCTCTCATGAGCCCAAACAAGAGCCTAAAAGGCTGAGCTTGCAACTACTTTATTTTTAGAGAAAATTCAAAACATTCATTATTCAATAGGGCCCAATAGCAAAAAACAGCGTTTTGAAAGAACAATCACATTGCTTTGAAGAATCGTGTAGGATTGAAATTTTTGATGTTTTTCTACTCCTTTCATGAGCCCAAACAAGACTCTAAAAGGAAGAGCTTGCAAGTACTTTACTTTTGGAGAAAATTCAAAACATTCATTATTCAATAGGGCCCAATAGCAAAAAGCAGCCGTTTGAAAAAACACTCACATCTCTTGGTAGAATCGTTCAGGATTGAAATTTTTGATGTTTTTCAACTCCTCTCAACAGCCCAAACAAGTCTCTGAAAGGATTAGTTTGCAACTACTTTACTTTTGGAGAAATTCAAAACATTCATTATTCAATAGGGCCCAAAAGCAAAAAGCAGCAGTTTGAAAAAACACTCACATGTCTTGGTAGAATCGTGCAGGATTGAAATTTTTGATGTTTTTCTTCTCCTCTCATGAGCCCAAACAAGACTATAGAAGGATGAGTTTGCAATTACTTTACTTTTGGAGAAAATTCAAAACATTCATTGTTCAATAGGGCCCACTAGCAAAAAGCAGCGGTTTGAATGAACACTCACTTTTCTTGGTAGAATCATGAAGAATTGAAATTTTGACGTTTTTCTACTCCTCTCATGAGCCCAAACAAGACTCTAGAAGGATGAGTTTGCAGCTACTTTACTTTTGGAGAAAATTCAACACATTCATTATTCAATGGGGCCCAAAAGCAGAAAGCAGCAGTTTGAATGAACACTCACATCTCTTGGCAGAATCGTTCAGAATTGAAATTTTTTATGTTTTTCTACTCCTCTCATGAGCCCAAGCAAGACTCTAAAAGGAAGAGCTTGCAACTACTTTACTTTTGTAGAAAATTCAAAACATTCATTATTCAATAGAGCTCAATAGCAAAAAGCAGCGTTTTGAATGAACAATCACATTTCTTGGTAGAATCGTGCAGGATTTAAATTTTTGATGTTTTTCTACTCCTCGCAACAGCCCAAACAAGTTTCTAAAAAGATAAGTTTGCAACTACTTTACTTTTGTAGAGAATTCAAAACATTCCTTATTCAATAGGGCCCAATAGCAAAAAGCAGCAGTTTGAATTAACACTCACATTTCTTGTTAGAATCATGCAGGATTGAAATTTTTAACGTTTTTCTACTCCTCTCATGAGCCCAAACAAGACTCTAAAAGGATGAGCTTGCAAGTACTTTACTTTTGGAGAAAATTCAAAACATTCATTATTCAATAGGGCCCAATAGCAAAAAACAGCGTTTTGAAAGAACAATCACATTGCTTTGAAGAATCGTGTAGGATTGAAATTTTTGATGTTTTTCTACTCCTTTCATGAGCCCAAACAAGACTCTAAAAGGAAGAGCTTGCAAGTACTTTACTTTTGGAGAAAATTCAAAACATTCATTATTCAATAGGGCCCAATAGCAAAAAACAGCATTTTGAAAGAACAATCACATTTCTTGGTAGAATCATGCAGGATTGAAATTTTTGTTGTTTTCCTTCTCCTTTCATGAGCCCAAACAAGACTCTAGAATGATGAGTTTGCAATTACTTTACTTTTGGAGAAAATTCAAAACATTCATTATCCAATAGGGCCCAATAGCAAAAAGCAGCCGTTTGAAAAAACATTCACATCTCTTGGTAGAATCGTTCAGGATTGAAATTTTTGATGTTTTTCTACTCCTCTCAACAGCCCAAACAAGTCTCTGAAAGGATTAGTTTGCAACTACTTTACTTTTGGAGAAAATTCAAAACATTCATTATTCAATAGGGCCCAAGAGCAAAAAGCAGCAGTTTGAAAAAACACTCACATCTCTTGGTAGAATCGTTCAGGATGGAAATTTTTGTTGTTTTTCTACTCCTCTCAGCAGCCCAAACAATTCTCTAAGAGGATGAGTTTGCAACTACTTTACTTTTGGAGAAAATTCAAAACATTCATTATTCAATAGGGCCCAATAGCAAAATGCAGCGGTTTGAATGAACACTCACATTTCTTGGTAGAATCATGCAGGATTGAAATTTTTGACGTTTTTCTACTCCTCTCAGCAGCCCAAACAAGACTCTAGAAGAATGAGTTTGCAACTACTTTACTTTTGGAGAAAATTCAAAACATTCATTATTCAATGGGGCCCAATAGCAAAAAGCAGCGGTTTGAATGAACACTCACATCTCTTGGTAGAATCGTTCAGGATGGAAATTTTTGTTGTTTTTCTACTCCTCTCAACAGCCCAAACATGTCTCTAAAAGGATGAGTTTGCAACTACTTTACTTCTGGAGAGTATTCAAAACATTCATTATTCAATAGGGCTCCATTGTAAAAAGCAGCGGTTTGAATGAACACTCATATTTCTTGGTAGAATCATGCAGGATTTAAATTTTTGACGTTTTTCTACTCCTCTCATGAGCTCAAACAAGACTCTAGAAGGATTAGTTTGTAACTACTTTACTTTTGAAGAAAATTCAAAACATTCATTATTCAATGGGGCCCAATAACAAAAAGCAGCGGTTTGAATGCACACTCACATTTCTTGGTAGAATCGTTAAGGATTGAAATTTTTTATGTTTTTCTACTCCTCTCATGAGCCCAAACAAGAGCCTAAAAGGCTGAGCTTGCAACTACTTTATTTTTAGAATAAATTCAAAACATTCATTATTCAATGGAGCCCAATAGCAAAAAGCAGCATTTTGAATGAACAATCACATTTCTTGGTAGAATCGTGCAGGATTTAAATTTTTGATGTTTTTCTTCTCCCCTCATGAGCCCAAACAAGACTCTAGAAGGATGAGTTTGCAACTACTTTACTTTTGGAGAAAATTCAAAACATTCATTATTCAATCGGGCCCAATTGTCATGGTCACGTGTCTCTGGACGCAGATGATACCGCAAGGCGAACCCATAACACACGTGACCCTGGATACACCGCCTCCAGTGGGGCGCATTTAAATAATAAAAACGTGCAGGTGGATACGCCGCCTCCACCTGGCGAATTTAGGTATTACACGTTATACATACAATACTCAAATAATAAAGGGGGAACCTGGGAAACTTTAACAATGTTGGGCCCTGCAATAGGGAAAAGGGAATTGGAGACCTCCTGAGCTCCCCTGAGCCAGTGTCCCTGCACTCCTAACGTTCCCTATGCCGGTTTCGCACCGGGCGCCTCACGCGTACCTCAACGTCCTAGCTCGCCTAGACCCTAAACCCTCACTAGGGAATAGGTCGGTGCGGAAACTAATCCCACCACTGCACTAATAACACACATGAGGAAAGAGACAATACAGGGGAAACACCACTTAGCTTTGCTCTGTTGCGTGCGCTCCTAGCAACAGAGCCCTCCACCTGAGTGCATCTTCTCCTTCACCTGGATCCATCACCATAACAGGATCCTTCACCTTAGTGCAGCCTTGGAGCAGAGTCCAACACCAGCTGCAGCTGCTTAGAACCAGAGTCCCAAGGAAGTATCCAGCTTCTGCCACGAAGTCAAGCATGCTTGAGTCCAGCTCAGCGGCCAAGTCCCACATGGTGAGTGCCATTCTCCATAGTAGCCACTCCACCAGACCATGCAGACACTTCCCGCTGACTCCATCACTGCGACTCCACCACGCCATGCCAGCCCTTCGTCCAGACACCATAGCTGCAACACGTCCCCCCTGGCTAAGCTGCGCAGGACTCCTCACCACCTCCATTCCTCCAGGCTCTCCAACTCAGAGTGAAAACAATCTCACAATATCACAGGCAGTGATTGCACACCTCTAGCACACCTTTATAGGGTGTCACACCTAATACCTAATTAAGTGCACAAAAACCCAAAGTGCAATACCACAACCACCACCGGGGACAGTCAAAACACCTTTGAACTTAACTAAAGTAAAAAAAGTTCACTTTGTGCTTTTAATACCGCCAGATCCAACACTGGATCATGACACCAATAGTAAAAAGCAGCGTTTTGAATGAACAATCACATTTCTTGTTAGAATCATGCAGGATTGAAATTTTTGATATTTTCTTCTCCCCTCATGAGCCCGAACATGCCTCTAGAAGGATGAGTTTGCAAGTACTTTACTTTTGGAGAAAATTCAAAACATTCATTATTCAATAGGGCACAATAGCAAAAAGCAGCGGCTTGAATGAACACTCACATCTCTTGGTAGAATCATTCAGGATGGAAATTTTTGTTGTTTTTCTACTCCTCTCAACAGCCCAAACAAGTGTCTAAAAGGATGAGTTTGCAACTACTTTACTTTTGGAGAAAATTCAAAACATACATTATTCAATAGGGCCCAAAAGGAAAAAGAAGCGGTTTGAATGAACACTCACATTTCTTGGTAGAATCATGCAGGATTGAAATTTTTGACGTTTTTCTACTCCTCTCATCAGCCCAAACAAGAGACTAGAAGGATGAGTTTGCAACTACTTTACTTTTGGAGAAAATTCAAAACATTCATTATTCAATGGGGCCCAATAGTAAAAAGCAGCGGTTTGAATGCACACTCACATCTCTTGGTATAATCGTTCAGGATTGAAATTTTTTATGTTTTTCTATTCCTCTCATGAGCCCAAGCAAGACTCTAAAAGGAAGAGTTTGCAACTACTTTACTTTTGTAGAAAATTCAAAACATTCATTATTCAATAGAGCTCAATAGCAAAAAGCAGCGTTTTGAATGAACAATCACATTTGTTGGTAGAATCGTGCAGGATTTAAATTTTTGATGTTTTTCTACTCCTCGCAACAGCACAAACAAGTTTCTAAAAGGATAAGCTTGCAACTACTTTACTTTTGTAGAGAATTCAAAACATTCCTTATTCAATAGGCCCCAATAGCAAAAAGCAGCGGTTTGAATTAACACTCACATTTCTTGTTAGAATCATGCAGGATTGAAATTCTTAACGTTTTTCTACTCCTCTCATGAGCCCAAACAAGACTCTAAAAGGATAAGCTTGCAAGTACTTTAATTTTGGAGAAAATTCAAAACATTCATTATTCAATAGGGCCCAATAGCGAAAAACAGCGTTTTGAAAGAACAATCACATTTCTTTGAAGAATCGTGTAGGATTGAAATTTTTGATGTTTTTCTACTCCTTTCAACAGCCCAAACAAGTTTCTAAAAGGATGAGTTTGCAAATACTTTACTTTTGGAGAAACTTCAAAATATTTATTATTTAATAGGGCCCAATAGCAAAGAGCAGTGGTTTGAATGAACACTCACATTTCTTGGTAGAATAGTGCAGGATTGAAATTTTTGACGTTTTTCTACTCCACTCATAAGCCCAAACAAGACTCTAGAAGGATGAGTTTGCAACTACTTTATATTTGGAGAAAATTCAAAACATTCATTATTCAATTGGGCCCAATAGCAAAAAGTAGCGGTTTGAATGAACACTAACATTTCTTGGTAGAATCATGCAGGATTGAAATTTTTGTTGTTTTTCTTCTCCTTTCATGAGAGCAAACAAGACTCTAGAAGGATGAGTTTGCAATTACTTTACTTTTGGTGAAAATTCAAAACATTCATTATTCAATAGGGCCCAATAGCAAAAAGCAGCCGTTTGAAAAAACACTCACATCTCTTGGTAGAATCGTTCAGGATTGAAATTTTTGATGTTTTTCTTCTCCCCTCATGAGCCCAAACAAGACTCTAGAAAGATGAGTTTGCAACTACTTTACTTTTGGAGAAAATTCAAAACATTCATTATTCAATGGGGCCCAATAGCAAAAAGCAGCGGTTTGAATGAACACTCACATCTCTTGGTAGAATCGTTCAGGATGGAAATTTTTGTTGTTTTTCTACTCCTCTCAACAGCCCAAACAAGTCTCTAAAAGGATGAGTTTGCAACTACTTTACTTCTGGAGAGTATTCAAAACATTCATTATTCCATAGGGCCCAATAGCAAAAAGCAGCGGTTTGAATGAACACTCACATTTCTTGGTAGAATCATGCAGGATTTAAATTTTTGACGTTTTTCTACTCCTCTCATGAGCTCAAACAAGACTCTAGAAGGATGAGTTTGCAAACTACTTTACTTTTGGAGAAAATTCAAAACATTCATTATTCAATGGGGCCCAATAGCAAAAAGCAGCGGTTTGAATGAACACTCATATTTCTTGGTAGAATCGTTAAGGATTGAAATTTTTTATGTTTTTCTACTCCACTCATGAGCCCAAACAAGACTCTAGAAGGATGAGTTTGCAACTACTTTGCTTTTGGAGAAAATTCAAAACATTCATTATTCAATAGGGCCCAATAGCAAAAAGCAGGGGTTTGAATGAACACTCACATCTCTTGGTAGAATCGTTCAGGATGGAAATTTTTGTTGTTTTTCTACTCCTCTCAACAGCCCAAACAAAATTCTAAAAGGATGAGTTTGCAACTACTTTACTTTTGGAGAAAATTCAAAACATACATTATTCAATAGGGCCCAAGAGGAAAAAGAAGCGGTTTGAATGAACACTCACATTTCTTGGTAGAATCATGCAGGATTGAAATTTTTGACGTTTTTATATTCCTCTCATGAGCCCAAACAAGACTCTAGAAGGATGAGTTTGCAACTACTTTACTTTTGTAGAGAATTCAAAACATTCCTTATTCAATAGGCCCCAATAGCAAAAAGCAGCGGTTTGAATTAACACTCACATTTCTTGTTAGAATCATGCAGGATTGAAATTTTTAACGTTTTTCTACTCCTCTCATGAGCTCAAACAAGACTCTAAAAGGATAAGCTTGCAAGTACTTTAATTTTGGAGAAAATTCAAAACATTCATTATTCAATAGGGCCCAATAGCGAAAAACAGCGTTTTGAAAGAACAATCACATTTCTTTGAAGAATCGTGTAGGATTGAAATTTTTGATGTTTTTCTACTCCTTTCAACAGCCCAAACAAGTTTCTAAAAGGATGAGTTTGCAAATACTTTACTTTTGGAGAAACTTCAAAATATTTATTATTTAATAGGGCCCAATAGCAAAGAGCAGTGGTTTGAATGAACACTCACATTTCTTGGTAGAATAGTGCAGGATTGAAATTTTTGACGTTTTTCTACTCCACTCATAAGCCCAAACAAGACTCTAGAAGGATGAGTTTGCAACTACTTTATATTTAGAGAAAATTCAAAACATTCATTATTCAATTGGGCCCAATAGCAAAAAGTAGCGGTTTGAATGAACACTAACATTTCTTGGTAGAATCATGCAGGATTGAAATTTTTGTTGTTTTTCTTCTCCTTTCATGAGAGCAAACAAGACTCTAGAAGGATGAGTTTGCAATTACTTTACTTTTGGAGAAAATTCAAAACATTCATTATTCAATAGGGCCCAATAGCAAAAAGCAGCCGTTTGAAAAAACACTCACATCTCTTGGTAGAATCGTTCAGGATTGAAATTTTTGATGTTTTTCTTCTCCCCTCATGAGCCCAAACAAGACTCTAGAAAGATGAGTTTGCAACTACTTTACTTTTGGAGAAAATTCAAAACATTCATTATTCAATGGGGCCCAATAGTAAAAAGCAGCGGTTTGAATGAACACTCATATTTCTTGGTAGAATCGTTAAGGATTGAAATTTTTTATGTTTTTCTACTCCACTCATGAGCCCAAACAAGACTCTAGAAGGATGAGTTTGCAACTACTTTACTTTTGGAGAAAATTCAAAACATTCATTATTCAATAGGGCCCAATAGCAAAAAGCAGGGGTTTGAATGAACACTCACATCTCTTGGTAGAATCGTTCAGGATGGAAATTTTTGTTGGTTTTCTACTCCTCTCAACAGCCCAAACAAAATTCTAAAAGGATGAGTTTGCAACTACTTTACTTTTGGAGAAAATTCAAAACATACATTATTCAATAGGGCCCAAGAGGAATAAGAAGCGGTTTGAATGAACACTCACATTTCTTGGTAGAATCATGCAGGATTGAAATTTTTGACGTTTTTATATTCCTCTCATGAGCCCAAACAAGACTCTAGAAGGATGAGTTTGCAACTACTTTACTTTTGGAGAAAATTCAAAACATTCATTATTCAATGGGGCCCAATAGCAAAAAAGCAGTGGTTTGAATGCACACTCACATCTCTTGGTAGAATCGTTCAGGATTGAAATTTTTTATGTTTTTCTACTCCTCTCATGAGCCCAAGCAAGACTCTAAAAGGAAGAGCTTGCAACTACTTTACTTTTGTAGAAAATTCAAAACATTCATTATTCAATAGATCTCAATAGCAAAAAGCAGCGTTTTGAATGAACAATCACATTTCTTGGTAGAATCGTGCAGGATTTAAATTTTTGATGTTTTTCTACTCCTCGCAACAGCCCAAACAAGTTTCTAAAAGGATAAGTTTGCAACTACTTTACTTTTGTAGAGAATTCAAAACATTCCTTATTCAATAGGGCCCAATAGCAAAAAGCAGCGGTTTGAATTAACACTCACATTTCTTGTTAGAATCATGCAGGATTTAAATTTTTAACGTTTTTCTACTCCTCTCATGAGCCCAAACAAGACACTAAAAGGATGAGCTTGCAAGTTCTTTACTTTTGGAGAAAATTCAAAACATTCATTATTCAATAGGGCCCAATAGCAAAAAACAGCGTTTTGAAAGAACAACCACATTTCTTTGAAGAATCGTGTAGGATTGAAATTTTTGATGTTTTTCAACTCCTTTCAACAGCCCAAACAAGTTTCTAAAAGGATGAGTTTACAAATACTTTACTTTTGGAGAAACTTCAAAACATTCATTATTTAATAGGGCCCAATAGCAAAGAGCAGTGGTTTGAATGAACACTCACATTTCTTGGTAGAATAGTGCAGGATTGAAATTTTTGACGTTTTTCTACTCCACTCATGAGCCCAAACAAGACTCTAGAAGGATGAGTTTGCAACTACTTTATATTTGGAGAAAATTCAAAACATTCATTATTCAATTGGGCCCAATAGCAAAAAGTAGCGGTTTGAATGAACACTAAAATTTCTTGGTAGAATCATGCAGGATTGAAATTTTTGTTGTTTTTCTTCTCCTTTCATGAGAGCAAACAAGACTCTAGAAGGATGAGTTTGCAATTACTTTACTTTTGGAGAAAATTCAAAACATTCATTATTCAATAGGGCCCAATAGCAAAAAGCAGCCGTTTGAAAAAACACTCACATCTCTTGGTAGAATCGTTCAGGATTGAAATTTTTGATGTTTTTCTTCTCCCCTCATGAGCCCAAACAAGACTCTAGAAAGATGAGTTTGCAACTACTTTACTTTTGGAGAAAATTCAAAACATTCATTATTCAATGGGGCCCAATAGCAAAAAGCAGCGGTTTGAATGAACACTCACATCTCTTGGTAGAATCGTTCAGGATGGAAATTTTTGTTGTTTTTCTACTCCTCTCAACAGCCCAAACAAGTCTCTAAAAGGATGAGTTTGCAACTACTTTACTTCTGGAGAGTATTCAAAACATTCATTATTCCATAGGGCCCAATAGCAAAAAGCAGCGGTTTGAATGAACACTCACATTTCTTGGTAGAATCATGCAGGATTTAAATTTTTGACGTTTTTCTACTCCTCTCATGAGCTCAAACAAGACTCTAGAAGGATGAGTTTGCAAACTACTTTACTTTTGGAGAAAATTCAAAACATTCATTATTCAATGGGGCCCAATAGTAAAAAGCAGCGGTTTGAATGAACACTCATATTTCTTGGTAGAATCGTTAAGGATTGAAATTTTTTATGTTTTTCTACTCCACTCATGAGCCCAAACAAGACTCTAGAAGGATGAGTTTGCAACTACTTTACTTTTGGAGAAAATTCAAAACATTCATTATTCAATAGGGCCCAATAGCAAAAAGCAGGGGTTTGAATGAACACTCACGTCTCTTGGTAGAATCGTTCAGGATGGAAATTTTTGTTGGTTTTCTACTCCTCTCAACAGCCCAAACAAAATTCTAAAAGGATGAGTTTGCAACTACTTTACTTTTGGAGAAACTTCAAAACATACATTATTCAATAGGGCCCAAGAGGAATAAGAAGCGGTTTGAATGAACACTCACATTTCTTGGTAGAATCATGCAGGATTGAAATTTTTGACGTTTTTATATTCCTCTCATGAGCCCAAACAAGACTCTAGAAGGATGAGTTTGCAACTACTTTACTTTTGGAGAAAATTCAAAACATTCATTATTCAATGGGGCCCAATAGCAAAAAAGCAGTGGTTTGAATGCACACTCACATCTCTTGGTAGAATCGTTCAGGATTGAAATTTTTTATGTTTTTCTACTCCTCTCATGAGCCCAAGCAAGACTCTAAAAGGAAGAGCTTGCAACTACTTTACTTTTGTAGAAAATTCAAAACATTCATTATTCAATAGAGCTCAATAGCAAAAAGCAGCGTTTTGAATGAACAATCACATTTCTTGGTAGAATCGTGCAGGATTTAAATTTTTGATGTTTTTCTACTCCTCGCAACAGCCCAAACAAGTTTCTAAAAGGATAAGTTTGCAACTACTTTACTTTTGTAGAGAATTCAAAACATTCCTTATTCAATAGGGCCCAATAGCAAAAAGCAGCGGTTTGAATTAACACTCACATTTCTTGTTAGAATCATGCAGGATTTAAATTTTTAACGTTTTTCTACTCCTCTCATGAGCCCAAACAAGACATTAAAAGGATGAGCTTGCAAGTTCTTTACTTTTGGAGAAAATTCAAAACATTCATTATTCAATAGGGCCCAATAGCAAAAAACAGCGTTTTGAAAGAACAATCACATTTCTTTGAAGAATCGTGTAGGATTGAAATTTTTGATGTTTTTCAACTCCTTTCAACAGCCCAAACAAGTTTCTAAAAGGATGAGTTTACAAATACTTTACTTTTGGAGAAACTTCAAAACATTCATTATTTAATAGGGCCCAATAGCAAAGAGCAGTGGTTTGAATGAACACTCACATTTCTTGGTAGAATAGTGCAGGATTGAAATTTTTGACGTTTTTCTACTCCACTCATGAGCCCAAACAAGACGCTAGAAGGATGAGTTTGCAACTACTTTATATTTGGAGAAAATTCAAAACATTCATTATTCAATTGGGCCCAATAGCAAAAAGTAGCGGTTTGAATGAACACTAAAATTTCTTGGTAGAATCATGCAGGATTGAAATTTTTGTTGTTTTTCTTCTTTCATGAGCCCAAACAAGACTCTAGAAGGATGAGTTTGCAATTTCTTTACTTTTGGAGAAAATTCAAAACATTCATTATTCAATAGGGCCCAATAGCAAAAAGCAGCCGTTTGAAAAAACACTCACATCTCTTGGTAGAATCGTTCAGGATTGAAATTTTTGATGTTTTTCTACTCCTCTCAACAGCCCAAACAAGTCTCTGAAAGGATTGGTTTGCAACTACTTTACTTTTGGAGAAAATTCAAAACATTCATTATTCAATAGGGCCCAATAGCAAAAAGCAGCAGTTTGAAAAAACACTCACATCTCTTGGTAGAATTGTTCAGGATGGAAATTTTTGTTGTTTTTCTACCCCTCTCAGTAGCCCAAACAATTCTCTAAGAGGATGAGCTTGCAACTACTTTACTTTTGGAGAAAATTCAAAACATTCATTATTCAATAGGGCCCAATAGCAAAAAGCAGCGGTTTGAATGAACACTCACATCTCTTGGTAGAATCGTTCAGGATGGAAATTTCTGTTGTTTTTCTACTCCTCTCAAAAGCCCAAACAAGTCTCTAAAAGGATGAGTTTGCAACTACTTTACTTTTGGAGAGTATTCAAAACATTCATTATTCAATAGGGCCCAATAGCAAAAAGCAGCAGTTTGAATGAACACTCACATTTCTTGGTAGAATCATGCAGGATTTAAATTTTTGACGTTTTTCTACTCCTCTCATGAGCTCAAATAAGACTCTAGAAGGATGAGTTTGCAAACTACTTTACTTTTGGAGAAAATTCAAAACATTCATTATTCAATAGGGCCCACTAGCAAAAAGCAGCGGTTTGAATGAACACTCACTTTTCTTGGTAGAATAATGCAGAATTGAAATTTTTGACGTTTTTCTACTCCTCTCATGAGCGCAAACAAGACTCTAGAAGGATGAGTTTGCAACTACTTTACTTTTGGAGAAAATTCAACACATTCATTATTCAATGAGGCCCAATAGCAGAAAGCAGCAGTTTGAATGAACACTCACATCTCTTGGTAGAATCGTTCAGGATTGAAATTTTTTATGTTTTTCTACTCCTCTCATGAACCCAAGCAAGACTCTAAAAGGAAGAGCTTGCAACTACTTTACTTTTGTAGAAAATTCAAAACATTCATTATTCAATAGAGCTCAATAGCAAAAAGCAGCGTTTTGAATGAACAATCACATTTCTTGGTAGAATCGTGCAGGATTTAAATTTTTGATGTTTTTCTACTCCTCGCAACAGCCCAAGCAAGTTTCTAAAAGGATAAGTTTGCAACTACTTTACTTTTGTAGAGAATTCAAAACATTCCTTATTCAATAGGGCCCAATAGGAAAAAACAGCATTTTGAAAGAACAATCACATTTCTTGGTAGAATCATGCAGGATTGAAATTTTTGTTGTTTTTCTTCTCCTTTCATGAGCCCAAACAAGACTCTAGAAGGATGAGTTTGCAATTACTTTACTTTTGGAGAAAATTCAAAAAATTCATTATTCAATAGCGCCCAATAGCAAAAAGCAGCCGTTTGAAAAAACACTCACATCTCTTGGTAGAATTGTTCAGGATTGAAATTTTTGATGTTTTTCTACTCCTCTCAACAGCCCAAACAAGTCTCTGAAAGGATTAGTTTGCAACTACTTTACTTTTGGAGAAAATTAAAAACATTCATTATTCAATAGGGCCCAATAGCAAAAAGCAGCAGTTTGAAAAAACACTCACATCTCTTGGTAGAATCGTTCAGGATGGAAATTTTTGTTGTTTTTCTACTCCTCTCAACAGCCCAAACAATTCTCTAAGAGGATGAGTTTACAACTACTTTACCTTTGGAGAAAATTCAAAACATTCATTATTCAATAGGGCCCAATAGCAAAAAGCAGCGGTTTGAATGAACACTCACATCTCTTAGTAGAATCGTTCAGGATGGAAATTTCTGTTGTTTTTCTACTCTCAACAGCCCAAACAAGTCTCTAAAAGGATGAGTTTGCAACTACTTTACTTTTGGAGAGTATTCAAAACATTCATTATTCAATAGGGCCCAATAGCAAAATGCAGCGGTTTGAATGAACACTCACATTTCTTGGTAGAATCATGCAGGATTGAAATTTTTGACGTTTTTCTACTCCTCTCAGCAGCCCAAACAAGACTCTAGAAGAATGAGTTTGCAACTACTTTACTTTTGGAGAAAATTCAAAACATTCATTATTCAATGGTGCCCAATAGCAAAAAGCAGCGGTTTGAAAGAACACTAACATTTCTTGGTAGAATCATGCAGGATTGAAATTTTTGTTGTTTTTCTTCTCCTTTCATGAGCCCAAACAAGACTATAGAAGGAAGAGTTTGCAATTACTTTACTTTTGGAGAAAATTCAAAACATTCATTGTTCAATAGGGCCCACTAGCAAAAAGTAGCGGTTTGAATGAACACTCACTTTTCTTGGTAGAATCATGAAGAATTGAAATTTTGACGTTTTTCTACTCCTCTCATGAGCCCAAACAAGACTCTAGAAGGATGAGTTTGCAGCTACTTTACTTTTGGAGAAAATTCAACACATTCATTATTCAATGGGGCCCAAAAGCAGAAAGCAGCAGTTTGAATGAACACTCACATCTCTTGGCAGAATCGTTCAGAATTGAAATTTTTTATGTTTTTCTACTCCTCTCATGAGCCCAAGCAAGACTCTAAAAGGAAGAGCTTGCAACTACTTTACTTTTGTAGAAAATTCAAAACATTCATTATTCAATAGAGCTCAATATCAAAAAGCAGCGTTTTGAATGAACAATCACATTTCTTGGTAGAATCGTGCAGGATTTAAATTTTTGATGTTTTTCTACTCCTCGCAACAGCCCAAACAAGTTTCTAAAAAGATAAGTTTGCAACTACTTTACTTTTGTAGAGAATTCAAAACATTCCTTATTCAATAGGGCCCAATAGCAAAAAGCAGCAGTTTGAATTAACACTCACATTTCTTGTTAGAATCATGCAGGATTGAAATTTTTAACGTTTTTCTACTCCTCTCATGAGCCCAAACAAGACTCTAAAAGGATGAGCTTGCAAGTACTTTACTTTTGGAGAAAATTCAAAACATTCATTATTCAATAGGGCCCAATAGCAAAAAACAGCGTTTTGAAAGAACAATCACATTGCTTTGAAGAATCGTGTAGGATTGAAATTTTTGATGTTTTTCTACTCCTTTCATGAGCCCAAACAAGACTCTAAAAGGAAGAGCTTGCAAGTACTTTACTTTTGGAGAAAATTCAAAACATTCATTATTCAATAGGGCCCAATAGCAAAAAACAGCATTTTGAAAGAACAATCACATTTCTTGGTAGAATCATGCAGGATTGAATTTTTTGTTGTTTTTCTTCTCCTTTCATGAGCCCAAACAAGACTCTAGAATGATGAGTTTGCAATTACTTTACTTTTGGAGAAAATTCAAAGCATTCATTATTCAATAGGGCCCAATAGCAAAAAGCAGCCGTTTGAAAAAACACTCACATCTCTTGGTAGAATCGTTCAGGATTGAAATTTTTGATGTTTTTCTACTCCTCTCAACAGCCCAAACAAGTCTCTGAAAGGATTAGTTTGCAACTACTTTACTTTTGGAGAAAATTCAAAACATTCATTATTCAATAGGGCCCAAGAGCAAAAAGCAGCAGTTTGAAAAAACACTCACATCTCTTGGTAGAATCGTTCAGGATGGAAATTTTTGTTGTTTTTCTACTCCTCTCAGCAGCCCAAACAATTCTCTAAGAGGATGAGTTTGCAACTACTTTACTTTTGGAGAAAATTCAAAACATTCATTATTCAATAGGGCCCAATAGCAAAATGCAGCGGTTTGAATGAACACTCACATTTCTTGGTAGAATCATGCAGGATTGAAATTTTTGACGTTTTTCTACTCCTCTCAGCAGCCCAAACAAGACTCTAGAAGAATGAGTTTGCAACTACTTTACTTTTGGAGAAAATTCAAAACATTCATTATTCAATGGGGCCCAATAGCAAAAAGCAGCGGTTTGAATGAACACTCACATCTCTTGGTAGAATCGTTCAGGATGGAAATTTTTGTTATTTTTCTACTCCTCTCAACAGCCCAAACATGTCTCTAAAAGGATGAGTTTGCAACTACTTTACTTCTGGAGAGTATTCAAAACATTCATTATTCAATAGGGCCCTATTGTAAAAAGCAGCGGTTTGAATGAACACTCACATTTCTTGGTAGAATCATGCAGGATTTAAATTTTTGACGTTTTTCTACTCCTCTCATGAGCTCAAACAAGACTCTAGAAGGATTAGTTTGTAACTACTTTACTTTTGAAGAAAATTGAAAACATTCATTATTCAATGGGGCCCTATAACAAAAAGCAGCGGTTTGAATGCACACTCACATTTCTTGGTAGAATCGTTAAGGATTGAAATTTTTTATGTTTTTCTACTCCTCTCATGAGCCCAAACAAGAACCTAAAAGGCTGAGCTTGCAACTACTTTATTTTTAGAATAAATTCAAAACATTCATTATTCAATGGAGCCCAATAGCAAAAAGCAGCATTTTGAATGAACAATCACATTTCTTGGTAGAATCGTGCAGGATTTAAATTTTTGATGTTTTTCTTCTCCCCTCATGAGCCCAAACAAGACTCTAGAAGGATGAGTTTGCAACTACTTTACTTTTGGAGAAAATTCAAAACATTCATTATTCAATAGGGCCCAATTGTCATGGTCACGTGTCTCTGGACGCAGATGATACCGCAAGGCGAACCCATAACACACGTGACCCTGGATACACCGCCTCCAGTGGGGCGCATTTAAATAATAAAAACGTGCAGGTGGATACGCCGCCTCCACCTGGCGAATTTAGGTATTACACGTTATACATACAATAATCAAATAATAAAGGGGGAACCTGGGAAACTTTAACAATGGTGGGCCCTGCAATAGGGAAAAGGGAATTGGAGACCTCCTGAGCTCCCCTGAGCCAGTGTCCCTGCACTCCTAACGTTCCCTATGCCGGTTTCGCACCGGGCGCCTCACGCGTACCTCAACGTCCTAGCTCGCCCAGACCCTAAACCCTAACTAGGGAATAGGTCGGTGCGGAAACTAATCCCACCACTGCACTAATAACACACATGAGGAAAGAGACAATACAGGGGAAACACCACTTAGCTTTGCTCTGTTGCGTGCGCTCCTAGCAACAGAGCCCTCCACCTGAGTGCATCTTCTCCTTCACCTGGATCCATCACCATAACAGGATCCTTCACCTTAGTGCAGCCTTGGAGCAGAGTCCAACACCAGCTGCAGCTGCTTAGAACCAGAGTCCCAAGGAAGTATCCAGCTTCTGCCACGAAGTCAAGCATGCTTGAGTCCAGCTCAGCGGCCAAGTCCCACATGGTGAGTGCCATTCTCCATAGTAGCCACTCCACCAGACCATGCAGACACTTCCCGCTGACTCCATCACTGCGACTCCACCACGCCATGCCAGCCCTTCGTCCAGACACCATAGCTGCAACACGTCCCCCCTGGCTAAGCTGCGCAGGACTCCTCACCAGCTCCATTCCTCCAGGCTCTCCAACTCAGAATGAAAACAATCTCACAATATCACAGGCAGTGATTGCACACCTCTAGCACACCTTTATAGGGTGTCACACCTAATACCTAATTAAGTGCACAAAAACCCAAAGTGCAATACCACAACCACCACCGGGGACAGTCAAAACACCTTTGAACTTAACTAAAGTAAAAAAAGTTCACTTTGTGCTTTTAATACCGCCAGATCCAACACTGGATCATGACACCAATAGTAAAAAGCAGCGTTTTGAATGAACAATCACATTTCTTGGTAGAATCGTGCAGGATTGAAATTTTTTTATGTTTTTCTACTCCTCTCATGAGCCCAAGCAAGACTCTAAAAGGATGAGCTTGCAACTACTTTACTTTTGGAGAAAATTCAAAACATTCATTATTCAATAGAGCACAATAGCAAAAAGCAGCATTTTGAATGAACTGACATTTCTTGGTAGAATCATGCAGGATTGAAATTTTTGATTTTTTTACTCCTCTCAACAGCCCAAACAAGTTTCTAAAAGGATGAGTTTGCAACTACTTTACTTTTGGAGAAAATTCAAAACATTCATTATTCAATAGGGCCCCAAAATAGCAAAAACCAGCGGTTTGAATGAACACTCACATTTCTTGGTAGAATCGTGCAGGATTGAAATTTTTGATGTTTTTTTACTCCTCTCAACAGCCCAAGCAAGTTTCTAAAAGGATGAGTTTGCAACTACTTTACTTTTGGAGAAAATTCAAAACATTCATTATTCAATAGAGTCCATTAGCAAAAACCAGCGGTTTGAAAGAACAATCACATTTCTTGGTAGAATCGTGCAAGATTGAAATTTTTTTATGTTTTTCTACTCCTCTCAACAGCCCAAACAAGTTTCTAAAAGGATGAGTTTGCAACTACTTTTCTTTTGGAGAAAATTCAAAACATTCATTATTCAATAGAGCCCAATAGCAAAAACCAGCGGTTTGAATGAACATTCACATTTCTTGATAGAATCGTGCAGGATTGAAATTTTTTTATGTTTTTCTACTCCTCTCATGAGCCCAAGCAAGACTCTAAAAGGATGAGCTTGCAACTACTTTACTTTTGGAGGAAATTCAAAACATTCATTATTCAATAGAGCACAATAGCAAAAAGCAGCGTTTTGAATGAACTCACATTTCTTGGTAGAATCATGCAGGATTGAAATTTTTGATTTTTTTTACTCCTCTCAACAGCCTAAACAAGTTTCTAAAAGGATGAGTTTGCAACTACTTTACTTTTGAAGAAAATTCAAAACATTCATTATTCAATAGAGCCCAATAGCAAAAACCAGCGGTTTGAAAGAACAATCACATTTCTTGGTAGAATCGTGCAGGATTGAAATTTTTGATGTTTTTTTACTCCTCTCAACAGCCCAAACAAGTTTCTAAAAGGATGAGTTTGCAACTAATTTACTTTTGGAGAAAATTCAAAACATTCATTATTCAATAAGGCCCAAAATAGCAAAAACCAGTGGTTTCAATGAACTCACGTTTCTTGGTAGAATCGTGCAGGATTGAAATTTTTGATGTTTTTTTACTCCTCTCAACAGCCCAAACAAGTTTCTAAAAGGATGAGTTTGCAACTACTTTACTTTTGAAGAAAATTCAAAACATTCATTATTCAATAGAGCCCAATAGCAAAAACCAGCGGTTTGAATGAACAATCACATTTCTTGGTAGAATCATGCAGGATTGAAATTTTTGATGTTTTTTTACTCCTCTCAACAGCCCAAACAAGTTTCTAAAAGGATGAGTTTGCAACTACTTTAATTTGGAGAAAATTCAAAACATTCATTATTCAATAGGGCCCAAAATAGCAAAAAACAGCGGTTTGAATGAACACTCACATTTCTTGGTAGAATCGTGCAGGAGTGAAATTTTTGATGTTTTTCTACTCCTCTCATGAGCCTAAGCAAGACTCTAAAAGGATGAGTTTGCAACTACTTTACTCTTGGAGAAAATTCAAAACATTCATTATTCAATAAGGCCCAAAATGGCAAAAACCAGCGGTTTGAATAAACACTCACATTTCTTTGTAGAATCGTGCAGGATTGAAATTTTTGATGTTTTTCTACTCCTCTCAACAGCCCAAACAAGTTTCTAAAAGGATGAGTTTGCAACTACTTTACTTTTGGAGAAAATTCAAAACATTCATTATTCAATAGAGCCCAATAGCAAAAACCAGCGGTTTGAATGAACATTCACATTTCTTGGTAGAATCGTGCAGGATTGAAATTTTTGAAGTTTTTTTACTCCTCTCAACAGCCCAAGCAAGTTTCTAAAAGGATGAGTTTGCAACTACTTTACTTTTGGAGAAAATTCAAAACATTCATTATTCAATAGAGCCCATTAGCAAAAACCAGCGGTTTGAAAGAACAATCACATTTCTTGGTAGAATCGTGCAGGATTGAAATTTTGATGTTTTTTTACTCCTCTCAACAGCCCAAACAAGTTTCTAAAAGGATGAATTTGCAACTACTTTACTTTTGAAGAAAATTCAAAACATTCATTATTCAATAGAGCCCAATAGCAAAAAGCAGCGGTTTGAATGAACAATCACATTTCTTGGTAGAATCGTGCAGGATTGAAATTTTTGATGTTTTTTTACTCCTCTCAACAGCCCAAACAAGTTTCTAAAAGGATGAGTTTGCAACTACTTTAATTTGGAGAAAAATCAAAACATTCATTATTCAATAGAGGCCAATAGCAAAAAGCAGCGTTTTGAATGAACAATCACATTTCTTGGTAGAATCGTGCAGGATTGAAATTTTTGATGTTTTTCTACTCCTCTCAACAGCCCAAACAAGTTTCTAAAAGGATGAGTTTGCAACTACTTTTCTTTTGCAGAAAATTCAAAACATTCATTATTCAATAGGGCCCAAAATAGAAAAAACCAGCAGTTTGAATGAACACTCACATTTCCTGGTAGAATCGTGCAGGATTGAAATTTTTGATCTTTTTTTACTCCTCTCAATAGCCCAGACAAGTTTCTAAAAGGATGAGTTTGCAAGTACTTTACTTTTGCAGAAAATTCAAAATATTCATTAATCAATAGTGCCCAAAATAGCAAAAACTAGCGGTTTGAATGAACACTCACATTTCTTGGTAGAATCGTGCAGGATTGAAATTTTTGATGTTTTTTACTCCTCTCAACAGCCCAAACAAGTTTCTAAAAGGATGAGCTTGCAACTACTTTACTTTTGGAGAAAATTCAAAACATTCATTATTCAATAGAGCCCAATAGCAAAAACCAGCGGTTTGAAAGAACAATCACATTTCTTGGTAGAATCGTGCAGGATTGAAATTTTTGATCTTTTTTTACTCCTCTCAACAGCCCAAACAAGTTTCTAAAAGGATAAGTTTGCAACTACTTTACTTTTGGAGAAAATTCAAAACATTCATTATTCAATAGGGCCCAAAATAGCAAAAACCAGCGGTTTGAATGAACACTCACATTTCTTGGTAGAATCGTGCAGGATTGAAATTTTTGATGTTTTTTTACTCCTCTCAACAGCCCAAACAAGTTTCTAAAAGGATGAGTTTGCAACTACTTTAATTTGGAGAAAATTCAAAACATTCATTATTCAATAGGGCCCAAAATAGCAAAAACCAGCGGTTTGAATGAACTCACGTTTCTTGGTAGAATCGTGCAGGATTGAAATTTTTGATGTTTTTTTTACTCCTCTCAACAGCCCAAACAAGCTTCTAAAAGGATGAGTTTGCAACTACTTTACTTTTGGAGAAAATTCAAAACATTCATTATTCAATAGAGCCCAATAGCAAAAACCAGCGTTTTGAATGAACAATCACTTTTCTTGGTAGAATCGTGCAGGATTGAAATTTTTGATGTTTTTCTACTCCTCTCAACAGCCCAAACAAGTTTCTAAAAGGATGAGTTTGCAACTACTTTACTTTTGGAGAAAATTCAAAACATTCATTATTCAATAGAGCCCAATAGCAAAAACCAGCGGCTTGAATGAACAATCGCATTTCTTGGTAGAATCGTGCAGGATTGAAATTTTTGATGTTTTTTTGCTCCTCTCAACAGCCCAAACAGGTTTCTAAAAGGATGAGTTTGCAACTACTTTACTTTTGGAGAAAATTCAAAACATTCATTATTCAATAGGGCCCAAAATAGTAAAAACCAGCAGTTTGAATGAACACTCACATTTCCTGGTAGAATCGTGCAGGATTGAAATTTTTGATCTTTTTTTACTCCTCTCAATAGCCCAGACAAGTTTCTAAAAGGATGAGTTTGCAAGTACTTTAATTTTGGAGACAATACAAAACATTCATTAATCAATAGTGCCCAAAATTGCAAAAACTAGTGGTTTGAATGAACACTCACATTTCTTGGTAGAATTGTGCAGGATTGAAATTTTTGATGTTTTTTTACTCCTCTCAACAGCCCAAACAAGTTTCTAAAAGGATGAGTTTGCAACTACTTTAATTTGGAGAAAATTCAAAACATTCATTATTCAATAGGGCCCAAAATAGCAAAAACCAGCGGTTTGAATGAACACTCACATTTTTTGGTAGAATCGTGCAGGATTGAAATTTTTGATGTTTTTTTACTCCTCTCAACAGCCCAAACAAGTTTCTAAAAGGATGAGTTTGCAACTACTTTAATTTGGAGAAAATTCAAAACATTAATTATTCAATAGGGCCCAAAATAGCAAAAACCAGCGTTTTGAATGAACAATCACATTTCTTGGTAGAATCATGCAGGATTGAAATTTTTGATTTTTTTTACTCCTCTCAACAGCGCAAACAAGTTTCTAAAAGGATGAGTTTGCAACTACTTTACTTTTGGAGAAAATTCAAAACATTCATTATTCAATAGGGCCCAAAATAGCAAAAACCAGCGGTTTGAATGAACACACATTTCTTGGTAGAATCGTGCAGGACTGAAATTTTTGATATTTTTCTACTCCTCTCATGAGCCCAAACAAATCTCTAAAAGGATGAGTTTGCAACTACTTTACTTTTGGTGAAAATTCAAAACATTCATTATTCAATAGAGCCCAATAGCAAAAACCAGCGGTTTGAATGAACAATCACATTTCTTGGTAGAATCGTGCAGGATTGAAATTTTTGATGTTTTTTTACTCCTCTCAACAGCCCAAACAGGTTTCTAAAAGGATGAGTTTGCAACTACTTTACTTTTGGAGAAAATTCAAAACATTCATTATTCAATAGGGCCCAAAATAGTAAAAACCAGCAGTTTGAATGAACACTCACATTTCCTGGTAGAATCGTGCAGGATTGAAATTTTTGATCTTTTTTTACTCCTCTCAATAGCCCAGACAAGTTTCTAAAAGGATGAGTTTGCAAGTACTTTACTTTTGGAGAAAATTCAAAACATTCATTAATTAATAGTACCCAAAATAGCAAAAACTAGCGGTTTGAATGAACACTCACATTTCTTGGTAGAATCGTGCAGGATTGAAATTTTTGATGTTTTTTACTCCTCTCAACAGCCCAAACAAGTTTCTAAAAGGATGAGCTTGCAACTACTTTACTTTTGGAGAAAATTCAAAACATTCATTATTCAACAGAGCACAATAGCAAAAAGCAGCGTTTTGAATGAACTCACATTTCTTGGTAGAATCATGCAGGATTGAAATTTTTGATTTTTTTTACTCCTCTCAACAGCCCAAACAAGTTTCTAATAGGATGAGTTTGCAACTACTTTACTTTTGGAGAAAATTCAAAACATTCATTATTCAATAGGGCCCAAAATAGCAAAAACCAGCGGTTTGAATGAACACTCACATTTCTTGGTAGAATCGTGCAGGATTGAAATTTTTGATGTTTTTTTACTCCTCTCAACAGCCCAAGCAAGTTTCTAAAAGGATGAGTTTGCAACTACTTTACTTTTGGAGAAAATTCAAAACATTCATAATTCAATAGGGCCCAAAATAGTAAAAACCAGCAGTTTGAATGAACACTCACATTTCCTGGTAGAATCGTGCAGGATTGAAATTTTTGATCTTTTTTTAACTCCTCTCAATAGCCCAGACAAGTTTCTAAAAGGATGAGTTTGCAAGTACTTTAATTTTGGAGAAAATTCAAAACATTCATTAATCAATAGTGCCCAAAATAGCAAAAACTAGCGGTTTGAATGAACACTCACATTTCTTGGTAGAATCGTGCAGGATTGAAATTTTTGATGTTTTTTTACTACTCTCAACAGCCCAAACAAGTTTCTAAAAGGATGAGCTTGCAACTACTTTACTTTTGGAGAAAATTCAAAACATTCATTATTCAATAGAGCACAATAGCAAAAAGCAGCGTTTTGAATGAACTTACATTTCTTGGTAGAATCATGCAGGATTGAAATTTTTGATTTTTTTTACTCCTCTCAACAGCCCAAACAAGTTTCTAAAAGGATGAGTTTGCAACTACTTTACATTTGGGGAAAATTCAAAACATTCATTATTCAATAGGGCCCAAAATAGCAAAAACCAGCGGTTTGAATGAACACTCACATTTCTTGGTAGAATCGTGCAGGATTGAAATTTTTGTTGTTTTTTTACTCCTCTCAACAGCCCAAACAAGTTTCTAAAAGGATGAGTTTGCAACTACTTTAATTAGGAGAAAATTCAAAACATTCATTATTCAATAGGGCCCAAAATAGCAAAAACCAGCGTTTTGAATGAACAATCACATTTCTTGGTAGTATCATGCAGGATTGAAATTTTTGATTTTTTTTACTCCTCTCAACAGCGCAAACAAGATTCTAGAAGGATGAGTTTGCAACTACTTTACTTTTGGAGAAAATTCAAAACATTCATTATTCAATAGGGCCCAAAATAGCAAAAACCATCGTTTTGAATGAACACTCACATTTCTTTGTAGAATCGTGCAGGATTGAAATTTTTGATGTTTTTCTACTCCTCTCAACAGCCCAAACAAGTTTCTAAAAGGATGAGTTTGCAACTACTTTACTTTTGGAGAAAATTCAAAACATTCATTATTCAATAGAGCCCAATAGCAAAAAGCAGCGTTTTGAATGAACAATCACATTTCTTGGTAGTATGATGCAGGATTGAAATTTTTGATTTTTTTTACTCCTCTCAACAGCGCAAACAAGATTCTAAAAGGATGAGTTTGCAACTACTTTACTTTTGGAGAAAATTCAAAACATTCATTATTCAATAGGGCCCAAAATAGCAAAAACCAGCGTTTTGAATGAACACTCACATTTCTTTGTAGAATCGTGCAGGATTGAAATTTTTGATGTTTTTCTACTCCTCTCAACAGCCCAAACAAGTTTCTAAAAGGATGAGTTTGCAACTACTTTACTTTTGGAGAAAATTCAAAACATTCATTATTCAATAGAGCCCAATAGCAAAAACCAGAGGTTTGAATGAACAATCACATTTCTTGGTAGAATCGTGCAGGATTGAAATTTTTGATGTTTTTTTACTCCTCTCAACAGCCCAAACAGGTTTCTAAAAGGATGAGTTTGCAACTACTTTACTTTTGGAGAAAATTCAAAACATTCATTATTCAATAGGGCCCAAAATAGTAAAAACCAGCGGTTTGAATGAACAATCACATTTCCTGGTAGAATCGTGCAGGATTGAAATTTTTCATGTTTTTTTACTCCTCTCAACAGCCCAAACAAGTTTCTAAAAGGATGAGTTTGCAACTACTTTACTTCTAGACAAAATTCAAAACATTCATTAATCAATAGTGCCCAAAATAGCAAAAACCAGCGGTTTGAATGAACACTCACATTTCCTGGTAGAATCGTGCAGGATTGAAATTTTTGATGTTTTTTTACTCCTCTCAACATCCCAAACAAGTTTCTAAAAGGAAGAGTTTGCAACTACTTTACTTTTAGAGAAAATTCAAAACATTCATTAATCAATAGTGCCCAAAATAGCAAAAACCAGCGGTTTGAATGAACACTCACATTTCCTGGTAGAATCGTGCAGGATTGAAATTTTTGATGTTTTTTTACTCCTCTCAACAGCCGAAACAAGTTTCTAAAAGGATGAGTTTGCAACTACTTTACTTCTGGAGAAAATTCAAAACATTCATTATTCAATGGGGCCCAAAATAGCAAAAACCAGCGGTTTGAAAGAACAATCACATTTCTTGGTAGAATCGTGCAGGATTGAAATTTTTGATGTTTTTTTACTCCTCTCAACAGCCCAAACAAGTTTCTAAAAGGATGAGTTTGCAACTACTTTACTTTTGGAGAAAATTCAAAACATTCATTATTCAATAGGGCCCAAAATAGCAAAAACCAGAGGTTTGAATGAACTCACGTTTCTTGGTAGAATCGTGCAGGATTGAAATTTTTGATGTTTTTTTACTCCTCTCAACAGCCCAAACAAGTTTCTAAAAGGATGAGTTTGCAACTACTTTACTTTTGGAGAAAATTCAAAACATTCATTATTCAATAGAGCCCAATAGCAAAAACCAGCGGTTTGAATGAACAATCACATTTCTTGGTAGAATCGTGCAGGATTGAAATTTTTGATGTTTTTTTTACTCCTCTCAACAGCCCAAACAAGTTTCTAAAAGGATTAGTTTGCAACTACTTTAATTTGGAGAAAATTCAAAACATTCATTATTCAATAGGGCCCAAAATAGCAAAAACCAGCGGTTTGAATGAACACTCACATTTCTTGGTAGAATCGTGCAGGATTGAAATTTTTGATGTTTTTTTACTCCTCTCAACAGCCCAAACAAGTTTCTAAAAGGATGAGTTTGCAACTACTTTACTTTTGGAGAAAATTGAAAACATTCATTATTCAATAGAGCCCAATAGCAAAAACCAGCGGTTAGAATGAGCAATCACATTTCTTGGTAGAATCGTGCAGGATTGAAATTTTTAATGTTTTTTTACTCCTCTCAACAGCCCAAACAAGTTTCTAAAAGGATGAGTTTGCAACTACTTTAATTTGGAGAAAATTCAAAACATTCATAATTCAATAGGGCCCAAAATAGCGAAAATCAGCGGTTTGAATGAACACTCACATTTCTTGGTAGAATCGTGTAGGATTGAAATTATTGATGTTTTTTTACTCCTCTCAACAGCCCAAGCAAGTTTCTAAAAGGATGAGTTTGCAACTACTTTACTTTTGGAGAAAATTCAAAACATTCATTATTCAATAGAGCACAATAGCAAAAAGCAGCGTTTTGAATGAACTCACATTTCTTGGTAGAATCATGCAGGAATGAAATTTTTGATTTTTTTTACTCCTCTCAACAGCCCAAACAAGTTTCTAAAAGGATGAGTTTGCAACTACTTTACTTTTGGAGAAAATTCAAAACATTCATTATTCAATAGGGCCCAAAATAGCAAAAACCAGCGGTTTGAATGAACACTCACATTTCTTGGTAGAATCGTGCAGGATTGAAATTTTTGATGTTTTTTTACTCCACTCAACAGCCCAAGCAAGTTTCTAAAAGGATGAGTTTGCAACTACTTTACTTTTGGAGAAAATTCAAAACATTCATTATTCAATAGAGCCCAATAGCAAAAACCAGCGGTTTGAAAGAACAATCACATTTCTTGGTAGAATCGTGCAGGATTGAAATTTTTGATGTTTTTTTACTCCTCTCAACAGCCCAGACAAGTTTCTAAAAGGATGAGTTTGCAACTACTTTTCTTTTGGAGAAAATTCAAAACATTCATTATTCAATAGAGCCCAATAGCAAAAACCAGCGGTTTGAATGAACATTCACATTTCTTGGTAGAATCGTGCAGGATTGGAATTTTTTTATGTTTTTCTACTCCTCTCATGAGCCCAAGCAAGACTCTAAAAGGATGAGCTTGCAACTACTTTACTTTTGGAGGAAATTCAAACCATTCATTATTCAATAGAGCACAATAGCAAAAAGCAGCGTTTTGAATGAACTCACATTTCTTGGTAGAATCATGCAGGATTGAAATTTTTGATGTTTTTTTACTCCTCTCAACAGCCCAAACAAGTTTCTAAAAGGATGAGTTTGCAACTACTTTACTTTTGGAGAAAATTCAAAACATTCATTATTCAATAAGGCCCAATAGCTAAAACCAGCGGTTTGAATGAACACACATTTCTTTGTAGAATCATGCAGGATTGAAATTTTTGATGTTTTTTTACTCCTCTCAACAGCCCAAACAGTTTTCTAAAAGGATGAGTTTGCAAATACTTTACTTTTGGAGAAAATTCAAAACATTCATTATTCAATAGGGCCCAAAATAGTAAAAACCAGTGGTTTCAATGAACACTCACATTTCCTGGTAGAATTGTGCAGGACTGAAATTTTTGATGTTTTTTTAACTCCTCTCAACAGCCTAAACAAGTTTCTAAAAGGATGATTTTGTAACTACTTTACTTCTAGAGAAAATTCAAAACGTTTATTAATCAATAGTGCCCAAAATAGCAAAAACCAGCGGTTTGAATGAACACTCAAATTTCCTGGTAGAATTGTGCAGGATTGAAATTTTTGATGTTTTTTTACTCCTCTCAACAGCCCAAACAAGTTTCTAAAAGGATGAGTTTGCAACTACTTTACTTTTAGAGAAAATTCAAAACATTCATTAATCAATAGTGCCCAAAATAGCAAAAACCAGCGGTTTGAATGAACACTCACATTTCCTGGTAGAATCGTGCAGGATTGAAATTTTTGATGTTTTTTTACTCCTCTCAACAGCCCAAACAAGTTTCTAAAACGATGAGTTTGCAACTACTTTACTTTTGGAGAAAATTCAAAACATTCATTATTCAATAGAGCCCAATAGCAAAAACCAGCGGTTTGAATGAACACTCACATTTCTTGGTAGAATCATGCAGGACTGAAATTTTTGATGTTTTTTTACTCCTCTCAACAGCCCAAACAAGTTTCTAAAAGGATGAGTTTGCAACTACTTTAATTTGGAGAAAATTCAAAACATTCATTATTCAATAGGGCCCAAAATAGCAAAAACCAGCGGTTTGAATGAACTCACGTTTCTTGGTAGAATCGTGCAGGATTGAAATTTTTGATGTTTTTTTACTCCCCTCAACAGCCCAAACAAGCTTCTAAAAGGATGAGTTTGCAACTACTTTACTTTTGGAGAAAATTCAAAACATTCATTATTCAATAGAGCCCAATAGCAAAAACCAGCGTTTAGAATGAACAATCACATTTCTTGGTAGAATCGTGCAGGATTGAAATTTTTGATGTTTTTCTACTCCTCTCAACAGCCCAAACAAGTTTCTAAAAGGATGAGTTTGCAACTACTTTACTTTTGGAGAAAATTCAAAACATTCATTATTCAATAGGGCCCAAAGTAGTAAAAACCAGCAGTTTGAATGAACACTCACATTTCCTGGTAGAATCGTGCAGGATTGAAACTTTTGATCTTTTTTTACTCCTCTCAATAGCCCAGACAAGTTTCTAAAAGGATGAGTTTGCAAGTACTTTACTTTTGGAGAACATACAAAACATTCATTAATCAATAGTGCCCAAAATAGCAAAAACTAGCGGTTTGAATGAACACTCACATTTCTTGGTAGAATCGTGCAGGATTGAAATTTTTGATGTTTTTTTACTCCTCTCAACAGCCCAAGCAAGTTTCTAAAAGGATGAGTTTGCAACTACTTTACTTTTGGAGAAAATTCAAAACATTCATTATTCAATAGAGTCCATTAGCAAAAACCAGCGGTTTGAAAGAACAATCACATTTCTTGGTAGAATCGTGCAGGATTGAAATTTTTTTTGTTTTTCTACTCCTCTCAACAGCCCAAACAAGTTTCTAAAAGGATGAGTTTGCAACTACTTTTCTTTTGGAGAAAATTCAAAACATTCATTATTCAATAGAGCCCAATAGCAAAAACCAGCGGTTTGAATGAACATTCACATTTCTTGGTAGAATCGTGCAGGATTGGAATTTTTTTATGTTTTTCTACTCCTCTCATGAGCCCAAGCAAGACTCTAAAAGGATGAGCTTGCAACTACTTTACTTTTGGAGGAAATTCAAAACATTCATTATTCAATAGAGCACAATAGCAAAAAGCAGCGTTTTGAATGAACTCACATTTCTTGGTAGAATCATGCAGGATTGAAATTTTTGATGTTTTTTTACTCCTCTCAACAGCCCAAACAAGTTTCTAAAAGGATGAGTTTGCAACTACTTTACTTTTGGAGAAAATTCAAAACATTCATTATTCAATAAGGCCCAATAGCTAAAACCAGCGGTTTGAATGAACACACATTTCTTTGTAGAATCATGCAGGATTGAAATTTTTGATGTTTTTTTACTCCTCTCAACAGCCCAAACAGTTTTCTAAAAGGATGAGTTTGCAAATACTTTACTTTTGGAGAAAATTCAAAACATTCATTATTCAATAGGGCCCAAAATATTAAAAACCAGTGGTTTCAATGAACACTCACATTTCCTGGTAGAATTGTGCAGGACTGAAATTTTTGATGTTTTTTTAACTCCTCTCAACAGCCTAAACAAGTTTCTAAAAGGATGATTTTGTAACTACTTTACTTCTAGAGAAAATTCAAAACATTTATTAATCAATAGTGCCCAAAATAGCAAAAACCAGCGGTTTGAATGAACACTCAAATTTCCTGGTAGAATCGTGCAGGATTGAAATTTTTGATGTTTTTTTACTCCTCTCAACAGCCCAAACAAGTTTCTAAAAGGATGAGTTTGCAACTACTTTACTTTTAGAGAAAATTCAAAACATTCATTAATCAATAGTGCCCAAAATAGCAAAAACCAGCGGTTTGAATGAACACTCACATTTCCTGGTAGAATCGTGCAGGATTGAAATTTTTGATGTTTTTTTACTCCTCTCAACAGCCCAAACAAGTTTCTAAAACGATGAGTTTGCAACTACTTTTCTTTTGGAGAAAATTCAAAACATTCATTATTCAATAGGGCCCAAAATAGCAAAAACCAGCGGTTTGAATGAACACTCACATTTCTTGGTAGAATCGTGCAGGATTGAAATTTTTGATGTTTTTTTACTCCTCTCAACAGCCCAAACAAGTTTCTAAAAGGATGAGTTTGCAACTACTTTACTTTTGGAGAAAATTCAAAACATTCATTTTTCAATAGAGCCCAATAGCAAAAACCAGCGGTTTGAATGAACACTCACATTTCTTGGTAGAATCGTGCAGGATTGAAATTTTTGAAGTTTTTTTACTCCTCTCAACAGCCCAAGCAAGTTTCTAAAAGGATGAGTTTGCAACTACTTTACTTTTGGAGAAAATTCAAAACATTCATTATTCAATAGAGCCCATTAGCAAAAACCAGCGGTTTGAAAGAACAATCACATTTCTTGGTAGAATCGTGCAGGATTTAAATTTTTGACGTTTTTTTTACTCCTCTCAACAGCCCAAACAAGTTTCTAAAAGGATGAGTTTGCAACTACTTTACTTTTGGAGAAAATTCAAAACATTCATTATTCAATAGGGCCCAAAATAGCAAAAACCAGCGGTTTGAATGAACTCACGTTTCTTGGTAGAATCGTGCAGGATTGAAATTTTTGATGTTTTTTTACTCCTCTCAACAGCCCAAACAAGTTTCTAAAAGGATGAGTTTGCAACTACTTTACTTTTGAAGAAAATTCAAAACATTCATTATTCAATAGAGCCCAATAGCGAAAAGCAGCGGTTTGAATGAACAATCACATTTCTTGGTAGAATCGTGCAGGATTGAAATTTTTGATTTTTTTTACTCCTCTCAACAGCCCAAACAAGTTTCTAAAAGGATGAGTTTGCAACTACTTTAATTTGGAGAAAATTCAAAACATTCATTATTCAATAGAGGCCATTAGCAAAAAGCAGCGTTTTGAATGAACAATCACATTTCTTGGTAGAATCATGCAGGATTGAAATTTTTGATGTTTTTCTACTCCTCTCAACTGCCCAAACAAGTTTCTAAAAGGATGAGTTTGCAAATACTTTACTTTTGGAGAAACTTCAAAACATTCATTATTTAATAGGGCCCAATAGCAAAGAGCAGTGGATTGAATGAACACTCACATTTCTTGGTAGAATAGTGCAGGATTGAAATTTTTGACGTTTTTCTACTCCACTCATGAGCCCAAACAAGACTCTAGAAGGATGAGTTTGCAACTACTTTATATTTGGAGAAAATTCAAAACATTCATTATTCAATTGGGCCCAATAGCAAAAAGCAGCGGTTTGAATGAACACTAACATTTCTTGGTGCAATCATGCAGGATTGAAATTTTTGTTGTTTTTCTTCTCCTTTCATGAGCCCAAACAAGACTCTAGAAGGATGAGTTTGCAATTACTTTACTTTTGGAGAAAATTCAAAACAATCATTATTCAATAGGGCCCAATAGCAAAATGCAGCCGTTTGAAAAAACACTCACATCTCTTGGTACAATCGTTCAGGATTGAAATTTTTGATGTTTTCCTACTCCTCTCAACAGCCCAAACAAGTCTCTAAAAGGATGAGTTTGCAAATACTTTACTTCTGGAGAGTATTCAAAACATTCATTATTCAATAGGGCCCAATAGCAAAAAGCAGCTGTTTGAATGAACACTCACATTTCTTGGTAGAATCATGCAGGATTTAAATTTTTGATGTTTTTCTACTCCTCTCATGAGCTCAAACAAGACTCTAGAAGGATGAGTTTGCAAACTGCTTTACTTTTGGAGAAAATTCAAAACATTCATTATTCAATGGGGCCCAATAGCAAAAATCAGCGGTTTGAATGCACACTCACATTTCTTGGTAGAATCGTTAAGGATTGAAATTTTTTATGTTTTTCTACTCCTCTCATGAGCCCAAACAAGAGCCTAAAAGGCTGAGCTTGCAACTACTTTATTTTTAGAGAAAATTCAAAACATTCATTATTCAATAGGGCCCAATAGCAAAAAACAGCGTTTTGAAAGAACAATCACATTGCTTTGAAGAATCGTGTAGGATTGAAATTTTTGATGTTTTTCTACTCCTTTCATGAGCCCAAACAAGACTCTAAAAGGAAGAGCTTGCAAGTACTTTACTTTTGGAGAAAATTCAAAACATTCATTATTCAATAGGGCCCAATAGCAAAAAACAGCATTTTGAAAGAACAATCACATTTCTTGGTAGAATCATGCAGGATTGAAATTTTTGTTGTTTTTCTTCTCCTTTCATGAGCCCAAACAAGACTCTAGAATGATGAGTTTGCAATTACTTTACTTTTGGAGAAAATTCAAAACATTCATTATTCAATAGGGCCCAATAGCAAAAAGCAGCCGTTTGAAAAAACACTCACATCTCTTGGTAGAATCGTTCAGGATTGAAATTTTTGATGTTTTTCTACTCCTCTCAACAGCCCAAACAAGTCTCTAAAAGGATTAGTTTGCAACTACTTTACTTTTGGAGAAAATTCAAAACATTCATTATTCAATAGGGCCCAAGAGCAAAAAGCAGCAGTTTGAAAAAACACTCACATCTCTTGGTAGAATCGTTCAGGATGGAAATTTTTGTTGTTTTTCTACTCCTCTCAGCAGCCCAAACAATTCTCTAAGAGGATGAGTTTGCAACTACTTTACTTTTGGAGAAAATTCAAAACATTCATTATTCAATAGGGCCCAATAGCAAAATGCAGCGGTTTGAATGAACACTCACATTTCTTGGTAGAATCATGCAGGATTGAAATTTTTGACGTTTTTCTACTCCTCTCAGCAGCCCAAACAAGACTCTAGAAGAATGACTTTTCAGCTACTTTACTTTTGGAGAAAATTCAAAACATTCATTATTCAATGGGGCCCAATAGCAAAAAGCAGCGGTTTGAATGAACACTCACATCTCTTGGTAGAATCGTTCAGGATGGAAATTTTTGTTGTTTTTCTACTCCTCTCAACAGCCCAAACATGTCTCTAAAAGGATGAGTTTGCAACTACTTTACTTCTGGAGAGTATTCAAAACATTCATTATTCAATAGGGCCCTATTGTAAAAAGCAGCGGTTTGAATGAACACTCACATTTCTTGGTAGAATCATGCAGGATTTAAATTTTTGACGTTTTTCTACTCCTCTCATGAGCTCAAACAAGACTCTAAAAGGATTAGTTTGTAACTACTTTACTTTTGAAGAAAATTGAAAACATTCATTATTCAATGGGGCCCAATAACAAAAAGCAGCGGTTTGAATGCACACTCACATTTCTTGGTAGAATCGTTAAGGATTGAAATTTTTTATGTTTTTCTACTCCTCTCATGAGCCCAAACAAGAACCTAAAAGGCTGAGCTTGCAACTACTTTATTTTTAGAATAAATTCAAAACATTCATTATTCAATGGAGCCCAATAGCAAAAAGCAGCATTTTGAATGAACAATCACATTTCTTGGTAGAATCGTGCAGGATTTAAATTTTTGATGTTTTTCTTCTCCCCTCATGAGCCCAAACAAGACTCTAGAAGGATGAGTTTGCAACTACTTTACTTTTGGAGAAAATTCAAAACATTCATTATTCAATAGGGCCCAATTGTCATGGTCACGTGTCTCTGGACGCAGATGATACCGCAAGGCGAACCCATAACACACGTGACCCTGGATACACCGCCTCCAGTGGGGTGCATTTAAATAATAAAAACGTGCAGGTGGATACGCCGCCTCCACCTGGCGAATTTAGGTATTACACGTTATACATACTATAATCAAATAATAAAGGGGGAACCTGGGAAACTTTAACAATGGTGGGCCCTGCAATAGGGAAAAGGGAATTGGAGACCTCCTGAGCTCCCCTGAGCCAGTGTCCCTGCACTCCTAACGTTCCCTATGCCGGTTTCGCACCGGGCGCCTCACGCGTACCTCAACGTCCTAGCTCGCCCAGACCCTAAACCCTCACTAGGGAATAGGTCGGTGTGGAAACTAATCCCACCACTGCACTAATAACACACATGAGGAAAGAGACAATACAGGGGAAACACCACTTAGCTTTGCTCTGTTGCATGCGCTCCTAGCAACAGAGCCCTCCACCTGAGTGCATCTTCTCCTTCACCTGGATCCATCACCATAACAGGATCCTTCACCTTAGTGCAGCCTTGGAGCAGAGTCCAACACCAGCTGCAGCTGCTTAGAACCAGAGTCCCAAGGAAGTATCCAGCTTCTGCCACGAAGTCAAGCATGCTTGAGTCCAGCTCAGCGGCCAAGTCCCACATGGTGAGTGCCATTCTCCATAGTAGCCACTCCACCAGACCATGCAGACACTTCCCGCTGACTCCATCACTGCGACTCCACCACGCCATGCCAGCCCTTCGTCCAGACACCATAGCTGCAACACGTCCCCCCTGGCTAAGCTGCGCAGGACTCCTCACCAGCTCCATTCCTCCAGGCTCTCCAACTCAGAATGAAAACAATCTCACAATATCACAGGCAGTGATTGCACACCTCTAGCACACCTTTATAGGGTGTCACACCTAATACCTAATTAAGTGCACAAAAACCCAAAGTGCAATACCACAACCACCACCGGGGACAGTCAAAACACCTTTGAACTTAACTAAAGTAAAAAAAGTTCACTTTGTGCTTTTAATACCGCCAGATCCAACACTGGATCATGACACCAATAGTAAAAAGCAGCGTTTTGAATGAACAATCACATTTCTTGGTAGAATCGTGCAGGATTGAAATTTTTTTATGTTTTTCTACTCCTCTCATGAGCCCAAGCAAGACTCTAAAAGGATGAGCTTGCAACTACTTTACTTTTGGAGAAAATTCAAAACATTCATTATTCAATAGAGCACAATAGCAAAAAGCAGCATTTTGAATGAACTGACATTTCTTGGTAGAATCATGCAGGATTGAAATTTTTGATTTTTTTACTCCTCTCAACAGCCCAAACAAGTTTCTAAAAGGATGAGTTTGCAACTACTTTACTTTTGGAGAAAATTCAAAACATTCATTATTCAATAGGGCCCCAAAATAGCAAAAACCAGCGGTTTGAATGAACACTCACATTTCTTGGTAGAATCGTGCAGGATTGAAATTTTTGATGTTTTTTTACTCCTCTCAACAGCCCAAGCAAGTTTCTAAAAGGATGAGTTTGCAACTACTTTACTTTTGGAGAAAATTCAAAACATTCATTATTCAATAGAGTCCATTAGCAAAAACCAGCGGTTTGAAAGAACAATCACATTTCTTGGTAGAATCGTGCAAGATTGAAATTTTTTTTATGTTTTTCTACTCCTCTCAACAGCCCAAACAAGTTTCTAAAAGGATGAGTTTGCAACTACTTTTCTTTTGGAGAAAATTCAAAACATTCATTATTCAATAGAGCCCAATAGCAAAAACCAGCGGTTTGAATGAACATTCACATTTCTTGATAGAATCGTGCAGGATTGAAATTTTTTTATGTTTTTCTACTCCTCTCATGAGCCCAAGCAAGACTCTAAAAGGATGAGCTTGCAACTACTTTACTTTTGGAGGAAATTCAAAACATTCATTATTCAATAGAGCACAATAGCAAAAAGCAGCGTTTTGAATGAACTCACATTTCTTGGTAGAATCATGCAGGATTGAAATTTTTGATTTTTTTTACTCCTCTCAACAGCCTAAACAAGTTTCTAAAAGGATGAGTTTGCAACTACTTTACTTTTGAAGAAAATTCAAAACATTCATTATTCAATAGAGCCCAATAGCAAAAACCAGCGGTTTGAAAGAACAATCACATTTCTTGGTAGAATCGTGCAGGATTGAAATTTTTGATGTTTTTTTACTCGTCTCAACAGCCCAAACAAGTTTCTAAAAGGATGAGTTTGCAACTAATTTACTTTTGGAGAAAATTCAAAACATTCATTATTCAATAAGGCCCAAAATAGCAAAAACCAGCGGTTTCAATGAACTCACGTTTCTTGGTAGAATCGTGCAGGATTGAAATTTTTGATGTTTTTTTACTCCTCTCAACAGCCCAAACAAGTTTCTAAAAGGATGAGTTTGCAACTACTTTACTTTTGAAGAAAATTCAAAACATTCATTATTCAATAGAGCCTAATAGCAAAAACCAGCGGTTTGAATGAACAATCACATTTCTTGGTAGAATCATGCAGGATTGAAATTTTTGATGTTTTTTTACTCCTCTCAACAGCCCAAACAAGTTTCTAAAAGGATGAGTTTGCAACTACTTTAATTTGGAGAAAATTCAAAACATTCATTATTCAATAGGGCCCAAAATAGCAAAAAACAGCGGTTTGAATGAACACTCACATTTCTTGGTAGAATCGTGCAGGAGTGAAATTTTTGATGTTTTTCTACTCCTCTCATGAGCCTAAGCAAGACTCTAAAAGGATGAGTTTGCAACTACTTTACTCTTGGAGAAAATTCAAAACATTCATTATTCAATAAGGCCCAAAATGGCAAAAACCAGCGGTTTGAATAAACACTCACATTTCTTTGTAGAATCGTGCAGGATTGAAATTTTTGATGTTTTTCTACTCCTCTCAACAGCCCAAACAAGTTTCTAAAAGGATGAGTTTGCAACTACTTTACTTTTGGAGAAAATTCAAAACATTCATTATTCAATAGAGCCCAATAGCAAAAACCAGCGGTTTGAATGAACATTCACATTTCTTGGTAGAATCGTGCAGGATTGAAATTTTTGAAGTTTTTTTACTCCTCTCAACAGCCCAAGCAAGTTTCTAAAAGGATGAGTTTGCAACTACTTTACTTTTGGAGAAAATTCAAAACATTCATTATTCAATAGAGCCCATTAGCAAAAACCAGCGGTTTGAAAGAACAATCACATTTCTTGGTAGAATCGTGCAGGATTGAAATTTTTGATGTTTTTTTACTCCTCTCAACAGCCCAAACAAGTTTCTAAAAGGATGAGTTTGCAACTACTTTACTTTTGAAGAAAATTCAAAACATTCATTATTCAATAGAGCCCAATAGCAAAAAGCAGCGGTTTGAATGAACAATCACATTTCTTGGTAGAATCGTGCAGGATTGAAATTTTTGATGTTTTTTTACTCCTCTCAACAGCCCAAACAAGTTTCTAAAAGGATGAGTTTGCAACTACTTTAATTTGGAGAAAATTCAAAACATTCATTATTCAATAGAGGCCAATAGCAAAAAGCAGCGTTTTGAATGAACAATCACATTTCTTGGTAGAATCGTGCAGGATTGAAATTTTTGATGTTTTTCTACTCCTCTCAACAGCCCAAACAAGTTTCTAAAAGGATGAGTTTGCAACTACTTTTCTTTTGGAGAAAATTCAAAACATTCATTATTCAATAGGGCCCAAAATAGAAAAAACCAGCAGTTTGAATGAACACTCACATTTCCTGGTAGAATCGTGCAGGATTGAAATTTTTGATCTTTTTTTACTCCTCTCAGTAGCCCAGACAAGTTTCTAAAAGGATGAGTTTGCAAGTACTTTACTTTTGCAGAAAATTCAAAACATTCATTAATCAATAGTGCCCAAAATAGCAAAAACTAGCGGTTTGAATGAACACTCACATTTCTTGGTAGAATCGTGCAGGATTGAAATTTTTGATGTTTTTTACTCCTCTCAACAGCCCAAAAAAGTTTCTAAAAGGATGAGCTTGCAACTACTTTACTTTTGGAGAAAATTCAAAACATTCATTATTCAATAGAGCCCAATAGCAAAAACCAGCGGTTTGAAAGAACAATCACATTTCTTGGTAGAATCGTGCAGGATTGAAATTTTTGATCTTTTTTTACTCCTCTCAACAGCCCAAACAAGTTTCTAAAAGGATAAGTTTGCAACTACTTTACTTTTGGAGAAAATTCAAAACATTCATTATTCAATAGGGCCCAAAATAGCAAAAACCAGCGGTTTGAATGAACACTCACATTTCTTGGTAGAATCGTGCAGGATTGAAATTTTTGATGTTTTTTTACTCCTCTCAACAGCCCAAACAAGTTTCTAAAAGGATGAGTTTGCAACTACTTTAATTTGGAGAAAATTCAAAACATTCATTATTCAATAGGGCCCAAAATAGCAAAAACCAGCGGTTTGAATGAACTCACGTTTCTTGGTAGAATCGTGCAGGATTGAAATTTTTGATGTTTTTTTTACTCCTCTCAACAGCCCAAACAAGCTTCTAAAAGGATGAGTTTGCAACTACTTTACTTTTGGAGAAAATTCAAAACATTCATTATTCAATAGAGCCCAATAGCAAAAACCAGCGTTTTGAATGAACAATCACTTTTCTTGGTAGAATCGTGCAGGATTGAAATTTTTGATGTTTTTCTACTCCTCTCAACAGCCCAAACAAGTTTCTAAAAGGATGAGTTTGCAACTACTTTACTTTTGGAGAAAATTCAAAACATTCATTATTCAATAGAGCCCAATAGCAAAAACCAGCGGCTTGAATGAACAATCGCATTTCTTGGTAGAATCGTGCAGGATTGAAATTTTTGATGTTTTTTTGCTCCTCTCAACAGCCCAAACAGGTTTCTAAAAGGATGAGTTTGCAACTACTTTACTTTTGGAGAAAATTCAAAACATTCATTATTCAATAGGGCCCAAAATAGTAAAAACCAGCAGTTTGAATGAACACTCACATTTCCTGGTAGAATCGTGCAGGATTGAAATTTTTGATCTTTTTTTACTCCTCTCAATAGCCCAGACAAGTTTCTAAAAGGATGAGTTTGCAAGTACATTAATTTTGGAGACAATACAAAACATTCATTAATCAATAGTGCCCAAAATTGCAAAAACTAGTGGTTTGAATGAACACTCACATTTCTTGGTAGAATCGTGCAGGATTGAAATTTTTGATGTTTTTTTACTCCTCTCAACAGCCCAAACAAGTTTCTAAAAGGATGAGTTTGCAACTACTTTAATTTGGAGAAAATTCAAAACATTCATTATTCAATAGGGCCCAAAATAGCAAAAACCAGCGGTTTGAATGAACACTCACATTTTTTGGTAGAATCGTGCAGGATTGAAATTTTTGATGTTTTTTTACTCCTCTCAACAGCCCAAACAAGTTTCTAAAAGGATGAGTTTGCAACTACTATAATTTGGAGAAAATTCAAAACATTAATTATTCAATAGGGCCCAAAATAGCAAAAACCAGCGTTTTGAATGAACAATCACATTTCTTGGTAGAATCATGCAGGATTGAAATTTTTGATTTTTTTTACTCCTCTCAACAGCGCAAACAAGTTTCTAAAAGGATGAGTTTGCAACTACTTTACTTTTGGAGAAAATTCAAAACATTCATTATTCAATAGGGCCCAAAATATTAAAAACCAGCGGTTTGAATGAACACACATTTCTTGGTAGAATCGTGCAGGACTGAAATTTTTGATATTTTTCTACTCCTCTCATGAGCCCAAACAAATCTCTAAAAGGATGAGTTTGCAACTACTTTACTTTTGGTGAAAATTCAAAACATTCATTATTCAATAGAGCCCAATAGCAAAAACCAGCGGTTTGAATGAACAATCACATTTCTTGGTAGAATCGTGCAGGATTGAAATTTTTGATGTTTTTTTACTCCTCTCAACAGCCCAAACAGGTTTCTAAAAGGATGAGTTTGCAACTACTTTACTTTTGGAGAAAATTCAAAACATTCATTATTCAATAGGGCCCAAAATAGTAAAAACCAGCAGTTTGAATGAACACTCACATTTCCTGGTAGAATCGTGCAGGATTGAAATTTTTGATCTTTTTTTACTCCTCTCAATAGCCCAGACAAGTTTCTAAAAGGATGAGTTTGCAAGTACTTTACTTTTGGAGAAAATTCAAAACATTCATTAATTAATAGTGCCCAAAATAGCAAAAACTAGCGGTTTGAATGAACACTCACATTTCTTGGTAGAATCGTGCAGGATTGAAATTTTTGATGTTTTTTACTCCTCTCAACAGCCCAAACAAGTTTCTAAAAGGATGAGCTTGCAACTACTTTACTTTTGGAGAAAATTCAAAACATTCATTATTCAACAGAGCACAATAGCAAAAAGCAGCGTTTTGAATGAACTCACATTTCTTGGTAGAATCATGCAGGATTGAAATTTTTGATTTTTTTTACTCCTCTCAACAGCCCAAACAAGTTTCTAATAGGATGAGTTTGCAACTACTTTACTTTTGGAGAAAATTCAAAACATTCATTATTCAATAGGGCCCAAAATAGCAAAAACCAGCGGTTTGAATGAACACTCACATTTCTTGGTAGAATCGTGCAGGATTGAAATTTTTGATGTTTTTTTACTCCTCTCAACAGCCCAAGCAAGTTTCTAAAAGGATGAGTTTGCAACTACTTTACTTTTGGAGAAAATTCAAAACATTCATAATTCAATAGGGCCCAAAATAGTAAAAACCAGCAGTTTGAATGAACACTCACATTTCCTGGTAGAATCGTGCAGGATTGAAATTTTTGATCTTTTTTTAACTCCTCTCAATAGCCCAGACAAGTTTCTAAAAGGATGAGTTTGCAAGTACTTTAATTTTGGAGAAAATTCAAAACATTCATTAATCAATAGTGCCCAAAATAGCAAAAACTAGCGGTTTGAATGAACACTCACAATTCTTGGTAGAATTGTGCAGGATTGAAATTTTTGATGTTTTTTTACTACTCTCAACAGCCCAAACAAGTTTCTAAAAGGATGAGCTTGCAACTACTTTACTTTTGGAGAAAATTCAAAACATTCATTATTCAATAGAGCACAATAGCAAAAAGCAGCGTTTTGAATGAACTCACATTTCTTGGTAGAATCATGCAGGATTGAAATTTTTGATTTTTTTTACTCCTCTCAACAGCCCAAACAAGTTTCTAAAAGGATGAGTTTGCAACTACTTTACATTTGGGGAAAATTCAAAACATTCATTATTCAATAGGGCCCAAAATAGCAAAAACCAGCGGTTTGAATGAACACTCACATTTCTTGGTAGAATCGTGCAGGATTGAAATTTTTGTTGTTTTTTTACTCCTCTCAACAGCCCAAACAAGTTTCTAAAAGGATGAGTTTGCAACTACTTTAATTAGGAGAAAATTCAAAACATTCATTATTCAATAGGGCCCAAAATAGCAAAAACCAGCGTTTTGAATGAACAATCACATTTCTTGGTAGTATCATGCAGGATTGAAATTTTTGATTTTTTTTACTCCTCTCAACAGCGCAAACAAGATTCTAAAAGGATGAGTTTGCAACTACTTTACTTTTGGAGAAAATTCAAAACATTCATTATTCAATAGGGCCCAAAATAGCAAAAACCATCGTTTTGAATGAACACTCACATTTCTTTGTAGAATCGTGCAGGATTGAAATTTTTGATGTTTTTCTACTCCTCTCAACAGCCCAAACAAGTTTCTAAAAGGATGAGTTTGCAACTACTTTACTTTTGGAGAAAATTCAAAACATTCATTATTCAATAGAGCCCAATAGCAAAAAGCAGCGTTTTGAATGAACAATCACATTTCTTGGTAGTATCATGCAGGATTGAAATTTTTGATTTTTTTTACTCCTCTCAACAGCGCAAACAAGATTCTAAAAGGATGAGTTTGCAACTACTTTACTTTTGGAGAAAATTCAAAACATTCGTTATTCAATAGGGCCCAAAATAGCAAAAACCAGCATTTTGAATGAACACTCACATTTCTTTGTAGAATCGTGCAGGATTGAAATTTTTGATGTTTTTCTACTTCTCTCAACAGCCCAAACAAGTTTCTAAAAGGATGAGTTTGCAACTACTTTACTTTTGGAGAAAATTCAAAACATTCATTATTCAATAGAGCCCAATAGCAAAAACCAGAGGTTTGAATGAACAATCACATTTCTTGGTAGAATCGTGCAGGATTGAAATTTTTGATGTTTTTTTACTCCTCTCAACAGCCCAAACAGGTTTCTAAAAGGATGAGTTTGCAACTACTTTACTTTTGGAGAAAATTCAAAACATTCATTATTCAATAGGGCCCAAAATAGTAAAAACCAGCGGTTTGAATGAACACTCACATTTCCTGGTAGAATCGTGCAGGATTGAAATTTTTCATGTTTTTTTACTCCTCTCAACAGCCCAAACAAGTTTCTAAAAGGATGAGTTTGCAACTACTTTACTTCTAGACAAAATTCAAAACATTCATTAATCAATAGTGCCCAAAATAGCAAAAACCAGCGGTTTGAATGAACACTCACATTTCCTGGTAGAATCGTGCAGGATTGAAATTTTTGATGTTTTTTTACTCCTCTCAACATCCCAAACAAGTTTCTAAAAGGAAGAGTTTGCAACTACTTTACTTTTAGAGAAAATTCAAAACATTCATTAATCAATAGTGCCCAAAATAGCAAAAACCAGCGGTTTGAATGAACACTCACATTTCCTGGTAGAATTGTGCAGGATTGAAATTTTTGATGTTTTTTTACTCCTCTCAACAGCCGAAACAAGTTTCTAAAAGGATGAGTTTGCAACTACTTTACTTCTGGAGAAAATTCAAAACATTCATTATTCAATGGGGCCCAAAATAGCAAAAACCAGCGGTTTGAATGAACAATCACATTTCTTGGTAGAATCGTGCAGGATTGAAATTTTTGATGTTTTTTTACTCCTCTCAACAGCCCAAACAAGTTTCTAAAAGGATGAGTTTGCAACTACTTTACTTTTGGAGAAAATTCAAAACATTCATTATTCAATAGAGCCCAATAGCAAAAACCAGCGGTTTGAATGAACAATCACATTTCTTGGTAGAATCGTGCAGGATTGAAATTTTTGATGTTTTTTTTACTCCTCTCAACAGCCCAAACAAGTTTCTAAAAGGATTAGTTTGCAACTACTTTAATTTGGAGAAAATTCAAAACATTCATTATTCAATAGGGCCCAAAATAGCAAAAACCAGCGGTTTGAATGAACACTCACATTTCTTGGTAGAATCGTGCAGGATTGAAATTTTTGATGTTTTTTTACTCCTCTCAACAGCCCAAACAAGTTTCTAAAAGGATGAGTTTGCAACTACTTTACTTTTGGAGAAAATTGAAAACAGTCATTATTCAATAGAGCCCAATAGCAAAAACCAGCGGTTAGAATGAGCAATCACATTTCTTGGTAGAATCGTGCAGGATTGAAATTTTTAATGTTTTTTTACTCCTCTCAACAGCCCAAACAAGTTTCTAAAAGGATAAGTTTGCAACTACTTTACTTTTGGAGAAAATTCAAAACATTCATTATTCAATAGGGCCCAAAATAGCAAAAACCAGCGGTTTGAATGAACACTCACATTTCTTGGTAGAATCGTGCAGGATTGAAATTTTTGATGTTTTTTTACTCCTCTCAACAGCCCAAACAAGTTTCTAAAAGGATGAGTTTGCAACTACTTTAATTTGGAGAAAATTCAAAACATTCATTATTCAATAGGGCCCAAAATAGCAAAAACCAGCGGTTTGAATGAACTCACGTTTCTTGGTAGAATCGTGCAGGATTGAAATTTTTGATGTTTTTTTTACTCCTCTCAACAGCCCAAACAAGCTTCTAAAAGGATGAGTTTGCAACTACTTTACTTTTGGAGAAAATTCAAAACATTCATTATTCAATAGAGCCCAATAGCAAAAACCAGCGTTTTGAATGAACAATCACTTTTCTTGGTAGAATCGTGCAGGATTGAAATTTTTGATGTTTTTCTACTCCTCTCAACAGCCCAAACAAGTTTCTAAAAGGATGAGTTTGCAACTACTTTACTTTTGGAGAAAATTCAAAACATTCATTATTCAATAGAGCCCAATAGCAAAAACCAGCGGCTTGAATGAACAATCGCATTTCTTGGTAGAATCGTGCAGGATTGAAATTTTTGATGTTTTTTTGCTCCTCTCAACAGCCCAAACAGGTTTCTAAAAGGATGAGTTTGCAACTACTTTACTTTTGGAGAAAATTCAAAACATTCATTATTCAATAGGGCCCAAAATAGTAAAAACCAGCAGTTTGAATGAACACTCACATTTCCTGGTAGAATCGTGCAGGATTGAAATTTTTGATCTTTTTTTACTCCTCTCAATAGCCCAGACAAGTTTCTAAAAGGATGAGTTTGCAAGTACTTTACTTTTGGAGAAAATTCAAAACATTCATTAATTAATAGTACCCAAAATAGCAAAAACTAGCGGTTTGAATGAACACTCACATTTCTTGGTAGAATCGTGCAGGATTGAAATTTTTGATGTTTTTTACTCCTCTCAACAGCCCAAACAAGTTTCTAAAAGGATGAGCTTGCAACTACTTTACTTTTGGAGAAAATTCAAAACATTCATTATTCAACAGAGCACAATAGCAAAAAGCAGCGTTTTGAATGAACTCACATTTCTTGGTAGAATCATGCAGGATTGAAATTTTTGATTTTTTTTACTCCTCTCAACAGCCCAAACAAGTTTCTAATAGGATGAGTTTGCAACTACTTTACTTTTGGAGAAAATTCAAAACATTCATTATTCAATAGGGCCCAAAATAGCAAAAACCAGCGGTTTGAATGAACACTCACATTTCTTGGTAGAATCGTGCAGGATTGAAATTTTTGATGTTTTTTTACTCCTCTCAACAGCCCAAGCAAGTTTCTAAAAGGATGAGTTTGCAACTACTTTACTTTTGGAGAAAATTCAAAACATTCATAATTCAATAGGGCCCAAAATAGTAAAAACCAGCAGTTTGAATGAACACTCACATTTCCTGGTAGAATCGTGCAGGATTGAAATTTTTGATCTTTTTTTAACTCCTCTCAATAGCCCAGACAAGTTTCTAAAAGGATGAGTTTGCAAGTACTTTAATTTTGGAGAAAATTCAAAACATTCATTAATCAATAGTGCCCAAAATAGCAAAAACTAGCGGTTTGAATGAACACTCACATTTCTTGGTAGAATCGTGCAGGATTGAAATTTTTGATGTTTTTTTACTACTCTCAACAGCCCAAACAAGTTTCTAAAAGGATGAGCTTGCAACTACTTTACTTTTGGAGAAAATTCAAAACATTCATTATTCAATAGAGCACAATAGCAAAAAGCAGCGTTTTGAATTAACTTACATTTCTTGGTAGAATCATGCAGGATTGAAATTTTTGATTTTTTTTACTCCTCTCAACAGCCCAAACAAGTTTCTAAAAGGATGAGTTTGCAACTACTTTACATTTGGGGAAAATTCAAAACATTCATTATTCAATAGGGCCCAAAATAGCAAAAACCAGCGGTTTGAATGAACACTCACATTTCTTGGTAGAATCGTGCAGGATTGAAATTTTTGTTGTTTTTTTACTCCTCTCAACAGCCCAAACAAGTTTCTAAAAGGATGAGTTTGCAACTACTTTAATTAGGAGAAAATTCAAAACATTCATTATTCAATAGGGCCCAAAATAGCAAAAACCAGCGTTTTGAATGAACAATCACATTTCTTGGTAGTATCATGCAGGATTGAAATTTTTGATTTTTTTTACTCCTCTCAACAGCGCAAACAAGATTCTAAAAGGATGAGTTTGCAACTACTTTACTTTTGGAGAAAATTCAAAACATTCATTATTCAATAGGGCCCAAAATAGCAAAAACCATCGTTTTGAATGAACACTCACATTTCTTTGTAGAATCGTGCAGGATTGAAATTTTTGATGTTTTTCTACTCCTCTCAACAGCCCAAACAAGTTTCTAAAAGGATGAGTTTGCAACTACTTTACTTTTGGAGAAAATTCAAAACATTCATTATTCAATAGAGCCCAATAGCAAAAAGCAGCGTTTTGAATGAACAATCACATTTCTTGGTAGTATCATGCAGGATTGAAATTTTTGATTTTTTTTACTCCTCTCAACAGCGCAAACAAGATTCTAAAAGGATGAGTTTGCAACTACTTTACTTTTGGAGAAAATTCAAAACATTCATTATTCAATAGGGCCCAAAATAGCAAAAACCAGCGTTTTGAATGAACACTCACATTTCTTTGTAGAATCGTGCAGGATTGAAATTTTTGATGTTTTTCTACTCCTCTCAACAGCCCAAACAAGTTTCTAAAAGGAAGAGTTTGCAACTACTTTACTTTTGGAGAAAATTCAAAACATTCATTATTCAATAGAGCCCAATAGCAAAAAACAGAGGTTTGAATGAACAATCACATTTCTTGGTAGAATCGTGCAGGATTGAAATTTTTGATGTTTTTTTACTCCTCTCAACAGCCCAAACAGGTTTCTAAAAGGATGAGTTTGCAACTACTTTACTTTTGGAGAAAATTCAAAACATTCATTATTCAATAGGGCCCAAAATAGTAAAAACCAGCGGTTTGAATGAACACTCACATTTCCTGGTAGAATCGTGCAGGATTGAAATTTTTCATGTTTTTTTACTCCTCTCAACAGCCCAAACAAGTTTCTAAAAGGATGAGTTTGCAACTACTTTACTTCTAGACAAAATTCAAAACATTCATTAATCAATAGTGCCCAAAATAGCAAAAACCAGCGGTTTGAATGAACACTCACATTTCCTGGTAGAATCGTGCAGGATTGAAATTTTTGATGTTTTTTTACTCCTCTCAACATCCCAAACAAGTTTCTAAAAGGAAGAGTTTGCAACTACTTTACTTTTAGAGAAAATTCAAAACATTCATTAATCAATAGTGCCCAAAATAGCAAAAACCAGCGGTTTGAATGAACACTCACATTTCCTGGTAGAATCGTGCAGGATTGAAATTTTTGATGTTTTTTTACTCCTCTCAACAGCCGAAACAAGTTTCTAAAAGGATGAGTTTGCAACTACTTTACTTCTGGAGAAAATTCAAAACATTCATTATTCAATGGGGCCCAAAATAGCAAAAACCAGCGGTTTGAAAGAACAATCACATTTCTTGGTAGAATCGTGCAGGATTGAAATTTTTGATGTTTTTTTACTCCTCTCAACAGCCCAAACAAGTTTCTAAAAGGATGAGTTTGCAACTACTTTACTTTTGGAGAAAATTCAAAACATTCATTATTCAATAGGGCCCAAAATAGCAAAAACCAGAGGTTTGAATGAACTCACGTTTCTTGGTAGAATCGTGCAGGATTGAAATTTTTGATGTTTTTTTACTCCTCTCAACAGCCCAAACAAGTTTCTAAAAGGATGAGTTTGCAACTACTTTACTTTTGGAGAAAATTCAAAACATTCATTATTCAATAGAGCCCAATAGCAAAAACCAGCGGTTTGAATGAACAATCACATTTCTTGGTAGAATCGTGCAGGATTGAAATTTTTGATGTTTTTTTTACTCCTCTCAACAGCCCAAACAAGTTTCTAAAAGGATTAGTTTGCAACTACTTTAATTTGGAGAAAATTCAAAACATTCATTATTCAATAGGGCCCAAAATAGCAAAAACCAGCGGTTTGAATGAACACTCACATTTCTTGGTAGAATCGTGCAGGATTGAAATTTTTGATGTTTTTTTACTCCTCTCAACAGCCCAAACAAGTTTCTAAAAGGATGAGTTTGCAACTACTTTACTTTTGGAGAAAATTGAAAACATTCATTATTCAATAGAGCCCAATAGCAAAAACCAGCGGTTAGAATGAGCAATCACATTTCTTGGTAGAATCGTGCAGGATTGAAATTTTTAATGTTTTTTTACTCCTCTCAACAGCCCAAACAAGTTTCTAAAAGGATGAGTTTGCAACTACTTTAATTTGGAGAAAATTCAAAACATTCATAATTCAATAGGGCCCAAAATAGCGAAAACCAGCGGTTTGAATGAACACTCACATTTCTTGGTAGAATCGTGTAGGATTGAAATTATTGATGTTTTTTTACTCCTCTCAACAGCCCAAGCAAGTTTCTAAAAGGATGAGTTTGCAACTACTTTACTTTTGGAGAAAATTCAAAACATTCATTATTCAATAGAGCACAATAGCAAAAAGCAGCGTTTTGAATGAACTCACATTTCTTGGTAGAATCATGCAGGAATGAAATTTTTGATTTTTTTTACTCCTCTCAACAGCCCAAACAAGTTTCTAAAAGGATGAGTTTGCAACTACTTTACTTTTGGAGAAAATTCAAAACATTCATTATTCAATAAGGCCCAAAATAGCAAAAACCAGCGGTTTGAATGAACACTCACATTTCTTGGTAGAATCGTGCAGGATTGAAATTTTTGATGTTTTTTTACTCCACTCAACAGCCCAAGCAAGTTTCTAAAAGGATGAGTTTGCAACTACTTTACTTTTGGAGAAAATTCAAAACATTCATTATTCAATAGAGCCCAATAGCAAAAACCAGCGGTTTGAAAGAACAATCACATTTCTTGGTAGAATCGTGCAGGATTGAAATTTTTGATGTTTTTTTACTCCTCTCAACAGCCCAGACAAGTTTCTAAAAGGATGAGTTTGCAACTACTTTTCTTTTGGAGAAAATTCAAAACATTCATTATTCAATAGAGCCCAATAGCAAAAACCAGCGGTTTGAATGAACATTCACATTTCTTGGTAGAATCGTGCAGGATTGGAATTTTTTTATGTTTTTCTACTCCTCTCATGAGCCCAAGCAAGACTCTAAAAGGATGAGCTTGCAACTACTTTACTTTTGGAGGAAATTCAAAACATTCATTATTCAATAGAGCACAATAGCAAAAAGCAGCGTTTTGAATGAACTCACATTTCTTGGTAGAATCATGCAGGATTGAAATTTTTGATGTTTTTTTACTCCTCTCAACAGCCCAAACAAGTTTCTAAAAGGATGAGTTTGCAACTACTTTACTTTTGGAGAAAATTCAAAACATTCATTATTCAATAAGGCCCAATAGCTAAAACCAGCGGTTTGAATGAACACACATTTCTTTGTAGAATCATGCAGGATTGAAATTTTTGATGTTTTTTTACTCCTCTCAACAGCCCAAACAGTTTTCTAAAAGGATGAGTTTGCAAATACTTTACTTTTGGAGAAAATTCAAAACATTCATTATTCAATAGGGCCCAAAATAGTAAAAACCAGTGGTTTCAATGAACACTCACATTTCCTGGTAGAATTGTGCAGGACTGAAATTTTTGATGTTTTTTTAACTCCTCTCAACAGCCTAAACAAGTTTCTAAAAGGATGATTTTGTAACTACTTTACTTCTAGAGAAAATTCAAAACATTTATTAATCAATAGTGCCCAAAATAGCAAAAACCAGCGGTTTGAATGAACACTCAAATTTCCTGGTAGAATTGTGCAGGATTGAAATTTTTGATGTTTTTTTACTCCTCTCAACAGCCCAAACAAGTTTCTAAAAGGATGAGTTTGCAACTACTTTACTTTTAGAGAAAATTCAAAACATTCATTAATCAATAGTGCCCAAAATAGCAAAAACCAGCGGTTTGAATGAACACTCACATTTCCTGGTAGAATCGTGCAGGATTGAAATTTTTGATGTTTTTTTACTCCTCTCAACAGCCCAAACAAGTTTCTAAAACGATGAGTTTGCAACTACTTTACTTTTGGAGAAAATTCAAAACATTCATTATTCAATAGAGCCCAATAGCAAAAACCAGCGGTTTGAATGAACACTCACATTTCTTGGTAGAATCATGCAGGACTGAAATTTTTGATGTTTTTTTACTCCTCTCAACAGCCCAAACAAGTTTCTAAAAGGATGAGTTTGCAACTACTTTAATTTGGAGAAAATTCAAAACATTCATTATTCAATAGGGCCCAAAATAGCAAAAACCAGCGGTTTGAATGAACTCACGTTTCTTGGTAGAATCGTGCAGGATTGAAATTTTTGATGTTTTTTTACTCCCCTCAACAGCCCAAACAAGCTTCTAAAAGGATGAGTTTGCAACTACTTTACTTTTGGAGAAAATTCAAAACATTCATTATTCAATAGAGCCCAATAGCAAAAACCAGCGTTTAGAATGAACAATCACATTTCTTGGTAGAATCGTGCAGGATTGAAATTTTTGATGTTTTTCTACTCCTCTCAACAGCCCAAACAAGTTTCTAAAAGGATGAGTTTGCAACTACTTTACTTTTGGAGAAAATTCAAAACATTCATTATTCAATAGGGCCCAAAGTAGTAAAAACCAGCAGTTTGAATGAACACTCACATTTCCTGGTAGAATCGTGCAGGATTGAAACTTTTGATCTTTTTTTACTCCTCTCAATAGCCCAGACAAGTTTCTAAAAGGATGAGTTTGCAAGTACTTTACTTTTGGAGAACATACAAAACATTCATTAATCAATAGTGCCCAAAATAGCAAAAACTAGCGGTTTGAATGAACACTCACATTTCTTGGTAGAATCGTGCAGGATTGAAATTTTTGATGTTTTTTTACTCCTCTCAACAGCCCAAGCAAGTTTCTAAAAGGATGAGTTTGCAACTACTTTACTTTTGGAGAAAATTCAAAACATTCATTATTCAATAGAGTCCATTAGCAAAAACCAGCGGTTTGAAAGAACAATCACATTTCTTGGTAGAATCGTGCAGGATTGAAATTTTTTTTGTTTTTCTACTCCTCTCAACAGCCCAAACAAGTTTCTAAAAGGATGAGTTTGCAACTACTTTTCTTTTGGAGAAAATTCAAAACATTCATTATTCAATAGAGCCCAATAGCAAAAACCAGCGGTTTGAATGAACATTCACATTTCTTGGTAGAATCGTGCAGGATTGGAATTTTTTTATGTTTTTCTACTCCTCTCATGAGCCCAAGCAAGACTCTAAAAGGATGAGCTTGCAACTACTTTACTTTTGGAGGAAATTCAAAACATTCATTATTCAATAGAGCACAATAGCAAAAAGCAGCGTTTTGAATGAACTCACATTTCTTGGTAGAATCATGCAGGATTGAAATTTTTGATGTTTTTTTACTCCTCTCAACAGCCCAAACAAGTTTCTAAAAGGATGAGTTTGCAACTACTTTACTTTTGGAGAAAATTCAAAACATTCATTATTCAATAAGGCCCAATAGCTAAAACCAGCGGTTTGAATGAACACACATTTCTTTGTAGAATCATGCAGGATTGAAATTTTTGATGTTTTTTTACTCCTCTCAACAGCCCAAACAGTTTTCTAAAAGGATGAGTTTGCAAATACTTTACTTTTGGAGAAAATTCAAAACATTCATTATTCAATAGGGCCCAAAATAGTAAAAACCAGTGGTTTCAATGAACACTCACATTTCCTGGTAGAATTGTGCAGGACTGAAATTTTTGATGTTTTTTTAACTCCTCTCAACAGCCTAAACAAGTTTCTAAAAGGATGATTTTGTAACTACTTTACTTCTAGAGAAAATTCAAAACATTTATTAATCAATAGTGCCCAAAATAGCAAAAACCAGCGGTTTGAATGAACACTCAAATTTCCTGGTAGAATCGTGCAGGATTGAAATTTTTGATGTTTTTTTACTCCTCTCAACAGCCCAAACAAGTTTCTAAAAGGATGAGTTTGCAACTACTTTACTTTTAGAGAAAATTCAAAACATTCATTAATCAATAGTGCCCAAAATAGCAAAAACCAGCGGTTTGAATGAACACTCACATTTCCTGGTAGAATCGTGCAGGATTGAAATTTTTGATGTTTTTTTACTCCTCTCAACAGCCCAAACAAGTTTCTAAAACGATGAGTTTGCAACTACTTTTCTTTTGGAGAAAATTCAAAACATTCATTATTCAATAGGGCCCAAAATAGCAAAAACCAGCGGTTTGAATGAACACTCACATTTCTTGGTAGAATCGTGCAGGATTGAAATTTTTGATGTTTTTTTACTCCTCTCAACAGCCCAAACAAGTTTCTAAAAGGATGAGTTTGCAACTACTTTACTTTTGGAGAAAATTCAAAACATTCATTATTCAATAGAGCCCAATAGCAAAAACCAGCGGTTTGAATGAACACTCACATTTCTTGGTAGAATCGTGCAGGATTGAAATTTTTGAAGTTTTTTTACTCCTCTCAACAGCCCAAGCAAGTTTCTAAAAGGATGAGTTTGCAACTACTTTACTTTTGGAGAAAATTCAAAACATTCATTATTCAATAGAGCCCATTAGCAAAAACCAGCGGTTTGAAAGAACAATCACATTTCTTGGTAGAATCGTGCAGGATTTAAATTTTTGACGTTTTTTTTACTCCTCTCAACAGCTCAAACAAGTTTCTAAAAGGATGAGTTTGCAACTACTTTACTTTTGGAGAAAATTCAAAACATTCATTATTCAATAGGGCCCAAAATAGCAAAAACCAGCGGTTTGAATGAACTCACGTTTCTTGGTAGAATCGTGCAGGATTGAAATTTTTGATGTTTTTTTACTCCTCTCAACAGCCCAAACAAGTTTCTAAAAGGATGAGTTTGCAACTACTTTACTTTTGAAGAAAATTCAAAACATTCATTATTCAATAGAGCCCAATAGCGAAAAGCAGCGGTTTGAATGAACAATCACATTTCTTGGTAGAATCGTGCAGGATTGAAATTTTTGATTTTTTTTACTCCTCTCAACAGCCCAAACAAGTTTCTAAAAGGATGAGTTTGCAACTACTTTAATTTGGAGAAAATTCAAAACATTCATTATTCAATAGAGGCCATTAGCAAAAAGCAGCGTTTTGAATGAACAATCACATTTCTTGGTAGAATCGTGCAGGATTGAAATTTTTGATGTTTTTCTACTCCTCTCAACTGCCCAAACAAGTTTCTAAAAGGATGAGTTTGCAAATACTTTACTTTTGGAGAAACTTCAAAACATTCATTATTTAATAGGGCCCAATAGCAAAGAGCAGTGGATTGAATGAACACTCACATTTCTTGGTAGAATAGTGCAGGATTGAAATTTTTGACGTTTTTCTACTCCACTCATGAGCCCAAACAAGACTCTAGAAGGATGAGTTTGCAACTACTTTATATTTGGAGAAAATTCAAAACATTCATTATTCAATTGGGCCCAATAGCAAAAAGCAGCGGTTTGAATGAACACTAACATTTCTTGGTGCAATCATGCAGGATTGAAATTTTTGTTGTTTTTCTTCTCCTTTCATGAGCCCAAACAAGCCTCTAGAAGGATGAGTTTGCAATTACTTTACTTTTGGAGAAAATTCAAAACAATCATTATTCAATAGGGCCCAATAGCAAAATGCAGCCGTTTGAAAAAACACTCACATCTCTTGGTACAATCGTTCAGGATTGAAATTTTTGATGTTTTCCTACTCCTCTCAACAGCCCAAACAAGTCTCTAAAAGGATGAGTTTGCAAATACTTTACTTCTGGAGAGTATTCAAAACATTCATTATTCAATAGGGCCCAATAGCAAAAAGCAGCTGTTTGAATGAACACTCACATTTCTTGGTAGAATCATGCAGGATTTAAATTTTTGATGTTTTTCTACTCCTCTCATGAGCTCAAACAAGACTCTAGAAGGATGAGTTTGCAAACTGCTTTACTTTTGGAGAAAATTCAAAACATTCATTATTCAATGGGGCCCAATAGCAAAAATCAGCGGTTTGAATGCACACTCACATTTCTTGGTAGAATCGTTAAGGATTGAAATTTTTTATGTTTTTCTACTCCTCTCATGAGCCCAAACAAGAGCCTAAAAGGCTGAGCTTGCAACTACTTTATTTTTAGAGAAAATTCAAAACATTCATTATTCAATAGGGCCCAATAGCAAAAAACAGCGTTTTGAAAGAACAATCACATTGCTTTGAAGAATCGTGTAGGATTGAAATTTTTGATGTTTTTCTACTCCTTTCATGAGCCCAAACAAGACTCTAAAAGGAAGAGCTTGCAAGTACTTTACTTTTGGAGAAAATTCAAAACATTCATTATTCAATAGGGCCCAATAGCAAAAAACAGCATTTTGAAAGAACAATCACATTTCTTGGTAGAATCATGCAGGATTGAAATTTTTGTTGTTTTTCTTCTCCTTTCATGAGCCCAAACAAGACTCTAGAATGATGAGTTTGCAATTACTTTACTTTTGGAGAAAATTCAAAACATTCATTATTCAATAGGGCCCAATAGCAAAAAGCAGCCGTTTGAAAAAACACTCACATCTCTTGGTAGAATCGTTCAGGATTGAAATTTTTGATGTTTTTCTACTCCTCTCAACAGCCCAAACAAGTCTCTAAAAGGATTAGTTTGCAACTACTTTACTTTTGGAGAAAATTCAAAACATTCATTATTCAATAGGGCCCAAGAGCAAAAAGCAGCAGTTTGAAAAAACACTCACATCTCTTGGTAGAATCGTTCAGGATGGAAATTTTTGTTGTTTTTCTACTCCTCTCAGCAGCCCAAACAATTCTCTAAGAGGATGAGTTTGCAACTACTTTACTTTTGGAGAAAATTCAAAACATTCATTATTCAATAGGGCCCAATAGCAAAATGCAGCGGTTTGAATGAACACTCACATTTCTTGGTAGAATCATGCAGGATTGAAATTTTTGACGTTTTTCTACTCCTCTCAGCAGCCCAAACAAGACTCTAGAAGAATGACTTTTCAGCTACTTTACTTTTGGAGAAAATTCAAAACATTCATTATTCAATGGGGCCCAATAGCAAAAAGCAGCGGTTTGAATGAACACTCACATCTCTTGGTAGAATCGTTCAGGATGGAAATTTTTGTTGTTTTTCTACTCCTCTCAACAGCCCAAACATGTCTCTAAAAGGATGAGTTTGCAACTACTTTACTTCTGGAGAGTATTCAAAACATTCATTATTCAATAGGGCCCTATTGTAAAAAGCAGCGGTTTGAATGAACACTCACATTTCTTGGTAGAATCATGCAGGATTTAAATTTTTGACGTTTTTCTACTCCTCTCATGAGCTCAAACAAGACTCTAAAAGGATTAGTTTGTAACTACTTTACTTTTGAAGAAAATTGAAAACATTCATTATTCAATGGGGCCCAATAACAAAAAGCAGCGGTTTGAATGCACACTCACATTTCTTGGTAGAATCGTTAAGGATTGAAATTTTTTATGTTTTTCTACTCCTCTCATGAGCCCAAACAAGAACCTAAAAGGCTGAGCTTGCAACTACTTTATTTTTAGAATAAATTCAAAACATTCATTATTCAATGGAGCCCAATAGCAAAAAGCAGCATTTTGAATGAACAATCACATTTCTTGGTAGAATCGTGCAGGATTTAAATTTTTGATGTTTTTCTTCTCCCCTCATGAGCCCAAACAAGACTCTAGAAGGATGAGTTTGCAACTACTTTACTTTTGGAGAAAATTCAAAACATTCATTATTCAATAGGGCCCAATTGTCATGGTCACGTGTCTCTGGACGCAGATGATACCGCAAGGCGAACCCATAACACACGTGACCCTGGATACACCGCCTCCAGTGGGGTGCATTTAAATAATAAAAACGTGCAGGTGGATACGCCGCCTCCACCTGGCGAATTTAGGTATTACACGTTATACATACTATAATCAAATAATAAAGGGGGAACCTGGGAAACTTTAACAATGGTGGGCCCTGCAATAGGGAAAAGGGAATTGGAGACCTCCTGAGCTCCCCTGAGCCAGTGTCCCTGCACTCCTAACGTTCCCTATGCCGGTTTCGCACCGGGCGCCTCACGCGTACCTCAACGTCCTAGCTCGCCCAGACCCTAAACCCTCACTAGGGAATAGGTCGGTGTGGAAACTAATCCCACCACTGCACTAATAACACACATGAGGAAAGAGACAATACAGGGGAAACACCACTTAGCTTTGCTCTGTTGCGTGCGCTCCTAGCAACAGAGCCCTCCACCTGAGTGCATCTTCTCCTTCACCTGGATCCATCACCATAACAGGATCCTTCACCTTAGTGCAGCCTTGGAGCAGAGTCCAACACCAGCTGCAGCTGCTTAGAACCAGAGTCCCAAGGAAGTATCCAGCTTCTGCCACGAAGTCAAGCATGCTTGAGTCCAGCTCAGCGGCCAAGTCCCACATGGTGAGTGCCATTCTCCATAGTAGCCACTCCACCAGACCATGCAGACACTTCCCGCTGACTCCATCACTGCGACTCCACCACGCCATGCCAGCCCTTCGTCCAGACACCATAGCTGCAACACGTCCCCCCTGGCTAAGCTGCGCAGGACTCCTCACCAGCTCCATTCCTCCAGGCTCTCCAACTCAGAATGAAAACAATCTCACAATATCACAGGCAGTGATTGCACACCTCTAGCACACCTTTATAGGGTGTCACACCTAATACCTAATTAAGTGCACAAAAACCCAAAGTGCAATACCACAACCACCACCGGGGACAGTCAAAACACCTTTGAACTTAACTAAAGTAAAAAAAGTTCACTTTGTGCTTTTAATACCGCCAGATCCAACACTGGATCATGACACCAATAGTAAAAAGCAGCGTTTTGAATGAACAATCACATTTCTTGGTAGAATCGTGCAGGATTGAAATTTTTTTATGTTTTTCTACTCCTCTCATGAGCCCAAGCAAGACTCTAAAAGGATGAGCTTGCAACTACTTTACTTTTGGAGAAAATTCAAAACATTCATTATTCAATAGAGCACAATAGCAAAAAGCAGCATTTTGAATGAACTGACATTTCTTGGTAGAATCATGCAGGATTGAAATTTTTGATTTTTTTACTCCTCTCAACAGCCCAAACAAGTTTCTAAAAGGATGAGTTTGCAACTACTTTACTTTTGGAGAAAATTCAAAACATTCATTATTCAATAGGGCCCCAAAATAGCAAAAACCAGCGGTTTGAATGAACACTCACATTTCTTGGTAGAATCGTGCAGGATTGAAATTTTTGATGTTTTTTTACTCCTCTCAACAGCCCAAGCAAGTTTCTAAAAGGATGAGTTTGCAACTACTTTACTTTTGGAGAAAATTCAAAACATTCATTATTCAATAGAGTCCATTAGCAAAAACCAGCGGTTTGAAAGAACAATCACATTTCTTGGTAGAATCGTGCAAGATTGAAATTTTTTTTATGTTTTTCTACTCCTCTCAACAGCCCAAACAAGTTTCTAAAAGGATGAGTTTGCAACTACTTTTCTTTTGGAGAAAATTCAAAACATTCATTATTCAATAGAGCCCAATAGCAAAAACCAGCGGTTTGAATGAACATTCACATTTCTTGATAGAATCGTGCAGGATTGAAATTTTTTTATGTTTTTCTACTCCTCTCATGAGCCCAAGCAAGACTCTAAAAGGATGAGCTTGCAACTACTTTACTTTTGGAGGAAATTCAAAACATTCATTATTCAATAGAGCACAATAGCAAAAAGCAGCGTTTTGAATGAACTCACATTTCTTGGTAGAATCATGCAGGATTGAAATTTTTGATTTTTTTTACTCCTCTCAACAGCCTAAACAAGTTTCTAAAAGGATGAGTTTGCAACTACTTTACTTTTGAAGAAAATTCAAAACATTCATTATTCAATAGAGCCCAATAGCAAAAACCAGCGGTTTGAAAGAACAATCACATTTCTTGGTAGAATCGTGCAGGATTGAAATTTTTGATGTTTTTTTACTCGTCTCAACAGCCCAAACAAGTTTCTAAAAGGATGAGTTTGCAACTAATTTACTTTTGGAGAAAATTCAAAACATTCATTATTCAATAAGGCCCAAAATAGCAAAAACCAGCGGTTTCAATGAACTCACGTTTCTTGGTAGAATCGTGCAGGATTGAAATTTTTGATGTTTTTTTACTCCTCTCAACAGCCCAAACAAGTTTCTAAAAGGATGAGTTTGCAACTACTTTACTTTTGAAGAAAATTCAAAACATTCATTATTCAATAGAGCCTAATAGCAAAAACCAGCGGTTTGAATGAACAATCACATTTCTTGGTAGAATCATGCAGGATTGAAATTTTTGATGTTTTTTTACTCCTCTCAACAGCCCAAACAAGTTTCTAAAAGGATGAGTTTGCAACTACTTTAATTTGGAGAAAATTCAAAACATTCATTATTCAATAGGGCCCAAAATAGCAAAAAACAGCGGTTTGAATGAACACTCACATTTCTTGGTAGAATCGTGCAGGAGTGAAATTTTTGATGTTTTTCTACTCCTCTCATGAGCCTAAGCAAGACTCTAAAAGGATGAGTTTGCAACTACTTTACTCTTGGAGAAAATTCAAAACATTCATTATTCAATAAGGCCCAAAATGGCAAAAACCAGCGGTTTGAATAAACACTCACATTTCTTTGTAGAATCGTGCAGGATTGAAATTTTTGATGTTTTTCTACTCCTCTCAACAGCCCAAACAAGTTTCTAAAAGGATGAGTTTGCAACTACTTTACTTTTGGAGAAAATTCAAAACATTCATTATTCAATAGAGCCCAATAGCAAAAACCAGCGGTTTGAATGAACATTCACATTTCTTGGTAGAATCGTGCAGGATTGAAATTTTTGAAGTTTTTTTACTCCTCTCAACAGCCCAAGCAAGTTTCTAAAAGGATGAGTTTGCAACTACTTTACTTTTGGAGAAAATTCAAAACATTCATTATTCAATAGAGCCCATTAGCAAAAACCAGCGGTTTGAATGAACATTCACATTTCTTGGTAGAATCATGCAGGATTGAAATTTTTGATGTTTTTTTACTCCTCTCAACAGCCCAAACAAGTTTCTAAAAGGATGAGTTTGCAACTACTTTAATTTGGAGAAAATTCAAAACATTCATTATTCAATAGGGCCCAAAATAGCAAAAAACAGCGGTTTGAATGAACACTCACATTTCTTGGTAGAATCGTGCAGGAGTGAAATTTTTGATGTTTTTCTACTCCTCTCATGAGCCTAAGCAAGACTCTAAAAGGATGAGTTTGCAACTACTTTACTCTTGGAGAAAATTCAAAACATTCATTATTCAATAAGGCCCAAAATGGCAAAAACCAGCGGTTTGAATAAACACTCACATTTCTTTGTAGAATCGTGCAGGATTGAAATTTTTGATGTTTTTCTACTCCTCTCAACAGCCCAAACAAGTTTCTAAAAGGATGAGTTTGCAACTACTTTACTTTTGGAGAAAATTCAAAACATTCATTATTCAATAGAGCCCAATAGCAAAAACCAGCGGTTTGAATGAACATTCACATTTCTTGGTAGAATCGTGCAGGATTGAAATTTTTGAAGTTTTTTTACTCCTCTCAACAGCCCAAGCAAGTTTCTAAAAGGATGAGTTTGCAACTACTTTACTTTTGGAGAAAATTCAAAACATTCATTATTCAATAGAGCCCATTAGCAAAAACCAGCGGTTTGAAAGAACAATCACATTTCTTGGTAGAATCGTGCAGGATTGAAATTTTTGATGTTTTTTTACTCCTCTCAACAGCCCAAACAAGTTTCTAAAAGGATGAGTTTGCAACTACTTTACTTTTGAAGAAAATTCAAAACATTCATTATTCAATAGAGCCCAATAGCAAAAAGCAGCGGTTTGAATGAACAATCACATTTCTTGGTAGAATCGTGCAGGATTGAAATTTTTGATGTTTTTTTACTCCTCTCAACAGCCCAAACAAGTTTCTAAAAGGATGAGTTTGCAACTACTTTAATTTGGAGAAAATTCAAAACATTCATTATTCAATAGAGGCCAATAGCAAAAAGCAGCGTTTTGAATGAACAATCACATTTCTTGGTAGAATCGTGCAGGATTGAAATTTTTGATGTTTTTCTACTCCTCTCAACAGCCCAAACAAGTTTCTAAAAGGATGAGTTTGCAACTACTTTTCTTTTGGAGAAAATTCAAAACATTCATTATTCAATAGGGCCCAAAATAGAAAAAACCAGCAGTTTGAATGAACACTCACATTTCCTGGTAGAATCGTGCAGGATTGAAATTTTTGATCTTTTTTTACTCCTCTCAATAGCCCAGACAAGTTTCTAAAAGGATGAGTTTGCAAGTACTTTACTTTTGCAGAAAATTCAAAACATTCATTAATCAATAGTGCCCAAAATAGCAAAAACTAGCGGTTTGAATGAACACTCACATTTCTTGGTAGAATCGTGCAGGATTGAAATTTTTGATGTTTTTTACTCCTCTCAACAGCCCAAAAAAGTTTCTAAAAGGATGAGCTTGCAACTACTTTACTTTTGGAGAAAATTCAAAACATTCATTATTCAATAGAGCCCAATAGCAAAAACCAGCGGTTTGAAAGAACAATCACATTTCTTGGTAGAATCGTGCAGGATTGAAATTTTTGATCTTTTTTTACTCCTCTCAACAGCCCAAACAAGTTTCTAAAAGGATAAGTTTGCAACTACTTTACTTTTGGAGAAAATTCAAAACATTCATTATTCAATAGGGCCCAAAATAGCAAAAACCAGCGGTTTGAATGAACACTCACATTTCTTGGTAGAATCGTGCAGGATTGAAATTTTTGATGTTTTTTTACTCCTCTCAACAGCCCAAACAAGTTTCTAAAAGGATGAGTTTGCAACTACTTTAATTTGGAGAAAATTCAAAACATTCATTATTCAATAGGGCCCAAAATAGCAAAAACCAGCGGTTTGAATGAACTCACGTTTCTTGGTAGAATCGTGCAGGATTGAAATTTTTGATGTTTTTTTTACTCCTCTCAACAGCCCAAACAAGCTTCTAAAAGGATGAGTTTGCAACTACTTTACTTTTGGAGAAAATTCAAAACATTCATTATTCAATAGAGCCCAATAGCAAAAACCAGCGTTTTGAATGAACAATCACTTTTCTTGGTAGAATCGTGCAGGATTGAAATTTTTGATGTTTTTCTACTCCTCTCAACAGCCCAAACAAGTTTCTAAAAGGATGAGTTTGCAACTACTTTACTTTTGGAGAAAATTCAAAACATTCATTATTCAATAGAGCCCAATAGCAAAAACCAGCGGCTTGAATGAACAATCGCATTTCTTGGTAGAATCGTGCAGGATTGAAATTTTTGATGTTTTTTTGCTCCTCTCAACAGCCCAAACAGGTTTCTAAAAGGATGAGTTTGCAACTACTTTACTTTTGGAGAAAATTCAAAACATTCATTATTCAATAGGGCCCAAAATAGTAAAAACCAGCAGTTTGAATGAACACTCACATTTCCTGGTAGAATCGTGCAGGATTGAAATTTTTGATCTTTTTTTACTCCTCTCAATAGCCCAGACAAGTTTCTAAAAGGATGAGTTTGCAAGTACATTAATTTTGGAGACAATACAAAACATTCATTAATCAATAGTGCCCAAAATTGCAAAAACTAGTGGTTTGAATGAACACTCACATTTCTTGGTAGAATCGTGCAGGATTGAAATTTTTGATGTTTTTTTACTCCTCTCAACAGCCCAAACAAGTTTCTAAAAGGATGAGTTTGCAACTACTTTAATTTGGAGAAAATTCAAAACATTCATTATTCAATAGGGCCCAAAATAGCAAAAACCAGCGGTTTGAATGAACACTCACATTTTTTGGTAGAATCGTGCAGGATTGAAATTTTTGATGTTTTTTTACTCCTCTCAACAGCCCAAACAAGTTTCTAAAAGGATGAGTTTGCAACTACTATAATTTGGAGAAAATTCAAAACATTAATTATTCAATAGGGCCCAAAATAGCAAAAACCAGCGTTTTGAATGAACAATCACATTTCTTGGTAGAATCATGCAGGATTGAAATTTTTGATTTTTTTTACTCCTCTCAACAGCGCAAACAAGTTTCTAAAAGGATGAGTTTGCAACTACTTTACTTTTGGAGAAAATTCAAAACATTCATTATTCAATAGGGCCCAAAATATCAAAAACCAGCGGTTTGAATGAACACACATTTCTTGGTAGAATCGTGCAGGACTGAAATTTTTGATATTTTTCTACTCCTCTCATGAGCCCAAACAAATCTCTAAAAGGATGAGTTTGCAACTACTTTACTTTTGGTGAAAATTCAAAACATTCATTATTCAATAGAGCCCAATAGCAAAAACCAGCGGTTTGAATGAACAATCACATTTCTTGGTAGAATCGTGCAGGATTGAAATTTTTGATGTTTTTTTACTCCTCTCAACAGCCCAAACAGGTTTCTAAAAGGATGAGTTTGCAACTACTTTACTTTTGGAGAAAATTCAAAACATTCATTATTCAATAGGGCCCAAAATAGTAAAAACCAGCAGTTTGAATGAACACTCACATTTCCTGGTAGAATCGTGCAGGATTGAAATTTTTGATCTTTTTTTACTCCTCTCAATAGCCCAGACAAGTTTCTAAAAGGATGAGTTTGCAAGTACTTTACTTTTGGAGAAAATTCAAAACATTCATTAATTAATAGTGCCCAAAATAGCAAAAACTAGCGGTTTGAATGAACACTCACATTTCTTGGTAGAATCGTGCAGGATTGAAATTTTTGATGTTTTTTACTCCTCTCAACAGCCCAAACAAGTTTCTAAAAGGATGAGCTTGCAACTACTTTACTTTTGGAGAAAATTCAAAACATTCATTATTCAACAGAGCACAATAGCAAAAAGCAGCGTTTTGAATGAACTCACATTTCTTGGTAGAATCATGCAGGATTGAAATTTTTGATTTTTTTTACTCCTCTCAACAGCCCAAACAAGTTTCTAATAGGATGAGTTTGCAACTACTTTACTTTTGGAGAAAATTCAAAACATTCATTATTCAATAGGGCCCAAAATAGCAAAAACCAGCGGTTTGAATGAACACTCACATTTCTTGGTAGAATCGTGCAGGATTGAAATTTTTGATGTTTTTTTACTCCTCTCAACAGCCCAAGCAAGTTTCTAAAAGGATGAGTTTGCAACTACTTTACTTTTGGAGAAAATTCAAAACATTCATAATTCAATAGGGCCCAAAATAGTAAAAACCAGCAGTTTGAATGAACACTCACATTTCCTGGTAGAATCGTGCAGGATTGAAATTTTTGATCTTTTTTTAACTCCTCTCAATAGCCCAGACAAGTTTCTAAAAGGATGAGTTTGCAAGTACTTTAATTTTGGAGAAAATTCAAAACATTCATTAATCAATAGTGCCCAAAATAGCAAAAACTAGCGGTTTGAATGAACACTCACAATTCTTGGTAGAATCGTGCAGGATTGAAATTTTTGATGTTTTTTTACTACTCTCAACAGCCCAAACAAGTTTCTAAAAGGATGAGCTTGCAACTACTTTACTTTTGGAGAAAATTCAAAACATTCATTATTCAATAGAGCACAATAGCAAAAAGCAGCGTTTTGAATGAACTCACATTTCTTGGTAGAATCATGCAGGATTGAAATTTTTGATTTTTTTTACTCCTCTCAACAGCCCAAACAAGTTTCTAAAAGGATGAGTTTGCAACTACTTTACATTTGGGGAAAATTCAAAACATTCATTATTCAATAGGGCCCAAAATAGCAAAAACCAGCGGTTTGAATGAACACTCACATTTCTTGGTAGAATCGTGCAGGATTGAAATTTTTGTTGTTTTTTTACTCCTCTCAACAGCCCAAACAAGTTTCTAAAAGGATGAGTTTGCAACTACTTTAATTAGGAGAAAATTCAAAACATTCATTATTCAATAGGGCCCAAAATAGCAAAAACCAGCGTTTTGAATGAACAATCACATTTCTTGGTAGTATCATGCAGGATTGAAATTTTTGATTTTTTTTACTCCTCTCAACAGCGCAAACAAGATTCTAAAAGGATGAGTTTGCAACTACTTTACTTTTGGAGAAAATTCAAAACATTCATTATTCAATAGGGCCCAAAATAGCAAAAACCATCGTTTTGAATGAACACTCACATTTCTTTGTAGAATCGTGCAGGATTGAAATTTTTGATGTTTTTCTACTCCTCTCAACAGCCCAAACAAGTTTCTAAAAGGATGAGTTTGCAACTGCTTTACTTTTGGAGAAAATTCAAAACATTCATTATTCAATAGAGCCCAATAGCAAAAAGCAGCGTTTTGAATGAACAATCACATTTCTTGGTAGTATCATGCAGGATTGAAATTTTTGATTTTTTTTACTCCTCTCAACAGCGCAAACAAGATTCTAAAAGGATGAGTTTGCAACTACTTTACTTTTGGAGAAAATTCAAAACATTCGTTATTCAATAGGGCCCAAAATAGCAAAAACCAGCGTTTTGAATGAACACTCACATTTCTTTGTAGAATCGTGCAGGATTGAAATTTTTGATGTTTTTCTACTTCTCTCAACAGCCCAAACAAGTTTCTAAAAGGATGAGTTTGCAACTACTTTACTTTTGGAGAAAATTCAAAACATTCATTATTCAATAGAGCCCAATAGCAAAAACCAGAGGTTTGAATGAACAATCACATTTCTTGGTAGAATCGTGCAGGATTGAAATTTTTGATGTTTTTTTACTCCTCTCAACAGCCCAAACAGGTTTCTAAAAGGATGAGTTTGCAACTACTTTACTTTTGGAGAAAATTCAAAACATTCATTATTCAATAGGGCCCAAAATAGTAAAAACCAGCGGTTTGAATGAACACTCACATTTCCTGGTAGAATCGTGCAGGATTGAAATTTTTCATGTTTTTTTACTCCTCTCAACAGCCCAAACAAGTTTCTAAAAGGATGAGTTTGCAACTACTTTACTTCTAGACAAAATTCAAAACATTCATTAATCAATAGTGCCCAAAATAGCAAAAACCAGCGGTTTGAATGAACACTCACATTTCCTGGTAGAATCGTGCAGGATTGAAATTTTTGATGTTTTTTTACTCCTCTCAACATCCCAAACAAGTTTCTAAAAGGAAGAGTTTGCAACTACTTTACTTTTAGAGAAAATTCAAAACATTCATTAATCAATAGTGCCCAAAATAGCAAAAACCAGCGGTTTGAATGAACACTCACATTTCCTGGTAGAATCGTGCAGGATTGAAATTTTTGATGTTTTTTTACTCCTCTCAACAGCCGAAACAAGTTTCTAAAAGGATGAGTTTGCAACTACTTTACTTCTGGAGAAAATTCAAAACATTCATTATTCAATGGGGCCCAAAATAGCAAAAACCAGCGGTTTGAAAGAACAATCACATTTCTTGGTAGAATCGTGCAGGATTGAAATTTTTGATGTTTTTTTACTCCTCTCAACAGCCCAAACAAGTTTCTAAAAGGATGAGTTTGCAACTACTTTACTTTTGGAGAAAATTCAAAACATTCATTATTCAATAGGGCCCAAAATAGCAAAAACCAGAGGTTTGAATGAACTCACGTTTCTTGGTAGAATCGTGCAGGATTGAAATTTTTGATGTTTTTTTACTCCTCTCAACAGCCCAAACAAGTTTCTAAAAGGATGAGTTTGCAACTACTTTACTTTTGGAGAAAATTCAAAACATTCATTATTCAATAGAGCCCAATAGCAAAAACCAGCGGTTTGAATGAACAATCACATTTCTTGGTAGAATCGTGCAGGATTGAAATTTTTGATGTTTTTTTTACTCCTCTCAACAGCCCAAACAAGTTTCTAAAAGGATTAGTTTGCAACTACTTTAATTTGGAGAAAATTCAAACCATTCATTATTCAATAGGGCCCAAAATAGCAAAAACCAGCGGTTTGAATGAACACTCACATTTCTTGGTAGAATCGTGCAGGATTGAAATTTTTGATGTTTTTTTACTCCTCTCAACAGCCCAAACAAGTTTCTAAAAGGATGAGTTTGCAACTACTTTACTTTTGGAGAAAATTGAAAACAGTCATTATTCAATAGAGCCCAATAGCAAAAACCAGCGGTTAGAATGAGCAATCACATTTCTTGGTAGAATCGTGCAGGATTGAAATTTTTAATGTTTTTTTACTCCTCTCAACAGCCCAAACAAGTTTCTAAAAGGATAAGTTTGCAACTACTTTACTTTTGGAGAAAATTCAAAACATTCATTATTCAATAGGGCCCAAAATAGCAAAAACCAGCGGTTTGAATGAACACTCACATTTCTTGGTAGAATCGTGCAGGATTGAAATTTTTGATGTTTTTTTACTCCTCTCAACAGCCCAAACAAGTTTCTAAAAGGATGAGTTTGCAACTACTTTAATTTGGAGAAAATTCAAAACATTCATTATTCAATAGGGCCCAAAATAGCAAAAACCAGCGGTTTGAATGAACTCACGTTTCTTGGTAGAATCGTGCAGGATTGAAATTTTTGATGTTTTTTTTACTCCTCTCAACAGCCCAAACAAGCTTCTAAAAGGATGAGTTTGCAACTACTTTACTTTTGGAGAAAATTCAAAACATTCATTATTCAATAGAGCCCAATAGCAAAAACCAGCGTTTTGAATGAACAATCACTTTTCTTGGTAGAATCGTGCAGGATTGAAATTTTTGATGTTTTTCTACTCCTCTCAACAGCCCAAACAAGTTTCTAAAAGGATGAGTTTGCAACTACTTTACTTTTGGAGAAAATTCAAAACATTCATTATTCAATAGAGCCCAATAGCAAAAACCAGCGGCTTGAATGAACAATCGCATTTCTTGGTAGAATTGTGCAGGATTGAAATTTTTGATGTTTTTTTGCTCCTCTCAACAGCCCAAACAGGTTTCTAAAAGGATGAGTTTGCAACTACTTTACTTTTGGAGAAAATTCAAAACATTCATTATTCAATAGGGCACAAAATAGTAAAAACCAGCAGTTTGAATGAACACTCACATTTCCTGGTAGAATCGTGCAGGATTGAAATTTTTGATCTTTTTTTACTCCTCTCAATAGCCCAGACAAGTTTCTAAAAGGATGAGTTTGCAAGTACTTTAATTTTGGAGACAATACAAAACATTCATTAATCAATAGTGCCCAAAATTGCAAAAACTAGTGGTTTGAATGAACACTCACATTTCTTGGTAGAATCGTGCAGGATTGAAATTTTTGATGTTTTTTTACTCCTCTCAACAGCCCAAACAAGTTTCTAAAAGGATGAGTTTGCAACTACTTTAATTTGGAGAAAATTCAAAACATTCATTATTCAATAGGGCCCAAAATAGCAAAAACCAGCGGTTTGAATGAACACTCACATTTTTTGGTAGAATCGTGCAGGATTGAAATTTTTGATGTTTTTTTACTCCTCTCAACAGCCCAAACAAGTTTCTAAAAGGATGAGTTTGCAACTACTTTAATTTGGAGAAAATTCAAAACATTAATTATTCAATAGGGCCCAAAATAGCAAAAACCAGCGTTTTGAATGAACAATCACATTTCTTGGTAGAATCATGCAGGATTGAAATTTTTGATTTTTTTTACTCCTCTCAACAGCGCAAACAAGTTTCTAAAAGGATGAGTTTGCAACTACTTTACTTTTGGAGAAAATTCAAAACATTCATTATTCAATAGGGCCCAAAATATCAAAAACCAGCGGTTTGAATGAACACACATTTCTTGGTAGAATCGTGCAGGACTGAAATTTTTGATATTTTTCTACTCCTCTCATGAGCCCAAACAAATCTCTAAAAGGATGAGTTTGCAACTACTTTACTTTTGGTGAAAATTCAAAACATTCATTATTCAATAGAGCCCAATAGCAAAAACCAGCGGTTTGAATGAACAATCACATTTCTTGGTAGAATCGTGCAGGATTGAAATTTTTGATGTTTTTTTACTCCTCTCAACAGCCCAAACAGGTTTCTAAAAGGATGAGTTTGCAACTACTTTACTTTTGGAGAAAATTCAAAACATTCATTATTCAATAGGGCCCAAAATAGTAAAAACCAGCAGTTTGAATGAACACTCACATTTCCTGGTAGAATCGTGCAGGATTGAAATTTTTGATCTTTTTTTACTCCTCTCAATAGCCCAGACAAGTTTCTAAAAGGATGAGTTTGCAAGTACTTTACTTTTGGAGAAAATTCAAAACATTCATTAATTAATAGTGCCCAAAATAGCAAAAACTAGCGGTTTGAATGAACACTCACATTTCTTGGTAAAATCGTGCAGGATTGAAATTTTTGATGTTTTTTACTCCTCTCAACAGCCCAAACAAGTTTCTAAAAGGATGAGCTTGCAACTACTTTACTTTTGGAGAAAATTCAAAACATTCATTATTCAACAGAGCACAATAGCAAAAAGCAGCGTTTTGAATGAACTCACATTTCTTGGTAGAATCATGCAGGATTGAAATTTTTGATTTTTTTTACTCCTCTCAACAGCCCAAACAAGTTTCTAATAGGATGAGTTTGCAACTACTTTACTTTTGGAGAAAATTCAAAACATTCATTATTCAATAGGGCCCAAAATAGCAAAAACCAGCGGTTTGAATGAACACTCACATTTCTTGGTAGAATCGTGCAGGATTGAAATTTTTGATGTTTTTTTACTCCTCTCAACAGCCCAAGCAAGTTTCTAAAAGGATGAGTTTGCAACTACTTTACTTTTGGAGAAAATTCAAAACATTCATAATTCAATAGGGCCCAAAATAGTAAAAACCAGCAGTTTGAATGAACACTCACATTTCCTGGTAGAATCGTGCAGGATTGAAATTTTTGATCTTTTTTTACCTCCTCTCAATAGCCCAGACAAGTTTCTAAAAGGATGAGTTTGCAAGTACTTTAATTTTGGAGAAAATTCAAAACATTCATTAATCAATAGTGCCCAAAATAGCAAAAACTAGCGGTTTGAATGAACACTCACATTTCTTGGTAGAATCGTGCAGGATTGAAATTTTTGATGTTTTTTTACTACTCTCAACAGCCCAAACAAGTTTCTAAAAGGATGAGCTTGCAACTACTTTACTTTTGGAGAAAATTCAAAACATTCATTATTCAATAGAGCACAATAGCAAAAAGCAGCGTTTTGAATGAACTCACATTTCTTGGTAGAATCATGCAGGATTGAAATTTTTGTTTTTTTTTACTCCTCTCAACAGCCCAAACAAGTTTCTAAAAGGATGAGTTTGCAACTACTTTACATTTGGGGAAAATTCAAAACATTCATTATTCAATAGGGCCCAAAATAGCAAAAACCAGCGGTTTGAATGAACACTCACATTTCTTGGTAGAATCGTGCAGGATTGAAATTTTTGTTGTTTTTTTACTCCTCTCAACAGCCCAAACAAGTTTCTAAAAGGATGAGTTTGCAACTACTTTAATTAGGAGAAAATTCAAAACATTCATTATTCAATAGGGCCCAAAATAGCAAAAACCAGCGTTTTGAATGAACAATCACATTTCTTGGTAGTATCATGCAGGATTGAAATTTTTGATTTTTTTTACTCCTCTCAACAGCGCAAACAAGATTCTAAAAGGATGAGTTTGCAACTACTTTACTTTTGGAGAAAATTCAAAACATTCATTATTCAATAGGGCCCAAAATAGCAAAAACCATCGTTTTGAATGAACACTCACATTTCTTTGTAGAATCGTGCAGGATTGAAATTTTTGATGTTTTTCTACTCCTCTCAACAGCCCAAACAAGTTTCTAAAAGGATGAGTTTGCAACTACTTTACTTTTGGAGAAATTTCAAAACATTCAATATTCAATAGAGCCCAATAGCAAAAAGCAGCGTTTTGAATGAACAATCACATTTCTTGGTAGTATCATGCAGGATTGAAATTTTTGATTTTTTTTACTCCTCTCAACAGCGCAAACAAGATTCTAAAAGGATGAGTTTGCAACTACTTTACTTTTGGAGAAAATTCAAAACATTCATTATTCAATAGGGCCCAAAATAGCAAAAACCAGCGTTTTGAATGAACACTCACATTTCTTTGTAGAATCGTGCAGGATTGAAATTTTTGATGTTTTTCTACTTCTCTCAACAGCCCAAACAAGTTTCTAAAAGGATGAGTTTGCAACTACTTTACTTTTGGAGAAAATTCAAAACATTCATTATTCAATAGAGCCCAATAGCAAAAACCAGAGGTTTGAATGAACAATCACATTTCTTGGTAGAATCGTGCAGGATTGAAATTTTTGATGTTTTTTTACTCCTCTCAACAGCCCAAACAGGTTTCTAAAAGGATGAGTTTGCAACTACTTTACTTTTGGAGAAAATTCAAAACATTCATTATTCAATAGGGCCCAAAATAGTAAAAACCAGCGGTTTGAATGAACACTCACATTTCCTGGTAGAATCGTGCAGGATTGAAATTTTTCATGTTTTTTTACTCCTCTCAACAGCCCAAACAAGTTTCTAAAAGGATGAGTTTGCAACTACTTTACTTCTAGACAAAATTCAAAACATTCATTAATCAATAGTGCCCAAAATAGCAAAAACCAGCGGTTTGAATGAACACTCACATTTCCTGGTAGAATCGTGCAGGATTGAAATTTTTGATGTTTTTTTACTCCTCTCAACATCCCAAACAAGTTTCTAAAAGGAAGAGTTTGCAACTACTTTACTTTTAGAGAAAATTCAAAACATTCATTAATCAATAGTGCCCAAAATAGCAAAAACCAGCGGTTTGAATGAACACTCAAATTTCCTGGTAAAATCGTGCAGGATTGAAATTTTTGATGTTTTTTTACTCCTCTCAACAGCCCAAACAAGTTTCTAAAAGGATGAGTTTGCAACTACTTTACTTTTAGAGAAAATTCAAAACATTCATTAATCATTAGTGCCCAAAATAGCAAAAACCAGCGGTTTGAATGAACACTCACATTTCCTGGTAGAATCGTGCAGGATTGAAATTTTTGATGTTTTTTTACTCCTCTCAACAGCCGAAACAAGTTTCTAAAAGGATGAGTTTGCAACTACTTTACTTCTGGAGAAAATTCAAAACATTCATTATTCAATGGGGCCCAAAATAGCAAAAACCAGCTGTTTGAAAGAACAATCACATTTCTTGGTAGAATCGTGCAGGATTGAAATTTTTGATGTTTTTTTACTCCTCTCAACAGCCCAAACAAGTTTCTAAAAGGATGAGTTTGCAACTACTTTACTTTTGGAGAAAATTCAAAACATTCATTATTCAATAGGGCCCAAAATAGCAAAAACCAGAGGTTTGAATGAACTCACGTTTCTTGGTAGAATCGTGCAGGATTGAAATTTTTGATGTTTTTTTACTCCTCTCAACAGCCCAAACAAGTTTCTAAAAGGATGAGTTTGCAACTACTTTACTTTTGGAGAAAATTCAAAACATTCATTATTCAATAGAGCCCAATAGCAAAAACCAGCGGTTTGAATGAACAATCACATTTCTTGGTAGAATCGTGCAGGATTGAAATTTTTGATGTTTTTTTTACTCCTCTCAACAGCCCAAACAAGTTTCTAAAAGGATTAGTTTGCAACTACTTTAATTTGGAGAAAATTCAAAACATTCATTATTCAATAGGGCCCAAAATAGCAAAAACCAGCGGTTTGAATGAACACTCACATTTCTTGGTAGAATCGTGCAGGATTGAAATTTTTGATGTTTTTTTACTCCTCTCAACAGCCCAAACAAGTTTCTAAAAGGATGAGTTTGCAACTACTTTACTTTTGGAGAAAATTCAAAACATTCATTATTCAATAGAGCCCAATAGCAAAAACCAGCGTTTAGAATGAACAATCACATTTCTTGGTAGAATCGTGCAGGATTGAAATTTTTGATGTTTTTCTACTCCTCTCAACAGCCCAAACAAGTTTCTAAAAGGATGAGTTTGCAACTACTTTACTTTTGGAGAAAATTCAAAACATTCATTATTCAATAGGGCCCAAAGTAGTAAAAACCAGCAGTTTGAATGAACACTCACATTTCCTGGTAGAATCGTGCAGGATTGAAACTTTTGATCTTTTTTTACTCCTCTCAATAGCCCAGACAAGTTTCTAAAAGGATGAGTTTGCAAGTACTTTACTTTTGGAGAACATACAAAACATTCATTAATCAATAGTGCCCAAAATAGCAAAAACTAGCGGTTTGAATGAACACTCACATTTCTTGGTAGAATCGTGCAGGATTGAAATTTTTGATGTTTTTTTACTCCTCTCAACAGCCCAAGCAAGTTTCTAAAAGGATGAGTTTGCAACTACTTTACTTTTGGAGAAAATTCAAAACATTCATTATTCAATAGAGTCCATTAGCAAAAACCAGCGGTTTGAAAGAACAATCACATTTCTTGGTAGAATCGTGCAGGATTGAAATTTTTTTTGTTTTTCTACTCCTCTCAACAGCCCAAACAAGTTTCTAAAAGGATGAGTTTGCAACTACTTTTCTTTTGGAGAAAATTCAAAACATTCATTATTCAATAGAGCCCAATAGCAAAAACCAGCGGTTTGAATGAACATTCACATTTCTTGGTAGAATCGTGCAGGATTGGAATTTTTTTATGTTTTTCTACTCCTCTCATGAGCCCAAGCAAGACTCTAAAAGGATGAGCTTGCAACTACTTTACTTTTGGAGGAAATTCAAAACATTCATTATTCAATAGAGCACAATAGCAAAAAGCAGCGTTTTGAATGAACTCACATTTCTTGGTAGAATCATGCAGGATTGAAATTTTTGATGTTTTTTTACTCCTCTCAACAGCCCAAACAAGTTTCTAAAAGGATGAGTTTGCAACTACTTTACTTTTGGAGAAAATTCAAAACATTCATTATTCAATAAGGCCCAATAGCTAAAACCAGCGGTTTGAATGAACACACATTTCTTTGTAGAATCATGCAGGATTGAAATTTTTGATGTTTTTTTACTCCTCTCAACAGCCAAAACAGTTTTCTAAAAGGATGAGTTTGCAAATACTTTACTTTTGGAGAAAATTCAAAACATTCATTATTCAATAGGGCCCAAAATAGTAAAAACCAGTGGTTTCAATGAACACTCACATTTCCTGGTAGAATTGTGCAGGACTGAAATTTTTGATGTTTTTTTAACTCCTCTCAACAGCCTAAACAAGTTTCTAAAAGGATGATTTTGTAACTACTTTACTTCTAGAGAAAATTCAAAACATTTATTAATCAATAGTGCCCAAAATAGCAAAAACCAGCGGTTTGAATGAACACTCAAATTTCCTGGTAGAATCGTGCAGGATTGAAATTTTTGATGTTTTTTTACTCCTCTCAACAGCCCAAACAAGTTTCTAAAAGGATGAGTTTGCAACTACTTTACTTTTAGAGAAAATTCAAAACATTCATTAATCAATAGTGCCCAAAATAGCAAAAACCAGCGGTTTGAATGAACACTCACATTTCCTGGTAGAATCGTGCAGGATTGAAATTTTTGATGTTTTTTTACTCCTCTCAACAGCCCAAACAAGTTTCTAAAACGATGAGTTTGCAACTACTTTTCTTTTGGAGAAAATTCAAAACATTCATTATTCAATAGGGCCCAAAATAGCAAAAACCAGCGGTTTGAATGAACACTCACATTTCTTGGTAGAATCGTGCAGGATTGAAATTTTTGATGTTTTTTTACTCCTCTCAACAGCCCAAACAAGTTTCTAAAAGGATGAGTTTGCAACTACTTTACTTTTGGAGAAAATTCAAAACATTCATTATTCAATAGAGCCCAATAGCAAAAACCAGCGGTTTGAATGAACACTCACATTTCTTGGTAGAATCGTGCAGGATTGAAATTTTTGAAGTTTTTTTACTCCTCTCAACAGCCCAAGCAAGTTTCTAAAAGGATGAGTTTGCAACTACTTTACTTTTGGAGAAAATTCAAAACATTCATTATTCAATAGAGCCCATTAGCAAAAACCAGCGGTTTGAAAGAACAATCACATTTCTTGGTAGAATCGTGCAGGATTTAAATTTTTGACGTTTTTTTACTCCTCTCAACAGCCCAAACAAGTTTCTAAAAGGATGAGTTTGCAACTACTTTACTTTTGGAGAAAATTTAAAACATTCATTATTCAATAGGGCCCAAAATAGCAAAAACCAGCGGTTTGAATGAACTCACGTTTCTTGGTAGAATCGTGCAGGATTGAAATTTTTGATGTTTTTTTACTCCTCTCAACAGCCCAAACAAGTTTCTAAAAGGATGAGTTTGCAACTACTTTACTTTTGAAGAAAATTCAAAACATTCATTATTCAATAGAGCCCAATAGCGAAAAGCAGCGGTTTGAATGAACAATCACATTTCTTGGTAGAATCGTGCAGGATTGAAATTTTTGATTTTTTTTACTCCTCTCAACAGCCCAAACAAGTTTCTAAAAGGATGAGTTTGCAACTACTTTAATTTGGAGAAAATTCAAAACATTCATTATTCAATAGAGGCCATTAGCAAAAAGCAGCGTTTTGAATGAACAATCACATTTCTTGGTAGAATCGTGCAGGATTGAAATTTTTGATGTTTTTCTACTCCTCTCAACTGCCCAAACAAGTTTCTAAAAGGATGAGTTTGCAAATACTTTACTTTTGGAGAAACTTCAAAACATTCATTATTTAATAGGGCCCAATAGCAAAGAGCAGTGGATTGAATGAACACTCACATTTCTTGGTAGAATAGTGCAGGATTGAAATTTTTGACGTTTTTCTACTCCACTCATGAGCCCAAACAAGACTCTAGAAGGATGAGTTTGCAACTACTTTATATTTGGAGAAAATTCAAAACATTCATTATTCAATTGGGCCCAATAGCAAAAAGCAGCGGTTTGAATGAACACTAACATTTCTTGGTGCAATCATGCAGGATTGAAATTTTTGTTGTTTTTCTTCTCCTTTCATGAGCCCAAACAAGACTCTAGAAGGATGAGTTTGCAATTACTTTACTTTTGGAGAAAATTCAAAACAATCATTATTCAATAGGGCCCAATAGCAAAATGCAGCCGTTTGAAAAAACACTCACATCTCTTGGTACAATCGTTCAGGATTGAAATTTTTGATGTTTTCCTACTCCTCTCAACAGCCCAAACAAGTCTCTAAAAGGATGAGTTTGCAAATACTTTACTTCTGGAGAGTATTCAAAACATTCATTATTCAATAGGGCCCAATAGCAAAAAGCAGCTGTTTGAATGAACACTCACATTTCTTGGTAGAATCATGCAGGATTTAAATTTTTGATGTTTTTCTACTCCTCTCATGAGCTCAAACAAGACTCTAGAAGGATGAGTTTGCAAACTGCTTTACTTTTGGAGAAAATTCAAAACATTCATTATTCAATGGGGCCCAATAGCAAAAATCAGCGGTTTGAATGCACACTCACATTTCTTGGTAGAATCGTTAAGGATTGAAATTTTTTATGTTTTTCTACTCCTCTCATGAGCCCAAACAAGAGCCTAAAAGGCTGAGCTTGCAACTACTTTATTTTTAGAGAAAATTCAAAACATTCATTATTCAATAGGGCCCAATAGCAAAAAACAGCGTTTTGAAAGAACAATCACATTGCTTTGAAGAATCGTGTAGGATTGAAATTTTTGATGTTTTTCTACTCCTTTCATGAGCCCAAACAAGACTCTAAAAGGAAGAGCTTGCAAGTACTTTACTTTTGGAGAAAATTCAAAACATTCATTATTCAATAGGGCCCAATAGCAAAAAACAGCATTTTGAAAGAACAATCACATTTCTTGGTAGAATCATGCAGGATTGAAATTTTTGTTGTTTTTCTTCTCCTTTCATGAGCCCAAACAAGACTCTAGAATGATGAGTTTGCAATTACTTTACTTTTGGAGAAAATTCAAAACATTCATTATTCAATAGGGCCCAATAGCAAAAAGCAGCCGTTTGAAAAAACACTCACATCTCTTGGTAGAATCGTTCAGGATTGAAATTTTTGATGTTTTTCTACTCCTCTCAACAGCCCAAACAAGTCTCTAAAAGGATTAGTTTGCAACTACTTTACTTTTGGAGAAAATTCAAAACATTCATTATTCAATAGGGCCCAAGAGCAAAAAGCAGCAGTTTGAAAAAACACTCACATCTCTTGGTAGAATCGTTCAGGATGGAAATTTTTGTTGTTTTTCTACTCCTCTCAGCAGCCCAAACAATTCTCTAAGAGGATGAGTTTGCAACTACTTTACTTTTGGAGAAAATTCAAAACATTCATTATTCAATAGGGCCCAATAGCAAAATGCAGCGGTTTGAATGAACACTCACATTTCTTGGTAGAATCATGCAGGATTGAAATTTTTGACGTTTTTCTACTCCTCTCAGCAGCCCAAACAAGACTCTAGAAGAATGAGTTTGCAACTACTTTACTTTTGGAGAAAATTCAAAACATTCATTATTCAATGGGGCCCAATAGCAAAAAGCAGCGGTTTGAATGAACACTCACATCTCTTGGTAGAATCGTTCAGGATGGAAATTTTTGTTGTTTTTCTACTCCTCTCAACAGCCCAAACATGTCTCTAAAAGGATGAGTTTGCAACTACTTTACTTCTGGAGAGTATTCAAAACATTCATTATTCAATAGGGCCCTATTGTAAAAAGCAGCGGTTTGAATGAACACTCACATTTCTTGGTAGAATCATGCAGGATTTAAATTTTTGACGTTTTTCTACTCCTCTCATGAGCTCAAACAAGACTCTAAAAGGATTAGTTTGTAACTACTTTACTTTTGAAGAAAATTGAAAACATTCATTATTCAATGGGGCCCAATAACAAAAAGCAGCGGTTTGAATGCACACTCACATTTCTTGGTAGAATCGTTAAGGATTGAAATTTTTTATGTTTTTCTACTCCTCTCATGAGCCCAAACAAGAACCTAAAAGGCTGAGCTTGCAACTACTTTATTTTTAGAATAAATTCAAAACATTCATTATTCAATGGAGCCCAATAGCAAAAAGCAGCATTTTGAATGAACAATCACATTTCTTGGTAGAATCGTGCAGGATTTAAATTTTTGATGTTTTTCTTCTCCCCTCATGAGCCCAAACAAGACTCTAGAAGGATGAGTTTGCAACTACTTTACTTTTGGAGAAAATTCAAAACATTCATTATTCAATAGGGCCCAATTGTCATGGTCACGTGTCTCTGGACGCAGATGATACCGCAAGGCGAACCCATAACACACGTGACCCTGGATACACCGCCTCCAGTGGGGTGCATTTAAATAATAAAAACGTGCAGGTGGATACGCCGCCTCCACCTGGCGAATTTAGGTATTACACGTTATACATACTATAATCAAATAATAAAGGGGGAACCTGGGAAACTTTAACAATGGTGGGCCCTGCAATAGGGAAAAGGGAATTGGAGACCTCCTGAGCTCCCCTGAGCCAGTGTCCCTGCACTCCTAACGTTCCCTATGCCGGTTTCGCACCGGGCGCCTCACGCGTACCTCAACGTCCTAGCTCGCCCAGACCCTAAACCCTCACTAGGGAATAGGTCGGTGCGGAAACTAATCCCACCACTGCACTAATAACACACATGAGGAAAGAGACAATACAGGGGAAACACCACTTAGCTTTGCTCTGTTGCGTGCGCTCCTAGCAACAGAGCCCTCCACCTGAGTGCATCTTCTCCTTCACCTGGATCCATCACCATAACAGGATCCTTCACCTTAGTGCAGCCTTGGAGCAGAGTCCAACACCAGCTGCAGCTGCTTAGAACCAGAGTCCCAAGGAAGTATCCAGCTTCTGCCACGAAGTCAAGCATGCTTGAGTCCAGCTCAGCGGCCAAGTCCCACATGGTGAGTGCCATTCTCCATAGTAGCCACTCCACCAGACCATGCAGACACTTCCCGCTGACTCCATCACTGCGACTCCACCACGCCATGCCAGCCCTTCGTCCAGACACCATAGCTGCAACACGTCCCCCCTGGCTAAGCTGCGCAGGACTCCTCACCAGCTCCATTCCTCCAGGCTCTCCAACTCAGAATGAAAACAATCTCACAATATCACAGGCAGTGATTGCACACCTCTAGCACACCTTTATAGGGTGTCACACCTAATACCTAATTAAGTGCACAAAAGCCCAAAGTGCAATACCACAACCACCACCGGGGACAGTCAAAACACCTTTGAACTTAACTAAAGTAAAAAAAGTTCACTTTGTGCTTTTAATACCGCCAGATCCAACACTGGATCATGACACCAATAGTAAAAAGCAGCGTTTTGAATGAACAATCACATTTCTTGGTAGAATCGTGCAGGATTGAAATTTTTTTATGTTTTTCTACTCCTCTCATGAGCCCAAGCAAGACTCTAAAAGGATGAGCTTGCAACTACTTTACTTTTGGAGAAAATTCAAAACATTCATTATTCAATAGAGCACAATAGCAAAAAGCAGCATTTTGAATGAACTGACATTTCTTGGTAGAATCATGCAGGATTGAAATTTTTGATTTTTTTACTCCTCTCAACAGCCCAAACAAGTTTCTAAAAGGATGAGTTTGCAACTACTTTACTTTTGGAGAAAATTCAAAACATTCATTATTCAATAGGGCCCCAAAATAGCAAAAACCAGCGGTTTGAATGAACACTCACATTTCTTGGTAGAATCGTGCAGGATTGAAATTTTTGATGTTTTTTTACTCCTCTCAACAGCCCAAGCAAGTTTCTAAAAGGATGAGTTTGCAACTACTTTACTTTTGGAGAAAATTCAAAACATTCATTATTCAATAGAGTCCATTAGCAAAAACCAGCGGTTTGAAAGAACAATCACATTTCTTGGTAGAATCGTGCAAGATTGAAATTTTTTTTATGTTTTTCTACTCCTCTCAACAGCCCAAACAAGTTTCTAAAAGGATGAGTTTGCAACTACTTTTCTTTTGGAGAAAATTCAAAACATTCATTATTCAATAGAGCCCAATAGCAAAAACCAGCGGTTTGAATGAACATTCACATTTCTTGATAGAATCGTGCAGGATTGAAATTTTTTTATGTTTTTCTACTCCTCTCATGAGCCCAAGCAAGACTCTAAAAGGATGAGCTTGCAACTACTTTACTTTTGGAGGAAATTCAAAACATTCATTATTCAATAGAGCACAATAGCAAAAAGCAGCGTTTTGAATGAACTCACATTTCTTGGTAGAATCATGCAGGATTGAAATTTTTGATTTTTTTTACTCCTCTCAACAGCCTAAACAAGTTTCTAAAAGGATGAGTTTGCAACTACTTTACTTTTGAAGAAAATTCAAAACATTCATTATTCAATAGAGCCCAATAGCAAAAACCAGCGGTTTGAAAGAACAATCACATTTCTTGGTAGAATCGTGCAGGATTGAAATTTTTGATGTTTTTTTACTCGTCTCAACAGCCCAAACAAGTTTCTAAAAGGATGAGTTTGCAACTAATTTACTTTTGGAGAAAATTCAAAACATTCATTATTCAATAAGGCCCAAAATAGCAAAAACCAGCGGTTTCAATGAACTCACGTTTCTTGGTAGAATCGTGCAGGATTGAAATTTTTGATGTTTTTTTACTCCTCTCAACAGCCCAAACAAGTTTCTAAAAGGATGAGTTTGCAACTACTTTACTTTTGAAGAAAATTCAAAACATTCATTATTCAATAGAGCCTAATAGCAAAAACCAGCGGTTTGAATGAACAATCACATTTCTTGGTAGAATCATGCAGGATTGAAATTTTTGATGTTTTTTTACTCCTCTCAACAGCCCAAACAAGTTTCTAAAAGGATGAGTTTGCAACTACTTTAATTTGGAGAAAATTCAAAACATTCATTATTCAATAGGGCCCAAAATAGCAAAAAACAGCGGTTTGAATGAACACTCACATTTCTTGGTAGAATCGTGCAGGAGTGAAATTTTTGATGTTTTTCTACTCCTCTCATGAGCCTAAGCAAGACTCTAAAAGGATGAGTTTGCAACTACTTTACTCTTGGAGAAAATTCAAAACATTCATTATTCAATAAGGCCCAAAATGGCAAAAACCAGCGGTTTGAATAAACACTCACATTTCTTTGTAGAATCGTGCAGGATTGAAATTTTTGATGTTTTTCTACTCCTCTCAACAGCCCAAACAAGTTTCTAAAAGGATGAGTTTGCAACTACTTTACTTTTGGAGAAAATTCAAAACATTCATTATTCAATAGAGCCCAATAGCAAAAACCAGCGGTTTGAATGAACATTCACATTTCTTGGTAGAATCGTGCAGGATTGAAATTTTTGAAGTTTTTTTACTCCTCTCAACAGCCCAAGCAAGTTTCTAAAAGGATGAGTTTGCAACTACTTTACTTTTGGAGAAAATTCAAAACATTCATTATTCAATAGAGCCCATTAGCAAAAACCAGCGGTTTGAAAGAACAATCACATTTCTTGGTAGAATCGTGCAGGATTGAAATTTTTGATGTTTTTTTACTCCACTCAACAGCCCAAACAAGTTTCTAAAAGGATGAGTTTGCAACTACTTTACTTTTGAAGAAAATTCAAAACATTCATTATTCAATAGAGCCCAATAGCAAAAAGCAGCGGTTTGAATGAACAATCACATTTCTTGGTAGAATCAAGCAGGATTGAAATTTTTGATGTTTTTTTACTCCTCTCAACAGCCCAAACAAGTTTCTAAAAGGATGAGTTTGCAACTACTTTAATTTGGAGAAAATTCAAAACATTCATTATTCAATAGAGGCCAATAGCAAAAAGCAGCGTTTTGAATGAACAATCACATTTCTTGGTAGAATCGTGCAGGATTGAAATTTTTGATGTTTTTCTACTCCTCTCAACAGCCCAAACAAGTTTCTAAAAGGATGAGTTTGCAACTACTTTTCTTTTGGAGAAAATTCAAAACATTCATTATTCAATAGGGCCCAAAATAGAAAAAACCAGCAGTTTGAATGAACACTCACATTTCCTGGTAGAATCGTGCAGGATTGAAATTTTTGATCTTTTTTTACTCCTCTCAATAGCCCAGACAAGTTTCTAAAAGGATGAGTTTGCAAGTACTTTACTTTTGCAGAAAATTCAAAACATTCATTAATCAATAGTGCCCAAAATAGCAAAAACTAGCGGTTTGAATGAACACTCACATTTCTTGGTAGAATCGTGCAGGATTGAAATTTTTGATGTTTTTTACTCCTCTCAACAGCCCAAAAAAGTTTCTAAAAGGATGAGCTTGCAACTACTTTACTTTTGGAGAAAATTCAAAACATTCATTATTCAATAGAGCCCAATAGCAAAATCCAGCGGTTTGAAAGAACAATCACATTTCTTGGTAGAATCGTGCAGGATTGAAATTTTTGATCTTTTTTTACTCCTCTCAACAGCCCAAACAAGTTTCTAAAAGGATAAGTTTGCAACTACTTTACTTTTGGAGAAAATTCAAAACATTCATTATTCAATAGGGCCCAAAATAGCAAAAACCAGCGGTTTGAATGAACACTCACATTTCTTGGTAGAATCGTGCAGGATTGAAATTTTTGATGTTTTTTTACTCCTCTCAACAGCCCAAACAAGTTTCTAAAAGGATGAGTTTGCAACTACTTTAATTTGGAGAAAATTCAAAACATTCATTATTCAATAGGGCCCAAAATAGCAAAAACCAGCGGTTTGAATGAACTCACGTTTCTTGGTAGAATCGTGCAGGATTGAAATTTTTGATGTTTTTTTTACTCCTCTCAACAGCCCAAACAAGCTTCTAAAAGGATGAGTTTGCAACTACTTTACTTTTGGAGAAAATTCAAAACATTCATTATTCAATAGAGCCCAATAGCAAAAACCAGCGTTTTGAATGAACAATCACTTTTCTTGGTAGAATCGTGCAGGATTGAAATTTTTGATGTTTTTCTACTCCTCTCAACAGCCCAAACAAGTTTCTAAAAGGATGAGTTTGCAACTACTTTACTTTTGGAGAAAATTCAAAACATTCATTATTCAATAGAGCCCAATAGCAAAAACCAGCGGCTTGAATGAACAATCGCATTTCTTGGTAGAATCGTGCAGGATTGAAATTTTTGATGTTTTTTTGCTCCTCTCAACAGCCCAAACAGGTTTCTAAAAGGATGAGTTTGCAACTACTTTACTTTTGGAGAAAATTCAAAACATTCATTATTCAATAGGGCCCAAAATAGTAAAAACCAGCAGTTTGAATGAACACTCACATTTCCTGGTAGAATCGTGCAGGATTGAAATTTTTGATCTTTTTTTACTCCTCTCAATAGCCCAGACAAGTTTCTAAAAGGATGAGTTTGCAAGTACATTAATTTTGGAGACAATACAAAACATTCATTAATCAATAGTGCCCAAAATTGCAAAAACTAGTGGTTTGAATGAACACTCACATTTCTTGGTAGAATCGTGCAGGATTGAAATTTTTGATGTTTTTTTACTCCTCTCAACAGCCCAAACAAGTTTCTAAAAGGATGAGTTTGCAACTACTTTAATTTGGAGAAAATTCAAAACATTCATTATTCAATAGGGCCCAAAATAGCAAAAACCAGCGGTTTGAATGAACACTCACATTTTTTGGTAGAATCGTGCAGGATTGAAATTTTTGATGTTTTTTTACTCCTCTCAACAGCCCAAACAAGTTTCTAAAAGGATGAGTTTGCAACTACTATAATTTGGAGAAAATTCAAAACATTAATTATTCAATAGGGCCCAAAATAGCAAAAACCAGCGTTTTGAATGAACAATCACATTTCTTGGTAGAATCATGCAGGATTGAAATTTTTGATTTTTTTTACTCCTCTCAACAGCGCAAACAAGTTTCTAAAAGGATGAGTTTGCAACTACTTTACTTTTGGAGAAAATTCAAAACATTCATTATTCAATAGGGCCCAAAATATCAAAAACCAGCGGTTTGAATGAACACACATTTCTTGGTAGAATCGTGCAGGACTGAAATTTTTGATATTTTTCTACTCCTCTCATGAGCCCAAACAAATCTCTAAAAGGATGAGTTTGCAACTACTTTACTTTTGGTGAAAATTCAAAACATTCATTATTCAATAGAGCCCAATAGCAAAAACCAGCGGTTTGAATGAACAATCACATTTCTTGGTAGAATCGTGCAGGATTGAAATTTTTGATGTTTTTTTACTCCTCTCAACAGCCCAAACAGGTTTCTAAAAGGATGAGTTTGCAACTACTTTACTTTTGGAGAAAATTCAAAACATTCATTATTCAATAGGGCCCAAAATAGTAAAAACCAGCAGTTTGAATGAACACTCACATTTCCTGGTAGAATCGTGCAGGATTGAAATTTTTGATCTTTTTTTACTCCTCTCAATAGCCCAGACAAGTTTCTAAAAGGATGAGTTTGCAAGTACTTTACTTTTGGAGAAAATTCAAAACATTCATTAATTAATAGTGCCCAAAATTGCAAAAACTAGCGGTTTGAATGAACACTCACATTTCTTGGTAGAATCGTGCAGGATTGAAATTTTTGATGTTTTTTACTCCTCTCAACAGCCCAAACAAGTTTCTAAAAGGATGAGCTTGCAACTACTTTACTTTTGGAGAAAATTCAAAACATTCATTATTCAACAGAGCACAATAGCAAAAAGCAGCGTTTTGAATGAACTCACATTTCTTGGTAGAATCATGCAGGATTGAAATTTTTGATTTTTTTTACTCCTCTCAACAGCCCAAACAAGTTTCTAATAGGATGAGTTTGCAACTACTTTACTTTTGGAGAAAATTCAAAACATTCATTATTCAATAGGGCCCAAAATAGCAAAAACCAGCGGTTTGAATGAACACTCACATTTCTTGGTAGAATCGTGCAGGATTGAAATTTTTGATGTTTTTTTACTCCTCTCAACAGCCCAAGCAAGTTTCTAAAAGGATGAGTTTGCAACTACTTTACTTTTGGAGAAAATTCAAAACATTCATAATTCAATAGGGCCCAAAATAGTAAAAACCAGCAGTTTGAATGAACACTCACATTTCCTGGTAGAATCGTGCAGGATTGAAATTTTTGATCTTTTTTTAACTCCTCTCAATAGCCCAGACAAGTTTCTAAAAGGATGAGTTTGCAAGTACTTTAATTTTGGAGAAAATTCAAAACATTCATTAATCAATAGTGCCCAAAATAGCAAAAACTAGCGGTTTGAATGAACACTCACAATTCTTGGTAGAATCGTGCAGGATTGAAATTTTTGATGTTTTTTTACTACTCTCAACAGCCCAAACAAGTTTCTAAAAGGATGAGCTTGCAACTACTTTACTTTTGGAGAAAATTCAAAACATTCATTATTCAATAGAGCACAATAGCAAAAAGCAGCGTTTTGAATGAACTCACATTTCTTGGTAGAATCATGCAGGATTGAAATTTTTGATTTTTTTTACTCCTCTCAACAGCCCAAACAAGTTTCTAAAAGGATGAGTTTGCAACTACTTTACATTTGGGGAAAATTCAAAACATTCATTATTCAATAGGGCCCAAAATAGCAAAAACCAGCGGTTTGAATGAACACTCACATTTCTTGGTAGAATCGTGCAGGATTGAAATTTTTGTTGTTTTTTTACTCCTCTCAACAGCCCAAACAAGTTTCTAAAAGGATGAGTTTGCAACTACTTTAATTAGGAGAAAATTCAAAACATTCATTATTCAATAGGGCCCAAAATAGCAAAAACCAGCGTTTTGAATGAACAATCACATTTCTTGGTAGTATCATGCAGGATTGAAATTTTTGATTTTTTTTACTCCTCTCAACAGCGCAAACAAGATTCTAAAAGGATGAGTTTGCAACTACTTTACTTTTGGAGAAAATTCAAAACATTCATTATTCAATAGGGCCCAAAATAGCAAAAACCATCGTTTTGAATGAACACTCACATTTCTTTGTAGAATCGTGCAGGATTGAAATTTTTGATGTTTTTCTACTCCTCTCAACAGCCCAAACAAGTTTCTAAAAGGATGAGTTTGCAACTACTTTACTTTTGGAGAAAATTCAAAACATTCATTATTCAATAGAGCCCAATAGCAAAAAGCAGCGTTTTGAATGAACAATCACATTTCTTGGTAGTATCATGCAGGATTGAAATTTTTGATTTTTTTTACTCCTCTCAACAGCGCAAACAAGATTCTAAAAGGATGAGTTTGCAACTACTTTACTTTTGGAGAAAATTCAAAACATTCGTTATTCAATAGGGCCCAAAATAGCAAAAACCAGCGTTTTGAATGAACACTCACATTTCTTTGTAGAATCGTGCAGGATTGAAATTTTTGATGTTTTTCTACTTCTCTCAACAGCCCAAACAAGTTTCTAAAAGGATGAGTTTGCAACTACTTTACTTTTGGAGAAAATTCAAAACATTCATTATTCAATAGAGCCCAATAGCAAAAACCAGAGGTTTGAATGAACAATCACATTTCTTGGTAGAATCGTGCAGGATTGAAATTTTTGATGTTTTTTTACTCCTCTCAACAGCCCAAACAGGTTTCTAAAAGGATGAGTTTGCAACTACTTTACTTTTGGAGAAAATTCAAAACATTCATTATTCAATAGGGCCCAAAATAGTAAAAACCAGCGGTTTGAATGAACACTCACATTTCCTGGTAGAATCGTGCAGGATTGAAATTTTTCATGTTTTTTTACTCCTCTCAACAGCCCAAACAAGTTTCTAAAAGGATGAGTTTGCAACTACTTTACTTCTAGACAAAATTCAAAACATTCATTAATCAATAGTGCCCAAAATAGCAAAAACCAGCGGTTTGAATGAACACTCACATTTCCTGGTAGAATCGTGCAGGATTGAAATTTTTGATGTTTTTTTACTCCTCTCAACATCCCAAACAAGTTTCTAAAAGGAAGAGTTTGCAACTACTTTACTTTTAGAGAAAATTCAAAACATTCATTAATCAATAGTGCCCAAAATAGCAAAAACCAGCGGTTTGAATGAACACTCACATTTCCTGGTAGAATCGTGCAGGATTGAAATTTTTGATGTTTTTTTACTCCTCTCAACAGCCGAAACAAGTTTCTAAAAGGATGAGTTTGCAACTACTTTACTTCTGGAGAAAATTCAAAACATTCATTATTCAATGGGGCCCAAAATAGCAAAAACCAGCGGTTTGAAAGAACAATCACATTTCTTGGTAGAATCGTGCAGGATTGAAATTTTTGATGTTTTTTTACTCCTCTCAACAGCCCAAACAAGTTTCTAAAAGGATGAGTTTGCAACTACTTTACTTTTGGAGAAAATTCAAAACATTCATTATTCAATAGGGCCCAAAATAGCAAAAACCAGAGGTTTGAATGAACTCACGTTTCTTGGTAGAATCGTGCAGGATTGAAATTTTTGATGTTTTTTTACTCCTCTCAACAGCCCAAACAAGTTTCTAAAAGGATGAGTTTGCAACTACTTTACTTTTGGAGAAAATTCAAAACATTCATTATTCAATAGAGCCCAATAGCAAAAACCAGCGGTTTGAATGAACAATCACATTTCTTGGTAGAATCGTGCAGGATTGAAATTTTTGATGTTTTTTTTACTCCTCTCAACAGCCCAAACAAGTTTCTAAAAGGATTAGTTTGCAACTACTTTAATTTGGAGAAAATTCAAAACATTCATTATTCAATAGGGCCCAAAATAGCAAAAACCAGCGGTTTGAATGAACACTCACATTTCTTGGTAGAATCGTGCAGGATTGAAATTTTTGATGTTTTTTTACTCCTCTCAACAGCCCAAACAAGTTTCTAAAAGGATGAGTTTGCAACTACTTTACTTTTGGAGAAAATTGAAAACAGTCATTATTCAATAGAGCCCAATAGCAAAAACCAGCGGTTAGAATGAGCAATCACATTTCTTGGTAGAATCGTGCAGGATTGAAATTTTTAATGTTTTTTTACTCCTCTCAACAGCCCAAACAAGTTTCTAAAAGGATAAGTTTGCAACTACTTTACTTTTGGAGAAAATTCAAAACATTCATTATTCAATAGGGCCCAAAATAGCAAAAACCAGCGGTTTGAATGAACACTCACATTTCTTGGTAGAATCGTGCAGGATTGAAATTTTTGATGTTTTTTTACTCCTCTCAACAGCCCAAACAAGTTTCTGAAAGGATGAGTTTGCAACTACTTTAATTTGGAGAAAATTCAAAACATTCATTATTCAATAGGGCCCAAAATAGCAAAAACCAGCGGTTTGAATGAACTCACGTTTCTTGGTAGAATCGTGCAGGATTGAAATTTTTGATGTTTTTTTTACTCCTCTCAACAGCCCAAACAAGCTTCTAAAAGGATGAGTTTGCAACTACTTTACTTTTGGAGAAAATTCAAAACATTCATTATTCAATAGAGCCCAATAGCAAAAACCAGCGTTTTGAATGAACAATCACTTTTCTTGGTAGAATCGTGCAGGATTGAAATTTTTGATGTTTTTCTACTCCTCTCAACAGCCCAAACAAGTTTCTAAAAGGATGAGTTTGCAACTACTTTACTTTTGGAGAAAATTCAAAACATTCATTATTCAATAGAGCCCAATAGCAAAAACCAGCGGCTTGAATGAACAATCGCATTTCTTGGTAGAATCGTGCAGGATTGAAATTTTTGATGTTTTTTTGCTCCTCTCAACAGCCCAAACAGGTTTCTAAAAGGATGAGTTTGCAACTACTTTACTTTTGGAGAAAATTCAAAACATTCATTATTCAATAGGGCCCAAAATAGTAAAAACCAGCAGTTTGAATGAACACTCACATTTCCTGGTAGAATTGTGCAGGATTGAAATTTTTGATCTTTTTTTACTCCTCTCAATAGCCCAGACAAGTTTCTAAAAGGATGAGTTTGCAAGTACTTTAATTTTGGAGACAATACAAAACATTCATTAATCAATAGTGCCCAAAATTGCAAAAACTAGTGGTTTGAATGAACACTCACATTTCTTGGTAGAATCGTGCAGGATTGAAATTTTTGATGTTTTTTTACTCCTCTCAACAGCCCAAACAAGTTTCTAAAAGGATGAGTTTGCAACTACTTTAATTTGGAGAAAATTCAAAACATTCATTATTCAATAGGGCCCAAAATAGCAAAAACCAGCGGTTTGAATGAACACTCACATTTTTTGGTAGAATCGTGCAGGATTGAAATTTTTGATGTTTTTTTACTCCTCTCAACAGCCCAAACAAGTTTCTAAAAGGATGAGTTTGCAACTACTTTAATTTGGAGAAAATTCAAAACATTAATTATTCAATAGGGCCCAAAATAGCAAAAACCAGCGTTTTGAATGAACAATCACATTTCTTGGTAGAATCATGCAGGATTGAAATTTTTGATTTTTTTTACTCCTCTCAACAGCGCAAACAAGTTTCTAAAAGGATGAGTTTGCAACTACTTTACTTTTGGAGAAAATTCAAAACATTCATTATTCAATAGGGCCCAAAATATCAAAAACCAGCGGTTTGAATGAACACACATTTCTTGGTAGAATCGTGCAGGACTGAAATTTTTGATATTTTTCTACTCCTCTCATGAGCCCAAACAAATCTCTAAAAGGATGAGTTTGCAACTACTTTACTTTTGGTGAAAATTCAAAACATTCATTATTCAATAGAGCCCAATAGCAAAAACCAGCGGTTTGAATGAACAATCACATTTCTTGGTAGAATCGTGCAGGATTGAAATTTTTGATGTTTTTTTACTCCTCTCAACAGCCCAAACAGGTTTCTAAAAGGATGAGTTTGCAACTACTTTACTTTTGGAGAAAATTCAAAACATTCATTATTCAATAGGGCCCAAAATAGCAAAAACCAGCGGTTTGAATGAACACTCACATTTCTTGGTAGAATCGTGCAGGATTGAAATTTTTGATGTTTTTTTACTCCTCTCAACAGCCCAAACAAGTTTCTAAAAGGATGAGTTTGCAACTACTTTAATTTGGAGAAAATTCAAAACATTCATTATTCAATAGGGCCCAAAATAGCAAAAACCAGCGGTTTGAATGAACTCACGTTTCTTGGTAGAATCGTGCAGGATTGAAATTTTTGATGTTTTTTTTACTCCTCTCAACAGCCCAAACAAGCTTCTAAAAGGATGAGTTTGCAACTACTTTACTTTTGGAGAAAATTCAAAACATTCATTATTCAATAGAGCCCAATAGCAAAAACCAGCGTTTTGAATGAACAATCACTTTTCTTGGTAGAATCGTGCAGGATTGAAATTTTTGATGTTTTTCTACTCCTCTCAACAGCCCAAACAAGTTTCTAAAAGGATGAGTTTGCAACTACTTTACTTTTGGAGAAAATTCAAAACATTCATTATTCAATAGAGCCCAATAGCAAAAACCAGCGGCTTGAATGAACAATCGCATTTCTTGGTAGAATCGTGCAGGATTGAAATTTTTGATGTTTTTTTGCTCCTCTCAACAGCCCAAACAGGTTTCTAAAAGGATGAGTTTGCAACTACTTTACTTTTGGAGAAAATTCAAAACATTCATTATTCAATAGGGCCCAAAATAGTAAAAACCAGCAGTTTGAATGAACACTCACATTTCCTGGTAGAATCGTGCAGGATTGAAATTTTTGATCTTTTTTTACTCCTCTCAATAGCCCAGACAAGTTTCTAAAAGGATGAGTTTGCAAGTACTTTAATTTTGGAGACAATACAAAACATTCATTAATCAATAGTGCCCAAAATTGCAAAAACTAGTGGTTTGAATGAACACTCACATTTCTTGGTAGAATCGTGCAGGATTGAAATTTTTGATGTTTTTTTACTCCTCTCAACAGCCCAAACAAGTTTCTAAAAGGATGAGTTTGCAACTACTTTAATTTGGAGAAAATTCAAAACATTCATTATTCAATAGGGCCCAAAATAGCAAAAACCAGCGGTTTGAATGAACACTCACATTTTTTGGTAGAATCGTGCAGGATTGAAATTTTTGATGTTTTTTTACTCCTCTCAACAGCCCAAACAAGTTTCTAAAAGGATGAGTTTGCAACTACTTTAATTTGGAGAAAATTCAAAACATTAATTATTCAATAGGGCCCAAAATAGCAAAAACCAGCGTTTTGAATGAACAATCACATTTCTTGGTAGAATCATGCAGGATTGAAATTTTTGATTTTTTTTACTCCTCTCAACAGCGCAAACAAGTTTCTAAAAGGATGAGTTTGCAACTACTTTACTTTTGGAGAAAATTCAAAACATTCATTATTCAATAGGGCCCAAAATATCAAAAACCAGCGGTTTGAATGAACACACATTTCTTGGTAGAATCGTGCAGGACTGAAATTTTTGATATTTTTCTACTCCTCTCATGAGCCCAAACAAATCTCTAAAAGGATGAGTTTGCAACTACTTTACTTTTGGTGAAAATTCAAAACATTCATCATTCAATAGAGCCCAATAGCAAAAACCAGCGGTTTGAATGAACAATCACATTTCTTGGTAGAATCGTGCAGGATTGAAATTTTTGATGTTTTTTTACTCCTCTCAACAGCCCAAACAGGTTTCTAAAAGGATGAGTTTGCAACTACTTTACTTTTGGAGAAAATTCAAAACATTCATTATTCAATAGGGCCCAAAATAGTAAAAACCAGCAGTTTGAATGAACACTCACATTTCCTGGTAGAATCGTGCAGGATTGAAATTTTTGATCTTTTTTTACTCCTCTCAATAGCCCAGACAAGTTTCTAAAAGGATGAGTTTGCAAGTACTTTACTTTTGGAGAAAATTCAAAACATTCATTAATTAATAGTGCCCAAAATAGCAAAAACTAGCGGTTTGAATGAACACTCACATTTCTTGGTAAAATCGTGCAGGATTGAAATTTTTGATGTTTTTTACTCCTCTCAACAGCCCAAACAAGTTTCTAAAAGGATGAGCTTGCAACTACTTTACTTTTGGAGAAAATTCAAAACATTCATTATTCAACAGAGCACAATAGCAAAAAGCAGCGTTTTGAATGAACTCACATTTCTTGGTAGAATCATGCAGGATTGAAATTTTTGATTTTTTTTACTCCTCTCAACAGCCCAAACAAGTTTCTAATAGGATGAGTTTGCAACTACTTTACTTTTGGAGAAAATTCAAAACATTCATTATTCAATAGGGCCCAAAATAGCAAAAACCAGCGGTTTGAATGAACACTCACATTTCTTGGTAGAATCGTGCAGGATTGAAATTTTTGATGTTTTTTTACTCCTCTCAACAGCCCAAGCAAGTTTCTAAAAGGATGAGTTTGCAACTACTTTACTTTTGGAGAAAATTCAAAACATTCATAATTCAATAGGGCCCAAAATAGTAAAAACCAGCAGTTTGAATGAACACTCACATTTCCTGGTAGAATCGTGCAGGATTGAAATTTTTGATCTTTTTTTAACTCCTCTCAATAGCCCAGACAAGTTTCTAAAAGGATGAGTTTGCAAGTACTTTAATTTTGGAGAAAATTCAAAACATTCATTAATCAATAGTGCCCAAAATAGCAAAAACTAGCGGTTTGAATGAACACTCACAATTCTTGGTAGAATCGTGCAGGATTGAAATTTTTGATGTTTTTTTACTACTCTCAACAGCCCAAACAAGTTTCTAAAAGGATGAGCTTGCAACTACTTTACTTTTGGAGAAAATTCAAAACATTCATTATTCAATAGAGCACAATAGCAAAAAGCAGCGTTTTGAATGAACTCACATTTCTTGGTAGAATCATGCAGGATTGAAATTTTTGATTTTTTTTACTCCTCTCAACAGCCCAAACAAGTTTCTAAAAGGATGAGTTTGCAACTACTTTACATTTGGGGAAAATTCAAAACATTCATTATTCAATAGGGCCCAAAATAGCAAAAACCAGCGGTTTGAATGAACACTCACATTTCTTGGTAGAATCGTACAGGATTGAAATTTTTGTTGTTTTTTTACTCCTCTCAACAGCCCAAACAAGTTTCTAAAAGGATGAGTTTGCAACTACTTTAATTAGGAGAAAATTCAAAACATTCATTATTCAATAGGGCCCAAAATAGCAAAAACCAGCGTTTTGAATGAACAATCACATTTCTTGGTAGTATCATGCAGGATTGAAATTTTTGATTTTTTTTACTCCTCTCAACAGCGCAAACAAGATTCTAAAAGGATGAGTTTGCAACTACTTTACTTTTGGAGAAAATTCAAAACATTCATTATTCAATAGGGCCCAAAATAGCAAAAACCATCGTTTTGAATGAACACTCACATTTCTTTGTAGAATCGTGCAGGATTGAAATTTTTGATGTTTTTCTACTCCTCTCAACAGCCCAAACAAGTTTCTAAAAGGATGAGTTTGCAACTACTTTACTTTTGGAGAAAATTCAAAACATTCATTATTCAATAGAGCCCAATAGCAAAAAGCAGCGTTTTGAATGAACAATCACATTTCTTGGTAGTATCATGCAGGATTGAAATTTTTGATTTTTTTTACTCCTCTCAACAGCGCAAACAAGATTCTAAAAGGATGAGTTTGCAACTACTTTACTTTTGGAGAAAATTCAAAACATTCGTTATTCAATAGGGCCCAAAATAGCAAAAACCATCGTTTTGAATGAACACTCACATTTCTTTGTAGAATCGTGCAGGATTGAAATTTTTGATGTTTTTCTACTTCTCTCAACAGCCCAAACAAGTTTCTAAAAGGATGAGTTTGCAACTACTTTACTTTTGGAGAAAATTCAAAACATTCATTATTCAATAGAGCCCAATAGCAAAAACCAGAGGTTTGAATGAACAATCACATTTCTTGGTAGAATCGTGCAGGATTGAAATTTTTGATGTTTTTTTACTCCTCTCAACAGCCCAAACAGGTTTCTAAAAGGATGAGTTTGCAACTACTTTACTTTTGGAGAAAATTCAAAACATTCATTATTCAATAGGGCCCAAAATAGTAAAAACCAGCGGTTTGAATGAACACTCACATTTCCTGGTAGAATCGTGCAGGATTGAAACTTTTCATGTTTTTTTACTCCTCTCAACAGCCCAAACAAGTTTCTAAAAGGATGAGTTTGCAACTACTTTACTTCTAGACAAAATTCAAAACATTCATTAATCAATAGTGCCCAAAATAGCAAAAACCAGCGGTTTGAATGAACACTCACATTTCCTGGTAGAATCGTGCAGGATTGAAATTTTTGATGTTTTTTTACTCCTCTCAACATCCCAAACAAGTTTCTAAAAGGAAGAGTTTGCAACTACTTTACTTTTAGAGAAAATTCAAAACATTCATTAATCAATAGTGCCCAAAATAGCAAAAACCAGCGGTTTGAATGAACACTCACATTTCCTGGTAGAATCGTGCAGGATTGAAATTTTTGATGTTTTTTTACTCCTCTCAACAGCCGAAACAAGTTTCTAAAAGGATGAGTTTGCAACTACTTTACTTCTGGAGAAAATTCAAAACATTCATTATTCAATGGGGCCCAAAATAGCAAAAACCAGCGGTTTGAAAGAACAATCACATTTCTTGGTAGAATCGTGCAGGATTGAAATTTTTGATGTTTTTTTACTCCTCTCAACAGCCCAAACAAGTTTCTAAAAGGATGAGTTTGCAACTACTTTACTTTTGGAGAAAATTCAAAACATTCATTATTCAATAGGGCCCAAAATAGCAAAAACCAGAGGTTTGAATGAACTCACGTTTCTTGGTAGAATCGTGCAGGATTGAAATTTTTGATGTTTTTTTACTCCTCTCAACAGCCCAAACAAGTTTCTAAAAGGATGAGTTTGCAACTACTTTACTTTTGGAGAAAATTCAAAACATTCATTATTCAATAGAGCCCAATAGCAAAAACCAGCGGTTTGAATGAACAATCACATTTCTTGGTAGAATCGTGCAGGATTGAAATTTTTGATGTTTTTTTTACTCCTCTCAACAGCCCAAACAAGTTTCTAAAAGGATTAGTTTGCAACTACTTTAATTTGGAGAAAATTCAAAACATTCATTATTCAATAGGGCCCAAAATAGCAAAAACCAGCGGTTTGAATGAACACTCACATTTCTTGGTAGAATCGTGCAGGATTGAAATTTTTGATGTTTTTTTACTCCTCTCAACAGCCCAAACAAGTTTCTAAAAGGATGAGTTTGCAACTACTTTACTTTTGGAGAAAATTGAAAACAGTCATTATTCAATAGAGCCCAATAGCAAAAACCAGCGGTTAGAATGAGCAATCACATTTCTTGGTAGAATCGTGCAGGATTGAAATTTTTAATGTTTTTTTACTCCTCTCAACAGCCCAAACAAGTTTCTAAAAGGATAAGTTTGCAACTACTTTACTTTTGGAGAAAATTCAAAACATTCATTATTCAATAGGGCCCAAAATAGCAAAAACCAGCGGTTTGAATGAACACTCACATTTCTTGGTAGAATCGTGCAGGATTGAAATTTTTGATGTTTTTTTACTCCTCTCAACAGCCCAAACAAGTTTCTAAAAGGATGAGTTTGCAACTACTTTAATTTGGAGAAAATTCAAAACATTCATTATTCAATAGGGCCCAAAATAGCAAAAACCAGCGGTTTGAATGAACTCACGTTTCTTGGTAGAATCGTGCAGGATTGAAATTTTTGATGTTTTTTTTACTCCTCTCAACAGCCCAAACAAGCTTCTAAAAGGATGAGTTTGCAACTACTTTACTTTTGGAGAAAATTCAAAACATTCATTATTCAATAGAGCCCAATAGCAAAAACCAGCGTTTTGAATGAACAATCACTTTTCTTGGTAGAATCGTGCAGGATTGAAATTTTTGATGTTTTTCTACTCCTCTCAACAGCCCAAACAAGTTTCTAAAAGGATGAGTTTGCAACTACTTTACTTTTGGAGAAAATTCAAAACATTCATTATTCAATAGAGCCCAATAGCAAAAACCAGCGGCTTGAATGAACAATCGCATTTCTTGGTAGAATCGTGCAGGATTGAAATTTTTGATGTTTTTTTGCTCCTCTCAACAGCCCAAACAGGTTTCTAAAAGGATGAGTTTGCAACTACTTTACTTTTGGAGAAAATTCAAAACATTCATTATTCAATAGGGCACAAAATAGTAAAAACCAGCAGTTTGAATGAACACTCACATTTCCTGGTAGAATCGTGCAGGATTGAAATTTTTGATCTTTTTTTACTCCTCTCAATAGCCCAGACAAGTTTCTAAAAGGATGAGTTTGCAAGTACTTTAATTTTGGAGACAATACAAAACATTCATTAATCAATAGTGCCCAAAATTGCAAAAACTAGTGGTTTGAATGAACACTCACATTTCTTGGTAGAATCGTGCAGAATTGAAATTTTTGATGTTTTTTTACTCCTCTCAACAGCCCAAACAAGTTTCTAAAAGGATGAGTTTGCAACTACTTTAATTTGGAGAAAATTCAAAACATTCATTATTCAATAGGGCCCAAAATAGCAAAAACCAGCGGTTTGAATGAACACTCACATTTTTTGGTAGAATCGTGCAGGATTGAAATTTTTGATGTTTTTTTACTCCTCTCAACAGCCCAAACAAGTTTCTAAAAGGATGAGTTTGCAACTACTTTAATTTGGAGAAAATTCAAAACATTAATTATTCAATAGGGCCCAAAATAGCAAAAACCAGCGTTTTGAATGAACAATCACATTTCTTGGTAGAATCATGCAGGATTGAAATTTTTGATTTTTTTTACTCCTCTCAACAGCGCAAACAAGTTTCTAAAAGGATGAGTTTGCAACTACTTTACTTTTGGAGAAAATTCAAAACATTCATTATTCAATAGGGCCCAAAATATCAAAAACCAGCGGTTTGAATGAACACACATTTCTTGGTAGAATCGTGCAGGACTGAAATTTTTGATATTTTTCTACTCCTCTCATGAGCCCAAACAAATCTCTAAAAGGATGAGTTTGCAACTACTTTACTTTTGGTGAAAATTCAAAACATTCATTATTCAATAGAGCCCAATAGCAAAAACCAGCGGTTTGAATGAACAATCACATTTCTTGGTAGAATCGTGCAGGATTGAAATTTTTGATGTTTTTTTACTCCTCTCAACAGCCCAAACAGGTTTCTAAAAGGATGAGTTTGCAACTACTTTACTTTTGGAGAAAATTCAAAACATTCATTATTCAATAGGGCCCAAAATAGCAAAAACCAGCGGTTTGAATGAACACTCACATTTCTTGGTAGAATCGTGCAGGATTGAAATTTTTGATGTTTTTTTACTCCTCTCAACAGCCCAAACAAGTTTCTAAAAGGATGAGTTTGCAACTACTTTAATTTGGAGAAAATTCAAAACATTCATTATTCAATAGGGCCCAAAATAGCAAAAACCAGCGGTTTGAATGAACTCACGTTTCTTGGTAGAATCGTGCAGGATTGAAATTTTTGATGTTTTTTTTACTCCTCTCAACAGCCCAAACAAGCTTCTAAAAGGATGAGTTTGCAACTACTTTACTTTTGGAGAAAATTCAAAACATTCATTATTCAATAGAGCCCAATAGCAAAAACCAGCGTTTTGAATGAACAATCACTTTTCTTGGTAGAATCGTGCAGGATTGAAATTTTTGATGTTTTTCTACTCCTCTCAACAGCCCAAACAAGTTTCTAAAAGGATGAGTTTGCAACTACTTTACTTTTGGAGAAAATTCAAAACATTCATTATTCAATAGAGCCCAATAGCAAAAACCAGCGGCTTGAATGAACAATCGCATTTCTTGGTAGAATCGTGCAGGATTGAAATTTTTGATGTTTTTTTGCTCCTCTCAACAGCCCAAACAGGTTTCTAAAAGGATGAGTTTGCAACTACTTTACTTTTGGAGAAAATTCAAAACATTCATTATTCAATAGGGCCCAAAATAGTAAAAACCAGCAGTTTGAATGAACACTCACATTTCCTGGTAGAATCGTGCAGGATTGAAATTTTTGATCTTTTTTTACTCCTCTCAATAGCCCAGACAAGTTTCTAAAAGGATGAGTTTGCAAGTACTTTAATTTTGGAGACAATACAAAACATTCATTAATCAATAGTGCCCAAAATTGCAAAAACTAGTGGTTTGAATGAACACTCACATTTCTTGGTAGAATCGTGCAGGATTGAAATTTTTGATGTTTTTTTACTCCTCTCAACAGCCCAAACAAGTTTCTAAAAGGATGAGTTTGCAACTACTTTAATTTGGAGAAAATTCAAAACATTCATTATTCAATAGGGCCCAAAATAGCAAAAACCAGCGGTTTGAATGAACACTCACATTTTTTGGTAGAATCGTGCAGGATTGAAATTTTTGATGTTTTTTTACTCCTCTCAACAGCCCAAACAAGTTTCTAAAAGGATGAGTTTGCAACTACTTTAATTTGGAGAAAATTCAAAACATTAATTATTCAATAGGGCCCAAAATAGCAAAAACCAGCGTTTTGAATGAACAATCACATTTCTTGGTAGAATCATGCAGGATTGAAATTTTTGATTTTTTTTACTCCTCTCAACAGCGCAAACAAGTTTCTAAAAGGATGAGTTTGCAACTACTTTACTTTTGGAGAAAATTCAAAACATTCATTATTCAATAGGGCCCAAAATATCAAAAACCAGCGGTTTGAATGAACACACATTTCTTGGTAGAATCGTGCAGGACTGAAATTTTTGATATTTTTCTACTCCTCTCATGAGCCCAAACAAATCTCTAAAAGGATGAGTTTGCAACTACTTTACTTTTGGTGAAAATTCAAAACATTCATTATTCAATAGAGCCCAATAGCAAAAACCAGCGGTTTGAATGAACAATCACATTTCTTGGTAGAATCGTGCAGGATTGAAATTTTTGATGTTTTTTTACTCCTCTCAACAGCCCAAACAGGTTTCTAAAAGGATGAGTTTGCAACTACTTTACTTTTGGAGAAAATTCAAAACATTCATTATTCAATAGGGCCCAAAATAGTAAAAACCAGCAGTTTGAATGAACACTCACATTTCCTGGTAGAATCGTGCAGGATTGAAATTTTTGATCTTTTTTTACTCCTCTCAATAGCCCAGACAAGTTTCTAAAAGGATGAGTTTGCAAGTACTTTACTTTTGGAGAAAATTCAAAACATTCATTAATTAATAGTGCCCAAAATAGCAAAAACTAGCGGTTTGAATGAACACTCACATTTCTTGGTAAAATCGTGCAGGATTGAAATTTTTGATGTTTTTTACTCCTCTCAACAGCCCAAACAAGTTTCTAAAAGGATGAGCTTGCAACTACTTTACTTTTGGAGAAAATTCAAAACATTCATTATTCAACAGAGCACAATAGCAAAAAGCAGCGTTTTGAATGAACTCACATTTCTTGGTAGAATCATGCAGGATTGAAATTTTTGATTTTTTTTACTCCTCTCAACAGCCCAAACAAGTTTCTAATAGGATGAGTTTGCAACTACTTTACTTTTGGAGAAAATTCAAAACATTCATTATTCAATAGGGCCCAAAATAGCAAAAACCAGCGGTTTGAATGAACACTCACATTTCTTGGTAGAATCGTGCAGGATTGAAATTTTTGATGTTTTTTTACTCCTCTCAACAGCCCAAGCAAGTTTCTAAAAGGATGAGTTTGCAACTACTTTACTTATGGAGAAAATTCAAAACATTCATAATTCAATAGGGCCCAAAATAGTAAAAACCAGCAGTTTGAATGAACACTCACATTTCCTGGTAGAATCGTGCAGGATTGAAATTTTTGATCTTTTTTTACCTCCTCTCAATAGCCCAGACAAGTTTCTAAAAGGATGAGTTTGCAAGTACTTTAATTTTGGAGAAAATTCAAAACATTCATTAATCAATAGTGCCCAAAATAGCAAAAACTAGCGGTTTGAATGAACACTCACATTTCTTGGTAGAATCGTGCAGGATTGAAATTTTTGATGTTTTTTTACTACTCTCAACAGCCCAAACAAGTTTCTAAAAGGATGAGCTTGCAACTACTTTACTTTTGGAGAAAATTCAAAACATTCATTATTCAATAGAGCACAATAGCAAAAAGCAGCGTTTTGAATGAACTCACATTTCTTAGTAGAATCATGCAGGATTGAAATTTTTGATTTTTTTTACTCCTCTCAACAGCCCAAACAAGTTTCTAAAAGGATGAGTTTGCAACTACTTTACATTTGGGGAAAATTCAAAACATTCATTATTCAATAGGGCCCAAAATAGCAAAAACCAGCGGTTTGAATGAACACTCACATTTCTTGGTAGAATCGTGCAGGATTGAAATTTTTGTTGTTTTTTTACTCCTCTCAACAGCCCAAACAAGTTTCTAAAAGGATGAGTTTGCAACTACTTTAATTAGGAGAAAATTCAAAACATTCATTATTCAATAGGGCCCAAAATAGCAAAAACCAGCGTTTTGAATGAACAATCACATTTCTTGGTAGTATCATGCAGGATTGAAATTTTTGATTTTTTTTACTCCTCTCAACAGCGCAAACAAGATTCTAAAAGGATGAGTTTGCAACTACTTAACTTTTGGAGAAAATTCAAAACATTCATTATTCAATAGGGCCCAAAATAGCAAAAACCATCGTTTTGAATGAACACTCACATTTCTTTGTAGAATCGTGCAGGATTGAAATTTTTGATGTTTTTCTACTCCTCTCAACAGCCCAAACAAGTTTCTAAAAGGATGAGTTTGCAACTACTTTACTTTTGGAGAAAATTCAAAACATTCATTATTCAATAGAGCCCAATAGCAAAAAGCAGCGTTTTGAATGAACAATCACATTTCTTGGTAGTATCATGCAGGATTGAAATTTTTGATTTTTTTTACTCCTCTCAACAGCGCAAACAAGATTCTAAAAGGATGAGTTTGCAACTACTTTACTTTTGGAGAAAATTCAAAACATTCATTATTCAATAGGGCCCAAAATAGCAAAAACCAGCGTTTTGAATGAACACTCACATTTCTTTGTAGAATCGTGCAGGATTGAAATTTTTGATGTTTTTTTACTCCTCTCAACAGCCCAAGCAAGTTTCTAAAAGGATGAGTTTGCAACTACTTTACTTTTGGAGAAAATTCAAAACATTCATTATTCAATAGAGTCCATTAGCAAAAACCAGCGGTTTGAAAGAACAATCACATTTCTTGGTAGAATCGTGCAGGATTGAAATTTTTTTTGTTTTTCTACTCCTCTCAACAGCCCAAACAAGTTTCTAAAAGGATGAGTTTGCAACTACTTTTCTTTTGGAGAAAATTCAAAACATTCATTATTCAATAGAGCCCAATAGCAAAAACCAGCGGTTTGAATGAACATTCACATTTCTTGGTAGAATCGTGCAGGATTGGAATTTTTTTATGTTTTTCTACTCCTCTCATGAGCCCAAGCAAGACTCTAAAAGGATGAGCTTGCAACTACTTTACTTTTGGAGGAAATTCAAAACATTCATTATTCAATAGAGCACAATAGCAAAAAGCAGCGTTTTGAATGAACTCACATTTCTTGGTAGAATCATGCAGGATTGAAATTTTTGATGTTTTTTTACTCCTCTCAACAGCCCAAACAAGTTTCTAAAAGGATGAGTTTGCAACTACTTTACTTTTGGAGAAAATTCAAAACATTCATTATTCAATAAGGCCCAATAGCTAAAACCAGCGGTTTGAATGAACACACATTTCTTTGTAGAATCATGCAGGATTGAAATTTTTGATGTTTTTTTACTCCTCTCAACAGCCCAAACAGTTTTCTAAAAGGATGAGTTTGCAAATACTTTACTTTTGGAGAAAATTCAAAACATTCATTATTCAATAGGGCCCAAAATAGTAAAAACCAGTGGTTTCAATGAACACTCACATTTCCTGGTAGAATTGTGCAGGACTGAAATTTTTGATGTTTTTTTAACTCCTCTCAACAGCCTAAACAAGTTTCTAAAAGGATGATTTTGTAACTACTTTACTTCTAGAGAAAATTCAAAACATTTATTAATCAATAGTGCCCAAAATAGCAAAAACCAGCGGTTTGAATGAACACTCAAATTTCCTGGTAGAATCGTGCAGGATTGAAATTTTTGATGTTTTTTTACTCCTCTCAACAGCCCAAACAAGTTTCTAAAAGGATGAGTTTGCAACTACTTTACTTTTAGAGAAAATTCAAAACATTCATTAATCAATAGTGCCCAAAATAGCAAAAACCAGCGGTTTGAATGAACACTCACATTTCCTGGTAGAATCGTGCAGGATTGAAATTTTTGATGTTTTTTTACTCCTCTCAACAGCCCAAACAAGTTTCTAAAACGATGAGTTTGCAACTACTTTTCTTTTGGAGAAAATTCAAAACATTCATTATTCAATAGGGCCCAAAATAGCAAAAACCAGCGGTTTGAATGAACACTCACATTTCTTGGTAGAATCGTGCAGGATTGAAATTTTTGATGTTTTTTTACTCCTCTCAACAGCCCAAACAAGTTTCTAAAAGGATGAGTTTGCAACTACTTTACTTTTGGAGAAAATTCAAAACATTCATTATTCAATAGAGCCCAATAGCAAAAACCAGCGGTTTGAATGAACACTCACATTTCTTGGTAGAATCGTGCAGGATTGAAATTTTTGAAGTTTTTTTACTCCTCTCAACAGCCCAAGCAAGTTTCTAAAAGGATGAGTTTGCAACTACTTTACTTTTGGAGAAAATTCAAAACATTCATTATTCAATAGAGCCCATTAGCAAAAACCAGCGGTTTGAAAGAACAATCACATTTCTTGGTAGAATCGTGCAGGATTTAAATTTTTGACGTTTTTTTTACTCCTCTCAACAGCCCAAACAAGTTTCTAAAAGGATGAGTTTGCAACTACTTTACTTTTGGAGAAAATTCAAAACATTCATTATTCAATAGGGCCCAAAATAGCAAAAACCAGCGGTTTGAATGAACTCACGTTTCTTGGTAGAATCGTGCAGGATTGAAATTTTTGATGTTTTTTTACTCCTCTCAACAGCCCAAACAAGTTTCTAAAAGGATGAGTTTGCAACTACTTTACTTTTGAAGAAAATTCAAAACATTCATTATTCAATAGAGCCCAATAGCGAAAAGCAGCGGTTTGAATGAACAATCACATTTCTTGGTAGAATCGTGCAGGATTGAAATTTTTGATTTTTTTTACTCCTCTCAACAGCCCAAACAAGTTTCTAAAAGGATGAGTTTGCAACTACTTTAATTTGGAGAAAATTCAAAACATTCATTATTCAATAGAGGCCATTAGCAAAAAGCAGCGTTTTGAATGAACAATCACATTTCTTGGTAGAATCGTGCAGGATTGAAATTTTTGATGTTTTTCTACTCCTCTCAACTGCCCAAACAAGTTTCTAAAAGGATGAGTTTGCAAATACTTTACTTTTGGAGAAACTTCAAAACATTCATTATTTAATAGGGCCCAATAGCAAAGAGCAGTGGATTGAATGAACACTCACATTTCTTGGTAGAATAGTGCAGGATTGAAATTTTTGACGTTTTTCTACTCCACTCATGAGCCCAAACAAGACTCTAGAAGGATGAGTTTGCAACTACTTTATATTTGGAGAAAATTCAAAACATTCATTATTCAATTGGGCCCAATAGCAAAAAGCAGCGGTTTGAATGAACACTAACATTTCTTGGTGCAATCATGCAGGATTGAAATTTTTGTTGTTTTTCTTCTCCTTTCATGAGCCCAAACAAGACTCTAGAAGGATGAGTTTGCAATTACTTTACTTTTGGAGAAAATTCAAAACAATCATTATTCAATAGGGCCCAATAGCAAAATGCAGCCGTTTGAAAAAACACTCACATCTCTTGGTACAATCGTTCAGGATTGAAATTTTTGATGTTTTCCTACTCCTCTCAACAGCCCAAACAAGTCTCTAAAAGGATGAGTTTGCAAATACTTTACTTCTGGAGAGTATTCAAAACATTCATTATTCAATAGAGCCCAATAGCAAAAAGCAGCTGTTTGAATGAACACTCACATTTCTTGGTAGAATCATGCAGGATTTAAATTTTTGATGTTTTTCTACTCCTCTCATGAGCTCAAACAAGACTCTAGAAGGATGAGTTTGCAAACTGCTTTACTTTTGGAGAAAATTCAAAACATTCATTATTCAATGGGGCCCAATAGCAAAAATCAGCGGTTTGAATGCACACTCACATTTCTTGGTAGAATCGTTAAGGATTGAAATTTTTTATGTTTTTCTACTCCTCTCATGAGCCCAAACAAGAGCCTAAAAGGCTGAGCTTGCAACTACTTTATTTTTAGAGAAAATTCAAAACATTCATTATTCAATAGGGCCCAATAGCAAAAAACAGCGTTTTGAAAGAACAATCACATTGCTTTGAAGAATCGTGTAGGATTGAAATTTTTGATGTTTTTCTACTCCTCTCATGAGCTCAAACAAGACTCTAAAAGGATTAGTTTGTAACTACTTTACTTTTGAAGAAAATTGAAAACATTCATTATTCAATGGGGCCCAATAACAAAAAGCAGCGGTTTGAATGCACACTCACATTTCTTGGTAGAATCGTTAAGGATTGAAATTTTTTATGTTTTTCTACTCCTCTCATGAGCCCAAACAAGAACCTAAAAGGCTGAGCTTGCAACTACTTTATTTTTAGAATAAATTCAAAACATTCATTATTCAATGGAGCCCAATAGCAAAAAGCAGCATTTTGAATGAACAATCACATTTCTTGGTAGAATCGTGCAGGATTTAAATTTTTGATGTTTTTCTTCTCCCCTCATGAGCCCAAACAAGACTCTAGAAGGATGAGTTTGCAACTACTTTACTTTTGGAGAAAATTCAAAACATTCATTATTCAATAGGGCCCAATTGTCATGGTCACGTGTCTCTGGACGCAGATGATACCGCAAGGCGAACCCATAACACACGTGACCCTGGATACACCGCCTCCAGTGGGGTGCATTTAAATAATAAAAACGTGCAGGTGGATACGCCGCCTCCACCTGGCGAATTTAGGTATTACACGTTATACATACTATAATCAAATAATAAAGGGGGAACCTGGGAAACTTTAACAATGGTGGGCCCTGCAATAGGGAAAAGGGAATTGGAGACCTCCTGAGCTCCCCTGAGCCAGTGTCCCTGCACTCCTAACGTTCCCTATGCCGGTTTCGCACCGGGCGCCTCACGCGTACCTCAACGTCCTAGCTCGCCCAGACCCTAAACCCTCACTAGGGAATAGGTCGGTGCGGAAACTAATCCCACCACTGCACTAATAACACACATGAGGAAAGAGACAATACAGGGGAAACACCACTTAGCTTTGCTCTGTTGCGTGCGCTCCTAGCAACAGAGCCCTCCACCTGAGTGCATCTTCTCCTTCACCTGGATCCATCACCATAACAGGATCCTTCACCTTAGTGCAGCCTTGGAGCAGAGTCCAACACCAGCTGCAGCGGCTTAGAACCAGAGTCCCAAGGAAGTATCCAGCTTCTGCCACGAAGTCAAGCATGCTTGAGTCCAGCTCAGCGGCCAAGTCCCACATGGTGAGTGCCATTCTCCATAGTAGCCACTCCACCAGACCATGCAGACACTTCCCGCTGACTCCATCACTGCGACTCCACCACGCCATGCCAGCCCTTCGTCCAGACACCATAGCTGCAACACGTCCCCCCTGGCTAAGCTGCGCAGGACTCCTCACCAGCTCCATTCCTCCAGGCTCTCCAACTCAGAATGAAAACAATCTCACAATATCACAGGCAGTGATTGCACACCTCTAGCACACCTTTATAGGGTGTCACACCTAATACCTAATTAAGTGCACAAAAACCCAAAGTGCAATACCACAACCACCACCGGGGACAGTCAAAACACCTTTGAACTTAACTAAAGTAAAAAAAGTTCACTTTGTGCTTTTAATACCGCCAGATCCAACACTGGATCATGACACCAATAGTAAAAAGCAGCGTTTTGAATGAACAATCACATTTCTTGGTAGAATCGTGCAGGATTGAAATTTTTTTATGTTTTTCTACTCCTCTCATGAGCCCAAGCAAGACTCTAAAAGGATGAGCTTGCAACTACTTTACTTTTGGAGAAAATTCAAAACATTCATTATTCAATAGAGCACAATAGCAAAAAGCAGCATTTTGAATGAACTGACATTTCTTGGTAGAATCATGCAGGATTGAAATTTTTGATTTTTTTACTCCTCTCAACAGCCCAAACAAGTTTCTAAAAGGATGAGTTTGCAACTACTTTACTTTTGGAGAAAATTCAAAACATTCATTATTCAATAGGGCCCCAAAATAGCAAAAACCAGCGGTTTGAATGAACACTCACATTTCTTGGTAGAATCGTGCAGGATTGAAATTTTTGATGTTTTTTTACTCCTCTCAACAGCCCAAGCAAGTTTCTAAAAGGATGAGTTTGCAACTACTTTACTTTTGGAGAAAATTCAAAACATTCATTATTCAATAGAGTCCATTAGCAAAAACCAGCGGTTTGAAAGAACAATCACATTTCTTGGTAGAATCGTGCAAGATTGAAATTTTTTTTATGTTTTTCTACTCCTCTCAACAGCCCAAACAAGTTTCTAAAAGGATGAGTTTGCAACTACTTTTCTTTTGGAGAAAATTCAAAACATTCATTATTCAATAGAGCCCAATAGCAAAAACCAGCGGTTTGAATGAACATTCACATTTCTTGATAGAATCGTGCAGGATTGAAATTTTTTTATGTTTTTCTACTCCTCTCATGAGCCCAAGCAAGACTCTAAAAGGATGAGCTTGCAACTACTTTACTTTTGGAGGAAATTCAAAACATTCATTATTCAATAGAGCACAATAGCAAAAAGCAGCGTTTTGAATGAACTCACATTTCTTGGTAGAATCATGCAGGATTGAAATTTTTGATTTTTTTTACTCCTCTCAACAGCCTAAACAAGTTTCTAAAAGGATGAGTTTGCAACTACTTTACTTTTGAAGAAAATTCAAAACATTCATTATTCAATAGAGCCCAATAGCAAAAACCAGCGGTTTGAAAGAACAATCACATTTCTTGGTAGAATCGTGCAGGATTGAAATTTTTGATGTTTTTTTACTCGTCTCAACAGCCCAAACAAGTTTCTAAAAGGATGAGTTTGCAACTAATTTACTTTTGGAGAAAATTCAAAACATTCATTATTCAATAAGGCCCAAAATAGCAAAAACCAGCGGTTTCAATGAACTCACGTTTCTTGGTAGAATCGTGCAGGATTGAAATTTTTGATGTTTTTTTACTCCTCTCAACAGCCCAAACAAGTTTCTAAAAGGATGAGTTTGCAACTACTTTACTTTTGAAGAAAATTCAAAACATTCATTATTCAATAGAGCCTAATAGCAAAAACCAGCGGTTTGAATGAACAATCACATTTCTTGGTAGAATCATGCAGGATTGAAATTTTTGATGTTTTTTTACTCCTCTCAACAGCCCAAACAAGTTTCTAAAAGGATGAGTTTGCAACTACTTTAATTTGGAGAAAATTCAAAACATTCATTATTCAATAGGGCCCAAAATAGCAAAAAACAGCGGTTTGAATGAACACTCACATTTCTTGGTAGAATCGTGCAGGAGTGAAATTTTTGATGTTTTTCTACTCCTCTCATGAGCCTAAGCAAGACTCTAAAAGGATGAGTTTGCAACTACTTTACTCTTGGAGAAAATTCAAAACATTCATTATTCAATAAGGCCCAAAATGGCAAAAACCAGCGGTTTGAATAAACACTCACATTTCTTTGTAGAATCGTGCAGGATTGAAATTTTTGATGTTTTTCTACTCCTCTCAACAGCCCAAACAAGTTTCTAAAAGGATGAGTTTGCAACTACTTTACTTTTGGAGAAAATTCAAAACATTCATTATTCAATAGAGCCCAATAGCAAAAACCAGCGGTTTGAATGAACATTCACATTTCTTGGTAGAATCGTGCAGGATTGAAATTTTTGAAGTTTTTTTACTCCTCTCAACAGCCCAAGCAAGTTTCTAAAAGGATGAGTTTGCAACTACTTTACTTTTGGAGAAAATTCAAAACATTCATTATTCAATAGAGCCCATTAGCAAAAACCAGCGGTTTGAAAGAACAATCACATTTCTTGGTAGAATCGTGCAGGATTGAAATTTTTGATGTTTTTTTACTCCTCTCAACAGCCCAAACAAGTTTCTAAAAGGATGAGTTTGCAACTACTTTACTTTTGAAGAAAATTCAAAACATTCATTATTCAATAGAGCCCAATAGCAAAAAGCAGCGGTTTGAATGAACAATCACATTTCTTGGTAGAATCGTGCAGGATTGAAATTTTTGATGTTTTTTTACTCCTCTCAACAGCCCAAACAAGTTTCTAAAAGGATGAGTTTGCAACTACTTTAATTTGGAGAAAATTCAAAACATTCATTATTCAATAGAGGCCAATAGCAAAAAGCAGCGTTTTGAATGAACAATCACATTTCTTGGTAGAATCGTGCAGGATTGAAATTTTTGATGTTTTTCTACTCCTCTCAACAGCCCAAACAAGTTTCTAAAAGGATGAGTTTGCAACTACTTTTCTTTTGGAGAAAATTCAAAACATTCATTATTCAATAGGGCCCAAAATAGAAAAAACCAGCAGTTTGAATGAACACTCACATTTCCTGGTAGAATCGTGCAGGATTGAAATTTTTGATCTTTTTTTACTCCTCTCAATAGCCCAGACAAGTTTCTAAAAGGATGAGTTTGCAAGTACTTTACTTTTGCAGAAAATTCAAAACATTCATTAATCAATAGTGCCCAAAATAGCAAAAACTAGCGGTTTGAATGAACACTCACATTTCTTGGTAGAATCGTGCAGGATTGAAATTTTTGATGTTTTTTACTCCTCTCAACAGCCCAAAAAAGTTTCTAAAAGGATGAGCTTGCAACTACTTTACTTTTGGAGAAAATTCAAAACATTCATTATTCAATAGAGCCCAATAGCAAAAACCAGCGGTTTGAAAGAACAATCACATTTCTTGGTAGAATCGTGCAGTATTGAAATTTTTGATCTTTTTTTACTCCTCTCAACAGCCCAAACAAGTTTCTAAAAGGATAAGTTTGCAACTACTTTACTTTTGGAGAAAATTCAAAACATTCATTATTCAATAGGGCCCAAAATAGCAAAAACCAGCGGTTTGAATGAACACTCACATTTCTTGGTAGAATCGTGCAGGATTGAAATTTTTGATGTTTTTTTACTCCTCTCAACAGCCCAAACAAGTTTCTAAAAGGATGAGTTTGCAACTACTTTAATTTGGAGAAAATTCAAAACATTCATTACTCAATAGGGCCCAAAATAGCAAAAACCAGCGGTTTGAATGAACTCACGTTTCTTGGTAGAATCGTGCAGGATTGAAATTTTTGATGTTTTTTTTACTCCTCTCAACAGCCCAAACAAGCTTCTAAAAGGATGAGTTTGCAACTACTTTACTTTTGGAGAAAATTCAAAACATTCATTATTCAATAGAGCCCAATAGCAAAAACCAGCGTTTTGAATGAACAATCACTTTTCTTGGTAGAATCGTGCAGGATTGAAATTTTTGATGTTTTTCTACTCCTCTCAACAGCCCAAACAAGTTTCTAAAAGGATGAGTTTGCAACTACTTTACTTTTGGAGAAAATTCAAAACATTCATTATTCAATAGAGCCCAATAGCAAAAACCAGCGGCTTGAATGAACAATCGCATTTCTTGGTAGAATCGTGCAGGATTGAAATTTTTGATGTTTTTTTGCTCCTCTCAACAGCCCAAACAGGTTTCTAAAAGGATGAGTTTGCAACTACTTTACTTTTGGAGAAAATTCAAAACATTCATTATTCAATAGGGCCCAAAATAGTAAAAACCAGCAGTTTGAATGAACACTCACATTTCCTGGTAGAATCGTGCAGGATTGAAATTTTTGATCTTTTTTTACTCCTCTCAATAGCCCAGACAAGTTTCTAAAAGGATGAGTTTGCAAGTACATTAATTTTGGAGACAATACAAAACATTCATTAATCAATAGTGCCCAAAATTGCAAAAACTAGTGGTTTGAATGAACACTCACATTTCTTGGTAGAATCGTGCAGGATTGAAATTTTTGATGTTTTTTTACTCCTCTCAACAGCCCAAACAAGTTTCTAAAAGGATGAGTTTGCAACTACTTTAATTTGGAGAAAATTCAAAACATTCATTATTCAATAGGGCCCAAAATAGCAAAAACCAGCGGTTTGAATGAACACTCACATTTTTTGGTAGAATCGTGCAGGATTGAAATTTTTGATGTTTTTTTACTCCTCTCAACAGCCCAAACAAGTTTCTAAAAGGATGAGTTTGCAACTACTATAATTTGGAGAAAATTCAAAACATTAATTATTCAATAGGGCCCAAAATAGCAAAAACCAGCGTTTTGAATGAACAATCACATTTCTTGGTAGAATCATGCAGGATTGAAATTTTTGATTTTTTTTACTCCTCTCAACAGCGCAAACAAGTTTCTAAAAGGATGAGTTTGCAACTACTTTACTTTTGGAGAAAATTCAAAACATTCATTATTCAATAGGGCCCAAAATATCAAAAACCAGCGGTTTGAATGAACACACATTTCTTGGTAGAATCGTGCAGGACTGAAATTTTTGATATTTTTCTACTCCTCTCATGAGCCCAAACAAATCTCTAAAAGGATGAGTTTGCAACTACTTTACTTTTGGTGAAAATTCAAAACATTCATTATTCAATAGAGCCCAATAGCAAAAACCAGCGGTTTGAATGAACAATCACATTTCTTGGTAGAATCGTGCAGGATTGAAATTTTTGATGTTTTTTTACTCCTCTCAACAGCCCAAACAGGTTTCTAAAAGGATGAGTTTGCAACTACTTTACTTTTGGAGAAAATTCAAAACATTCATTATTCAATAGGGCCCAAAATAGTAAAAACCAGCAGTTTGAATGAACACTCACATTTCCTGGTAGAATCGTGCAGGATTGAAATTTTTGATCTTTTTTTACTCCTCTCAATAGCCCAGACAAGTTTCTAAAAGGATGAGTTTGCAAGTACTTTACTTTTGGAGAAAATTCAAAACATTCATTAATTAATAGTGCCCAAAATAGCAAAAACTAGCGGTTTGAATGAACACTCACATTTCTTGGTAGAATCGTGCAGGATTGAAATTTTTGATGTTTTTTACTCCTCTCAACAGCCCAAACAAGTTTCTAAAAGGATGAGCTTGCAACTACTTTACTTTTGGAGAAAATTCAAAACATTCATTATTCAACAGAGCACAATAGCAAAAAGCAGCGTTTTGAATGAACTCACATTTCTTGGTAGAATCATGCAGGATTGAAATTTTTGATTTTTTTTACTCCTCTCAACAGCCCAAACAAGTTTCTAATAGGATGAGTTTGCAACTACTTTACTTTTGGAGAAAATTCAAAACATTCATTATTCAATAGGGCCCAAAATAGCAAAAACCAGCGGTTTGAATGAACACTCACATTTCTTGGTAGAATCGTGCAGGATTGAAATTTTTGATGTTTTTTTACTCCTCTCAACAGCCCAAGCAAGTTTCTAAAAGGATGAGTTTGCAACTACTTTACTTTTGGAGAAAATTCAAAACATTCATAATTCAATAGGGCCCAAAATAGTAAAAACCAGCAGTTTGAATGAACACTCACATTTCCTGGTAGAATCGTGCAGGATTGAAATTTTTGATCTTTTTTTAACTCCTCTCAATAGCCCAGACAAGTTTCTAAAAGGATGAGTTTGCAAGTACTTTAATTTTGGAGAAAATTCAAAACATTCATTAATCAATAGTGCCCAAAATAGCAAAAACTAGCGGTTTGAATGAACACTCACAATTCTTGGTAGAATCGTGCAGGATTGAAATTTTTGATGTTTTTTTACTACTCTCAACAGCCCAAACAAGTTTCTAAAAGGATGAGCTTGCAACTACTTTACTTTTGGAGAAAATTCAAAACATTCATTATTCAATAGAGCACAATAGCAAAAAGCAGCGTTTTGAATGAACTCACATTTCTTGGTAGAATCATGCAGGATTGAAATTTTTGATTTTTTTTACTCCTCTCAACAGCCCAAACAAGTTTCTAAAAGGATGAGTTTGCAACTACTTTACATTTGGGGAAAATTCAAAACATTCATTATTCAATAGGGCCCAAAATAGCAAAAACCAGCGGTTTGAATGAACACTCACATTTCTTGGTAGAATCGTGCAGGATTGAAATTTTTGTTGTTTTTTTACTCCTCTCAACAGCCCAAACAAGTTTCTAAAAGGATGAGTTTGCAACTACTTTAATTAGGAGAAAATTCAAAACATTCATTATTCAATAGGGCCCAAAATAGCAAAAACCAGCGTTTTGAATGAACAATCACATTTCTTGATAGTATCATGCAGGATTGAAATTTTTGATTTTTTTTACTCCTCTCAACAGCGCAAACAAGATTCTAAAAGGATGAGTTTGCAACTACTTTACTTTTGGAGAAAATTCAAAACATTCATTATTCAATAGGGCCCAAAATAGCAAAAACCATCGTTTTGAATGAACACTCACATTTCTTTGTAGAATCGTGCAGGATTGAAATTTTTGATGTTTTTCTACTCCTCTCAACAGCCCAAACAAGTTTCTAAAAGGATGAGTTTGCAACTACTTTACTTTTGGAGAAAATTCAAAACATTCATTATTCAATAGAGCCCAATAGCAAAAAGCAGCGTTTTGAATGAACAATCACATTTCTTGGTAGTATCATGCAGGATTGAAATTTTTGATTTTTTTTACTCCTCTCAACAGCGCAAACAAGATTCTAAAAGGATGAGTTTGCAACTACTTTACTTTTGGAGAAAATTCAAAACATTCGTTATTCAATAGGGCCCAAAATAGCAAAAACCAGCGTTTTGAATGAACACTCACATTTCTTTGTAGAATCGTGCAGGATTGAAATTTTTGATGTTTTTCTACTTCTCTCAACAGCCCAAACAAGTTTCTAAAAGGATGAGTTTGCAACTACTTTACTTTTGGAGAAAATTCAAAACATTCATTATTCAATAGAGCCCAATAGCAAAAACCAGAGGTTTGAATGAACAATCACATTTCTTGGTAGAATCGTGCAGGATTGAAATTTTTGATGTTTTTTTACTCCTCTCAACAGCCCAAACAGGTTTCTAAAAGGATGAGTTTGCAACTACTTTACTTTTGGAGAAAATTCAAAACATTCATTATTCAATAGGGCCCAAAATAGTAAAAACCAGCGGTTTGAATGAACACTCACATTTCCTGGTAGAATCGTGCAGGATTGAAATTTTTCATGTTTTTTTACTCCTCTCAACAGCCCAAACAAGTTTCTAAAAGGATGAGTTTGCAACTACTTTACTTCTAGACAAAATTCAAAACATTCATTAATCAATAGTGCCCAAAATAGCAAAAACCAGCGGTTTGAATGAACACTCACATTTCCTGGTAGAATCGTGCAGGATTGAAATTTTTGATGTTTTTTTACTCCTCTCAACATCCCAAACAAGTTTCTAAAAGGAAGAGTTTGCAACTACTTTACTTTTAGAGAAAATTCAAAACATTCATTAATCAATAGTGCCCAAAATAGCAAAAACCAGCGGTTTGAATGAACACTCACATTTCCTGGTAGAATCGTGCAGGATTGAAATTTTTGATGTTTTTTTACTCCTCTCAACAGCCGAAACAAGTTTCTAAAAGGATGAGTTTGCAACTACTTTACTTCTGGAGAAAATTCAAAACATTCATTATTCAATGGGGCCCAAAATAGCAAAAACCAGCGGTTTGAAAGAACAATCACATTTCTTGGTAGAATCGTGCAGGATTGAAATTTTTGATGTTTTTTTACTCCTCTCAACAGCCCAAACAAGTTTCTAAAAGGATGAGTTTGCAACTACTTTACTTTTGGAGAAAATTCAAACCATTCATTATTCAATAGGGCCCAAAATAGCAAAAACCAGAGGTTTGAATGAACTCACGTTTCTTGGTAGAATCGTGCAGGATTGAAATTTTTGATGTTTTTTTACTCCTCTCAACAGCCCAAACAAGTTTCTAAAAGGATGAGTTTGCAACTACTTTACTTTTGGAGAAAATTCAAAACATTCATTATTCAATAGAGCCCAATAGCAAAAACCAGCGGTTTGAATGAACAATCACATTTCTTGGTAGAATCGTGCAGGATTGAAATTTTTGATGTTTTTTTTACTCCTCTCAACAGCCCAAACAAGTTTCTAAAAGGATTAGTTTGCAACTACTTTAATTTGGAGAAAATTCAAAACATTCATTATTCAATAGGGCCCAAAATAGCAAAAACCAGCGGTTTGAATGAACACTCACATTTCTTGGTAGAATCGTGCAGGATTGAAATTTTTGATGTTTTTTTACTCCTCTCAACAGCCCAAACAAGTTTCTAAAAGGATGAGTTTGCAACTACTTTACTTTTGGAGAAAATTGAAAACAGTCATTATTCAATAGAGCCCAATAGCAAAAACCAGCGGTTAGAATGAGCAATCACATTTCTTGGTAGAATCGTGCAGGATTGAAATTTTTAATGTTTTTTTACTCCTCTCAACAGCCCAAACAAGTTTCTAAAAGGATAAGTTTGCAACTACTTTACTTTTGGAGAAAATTCAAAACATTCATTATTCAATAGGGCCCAAAATAGCAAAAACCAGCGGTTTGAATGAACACTCACATTTCTTGGTAGAATCGTGCAGGATTGAAATTTTTGATGTTTTTTTACTCCTCTCAACAGCCCAAACAAGTTTCTAAAAGGATGAGTTTGCAACTACTTTAATTTGGAGAAAATTCAAAACATTCATTATTCAATAGGGCCCAAAATAGCAAAAACCAGCGGTTTGAATGAACTCACGTTTCTTGGTAGAATCGTGCAGGATTGAAATTTTTGATGTTTTTTTTACTCCTCTCAACAGCCCAAACAAGCTTCTGAAAGGATGAGTTTGCAACTACTTTACTTTTGGAGAAAATTCAAAACATTCATTATTCAATAGAGCCCAATAGCAAAAACCAGCGTTTTGAATGAACAATCACTTTTCTTGGTAGAATCGTGCAGGATTGAAATTTTTGATGTTTTTCTACTCCTCTCAACAGCCCAAACAAGTTTCTAAAAGGATGAGTTTGCAACTACTTTACTTTTGGAGAAAATTCAAAACATTCATTATTCAATAGAGCCCAATAGCAAAAACCAGCGGCTTGAATGAACAATCGCATTTCTTGGTAGAATCGTGCAGGATTGAAATTTTTGATGTTTTTTTGCTCCTCTCAACAGCCCAAACAGGTTTCTAAAAGGATGAGTTTGCAACTACTTTACTTTTGGAGAAAATTCAAAACATTCATTATTCAATAGGGCCCAAAATAGTAAAAACCAGCAGTTTGAATGAACACTCACATTTCCTGGTAGAATCGTGCAGGATTGAAATTTTTGATCTTTTTTTACTCCTCTCAATAGCCCAGACAAGTTTCTAAAAGGATGAGTTTGCAAGTACTTTAATTTTGGAGACAATACAAAACATTCATTAATCAATAGTGCCCAAAATTGCAAAAACTAGTGGTTTGAATGAACACTCACATTTCTTGGTAGAATCGTGCAGGATTGAAATTTTTGATGTTTTTTTACTCCTCTCAACAGCCCAAACAAGTTTCTAAAAGGATGAGTTTGCAACTACTTTAATTTGGAGAAAATTCAAAACATTCATTATTCAATAGGGCCCAAAATAGCAAAAACCAGCGGTTTGAATGAACACTCACATTTTTTGGTAGAATCGTGCAGGATTGAAATTTTTGATGTTTTTTTACTCCTCTCAACAGCCCAAACAAGTTTCTAAAAGGATGAGTTTGCAACTACTTTAATTTGGAGAAAATTCAAAACATTAATTATTCAATAGGGCCCAAAATAGCAAAAACCAGCGTTTTGAATGAACAATCACATTTCTTGGTAGAATCATGCAGGATTGAAATTTTTGATTTTTTTTACTCCTCTCAACAGCGCAAACAAGTTTCTAAAAGGATGAGTTTGCAACTACTTTACTTTTGGAGAAAATTCAAAACATTCATTATTCAATAGGGCCCAAAATATCAAAAACCAGCGGTTTGAATGAACACACATTTCTTGGTAGAATCGTGCAGGACTGAAATTTTTGATATTTTTCTACTCCTCTCATGAGCCCAAACAAATCTCTAAAAGGATGAGTTTGCAACTACTTTACTTTTGGTGAAAATTCAAAACATTCATTATTCAATAGAGCCCAATAGCAAAAACCAGCGGTTTGAATGAACAATCACATTTCTTGGTAGAATCGTGCAGGATTGAAATTTTTGATGTTTTTTTACTCCTCTCAACAGCCCAAACAGGTTTCTAAAAGGATGAGTTTGCAACTACTTTACTTTTGGAGAAAATTCAAAACATTCATTATTCAATAGGGCCCAAAATAGTAAAAACCAGCAGTTTGAATGAACACTCACATTTCCTGGTAGAATCGTGCAGGATTGAAATTTTTGATCTTTTTTTACTCCTCTCAATAGCCCAGACAAGTTTCTAAAAGGATGAGTTTGCAAGTACTTTACTTTTGGAGAAAATTCAAAACATTCATTAATTAATAGTGCCCAAAATAGCAAAAACTAGCGGTTTGAATGAACACTCACATTTCTTGGTAAAATCGTGCAGGATTGAAATTTTTGATGTTTTTTACTCCTCTCAACAGCCCAAACAAGTTTCTAAAAGGATGAGCTTGCAACTACTTTACTTTTGGAGAAAATTCAAAACATTCATTATTCAACAGAGCACAATAGCAAAAAGCAGCGTTTTGAATGAACTCACATTTCTTGGTAGAATCATGCAGGATTGAAATTTTTGATTTTTTTTACTCCTCTCAACAGCCCAAACAAGTTTCTAATAGGATGAGTTTGCAACTACTTTACTTTTGGAGAAAATTCAAAACATTCATTATTCAATAGGGCCCAAAATAGCAAAAACCAGCGGTTTGAATGAACACTCACATTTCTTGGTAGAATCGTGCAGGATTGAAATTTTTGATGTTTTTTTACTCCTCTCAACAGCCCAAGCAAGTTTCTAAAAGGATGAGTTTGCAACTACTTTACTTTTGGAGAAAATTCAAAACATTCATAATTCAATAGGGCCCAAAATAGTAAAAACCAGCAGTTTGAATGAACACTCACATTTCCTGGTAGAATCGTGCAGGATTGAAATTTTTGATCTTTTTTTACCTCCTCTCAATAGCCCAGACAAGTTTCTAAAAGGATGAGTTTGCAAGTACTTTAATTTTGGAGAAAATTCAAAACATTCATTAATCAATAGTGCCCAAAATAGCAAAAACTAGCGGTTTGAATGAACACTCACATTTCTTGGTAGAATCGTGCAGGATTGAAATTTTTGATGTTTTTTTACTACTCTCAACAGCCCAAACAAGTTTCTAAAAGGATGAGCTTGCAACTACTTTACTTTTGGAGAAAATTCAAAACATTCATTATTCAATAGAGCACAATAGCAAAAAGCAGCGTTTTGAATGAACTCACATTTCTTAGTAGAATCATGCAGGATTGAAATTTTTGATTTTTTTTACTCCTCTCAACAGCCCAAACAAGTTTCTAAAAGGATGAGTTTGCAACTACTTTACATTTGGGGAAAATTCAAAACATTCATTATTCAATAGGGCCCAAAATAGCAAAAACCAGCGGTTTGAATGAACACTCACATTTCTTGGTAGAATCGTGCAGGATTGAAATTTTTGTTGTTTTTTTACTCCTCTCAACAGCCCAAACAAGTTTCTAAAAGGATGAGTTTGCAACTACTTTAATTAGGAGAAAATTCAAAACATTCATTATTCAATAGGGCCCAAAATAGCAAAAACCAGCTTTTTGAATGAACAATCACATTTCTTGGTAGTATCATGCAGGATTGAAATTTTTGATTTTTTTTACTCCTCTCAACAGCGCAAACAAGATTCTAAAAGGATGAGTTTGCAACTACTTTACTTTTGGAGAAAATTCAAAACATTCATTATTCAATAGGGCCCAAAATAGCAAAAACCATCGTTTTGAATGAACACTCACATTTCTTTGTAGAATCGTGCAGGATTGAAATTTTTGATGTTTTTCTACTCCTCTCAACAGCCCAAACAAGTTTCTAAAAGGATGAGTTTGCAACTACTTTACTTTTGGAGAAAATTCAAAACATTCATTATTCAATAGAGCCCAATAGCAAAAAGCAGCGTTTTGAATGAACAATCACATTTCTTGGTAGTATCATGCAGGATTGAAATTTTTGATTTTTTTTACTCCTCTCAACAGCGCAAACAAGATTCTAAAAGGATGAGTTTGCAACTACTTTACTTTTGGAGAAAATTCAAAACATTCATTATTCAATAGGGCCCAAAATAGCAAAAACCAGCGTTTTGAATGAACACTCACATTTCTTTGTAGAATCGTGCAGGATTGAAATTTTTGATGTTTTTTTACTCCTCTCAACAGCCCAAGCAAGTTTCTAAAAGGATGAGTTTGCAACTACTTTACTTTTGGAGAAAATTCAAAACATTCATTATTCAATAGAGTCCATTAGCAAAAACCAGCGGTTTGAAAGAACAATCACATTTCTTGGTAGAATCGTGCAGGATTGAAATTTTTTTTGTTTTTCTACTCCTCTCAACAGCCCAAACAAGTTTCTAAAAGGATGAGTTTGCAACTACTTTTCTTTTGGAGAAAATTCAAAACATTCATTATTCAATAGAGCCCAATAGCAAAAACCAGCGGTTTGAATGAACATTCACATTTCTTGGTAGAATCGTGCAGGATTGGAATTTTTTTATGTTTTTCTACTCCTCTCATGAGCTCAAGCAAGACTCTAAAAGGATGAGCTTGCAACTACTTTACTTTTGGAGGAAATTCAAAACATTCATTATTCAATAGAGCACAATAGCAAAAAGCAGCGTTTTGAATGAACTCACATTTCTTGGTAGAATCATGCAGGATTGAAATTTTTGATGTTTTTTTACTCCTCTCAACAGCCCAAACAAGTTTCTAAAAGGATGAGTTTGCAACTACTTTACTTTTGGAGAAAATTCAAAACATTCATTATTCAATAAGGCCCAATAGCTAAAACCAGCGGTTTGAATGAACACACATTTCTTTGTAGAATCATGCAGGATTGAAATTTTTGATGTTTTTTTACTCCTCTCAACAGCCCAAACAGTTTTCTAAAAGGATGAGTTTGCAAATACTTTACTTTTGGAGAAAATTCAAAACATTCATTATTCAATAGGGCCCAAAATAGTAAAAACCAGTGGTTTCAATGAACACTCACATTTCCTGGTAGAATTGTGCAGGACTGAAATTTTTGATGTTTTTTTAACTCCTCTCAACAGCCTAAACAAGTTTCTAAAAGGATGATTTTGTAACTACTTTACTTCTAGAGAAAATTCAAAACATTTATTAATCAATAGTGCCCAAAATAGCAAAAACCAGCGGTTTGAATGAACACTCAAATTTCCTGGTAGAATCGTGCAGGATTGAAATTTTTGATGTTTTTTTACTCCTCTCAACAGCCCAAACAAGTTTCTAAAAGGATGAGTTTGCAACTACTTTACTTTTAGAGAAAATTCAAAACATTCATTAATCAATAGTGCCCAAAATAGCAAAAACCAGCGGTTTGAATGAACACTCACATTTCCTGGTAGAATCGTGCAGGATTGAAATTTTTGATGTTTTTTTACTCCTCTCAACAGCCCAAACAAGTTTCTAAAACGATGAGTTTGCAACTACTTTTCTTTTGGAGAAAATTCAAAACATTCATTATTCAATAGGGCCCAAAATAGCAAAAACCAGCGGTTTGAATGAACACTCACATTTCTTGGTAGAATCGTGCAGGATTGAAATTTTTGATGTTTTTTTACTCCTCTCAACAGCCCAAACAAGTTTCTAAAAGGATGAGTTTGCAACTACTTTACTTTTGGAGAAAATTCAAAACATTCATTATTCAATAGAGCCCATTAGCAAAAACCAGCGGTTTGAAAGAACAATCACATTTCTTGGTAGAATCGTGCAGGATTTAAATTTTTGACGTTTTTTTTACTCCTCTCAACAGCCCAAACAAGTTTCTAAAAGGATGAGTTTGCAACTACTTTACTTTTGGAGAAAATTCAAAACATTCATTATTCAATAGAGCCCAATAGCAAAAACCAGCGGTTTGAATGAACACTCACATTTCTTGGTAGAATCGTGCAGGATTGAAATTTTTGAAGTTTTTTTACTCCTCTCAACAGCCCAAGCAAGTTTCTAAAAGGATGAGTTTGCAACTACTTTACTTTTGGAGAAAATTCAAAACATTCATTATTCAATAGAGCCCATTAGCAAAAACCAGCGGTTTGAAAGAACAATCACATTTCTTGGTAGAATCGTGCAGGATTTAAATTTTTGACGTTTTTTTTTACTCCTCTCAACAGCCCAAACAAGTTTCTAAAAGGATGAGTTTGCAACTACTTTACTTTTGGAGAAAATTCAAAACATTCATTATTCAATAGGGCCCAAAATAGCAAAAACCAGCGGTTTGAATGAACTCACGTTTCTTGGTAGAATCGTGCAGGATTGAAATTTTTGATGTTTTTTTACTCCTCTCAACAGCCCAAACAAGTTTCTAAAAGGATGAGTTTGCAACTACTTTACTTTTGAAGAAAATTCAAAACATTCATTATTCAATAGAGCCCAATAGCGAAAAGCAGCGGTTTGAATGAACAATCTCATTTCTTGGTAGAATCGTGCAGGATTGAAATTTTTGATTTTTTTTACTCCTCTCAACAGCCCAAACAAGTTTCTAAAAGGATGAGTTTGCAACTACTTTAATTTGGAGAAAATTCAAAACATTCATTATTCAATAGAGGCCATTAGCAAAAAGCAGCGTTTTGAATGAACAATCACATTTCTTGGTAGAATCGTGCAGGATTGAAATTTTTGATGTTTTTCTACTCCTCTCAACTGCCCAAACAAGTTTCTAAAAGGATGAGTTTGCAAATACTTTACTTTTGGAGAAACTTCAAAACATTCATTATTTAATAGGGCCCAATAGCAAAGAGCAGTGGATTGAATGAACACTCACATTTCTTGGTAGAATAGTGCAGGATTGAAATTTTTGACGTTTTTCTACTCCACTCATGAGCCCAAACAAGACTCTAGAAGGATGAGTTTGCAACTACTTTATATTTGGAGAAAATTCAAAACATTCATTATTCAATTGGGCACAATAGCAAAAAGCAGCAGTTTGAATGAACACTAACATTTCTTGGTGCAATCATGCAGGATTGAAATTTTTGTTGTTTTTCTTCTCCTTTCATGAGCCCAAACAAGACTCTAGAAGGATGAGTTTGCAATTACTTTACTTTTGGAGAAAATTCAAAACAATCATTATTCAATAGGGCCCAATAGCAAAATGCAGCCGTTTGAAAAAACACTCACATCTCTTGGTACAATCGTTCAGGATTGAAATTTTTGATGTTTTCCTACTCCTCTCAACAGCCCAAACAAGTCTCTAAAAGGATGAGTTTGCAAATACTTTACTTCTGGAGAGTATTCAAAACATTCATTATTCAATAGGGCCCAATAGCAAAAAGCAGCTGTTTGAATGAACACTCACATTTCTTGGTAGAATCATGCAGGATTTAAATTTTTGATGTTTTTCTACTCCTCTCATGAGCTCAAACAAGACTCTAGAAGGATGAGTTTGCAAACTGCTTTACTTTTGGAGAAAATTCAAAACATTCATTATTCAATGGGGCCCAATAGCAAAAATCAGCGGTTTGAATGCACACTCACATTTCTTGGTAGAATCGTTAAGGATTGAAATTTTTTATGTTTTTCTACTCCTCTCATGAGCCCAAACAAGAGCCTAAAAGGCTGAGCTTGCAACTACTTTATTTTTAGAGAAAATTCAAAACATTCATTATTCAATAGGGCCCAATAGCAAAAAACAGCGTTTTGAAAGAACAATCACATTGCTTTGAAGAATCGTGTAGGATTGAAATTTTTGATGTTTTTCTACTCCTTTCATGAGCCCAAACAAGACTCTAAAAGGAAGAGCTTGCAAGTACTTTACTTTTGGAGAAAATTCAAAACATTCATTATTCAATAGGGCCCAATAGCAAAAAACAGCATTTTGAAAGAACAATCACATTTCTTGGTAGAATCATGCAGGATTGAAATTTTTGTTGTTTTTCTTCTCCTTTCATGAGCCCAAACAAGACTCTAGAATGATGAGTTTGCAATTACTTTACTTTTGGAGAAAATTCAAAACATTCATTATTCAATAGGGCCCAATAGCAAAAAGCAGCCGTTTGAAAAAACACTCACATCTCTTGGTAGAATCGTTCAGGATTGAAATTTTTGATGTTTTTCTACTCCTCTCAACAGCCCAAACAAGTCTCTAAAAGGATTAGTTTGCAACTACTTTACTTTTGGAGAAAATTCAAAACATTCATTATTCAATAGGGCCCAAGAGCAAAAAGCAGCAGTTTGAAAAAACACTCACATCTCTTGGTAGAATCGTTCAGGATGGAAATTTTTGTTGTTTTTCTACTCCTCTCAGCAGCCCAAACAATTCTCTAAGAGGATGAGTTTGCAACTACTTTACTTTTGGAGAAAATTCAAAACATTCATTATTCAATAGGGCCCAATAGCAAAATGCAGCGGTTTGAATGAACACTCACATTTCTTGGTAGAATCATGCAGGATTGAAATTTTTGACGTTTTTCTACTCCTCTCAGCAGCCCAAACAAGACTCTAGAAGAATGAGTTTGCAACTACTTTACTTTTGGAGAAAATTCAAAACATTCATTATTCAATGGGGCCCAATAGCAAAAAGCAGCGGTTTGAATGAACACTCACATCTCTTGGTAGAATCGTTCAGGATGGAAATTTTTGTTGTTTTTCTACTCCTCTCAACAGCCCAAACATGTCTCTAAAAGGATGAGTTTGCAACTACTTTACTTCTGGAGAGTATTCAAAACATTCATTATTCAATAGGGCCCTATTGTAAAAAGCAGCGGTTTGAATGAACACTCACATTTCTTGGTAGAATCATGCAGGATTTAAATTTTTGACGTTTTTCTACTCCTCTCATGAGCTCAAACAAGACTCTAAAAGGATTAGTTTGTAACTACTTTACTTTTGAAGAAAATTGAAAACATTCATTATTCAATGGGGCCCAATAACAAAAAGCAGCGGTTTGAATGCACACTCACATTTCTTGGTAGAATCGTTAAGGATTGAAATTTTTTATGTTTTTCTACTCCTCTCATGAGCCCAAACAAGAACCTAAAAGGCTGAGCTTGCAACTACTTTATTTTTAGAATAAATTCAAAACATTCATTATTCAATGGAGCCCAATAGCAAAAAGCAGCATTTTGAATGAACAATCACATTTCTTGGTAGAATCGTGCAGGATTTAAATTTTTGATGTTTTTCTTCTCCCCTCATGAGCCTAAACAAGACTCTAGAAGGATGAGTTTGCAACTACTTTACTTTTGGAGAAAATTCAAAACATTCATTATTCAATAGGGCCCAATTGTCATGGTCACGTGTCTCTGGACGCAGATGATACCGCAAGGCGAACCCATAACACACGTGACCCTGGATACACCGCCTCCAGTGGGGTGCATTTAAATAATAAAAACGTGCAGGTGGATACGCCGCCTCCACCTGGCGAATTTAGGTATTACACGTTATACATACTATAATCAAATAATAAAGGGGGAACCTGGGAAACTTTAACAATGGTGGGCCCTGCAATAGGGAAAAGGGAATTGGAGACCTCCTGAGCTCCCCTGAGCCAGTGTCCCTGCACTCCTAACGTTCCCTATGCCGGTTTCGCACCGGGCGCCTCACGCGTACCTCAACGTCCTAGCTCGCCCAGACCCTAAACCCTCACTAGGGAATAGGTCGGTGCGGAAACTAATCCCACCACTGCACTAATAACACACATGAGGAAAGAGACAATACAGGGGAAACACCACTTAGCTTTGCTCTGTTGCGTGCGCTCCTAGCAACAGAGCCCTCCACCTGAGTGCATCTTCTCCTTCACCTGGATCCATCACCATAACAGGATCCTTCACCTTAGTGCAGCCTTGGAGCAGAGTCCAACACCAGCTGCAGCTGCTTAGAACCAGAGTCCCAAGGAAGTATCCAGCTTCTGCCACGAAGTCAAGCATGCTTGAGTCCAGCTCAGCGGCCAAGTCCCACATGGTGAGTGCCATTCTCCATAGTAGCCACTCCACCAGACCATGCAGACACTTCCCGCTGACTCCATCACTGCGACTCCACCACGCCATGCCAGCCCTTCGTCCAGACACCATAGCTGCAACACGTCCCCCCTGGCTAAGCTGCGCAGGACTCCTCACCAGCTCCATTCCTCCAGGCTCTCCAACTCAGAATGAAAACAATCTCACAATATCACAGGCAGTGATTGCACACCTCTAGCACACCTTTATAGGGTGTCACACCTAATACCTAATTAAGTGCACAAAAACCCAAAGTGCAATACCACAACCACCACCGGGGACAGTCAAAACACCTTTGAACTTAACTAAAGTAAAAAAAGTTCACTTTGTGCTTTTAATACCGCCAGATCCAACACTGGATCATGACACCAATAGTAAAAAGCAGCGTTTTGAATGAACAATCACATTTCTTGGTAGAATCGTGCAGGATTGAAATTTTTTTATGTTTTTCTACTCCTCTCATGAGCCCAAGCAAGACTCTAAAAGGATGAGCTTGCAACTACTTTACTTTTGGAGAAAATTCAAAACATTCATTATTCAATAGAGCACAATAGCAAAAAGCAGCATTTTGAATGAACTGACATTTCTTGGTAGAATCATGCAGGATTGAAATTTTTGATTTTTTTACTCCTCTCAACAGCCCAAACAAGTTTCTAAAAGGATGAGTTTGCAACTACTTTACTTTTGGAGAAAATTCAAAACATTCATTATTCAATAGGGCCCCAAAATAGCAAAAACCAGCGGTTTGAATGAACACTCACATTTCTTGGTAGAATCGTGCAGGATTGAAATTTTTGATGTTTTTTTACTCCTCTCAACAGCCCAAGCAAGTTTCTAAAAGGATGAGTTTGCAACTACTTTACTTTTGGAGAAAATTCAAAACATTCATTATTCAATAGAGTCCATTAGCAAAAACCAGCGGTTTGAAAGAACAATCACATTTCTTGGTAGAATCGTGCAAGATTGAAATTTTTTTTATGTTTTTCTACTCCTCTCAACAGCCCAAACAAGTTTCTAAAAGGATGAGTTTGCAACTACTTTTCTTTTGGAGAAAATTCAAAACATTCATTATTCAATAGAGCCCAATAGCAAAAACCAGCGGTTTGAATGAACATTCACATTTCTTGATAGAATCGTGCAGGATTGAAATTTTTTTATGTTTTTCTACTCCTCTCATGAGCCCAAACAAGAACCTAAAAGGCTGAGCTTGCAACTACTTTATTTTTAGAATAAATTCAAAACATTCATTATTCAATGGAGCCCAATAGCAAAAAGCAGCATTTTGAATGAACAATCACATTTCTTGGTAGAATCGTGCAGGATTTAAATTTTTGATGTTTTTCTTCTCCCCTCATGAGCCCAAACAAGACTCTAGAAGGATGAGTTTGCAACTACTTTACTTTTGGAGAAAATTCAAAACATTCATTATTCAATAGGGCCCAATTGTCATGGTCACGTGTCTCTGGACGCAGATGATACCGCAAGGCGAACCCATAACACACGTGACCCTGGATACACCGCCTCCAGTGGGGTGCATTTAAATAATAAAAACGTGCAGGTGGATACGCCGCCTCCACCTGGCGAATTTAGGTATTACACGTTATACATACTATAATCAAATAATAAAGGGGGAACCTGGGAAACTTTAACAATGGTGGGCCCTGCAATAGGGAAAAGGGAATTGGAGACCTCCTGAGCTCCCCTGAGCCAGTGTCCCTGCACTCCTAACGTTCCCTATGCCGGTTTCGCACCGGGCGCCTCACGCGTACCTCAACGTCCTAGCTCGCCCAGACCCTAAACCCTCACTAGGGAATAGGTCGGTGCGGAAACTAATCCCACCACTGCACTAATAACACACATGAGGAAAGAGACAATACAGGGGAAACACCACTTAGCTTTGCTCTGTTGCGTGCGCTCCTAGCAACAGAGCCCTCCACCTGAGTGCATCTTCTCCTTCACCTGGATCCATCACCATAACAGGATCCTTCACCTTAGTGCAGCCTTGGAGCAGAGTCCAACACCAGCTGCAGCTGCTTAGAACCAGAGTCCCAAGGAAGTATCCAGCTTCTGCCACGAAGTCAAGCATGCTTGAGTCCAGCTCAGCGGCCAAGTCCCACATGGTGAGTGCCATTCTCCATAGTAGCCACTCCACCAGACCATGCAGACACTTCCCGCTGACTCCATCACTGCGACTCCACCACGCCATGCCAGCCCTTCGTCCAGACACCATAGCTGCAACACGTCCCCCCTGGCTAAGCTGCGCAGGACTCCTCACCAGCTCCATTCCTCCAGGCTCTCCAACTCAGAATGAAAACAATCTCACAATATCACAGGCAGTGATTGCACACCTCTAGCACACCTTTATAGGGTGTCACACCTAATACCTAATTAAGTGCACAAAAACCCAAAGTGCAATACCACAACCACCACCGGGGACAGTCAAAACACCTTTGAACTTAACTAAAGTAAAAAAAGTTCACTTTGTGCTTTTAATACCGCCAGATCCAACACTGGATCATGACACCAATAGTAAAAAGCAGCGTTTTGAATGAACAATCACATTTCTTGGTAGAATCGTGCAGGATTGAAATTTTTTTATGTTTTTCTACTCCTCTCATGAGCCCAAGCAAGACTCTAAAAGGATGAGCTTGCAACTACTTTACTTTTGGAGAAAATTCAAAACATTCATTATTCAATAGAGCACAATAGCAAAAAGCAGCATTTTGAATGAACTGACATTTCTTGGTAGAATCATGCAGGATTGAAATTTTTGATTTTTTTACTCCTCTCAACAGCCCAAACAAGTTTCTAAAAGGATGAGTTTGCAACTACTTTACTTTTGGAGAAAATTCAAAACATTCATTATTCAATAGGGCCCCAAAATAGCAAAAACCAGCGGTTTGAATGAACACTCACATTTCTTGGTAGAATCGTGCAGGATTGAAATTTTTGATGTTTTTTTACTCCTCTCAACAGCCCAAGCAAGTTTCTAAAAGGATGAGTTTGCAACTACTTTACTTTTGGAGAAAATTCAAAACATTCATTATTCAATAGAGTCCATTAGCAAAAACCAGCGGTTTGAAAGAACAATCACATTTCTTGGTAGAATCGTGCAAGATTGAAATTTTTTTTATGTTTTTCTACTCCTCTCAACAGCCCAAACAAGTTTCTAAAAGGATGAGTTTGCAACTACTTTTCTTTTGGAGAAAATTCAAAACATTCATTATTCAATAGAGCCCAATAGCAAAAACCAGCGGTTTGAATGAACATTCACATTTCTTGATAGAATCGTGCAGGATTGAAATTTTTTTATGTTTTTCTACTCCTCTCATGAGCCCAAGCAAGACTCTAAAAGGATGAGCTTGCAACTACTTTACTTTTGGAGGAAATTCAAAACATTCATTATTCAATAGAGCACAATAGCAAAAAGCAGCGTTTTGAATGAACTCACATTTCTTGGTAGAATCATGCAGGATTGAAATTTTTGATTTTTTTTACTCCTCTCAACAGCCTAAACAAGTTTCTAAAAGGATGAGTTTGCAACTACTTTACTTTTGAAGAAAATTCAAAACATTCATTATTCAATAGAGCCCAATAGCAAAAACCAGCGGTTTGAAAGAACAATCACATTTCTTGGTAGAATCGTGCAGGATTGAAATTTTTGATGTTTTTTTACTCGTCTCAACAGCCCAAACAAGTTTCTAAAAGGATGAGTTTGCAACTAATTTACTTTTGGAGAAAATTCAAAACATTCATTATTCAATAAGGCCCAAAATAGCAAAAACCAGCGGTTTCAATGAACTCACGTTTCTTGGTAGAATCGTGCAGGATTGAAATTTTTGATGTTTTTTTACTCCTCTCAACAGCCCAAACAAGTTTCTAAAAGGATGAGTTTGCAACTACTTTACTTTTGAAGAAAATTCAAAACATTCATTATTCAATAGAGCCTAATAGCAAAAACCAGCGGTTTGAATGAACAATCACATTTCTTGGTAGAATCATGCAGGATTGAAATTTTTGATGTTTTTTTACTCCTCTCAACAGCCCAAACAAGTTTCTAAAAGGATGAGTTTGCAACTACTTTAATTTGGAGAAAATTCAAAACATTCATTATTCAATAGGGCCCAAAATAGCAAAAAACAGCGGTTTGAATGAACACTCACATTTCTTGGTAGAATCGTGCAGGAGTGAAATTTTTGATGTTTTTCTACTCCTCTCATGAGCCTAAGCAAGACTCTAAAAGGATGAGTTTGCAACTACTTTACTCTTGGAGAAAATTCAAAACATTCATTATTCAATAAGGCCCAAAATGGCAAAAACCAGCGGTTTGAATAAACACTCACATTTCTTTGTAGAATCGTGCAGGATTGAAATTTTTGATGTTTTTCTACTCCTCTCAACAGCCCAAACAAGTTTCTAAAAGGATGAGTTTGCAACTACTTTACTTTTGGAGAAAATTCAAAACATTCATTATTCAATAGAGCCCAATAGCAAAAACCAGCGGTTTGAATGAACATTCACATTTCTTGGTAGAATCGTGCAGGATTGAAATTTTTGAAGTTTTTTTACTCCTCTCAACAGCCCAAGCAAGTTTCTAAAAGGATGAGTTTGCAACTACTTTACTTTTGGAGAAAATTCAAAACATTCATTATTCAATAGAGCCCATTAGCAAAAACCAGCGGTTTGAAAGAACAATCACATTTCTTGGTAGAATCGTGCAGGATTGAAATTTTTGATGTTTTTTTACTCCTCTCAACAGCCCAAACAAGTTTCTAAAAGGATGAGTTTGCAACTACTTTACTTTTGAAGAAAATTCAAAACATTCATTATTCAATAGAGCCCAATAGCAAAAAGCAGCGGTTTGAATGAACAATCACATTTCTTGGTAGAATCGTGCAGGATTGAAATTTTTGATGTTTTTTTACTCCTCTCAACAGCCCAAACAAGTTTCTAAAAGGATGAGTTTGCAACTACTTTAATTTGGAGAAAATTCAAAACATTCATTATTCAATAGAGGCCAATAGCAAAAAGCAGCGTTTTGAATGAACAATCACATTTCTTGGTAGAATCGTGCAGGATTGAAATTTTTGATGTTTTTCTACTCCTCTCAACAGCCCAAACAAGTTTCTAAAAGGATGAGTTTGCAACTACTTTTCTTTTGGAGAAAATTCAAAACATTCATTATTCAATAGGGCCCAAAATAGAAAAAACCAGCAGTTTGAATGAACACTCACATTTCCTGGTAGAATCGTGCAGGATTGAAATTTTTGATCTTTTTTTACTCCTCTCAATAGCCCAGACAAGTTTCTAAAAGGATGAGTTTGCAAGTACTTTACTTTTGCAGAAAATTCAAAACATTCATTAATCAATAGTGCCCAAAATAGCAAAAACTAGCGGTTTGAATGAACACTCACATTTCTTGGTAGAATCGTGCAGGATTGAAATTTTTGATGTTTTTTACTCCTCTCAACAGCCCAAAAAAGTTTCTAAAAGGATGAGCTTGCAACTACTTTACTTTTGGAGAAAATTCAAAACATTCATTATTCAATAGAGCCCAATAGCAAAAACCAGCGGTTTGAAAGAACAATCACATTTCTTGGTAGAATCGTGCAGGATTGAAATTTTTGATCTTTTTTTACTCCTCTCAACAGCCCAAACAAGTTTCTAAAAGGATAAGTTTGCAACTACTTTACTTTTGGAGAAAATTCAAAACATTCATTATTCAATAGGGCCCAAAATAGCAAAAACCAGCGGTTTGAATGAACACTCACATTTCTTGGTAGAATCGTGCAGGATTGAAATTTTTGATGTTTTTTTACTCCTCTCAACAGCCCAAACAAGTTTCTAAAAGGATGAGTTTGCAACTACTTTAATTTGGAGAAAATTCAAAACATTCATTATTCAATAGGGCCCAAAATAGCAAAAACCAGCGGTTTGAATGAACTCACGTTTCTTGGTAGAATCGTGCAGGATTGAAATTTTTGATGTTTTTTTTACTCCTCTCAACAGCCCAAACAAGCTTCTAAAAGGATGAGTTTGCAACTACTTTACTTTTGGAGAAAATTCAAAACATTCATTATTCAATAGAGCCCAATAGCAAAAACCAGCGTTTTGAATGAACAATCACTTTTCTTGGTAGAATCGTGCAGGATTGAAATTTTTGATGTTTTTCTACTCCTCTCAACAGCCCAAACAAGTTTCTAAAAGGATGAGTTTGCAACTACTTTACTTTTGGAGAAAATTCAAAACATTCATTATTCAATAGAGCCCAATAGCAAAAACCAGCGGCTTGAATGAACAATCGCATTTCTTGGTAGAATCGTGCAGGATTGAAATTTTTGATGTTTTTTTGCTCCTCTCAACAGCCCAAACAGGTTTCTAAAAGGATGAGTTTGCAACTACTTTACTTTTGGAGAAAATTCAAAACATTCATTATTCAATAGGGCCCAAAATAGTAAAAACCAGCAGTTTGAATGAACACTCACATTTCCTGGTAGAATCGTGCAGGATTGAAATTTTTGATCTTTTTTTACTCCTCTCAATAGCCCAGACAAGTTTCTAAAAGGATGAGTTTGCAAGTACATTAATTTTGGAGACAATACAAAACATTCATTAATCAATAGTGCCCAAAATTGCAAAAACTAGTGGTTTGAATGAACACTCACATTTCTTGGTAGAATCGTGCAGGATTGAAATTTTTGATGTTTTTTTACTCCTCTCAACAGCCCAAACAAGTTTCTAAAAGGATGAGTTTGCGACTACTTTAATTTGGAGAAAATTCAAAACATTCATTATTCAATAGGGCCCAAAATAGCAAAAACCAGCGGTTTGAATGAACACTCACATTTTTTGGTAGAATCGTGCAGGATTGAAATTTTTGATGTTTTTTTACTCCTCTCAACAGCCCAAACAAGTTTCTAAAAGGATGAGTTTGCAACTACTATAATTTGGAGAAAATTCAAAACATTAATTATTCAATAGGGCCCAAAATAGCAAAAACCAGCGTTTTGAATGAACAATCACATTTCTTGGTAGAATCATGCAGGATTGAAATTTTTGATTTTTTTTACTCCTCTCAACAGCGCAAACAAGTTTCTAAAAGGATGAGTTTGCAACTACTTTACTTTTGGAGAAAATTCAAAACATTCATTATTCAATAGGGCCCAAAATATCAAAAACCAGCGGTTTGAATGAACACACATTTCTTGGTAGAATCGTGCAGGACTGAAATTTTTGATATTTTTCTACTCCTCTCATGAGCCCAAACAAATCTCTAAAAGGATGAGTTTGCAACTACTTTACTTTTGGAGAAAATTCAAAACATTCATTATTCAATAGGGCCCAAAATAGTAAAAACCAGCAGTTTGAATGAACACTCACATTTCCTGGTAGAATCGTGCAGGATTGAAATTTTTGATCTTTTTTTACTCCTCTCAATAGCCCAGACAAGTTTCTAAAAGGATGAGTTTGCAAGTACTTTACTTTTGGAGAAAATTCAAAACATTCATTAATTAATAGTGCCCAAAATAGCAAAAACTAGCGGTTTGAATGAACACTCACATTTCTTGGTAGAATCGTGCAGGATTGAAATTTTTGATGTTTTTTACTCCTCTCAACAGCCCAAACAAGTTTCTAAAAGGATGAGCTTGCAACTACTTTACTTTTGGAGAAAATTCAAAACATTCATTATTCAACAGAGCACAATAGCAAAAAGCAGCGTTTTGAATGAACTCACATTTCTTGGTAGAATCATGCAGGATTGAAATTTTTGATTTTTTTTACTCCTCTCAACAGCCCAAACAAGTTTCTAATAGGATGAGTTTGCAACTACTTTACTTTTGGAGAAAATTCAAAACATTCATTATTCAATAGGGCCCAAAATAGCAAAAACCAGCGGTTTGAATGAACACTCACATTTCTTGGTAGAATCGTGCAGGATTGAAATTTTTGATGTTTTTTTACTCCTCTCAACAGCCCAAGCAAGTTTCTAAAAGGATGAGTTTGCAACTACTTTACTTTTGGAGAAAATTCAAAACATTCATAATTCAATAGGGCCCAAAATAGTAAAAACCAGCAGTTTGAATGAACACACATTTCCTGGTAGAATCGTGCAGGATTGAAATTTTTGATCTTTTTTTAACTCCTCTCAATAGCCCAGACAAGTTTCTAAAAGGATGAGTTTGCAAGTACTTTAATTTTGGAGAAAATTCAAAACATTCATTAATCAATAGTGCCCAAAATAGCAAAAACTAGCGGTTTGAATGAACACTCACAATTCTTGGTAGAATCGTGCAGGATTGAAATTTTTGATGTTTTTTTACTACTCTCAACAGCCCAAACAAGTTTCTAAAAGGATGAGCTTGCAACTACTTTACTTTTGGAGAAAATTCAAAACATTCATTATTCAATAGAGCACAATAGCAAAAAGCAGCGTTTTGAATGAACTCACATTTCTTGGTAGAATCATGCAGGATTGAAATTTTTGATTTTTTTTACTCCTCTCAACAGCCCAAACAAGTTTCTAAAAGGATGAGTTTGCAACTACTTTACATTTGGGGAAAATTCAAAACATTCATTATTCAATAGGGCCCAAAATAGCAAAAACCAGCGGTTTGAATGAACACTCACATTTCTTGGTAGAATCGTGCAGGATTGAAATTTTTGTTGTTTTTTTACTCCTCTCAACAGCCCAAACAAGTTTCTAAAAGGATGAGTTTGCAACTACTTTAATTAGGAGAAAATTCAAAACATTCATTATTCAATAGGGCCCAAAATAGCAAAAACCAGCGTTTTGAATGAACAATCACATTTCTTGGTAGTATCATGCAGGATTGAAATTTTTGATTTTTTTTACTCCTCTCAACAGCGCAAACAAGATTCTAAAAGGATGAGTTTGCAACTACTTTACTTTTGGAGAAAATTCAAAACATTCATTATTCAATAGGGCCCAAAATAGCAAAAACCATCGTTTTGAATGAACACTCACATTTCTTTGTAGAATCGTGCAGGATTGAAATTTTTGATGTTTTTCTACTCCTCTCAACAGCCCAAACAAGTTTCTAAAAGGATGAGTTTGCAACTACTTTACTTTTGGAGAAAATTCAAAACATTCATTATTCAATAGAGCCCAATAGCAAAAAGCAGCGTTTTGAATGAACAATCACATTTCTTGGTAGTATCATGCAGGATTGAAATTTTTGATTTTTTTTACTCCTCTCAACAGCGCAAACAAGATTCTAAAAGGATGAGTTTGCAACTACTTTACTTTTGGAGAAAATTCAAAACATTCGTTATTCAATAGGGCCCAAAATAGCAAAAACCAGCGTTTTGAATGAACACTCACATTTCTTTGTAGAATCGTGCAGGATTGAAATTTTTGATGTTTTTCTACTTCTCTCAACAGCCCAAACAAGTTTCTAAAAGGATGAGTTTGCAACTACTTTACTTTTGGAGAAAATTCAAAACATTCATTATTCAATAGAGCCCAATAGCAAAAACCAGAGGTTTGAATGAACAATCACATTTCTTGGTAGAATCGTGCAGGATTGAAATTTTTGATGTTTTTTTACTCCTCTCAACAGCCCAAACAGGTTTCTAAAAGGATGAGTTTGCAACTACTTTACTTTTGGAGAAAATTCAAAACATTCATTATTCAATAGGGCCCAAAATAGTAAAAACCAGCGGTTTGAATGAACACTCACATTTCCTGGTAGAATCGTGCAGGATTGAAATTTTTCATGTTTTTTTACTCCTCTCAACAGCCCAAACAAGTTTCTAAAAGGATGAGTTTGCAACTACTTTACTTCTAGACAAAATTCAAAACATTCATTAATCAATAGTGCCCAAAATAGCAAAAACCAGCGGTTTGAATGAACACTCACATTTCCTGGTAGAATCGTGCAGGATTGAAATTTTTGATGTTTTTTTACTCCTCTCAACATCCCAAACAAGTTTCTAAAAGGAAGAGTTTGCAACTACTTTACTTTTAGAGAAAATTCAAAACATTCATTAATCAATAGTGCCCAAAATAGCAAAAACCAGCGGTTTGAATGAACACTCACATTTCCTGGTAGAATCGTGCAGGATTGAAATTTTTGATGTTTTTTTACTCCTCTCAACAGCCGAAACAAGTTTCTAAAAGGATGAGTTTGCAACTACTTTACTTCTGGAGAAAATTCAAAACATTCATTATTCAATGGGGCCCAAAATAGCAAAAACCAGCGGTTTGAAAGAACAATCACATTTCTTGGTAGAATCGTGCAGGATTGAAATTTTTGATGTTTTTTTACTCCTCTCAACAGCCCAAACAAGTTTCTAAAAGGATGAGTTTGCAACTACTTTACTTTTGGAGAAAATTCAAAACATTCATTATTCAATAGGGCCCAAAATAGCAAAAACCAGAGGTTTGAATGAACTCACGTTTCTTGGTAGAATCGTGCAGGATTGAAATTTTTGATGTTTTTTTACTCCTCTCAACAGCCCAAACAAGTTTCTAAAAGGATGAGTTTGCAACTACTTTACTTTTGGAGAAAATTCAAAACATTCATTATTCAATAGAGCCCAATAGCAAAAACCAGCGGTTTGAATGAACAATCACATTTCTTGGTAGAATCGTGCAGGATTGAAATTTTTGATGTTTTTTTTACTCCTCTCAACAGCCCAAACAAGTTTCTAAAAGGATTAGTTTGCAACTACTTTAATTTGGAGAAAATTCAAAACATTCATTATTCAATAGGGCCCAAAATAGCAAAAACCAGCGGTTTGAATGAACACTCACATTTCTTGGTAGAATCGTGCAGGATTGAAATTTTTGATGTTTTTTTACTCCTCTCAACAGCCCAAACAAGTTTCTAAAAGGATGAGTTTGCAACTACTTTACTTTTGGAGAAAATTGAAAACAGTCATTATTCAATAGAGCCCAATAGCAAAAACCAGCGGTTAGAATGAGCAATCACATTTCTTGGTAGAATCGTGCAGGATTGAAATTTTTAATGTTTTTTTACTCCTCTCAACAGCCCAAACAAGTTTCTAAAAGGATAAGTTTGCAACTACTTTACTTTTGGAGAAAATTCAAAACATTCATTATTCAATAGGGCCCAAAATAGCAAAAACCAGCGGTTTGAATGAACACTCACATTTCTTGGTAGAATCGTGCAGGATTGAAATTTTTGATGTTTTTTTACTCCTCTCAACAGCCCAAACAAGTTTCTAAAAGGATGAGTTTGCAACTACTTTAATTTGGAGAAAATTCAAAACATTCATTATTCAATAGGGCCCAAAATAGCAAAAACCAGCGGTTTGAATGAACTCACGTTTCTTGGTAGAATCGTGCAGGATTGAAATTTTTGATGTTTTTTTTACTCCTCTCAACAGCCCAAACAAGCTTCTAAAAGGATGAGTTTGCAACTACTTTACTTTTGGAGAAAATTCAAAACATTCATTATTCAATAGAGCCCAATAGCAAAAACCAGCGTTTTGAATGAACAATCACTTTTCTTGGTAGAATCGTGCAGGATTGAAATTTTTGATGTTTTTCTACTCCTCTCAACAGCCCAAACAAGTTTCTAAAAGGATGAGTTTGCAACTACTTTACTTTTGGAGAAAATTCAAAACATTCATTATTCAATAGAGCCCAATAGCAAAAACCAGCGGCTTGAATGAACAATCGCATTTCTTGGTAGAATCGTGCAGGATTGAAATTTTTGATGTTTTTTTGCTCCTCTCAACAGCCCAAACAGGTTTCTAAAAGGATGAGTTTGCAACTACTTTACTTTTGGAGAAAATTCAAAACATTCATTATTCAATAGGGCCCAAAATAGTAAAAACCAGCAGTTTGAATGAACACTCACATTTCCTGGTAGAATCGTGCAGGATTGAAATTTTTGATCTTTTTTTACTCCTCTCAATAGCCCAGACAAGTTTCTAAAAGGATGAGTTTGCAAGTACTTTAATTTTGGAGACAATACAAAACATTCATTAATCAATAGTGCCCAAAATTGCAAAAACTAGTGGTTTGAATGAACACTCACATTTCTTGGTAGAATCGTGCAGGATTGAAATTTTTGATGTTTTTTTACTCCTCTCAACAGCCCAAACAAGTTTCTAAAAGGATGAGTTTGCAACTACTTTAATTTGGAGAAAATTCAAAACATTCATTATTCAATAGGGCCCAAAATAGCAAAAACCAGCGGTTTGAATGAACACTCACATTTTTTGGTAGAATCGTGCAGGATTGAAATTTTTGATGTTTTTTTACTCCTCTCAACAGCCCAAACAAGTTTCTAAAAGGATGAGTTTGCAACTACTTTAATTTGGAGAAAATTCAAAACATTAATTATTCAATAGGGCCCAAAATAGCAAAAACCAGCGTTTTGAATGAACAATCACATTTCTTGGTAGAATCATGCAGGATTGAAATTTTTGATTTTTTTTACTCCTCTCAACAGCGCAAACAAGTTTCTAAAAGGATGAGTTTGCAACTACTTTACTTTTGGAGAAAATTCAAAACATTCATTATTCAATAGGGCCCAAAATATCAAAAACCAGCGGTTTGAATGAACACACATTTCTTGGTAGAATCGTGCAGGACTGAAATTTTTGATATTTTTCTACTCCTCTCATGAGCCCAAACAAATCTCTAAAAGGATGAGTTTGCAACTACTTTACTTTTGGTGAAAATTCAAAACATTCATTATTCAATAGAGCCCAATAGCAAAAACCAGCGGTTTGAATGAACAATCACATTTCTTGGTAGAATCGTGCAGGATTGAAATTTTTGATGTTTTTTTACTCCTCTCAACAGCCCAAACAGGTTTCTAAAAGGATGAGTTTGCAACTACTTTACTTTTGGAGAAAATTCAAAACATTCATTATTCAATAGGGCCCAAAATAGTAAAAACCAGCAGTTTGAATGAACACTCACATTTCCTGGTAGAATCGTGCAGGATTGAAATTTTTGATCTTTTTTTACTCCTCTCAATAGCCCAGACAAGTTTCTAAAAGGATGAGTTTGCAAGTACTTTACTTTTGGAGAAAATTCAAAACATTCATTAATTAATAGTGCCCAAAATAGCAAAAACTAGCGGTTTGAATGAACACTCACATTTCTTGGTAAAATCGTGCAGGATTGAAATTTTTGATGTTTTTTACTCCTCTCAACAGCCCAAACAAGTTTCTAAAAGGATGAGCTTGCAACTACTTTACTTTTGGAGAAAATTCAAAACATTCATTATTCAACAGAGCACAATAGCAAAAAGCAGCGTTTTGAATGAACTCACATTTCTTGGTAGAATCATGCAGGATTGAAATTTTTGATTTTTTTTACTCCTCTCAACAGCCCAAACAAGTTTCTAATAGGATGAGTTTGCAACTACTTTACTTTTGGAGAAAATTCAAAACATTCATTATTCAATAGGGCCCAAAATAGCAAAAACCAGCGGTTTGAATGAACACTCACATTTCTTGGTAGAATCGTGCAGGATTGAAATTTTTGATGTTTTTTTACTCCTCTCAACAGCCCAAGCAAGTTTCTAAAAGGATGAGTTTGCAACTACTTTACTTTTGGAGAAAATTCAAAACATTCATAATTCAATAGGGCCCAAAATAGTAAAAACCAGCAGTTTGAATGAACACTCACATTTCCTGGTAGAATCGTGCAGGATTGAAATTTTTGATCTTTTTTTACCTCCTCTCAATAGCCCAGACAAGTTTCTAAAAGGATGAGCTTGCAAGTACTTTAATTTTGGAGAAAATTCAAAACATTCATTAATCAATAGTGCCCAAAATAGCAAAAACTAGCGGTTTGAATGAACACTCACATTTCTTGGTAGAATCGTGCAGGATTGAAATTTTTGATGTTTTTTTACTACTCTCAACAGCCCAAACAAGTTTCTAAAAGGATGAGCTTGCAACTACTTTACTTTTGGAGAAAATTCAAAACATTCATTATTCAATAGAGCACAATAGCAAAAAGCAGCGTTTTGAATGAACTCACATTTCTTGGTAGAATCATGCAGGATTGAAATTTTTGATTTTTTTTACTCCTCTCAACAGCCCAAACAAGTTTCTAAAAGGATGAGTTTGCAACTACTTTACATTTGGGGAAAATTCAAAACATTCATTATTCAATAGGGCCCAAAATAGCAAAAACCAGCGGTTTGAATGAACACTCACATTTCTTGGTAGAATCGTGCAGGATTGAAATTTTTGTTGTTTTTTTACTCCTCTCAACAGCCCAAACAAGTTTCTAAAAGGATGAGTTTGCAACTACTTTAATTAGGAGAAAATTCAAAACATTCATTATTCAATAGGGCCCAAAATAGCAAAAACCAGCGTTTTGAATGAACAATCACATTTCTTGGTAGTATCATGCAGGATTGAAATTTTTGATTTTTTTTACTCCTCTCAACAGCGCAAACAAGATTCTAAAAGGATGAGTTTGCAACTACTTTACTTTTGGAGAAAATTCAAAACATTCATTATTCAATAGGGCCCAAAATAGCAAAAACCATCGTTTTGAATGAACACTCACATTTCTTTGTAGAATCGTGCAGGATTGAAATTTTTGATGTTTTTCTACTCCTCTCAACAGCCCAAACAAGTTTCTAAAAGGATGAGTTTGCAACTACTTTACTTTTGGAGAAAATTCAAAACATTCATTATTCAATAGAGCCCAATAGCAAAAAGCAGCGTTTTGAATGAACAATCACATTTCTTGGTAGTATCATGCAGGATTGAAATTTTTGATTTTTTTTACTCCTCTCAACAGCGCAAACAAGATTCTAAAAGGATGAGTTTGCAACTACTTTACTTTTGGAGAAAATTCAAAACATTCATTATTCAATAGGGCCCAAAATAGCAAAAACCAGCGTTTTGAATGAACACTCACATTTCTTTGTAGAATCGTGCAGGATTGAAATTTTTGATGTTTTTCTACTTCTCTCAACAGCCCAAACAAGTTTCTAAAAGGATGAGTTTGCAACTACTTTACTTTTGGAGAAAATTCAAAACATTCATTATTCAATAGAGCCCAATAGCAAAAACCAGAGGTTTGAATGAACAATCACATTTCTTGGTAGAATCGTGCAGGATTGAAATTTTTGATGTTTTTTTACTCCTCTCAACAGCCCAAACAGGTTTCTAAAAGGATGAGTTTGCAACTACTTTACTTTTGGAGAAAATTCAAAACATTCATTATTCAATAGGGCCCAAAATAGTAAAAACCAGCGGTTTGAATGAACACTCACATTTCCTGGTAGAATCGTGCAGGATTGAAATTTTTCATGTTTTTTTACTCCTCTCAACAGCCCAAACAAGTTTCTAAAAGGATGAGTTTGCAACTACTTTACTTCTAGACAAAATTCAAAACATTCATTAATCAATAGTGCCCAAAATAGCAAAAACCAGCGGTTTGAATGAACACTCACATTTCCTGGTAGAATCGTGCAGGATTGAAATTTTTGATGTTTTTTTACTCCTCTCAACATCCCAAACAAGTTTCTAAAAGGAAGAGTTTGCAACTACTTTACTTTTAGAGAAAATTCAAAACATTCATTAATCAATAGTGCCCAAAATAGCAAAAACCAGCGGTTTGAATGAACACTCACATTTCCTGGTAGAATCGTGCAGGATTGAAATTTTTGATGTTTTTTTACTCCTCTCAACAGCCGAAACAAGTTTCTAAAAGGATGAGTTTGCAACTACTTTACTTCTGGAGAAAATTCAAAACATTCATTATTCAATGGGGCCCAAAATAGCAAAAACCAGCGGTTTGAAAGAACAATCACATTTCTTGGTAGAATCGTGCAGGATTGAAATTTTTGATGTTTTTTTACTCCTCTCAACAGCCCAAACAAGTTTCTAAAAGGATGAGTTTGCAACTACTTTACTTTTGGAGAAAATTCAAAACATTCATTATTCAATAGGGCCCAAAATAGCAAAAACCAGAGGTTTGAATGAACTCACGTTTCTTGGTAGAATCGTGCAGGATTGAAATTTTTGATGTTTTTTTACTCCTCTCAACAGCCCAAACAAGTTTCTAAAAGGATGAGTTTGCAACTACTTTACTTTTGGAGAAAATTCAAAACATTCATTATTCAATAGAGCCCAATAGCAAAAACCAGCGGTTTGAATGAACAATCACATTTCTTGGTAGAATCGTGCAGGATTGAAATTTTTGATGTTTTTTTTACTCCTCTCAACAGCCCAAACAAGTTTCTAAAAGGATTAGTTTGCAACTACTTTAATTTGGAGAAAATTCAAAACATTCATTATTCAATAGGGCCCAAAATAGCAAAAACCAGCGGTTTGAATGAACACTCACATTTCTTGGTAGAATCGTGCAGGATTGAAATTTTTGATGTTTTTTTACTCCTCTCAACAGCCCAAACAAGTTTCTAAAAGGATGAGTTTGCAACTACTTTACTTTTGGAGAAAATTGAAAACAGTCATTATTCAATAGAGCCCAATAGCAAAAACCAGCGGTTAGAATGAGCAATCACATTTCTTGGTAGAATCGTGCAGGATTGAAATTTTTAATGTTTTTTTACTCCTCTCAACAGCCCAAACAAGTTTCTAAAAGGATAAGTTTGCAACTACTTTACTTTTGGAGAAAATTCAAAACATTCATTATTCAATAGGGCCCAAAATAGCAAAAACCAGCGGTTTGAATGAACACTCACATTTCTTGGTAGAATCGTGCAGGATTGAAATTTTTGATGTTTTTTTACTCCTCTCAACAGCCCAAACAAGTTTCTAAAAGGATGAGTTTGCAACTACTTTAATTTGGAGAAAATTCAAAACATTCATTATTCAATAGGGCCCAAAATAGCAAAAACCAGCGGTTTGAATGAACTCACGTTTCTTGGTAGAATCGTGCAGGATTGAAATTTTTGATGTTTTTTTTACTCCTCTCAACAGCCCAAACAAGCTTCTAAAAGGATGAGTTTGCAACTACTTTACTTTTGGAGAAAATTCAAAACATTCATTATTCAATAGAGCCCAATAGCAAAAACCAGCGTTTTGAATGAACAATCACTTTTCTTGGTAGAATCGTGCAGGATTGAAATTTTTGATGTTTTTCTACTCCTCTCAACAGCCCAAACAAGTTTCTAAAAGGATGAGTTTGCAACTACTTTACTTTTGGAGAAAATTCAAAACATTCATTATTCAATAGAGCCCAATAGCAAAAACCAGCGGCTTGAATGAACAATCGCATTTCTTGGTAGAATCGTGCAGGATTGAAATTTTTGATGTTTTTTTGCTCCTCTCAACAGCCCAAACAGGTTTCTAAAAGGATGAGTTTGCAACTACTTTACTTTTGGAGAAAATTCAAAACATTCATTATTCAATAGGGCCCAAAATAGTAAAAACCAGCAGTTTGAATGAACACTCACATTTCCTGGTAGAATCGTGCAGGATTGAAATTTTTGATCTTTTTTTACTCCTCTCAATAGCCCAGACAAGTTTCTAAAAGGATGAGTTTGCAAGTACTTTAATTTTGGAGACAATACAAAACATTCATTAATCAATAGTGCCCAAAATTGCAAAAACTAGTGGTTTGAATGAACACTCACATTTCTTGGTAGAATCGTGCAGGATTGAAATTTTTGATGTTTTTTTACTCCTCTCAACAGCCCAAACAAGTTTCTAAAAGGATGAGTTTGCAACTACTTTAATTTGGAGAAAATTCAAAACATTCATTATTCAATAGGGCCCAAAATAGCAAAAACCAGCGGTTTGAATGAACACTCACATTTTTTGGTAGAATCGTGCAGGATTGAAATTTTTGATGTTTTTTTACTCCTCTCAACAGCCCAAACAAGTTTCTAAAAGGATGAGTTTGCAACTACTTTAATTTGGAGAAAATTCAAAACATTAATTATTCAATAGGGCCCAAAATAGCAAAAACCAGCGTTTTGAATGAACAATCACATTTCTTGGTAGAATCATGCAGGATTGAAATTTTTGATTTTTTTTACTCCTCTCAACAGCGCAAACAAGTTTCTAAAAGGATGAGTTTGCAACTACTTTACTTTTGGAGAAAATTCAAAACATTCATTATTCAATAGGGCCCAAAATATCAAAAACCAGCGGTTTGAATGAACACACATTTCTTGGTAGAATCGTGCAGGACTGAAATTTTTGATATTTTTCTACTCCTCTCATGAGCCCAAACAAATCTCTAAAAGGATGAGTTTGCAACTACTTTACTTTTGGTGAAAATTCAAAACATTCATTATTCAATAGAGCCCAATAGCAAAAACCAGCGGTTTGAATGAACAATCACATTTCTTGGTAGAATCGTGCAGGATTGAAATTTTTGATGTTTTTTTACTCCTCTCAACAGCCCAAACAGGTTTCTAAAAGGATGAGTTTGCAACTACTTTACTTTTGGAGAAAATTCAAAACATTCATTATTCAATAGGGCCCAAAATAGTAAAAACCAGCAGTTTGAATGAACACTCACATTTCCTGGTAGAATCGTGCAGGATTGAAATTTTTGATCTTTTTTTACTCCTCTCAATAGCCCAGACAAGTTTCTAAAAGGATGAGTTTGCAAGTACTTTACTTTTGGAGAAAATTCAAAACATTCATTAATTAATAGTGCCCAAAATAGCAAAAACTAGCGGTTTGAATGAACACTCACATTTCTTGGTAAAATCGTGCAGGATTGAAATTTTTGATGTTTTTTACTCCTCTCAACAGCCCAAACAAGTTTCTAAAAGGATGAGCTTGCAACTACTTTACTTTTGGAGAAAATTCAAAACATTCATTATTCAACAGAGCACAATAGCAAAAAGCAGCGTTTTGAATGAACTCACATTTCTTGGTAGAATCATGCAGGATTGAAATTTTTGATTTTTTTTACTCCTCTCAACAGCCCAAACAAGTTTCTAATAGGATGAGTTTGCAACTACTTTACTTTTGGAGAAAATTCAAAACATTCATTATTCAATAGGGCCCAAAATAGCAAAAACCAGCGGTTTGAATGAACACTCACATTTCTTGGTAGAATCGTGCAGGATTGAAATTTTTGATGTTTTTTTACTCCTCTCAACAGCCCAAGCAAGTTTCTAAAAGGATGAGTTTGCAACTACTTTACTTTTGGAGAAAATTCAAAACATTCATAATTCAATAGGGCCCAAAATAGTAAAAACCAGCAGTTTGAATGAACACTCACATTTCCTGGTAGAATCGTGCAGGATTGAAATTTTTGATCTTTTTTTACCTCCTCTCAATAGCCCAGACAAGTTTCTAAAAGGATGAGTTTGCAAGTACTTTAATTTTGGAGAAAATTCAAAACATTCATTAATCAATAGTGCCCAAAATAGCAAAAACTAGCGGTTTGAATGAACACTCACATTTCTTGGTAGAATCGTGCAGGATTGAAATTTTTGATGTTTTTTTACTACTCTCAACAGCCCAAACAAGTTTCTAAAAGGATGAGCTTGCAACTACTTTACTTTTGGAGAAAATTCAAAACATTCATTATTCAATAGAGCACAATAGCAAAAAGCAGCGTTTTGAATGAACTCACATTTCTTGGTAGAATCATGCAGGATTGAAATTTTTGATTTTTTTTACTCCTCTCAACAGCCCAAACAAGTTTCTAAAAGGATGAGTTTGCAACTACTTTACATTTGGGGAAAATTCAAAACATTCATTATTCAATAGGGCCCAAAATAGCAAAAACCAGCGGTTTGAATGAACACTCACATTTCTTGGTAGAATCGTGCAGGATTGAAATTTTTGTTGTTTTTTTACTCCTCTCAACAGCCCAAACAAGTTTCTAAAAGGATGAGTTTGCAACTACTTTAATTAGGAGAAAATTCAAAACATTCATTATTCAATAGGGCCCAAAATAGCAAAAACCAGCGTTTTGAATGAACAATCACATTTCTTGGTAGTATCATGCAGGATTGAAATTTTTGATTTTTTTTACTCCTCTCAACAGCGCAAACAAGATTCTAAAAGGATGAGTTTGCAACTACTTTACTTTTGGAGAAAATTCAAAACATTCATTATTCAATAGGGCCCAAAATAGCAAAAACCATCGTTTTGAATGAACACTCACATTTCTTTGTAGAATCGTGCAGGATTGAAATTTTTGATGTTTTTCTACTCCTCTCAACAGCCCAAACAAGTTTCTAAAAGGATGAGTTTGCAACTACTTTACTTTTGGAGAAAATTCAAAACATTCATTATTCAATAGAGCCCAATAGCAAAAAGCAGCGTTTTGAATGAACAATCACATTTCTTGGTAGTATCATGCAGGATTGAAATTTTTGATTTTTTTTACTCCTCTCAACAGCGCAAACAAGATTCTAAAAGGATGAGTTTGCAACTACTTTACTTTTGGAGAAAATTCAAAACATTCATTATTCAATAGGGCCCAAAATAGCAAAAACCAGCGTTTTGAATGAACACTCACATTTCTTTGTAGAATCGTGCAGGATTGAAATTTTTGATGTTTTTCTACTTCTCTCAACAGCCCAAACAAGTTTCTAAAAGGATGAGTTTGCAACTACTTTACTTTTGGAGAAAATTCAAAACATTCATTATTCAATAGAGCCCAATAGCAAAAACCAGAGGTTTGAATGAACAATCACATTTCTTGGTAGAATCGTGCAGGATTGAAATTTTTGATGTTTTTTTACTCCTCTCAACAGCCCAAACAGGTTTCTAAAAGGATGAGTTTGCAACTACTTTACTTTTGGAGAAAATTCAAAACATTCATTATTCAATAGGGCCCAAAATAGTAAAAACCAGCGGTTTGAATGAACACTCACATTTCCTGGTAGAATCGTGCAGGATTGAAATTTTTCATGTTTTTTTACTCCTCTCAACAGCCCAAACAAGTTTCTAAAAGGATGAGTTTGCAACTACTTTACTTCTAGACAAAATTCAAAACATTCATTAATCAATAGTGCCCAAAATAGCAAAAACCAGCGGTTTGAATGAACACTCACATTTCCTGGTAGAATCGTGCAGGATTGAAATTTTTGATGTTTTTTTACTCCTCTCAACATCCCAAACAAGTTTCTAAAAGGAAGAGTTTGCAACTACTTTACTTTTAGAGAAAATTCAAAACATTCATTAATCAATAGTGCCCAAAATAGCAAAAACCAGCGGTTTGAATGAACACTCACATTTCCTGGTAGAATCGTGCAGGATTGAAATTTTTGATGTTTTTTTACTCCTCTCAACAGCCGAAACAAGTTTCTAAAAGGATGAGTTTGCAACTACTTTACTTCTGGAGAAAATTCAAAACATTCATTATTCAATGGGGCCCAAAATAGCAAAAACCAGCGGTTTGAAAGAACAATCACATTTCTTGATAGAATCGTGCAGGATTGAAATTTTTGATGTTTTTTTACTCCTCTCAACAGCCCAAACAAGTTTCTAAAAGGATGAGTTTGCAACTACTTTACTTTTGGAGAAAATTCAAAACATTCATTATTCAATAGGGCCCAAAATAGCAAAAACCAGAGGTTTGAATGAACTCACGTTTCTTGGTAGAATCGTGCAGGATTGAAATTTTTGATGTTTTTTTACTCCTCTCAACAGCCCAAACAAGTTTCTAAAAGGATGAGTTTGCAACTACTTTACTTTTGGAGAAAATTCAAAACATTCATTATTCAATAGGGCCCAAAATAGTAAAAACCAGCAGTTTGAATGAACACTCACATTTCCTGGTAGAATCGTGCAGGATTGAAATTTTTGATCTTTTTTTACTCCTCTCAATAGCCCAGACAAGTTTCTAAAAGGATGAGTTTGCAAGTACTTTAATTTTGGAGACAATACAAAACATTCATTAATCAATAGTGCCCAAAATTGCAAAAACTAGTGGTTTGAATGAACACTCACATTTCTTGGTAGAATCGTGCAGGATTGAAATTTTTGATGTTTTTTTACTCCTCTCAACAGCCCAAACAAGTTTCTAAAAGGATGAGTTTGCAACTACTTTAATTTGGAGAAAATTCAAAACATTCATTATTCAATAGGGCCCAAAATAGCAAAAACCAGCGGTTTGAATGAACACTCACATTTTTTGGTAGAATCGTGCAGGATTGAAATTTTTGATGTTTTTTTACTCCTCTCAACAGCCCAAACAAGTTTCTAAAAGGATGAGTTTGCAACTACTTTAATTTGGAGAAAATTCAAAACATTAATTATTCAATAGGGCCCAAAATAGCAAAAACCAGCGTTTTGAATGAACAATCACATTTCTTGGTAGAATCATGCAGGATTGAAATTTTTGATTTTTTTTACTCCTCTCAACAGCGCAAACAAGTTTCTAAAAGGATGAGTTTGCAACTACTTTACTTTTGGAGAAAATTCAAAACATTCATTATTCAATAGGGCCCAAAATATCAAAAACCAGCGGTTTGAATGAACACACATTTCTTGGTAGAATCGTGCAGGACTGAAATTTTTGATATTTTTCTACTCCTCTCATGAGCCCAAACAAATCTCTAAAAGGATGAGTTTGCAACTACTTTACTTTTGGTGAAAATTCAAAACATTCATTATTCAATAGAGCCCAATAGCAAAAACCAGCGGTTTGAATGAACAATCACATTTCTTGGTAGAATCGTGCAGGATTGAAATTTTTGATGTTTTTTTACTCCTCTCAACAGCCCAAACAGGTTTCTAAAAGGATGAGTTTGCAACTACTTTACTTTTGGAGAAAATTCAAAACATTCATTATTCAATAGGGCCCAAAATAGTAAAAACCAGCAGTTTGAATGAACACTCACATTTCCTGGTAGAATCGTGCAGGATTGAAATTTTTGATCTTTTTTTACTCCTCTCAATAGCCCAGACAAGTTTCTAAAAGGATTAGTTTGCAAGTACTTTACTTTTGGAGAAAATTCAAAACATTCATTAATTAATAGTGCCCAAAATAGCAAAAACTAGCGGTTTGAATGAACACTCACATTTCTTGGTAAAATCGTGCAGGATTGAAATTTTTGATGTTTTTTACTCCTCTCAACAGCCCAAACAAGTTTCTAAAAGGATGAGCTTGCAACTACTTTACTTTTGGAGAAAATTCAAAACATTCATTATTCAACAGAGCACAATAGCAAAAAGCAGCGTTTTGAATGAACTCACATTTCTTGGTAGAATCATGCAGGATTGAAATTTTTGATTTTTTTTACTCCTCTCAACAGCCCAAACAAGTTTCTAATAGGATGAGTTTGCAACTACTTTACTTTTGGAGAAAATTCAAAACATTCATTATTCAATAGGGCCCAAAATAGCAAAAACCAGCGGTTTGAATGAACACTCACATTTCTTGGTAGAATCGTGCAGGATTGAAATTTTTGATTTTTTTTACTCCTCTCAACAGCCCAAACAAGTTTCTAATAGGATGAGTTTGCAACTACTTTACTTTTGGAGAAAATTCAAAACATTCATAATTCAATAGGGCCCAAAATAGCAAAAACCAGCGGTTTGAATGAACACTCACATTTCTTGGTAGAATCATGCAGGATTGAAATTTTTGATTTTTTTTACTCCTCTCAACAGCCCAAACAAGTTTCTAATAGGATGAGTTTGCAACTACTTTACTTTTGGAGAAAATTCAAAACATTCATAATTCAATAGGGCCCAAAATAGTAAAAACCAGCAGTTTGAATGAACACTCACATTTCCTGGTAGAATCGTGCAGGATTGAAATTTTTGATCTTTTTTTACCTCCTCTCAATAGCCCAGACAAGTTTCTAAAAGGATGAGTTTGCAAGTACTTTAATTTTGGAGAAAATTTAAAACATTCATTAATCAAAACATTCATTAATCAAAAACCAGGGGAAGAGTCTTGAGAAGATCATTTGCATATTCCCAGTGCCTTCTGGGATAAGTGAAGAGTCTCCGCGAGCTCAACGATCACTGGGTTTTGGCCGTTGCAGCTGAAAAGAGGAAATCGGAAAACCAGGGGAAGAGTCTTGAGAAGATCATTTGCATATTCCCAGTGCCTTCTGGGATAAGTGAAGAGTCTCCGCGAGCTCAACGATCACTGGGTTTTGGCCGTTGCAGCTGAAAAGAGGAAATCGGAAAACCAGGGGAAGAGTCTTGAGAAGATCATTTGCATATTCCCAGTGCCTTCTGGGATAAGTGAAGAGTCTCCGCGAGCTCAACGATCACTGGGTTTTGGCCGTTGCAGCTGAAAAGAGGAAATCGGAAAACCAGGGGAAGAGTCTTGAGAAGATCATTTGCATATTCCCAGTGCCTTCTGGGATAAGTGAAGAGTCTCCGCGAGCTCAACGATCACTGGGTTTTGGCCGTTGCAGCTGAAAAGAGGAAATCGGAAAACCAGGGGAAGAGTCTTGAGAAGATCATTTGCATATTCCCAGTGCCTTCTGGGATAAGTGAAGAGTCTCCGCGAGCTCAACGATCACTGGGTTTTGGCCGTTGCAGCTGAAAAGAGGAAATCGGAAAACCAGGGGAAGAGTCTTGAGAAGATCATTTGCATATTCCCAGTGCCTTCTGGGATAAGTGAAGAGTCTCCGCGAGCTCAACGATCACTGGGTTTTGGCCGTTGCAGCTGAAAAGAGGAAATCGGAAAACCAGGGGAAGAGTCTTGAGAAGATCATTTGCATATTCCCAGTGCCTTCTGGGATAAGTGAAGAGTCTCCGCGAGCTCAACGATCACTGGGTTTTGGCCGTTGCAGCTGAAAAGAGGAAATCGGAAAACCAGGGGAAGAGTCTTGAGAAGATCATTTGCATATTCCCAGTGCCTTCTGGGATAAGTGAAGAGTCTCCGCGAGCTCAACGATCACTGGGTTTTGGCCGTTGCAGCTGAAAAGAGGAAATCGGAAAACCAGGGGAAGAGTCTTGAGAAGATCATTTGCATATTCCCAGTGCCTTCTGGGATAAGTGAAGAGTCTCCGCGAGCTCAACGATCACTGGGTTTTGGCCGTTGCAGCTGAAAAGAGGAAATCGGAAAACCAGGGGAAGAGTCTTGAGAAGATCATTTGCATATTCCCAGTGCCTTCTGGGATAAGTGAAGAGTCTCCGCGAGCTCAACGATCACTGGGTTTTGGCCGTTGCAGCTGAAAAGAGGAAATCGGAAAACCAGGGGAAGAGTCTTGAGAAGATCATTTGCATATTCCCAGTGCCTTCTGGGATAAGTGAAGAGTCTCCGCGAGCTCAACGATCACTGGGTTTTGGCCGTTGCAGCTGAAAAGAGGAAATCGGAAAAACCGCGCGCCTATCGGCGCGCGAATTTTGGCTCATCTTTCATCGTTTTTAAGAAATCTCAAGATGGAAGAGGCCAGGAGCCATTTGGTGAGCTGCATTTCTTGCTACATGTTCACAGACTTACCAGTGGAAAAGCCAAACTTCACATGCCACAAATGCAAGCTTGTGTCCCTGTTGGAGGAAAAGTTGCAAAATCTCGAAGAGAGGTTGGCTACGTTGAAGATCATTAAGGAAGGTGAAGAGTTCTTGGACAGAGCAGAATTATCTCTTCATGTTACAGAAAGAGAAGAAATTCGAAGTGCACCTGAAGAAACAGAGGAATGGAGACATGTGACCCAGAGAAGCAGGAGAATCAGGAGGCAGTCAGCACCCATACTGCTCAGAAACCAGTACCAGGCTCTCACGCAGGAAAATGATGAAGAAATACATCAGGATAAGACTTTGCCACCAAACAGCAACCTTGTACGCCTTCAGAGTCCTCCTGGATGGAGAAAGAAAAATGATGTGAAGAAGAAACGGAGAGTGGTGGTCATGGGGGATTCCCTGTTGAGAGGAACAGAGGCCGCTATCTGCAGACCGGATATAACTTCAAGAGAAATGTGCTGTCTTCCAGGTGCAAAAATTAAAGATGTGTCTGACAGGATATCAGGACTCTTCAGACCTACAGATGACTACCCATTCCTGCTACTACATGTGGGGACAAATGACACCGCAAGAAACGACCTGGAAACCATCTGCAGAGACTTTGAAGACTTAGGCAAGAAAGTGAAAGAACTGGGAGCGCAGGTGGTCTTCTCTTCCATCCTCCCAGTGGATGGCCATGGAACAAGGAGGTGGAATAAGATTCTGCAGGTGAACAACTGGCTACGTCGATGGTGCCGTCAGCAACGATTTGGATTTCTGGATCACGGAGTGAACTACTTATACGATGGACTACTTGCTAGAGATGGGGTGCACCTTACGAAGACTGGAAAGCATGTATTTGGAAGTCGCCTTGCTACACTTGTAAGGAGAGCTTTAAACTAGAACAACATGGGAAGGGAAGCAAAAGACCAGAAAAAGCCATACACCTGACAAATGCTATTGAGAACTCTGCTAATAGAAGTGGAAAGGAAGAACAAAGACAAAAGAATCTAATTAATAAAAACATTGGAGAAAGAGAAACCAATCACAAACTAAAATGTTTCTATACTAATGCACAAAGCATGGGCAACAAACAAGGAGAATTGGAACTACTAACACAGGAAAAGAAATATGATGTCATTGGAATCACTGAAACTTGGTGGGACGATACACATGATTGGAATACAAGACTAGAAGGATACAACTTATTTGCAAGAAACAGACTTGATAAACGAGGAGGGGGTGTTGCATTGTATGTTAGAAACGCATATATCTGCACAGAGATTGAAGCTTCAGAGACTGGGAGTTCTGTGGAAACTGTTTGGGTAAGAATACAAGGACAGAACAATGGAAAGGACACCATTGTAGGCATTTACTACAGGCCGCCTGTGCAAGCTGAAGATATGGATGAACTCTTTATGCATCAAATGGCCAAGTTCTCCAAAAAATATGACATAGTTGTCATGGGAGATTTCAACTATCCAGACATTTGTTGGGAATCTCTCTCAGGCAAAACTAACAGGTCAAGGAAATTCTTATCCTCTCTTGCTGACAACTTTATCTTCCAAAAGGTAGGGGAGAAAACAAGGGGAACTGCTACCTTGGATCTAATCCTTATAAACAGGGAGGAAATGGTTGAGGAGGTAAAAGTGGCTGGAACACTAGGAGGTAGCGACCATGCTATTTTAGAATTTTGGATAACTAGAGGCGGAAGACCTGTGAAGACTCAGACGTCAAGGTTAGATTTCAGAAAGGCAGATTTTAAGGGATTCAGAAAGATAATTGGAGGGATCCAATGGCTGGATATCCTTAAAGACAAAAATGTCCAGGAAGGATGGGAAATCTTGAAAAATGAAATTCTCAAAGCACAGTTGTTAACAATTCCGAAAAGAGGGAAGAATAGGAAGCATTTAAGGAAATCAGGATGGGTGAACACAGAACTTAAGCACATGCTAAAAAGGAAGAAAAAAATGTTTATAAAATGGAAAGAGGGAGGCATATCTAAAGAAGAATATAATGCTGTCTGCAGAATCTGCAGGGCACAAATCAGATTAGCTAAAGCTGAAAATGAATTGAGGCTTGCAAGAGATGTCAAAAGCAATAATAAAGGATTTTGGGGATATGTCAAAAGTAAAAGAAAAGTCAAAGATGCTATAGGATTTTTACAGGATGAAAATGATGAAATGGTAAGACAGGATGTTGAGAAGGCTGAACTTTTAAATTCCTATTTTGCATCTGTTTTCTCTCAGAAAGGAAATGTAACACCAACTGTTATTCACTGTCCTATTAAGGGAATAGAAGAATCAAGGATATCTATAAACAGAAAGATAGTGAGGAAACACTTAGCTAACCTAAATGAATTCAAGTCTCCAGGTCCAGATGAATTACACCCCAGAGTACTGAAGGAGATAGCAGAAGAAATTTCTGAACCACTCTCCATAATCTTTGAAAATTCTTGGAGAACAGGAGAAGTGCCAGAAGACTGGAGAAGAGCAAATGTTGTTCCTATCTTCAAAAAGGGGAAGAAGGTGGACCCAGGCAACTATAGGCCGGTGAGTCTGACTTCTATACCAGGAAAGATCTTTGAACAAATCATTAAACAACATGTAAGTCAATACCTGGATAAGAATGAAGTGATCAAACAGAGTCAGCATGGGTTTGTAACTAATAAGTCATGTCAGACTAACTTAATTTCCTTCTATGACGGTATCACTGATTGGGTGGATCAAGGAAATGCTGTAGATATAGTATATCTTGACTTCAGCAAAGCATTTGACAAAGTCTCTCATACAATCCTTATTGAAAAAATGACTAAGTATGGAATGGACAAGGCAACTGTTAGGTGGATTCATAGCTGGCTTAGTGATCGGACCCAAAGAGTGGTCGTAAATGGCTGCACATCCAGTTGGAAGAATGTCTCAAGTGGGGTACCACAGGGCTCTGTCCTGGGCCCTGTATTGTTCAACATCTTTATCAACGATTTAGATGAAGGAATTGAGGGTAAACTGATTAAATTTGCTGATGACACAAAGCTAGGAGGGATAGCTAATACTAGAGAAGAGAGAGAGAGGATTCAAAAAGATTTAAATAAACTGGAGAAGTGGGCAGTAACTAACAGAATGGTTTTTAACAGGGAGAAATGCAAAGTACTACATCTGGGCAATAAAAATGAAAAAAGCATATATAGAATGGGAGGAATAGGGCTAAGTGACAGCACATGTGAAAAAGACTTGGGTATACTAATAGATCACAGACTGAATATGAGTCAACAGTGTGATGCAGCAGCAAAAAAGGCAAATGCAGTTCTAGGATGTATTAACAGAAGCATACAGTCTAGATCACGTGAAGTCATTATTTCCCTCTACTCCTCTTTGGTCAGACCTCATCTGGAATATTGTGTCCAGTTTTGGGCACCACATTTTAAAAAAGACATCAACAAACTGGAGCAAGTTCAGAAAAGAGCGACCAGAATGGTGACCGGTCTGCAAACCCTGTCTTATGAGGAAAGGTTGCAGGATTTGGGAATGTTTAGTTTGCAAAAGAGAAGACTGAGAGGAGACTTAATTGCTGTCTACAAATATCTAAAGGGCTGTCACATTGTAGAAGGATCAACTTTATTCTCATTTGCACAAGGAAAGACTAGAAGCAATGGGATGAAACTGAATGGGAGGAGACACAGATTAGATATTAGAAAAAACTTTTTGACAGTTAGAGTGATCAATGAGTGGAACAGGCTGCCACGAGAAGTGGTGAGTTCTCCTTCAATGGAAGTGTTCAAACAGAGGCTGGACAGACATCTGACTGGGATGATTTAGCGAATCCTGCTTTGAGCAGGGGGTTGGACCAGATGGCCCAGGAGGTCCCTTCCAACTCTATGATTCTATGATTCTATGAATAGTGCCCAAAATAGCAAAAACTAGCGGTTTGAATGAACACTCACATTTCTTGGTAGAATCGTGCAGGATTGAAATTTTTGATGTTTTTTTACTACTCTCAACAGCCCAAACAAGTTTCTAAAAGGATGAGCTTGCAACTACTTTACTTTTGGAGAAAATTCAAAACATTCATTATTCAATAGAGCACAATAGCAAAAAGCAGCGTTTTGAATGAACTCACATTTCTTGGTAGAATCATGCAGGATTGAAATTTTTGATTTTTTTTACTCCTCTCAACAGCCCAAACAAGTTTCTAAAAGGATGAGTTTGCAACTACTTTACATTTGGGGAAAATTCAAAACATTCATTATTCAATAGGGCCCAAAATAGCAAAAACCAGCGGTTTGAATGAACACTCACATTTCTTGGTAGAATCGTGCAGGATTGAAATTTTTGTTGTTTTTTTACTCCTCTCAACAGCCCAAACAAGTTTCTAAAAGGATGAGTTTGCAACTACTTTAATTAGGAGAAAATTCAAAACATTCATTATTCAATAGGGCCCAAAATAGCAAAAACCAGCGTTTTGAATGAACAATCACATTTCTTGGTAGTATCATGCAGGATTGAAATTTTTGATTTTTTTTACTCCTCTCAACAGCGCAAACAAGATTCTAAAAGGATGAGTTTGCAACTACTTTACTTTTGGAGAAAATTCAAAACATTCATTATTCAATAGGGCCCAAAATAGCAAAAACCATCGTTTTGAATGAACACTCACATTTCTTTGTAGAATCGTGCAGGATTGAAATTTTTGATGTTTTTCTACTCCTCTCAACAGCCCAAACAAGTTTCTAAAAGGATGAGTTTGCAACTACTTTACTTTTGGAGAAAATTCAAAACATTCATTATTCAATAGAGCCCAATAGCAAAAAGCAGCGTTTTGAATGAACAATCACATTTCTTGGTAGTATCATGCAGGATTGAAATTTTTGATTTTTTTTACTCCTCTCAACAGCGCAAACAAGATTCTAAAAGGATGAGTTTGCAACTACTTTACTTTTGGAGAAAATTCAAAACATTCATTATTCAATAGGGCCCAAAATAGCAAAAACCAGCGTTTTGAATGAACACTCACATTTCTTTGTAGAATCGTGCAGGATTGAAATTTTTGATGTTTTTCTACTTCTCTCAACAGCCCAAACAAGTTTCTAAAAGGATGAGTTTGCAACTACTTTACTTTTGGAGAAAATTCAAAACATTCATTATTCAATAGAGCCCAATAGCAAAAACCAGAGGTTTGAATGAACAATCACATTTCTTGGTAGAATCGTGCAGGATTGAAATTTTTGATGTTTTTTTACTCCTCTCAACAGCCCAAACAGGTTTCTAAAAGGATGAGTTTGCAACTACTTTACTTTTGGAGAAAATTCAAAACATTCATTATTCAATAGGGCCCAAAATAGTAAAAACCAGCGGTTTGAATGAACACTCACATTTCCTGGTAGAATCGTGCAGGATTGAAATTTTTCATGTTTTTTTACTCCTCTCAACAGCCCAAACAAGTTTCTAAAAGGATGAGTTTGCAACTACTTTACTTCTAGACAAAATTCAAAACATTCATTAATCAATAGTGCCCAAAATAGCAAAAACCAGCGGTATGAATGAACACTCACATTTCCTGGTAGAATCGTGCAGGATTGAAATTTTTGATGTTTTTTTACTCCTCTCAACATCCCAAACAAGTTTCTAAAAGGAAGAGTTTGCAACTACTTTACTTTTAGAGAAAATTCAAAACATTCATTAATCAATAGTGCCCAAAATAGCAAAAACCAGCGGTTTGAATGAACACTCACATTTCCTGGTAGAATCGTGCAGGATTGAAATTTTTGATGTTTTTTTACTCCTCTCAACAGCCGAAACAAGTTTCTAAAAGGATGAGTTTGCAACTACTTTACTTCTGGAGAAAATTCAAAACATTCATTATTCAATGGGGCCCAAAATAGCAAAAACCAGCGGTTTGAAAGAACAATCACATTTCTTGGTAGAATCGTGCAGGATTGAAATTTTTGATGTTTTTTTACTCCTCTCAACAGCCCAAACAAGTTTCTAAAAGGATGAGTTTGCAACTACTTTACTTTTGGAGAAAATTCAAAACATTCATTATTCAATAGGGCCCAAAATAGCAAAAACCAGAGGTTTGAATGAACTCACGTTTCTTGGTAGAATCGTGCAGGATTGAAATTTTTGATGTTTTTTTACTCCTCTCAACAGCCCAAACAAGTTTCTAAAAGGATGAGTTTGCAACTACTTTACTTTTGGAGAAAATTCAAAACATTCATTATTCAATAGAGCCCAATAGCAAAAACCAGCGGTTTGAATGAACAATCACATTTCTTGGTAGAATCGTGCAGGATTGAAATTTTTGATGTTTTTTTTACTCCTCTCAACAGCCCAAACAAGTTTCTAAAAGGATTAGTTTGCAACTACTTTAATTTGGAGAAAATTCAAAACATTCATTATTCAATAGGGCCCAAAATAGCAAAAACCAGCGGTTTGAATGAACACTCACATTTCTTGGTAGAATCGTGCAGGATTGAAATTTTTGATGTTTTTTTACTCCTCTCAACAGCCCAAACAAGTTTCTAAAAGGATGAGTTTGCAACTACTTTACTTTTGGAGAAAATTGAAAACATTCATTATTCAATAGAGCCCAATAGCAAAAACCAGCGGTTAGAATGAGCAATCACATTTCTTGGTAGAATCGTGCAGGATTGAAATTTTTAATGTTTTTTTACTCCTCTCAACAGCCCAAACAAGTTTCTAAAAGGATGAGTTTGCAACTACTTTAATTTGGAGAAAATTCAAAACATTCATAATTCAATAGGGCCCAAAATAGCGAAAACCAGCGGTTTGAATGAACACTCACATTTCTTGGTAGAATCGTGTAGGATTGAAATTATTGATGTTTTTTTACTCCTCTCAACAGCCCAAGCAAGTTTCTAAAAGGTTGAGTTTGCAACTACTTTACTTTTGGAGAAAATTCAAAACATTCATTATTCAATAGAGCACAATAGCAAAAAGCAGCGTTTTGAATGAACTCACATTTCTTGGTAGAATCATGCAGGAATGAAATTTTTGATTTTTTTTACTCCTCTCAACAGCCCAAACAAGTTTCTAAAAGGATGAGTTTGCAACTACTTTACTTTTGGAGAAAATTCAAAACATTCATTATTCAATAGGGCCCAAAATAGCAAAAACCAGCGGTTTGAATGAACACTCACATTTCTTGGTAGAATCGTGCAGGATTGAAATTTTTGATGTTTTTTTACTCCACTCAACAGCCCAAGCAAGTTTCTAAAAGGATGAGTTTGCAACTACTTTACTTTTGGAGAAAATTCAAAACATTCATTATTCAATAGAGCCCAATAGCAAAAACCAGCGGTTTGAAAGAACAATCACATTTCTTGGTAGAATCGTGCAGGATTGAAATTTTTGATGTTTTTTTACTCCTCTCAACAGCCCAAACAAGTTTCTAAAAGGATAAGTTTGCAACTACTTTACTTTTGGAGAAAATTCAAAACATTCATTATTCAATAGGGCCCAAAATAGCAAAAACCAGCGGTTTGAATGAACACTCACATTTCTTGGTAGAATCATGCAGGACTGAAATTTTTGATGTTTTTTTACTCCTCTCAACAGCCCAAACAAGTTTCTAAAAGGATGAGTTTGCAACTACTTTAATTTGGAGAAAATTCAAAACATTCATTATTCAATAGGGCCCAAAATAGCAAAAACCAGCGGTTTGAATGAACTCACGTTTCTTGGTAGAATCGTGCAGGATTGAAATTTTTGATGTTTTTTTACTCCCCTCAACAGCCCAAACAAGCTTCTAAAAGGATGAGTTTGCAACTACTTTACTTTTGGAGAAAATTCAAAACATTCATTATTCAATAGAGCCCAATAGCAAAAACCAGCGTTTAGAATGAACAATCACATTTCTTGGTAGAATCGTGCAGGATTGAAATTTTTGATGTTTTTCTACTCCTCTCAACAGCCCAAACAAGTTTCTAAAAGGATGAGTTTGCAACTACTTTACTTTTGGAGAAAATTCAAAACATTCATTATTCAATAGGGCCCAAAGTAGTAAAAACCAGCAGTTTGAATGAACACTCACATTTCCTGGTAGAATCGTGCAGGATTGAAACTTTTGATCTTTTTTTACTCCTCTCAATAGCCCAGACAAGTTTCTAAAAGGATGAGTTTGCAAGTACTTTACTTTTGGAGAACATACAAAACATTCATTATTCAATAGGGCCCAAAATAGCAAAAACCAGAGGTTTGAATGAACTCACGTTTCTTGGTAGAATCGTGCAGGATTGAAATTTTTGATGTTTTTTTACTCCTCTCAACAGCCCAAACAAGTTTCTAAAAGGATGAGTTTGCAACTACTTTACTTTTGGAGAAAATTCAAAACATTCATTATTCAATAGGGCCCAAAATAGTAAAAACCAGCAGTTTGAATGAACACTCACATTTCCTGGTAGAATCGTGCAGGATTGAAATTTTTGATCTTTTTTTACTCCTCTCAATAGCCCAGACAAGTTTCTAAAAGGATGAGTTTGCAAGTACTTTAATTTTGGAGACAATACAAAACATTCATTAATCAATAGTGCCCAAAATTGCAAAAACTAGTGGTTTGAATGAACACTCACATTTCTTGGTAGAATCGTGCAGGATTGAAATTTTTGATGTTTTTTTACTCCTCTCAACAGCCCAAACAAGTTTCTAAAAGGATGAGTTTGCAACTACTTTAATTTGGAGAAAATTCAAAACATTCATTATTCAATAGGGCCCAAAATAGCAAAAACCAGCGGTTTGAATGAACACTCACATTTTTTGGTAGAATCGTGCAGGATTGAAATTTTTGATGTTTTTTTACTCCTCTCAACAGCCCAAACAAGTTTCTAAAAGGATGAGTTTGCAACTACTTTAATTTGGAGAAAATTCAAAACATTAATTATTCAATAGGGCCCAAAATAGCAAAAACCAGCGTTTTGAATGAACAATCACATTTCTTGGTAGAATCATGCAGGATTGAAATTTTTGATTTTTTTTACTCCTCTCAACAGCGCAAACAAGTTTCTAAAAGGATGAGTTTGCAACTACTTTACTTTTGGAGAAAATTCAAAACATTCATTATTCAATAGGGCCCAAAATATCAAAAACCAGCGGTTTGAATGAACACACATTTCTTGGTAGAATCGTGCAGGACTGAAATTTTTGATATTTTTCTACTCCTCTCATGAGCCCAAACAAATCTCTAAAAGGATGAGTTTGCAACTACTTTACTTTTGGTGAAAATTCAAAACATTCATTATTCAATAGAGCCCAATAGCAAAAACCAGCGGTTTGAATGAACAATCACATTTCTTGGTAGAATCGTGCAGGATTGAAATTTTTGATGTTTTTTTACTCCTCTCAACAGCCCAAACAGGTTTCTAAAAGGATGAGTTTGCAACTACTTTACTTTTGGAGAAAATTCAAAACATTCATTATTCAATAGGGCCCAAAATAGTAAAAACCAGCAGTTTGAATGAACACTCACATTTCCTGGTAGAATCGTGCAGGATTGAAATTTTTGATCTTTTTTTACTCCTCTCAATAGCCCAGACAAGTTTCTAAAAGGATTAGTTTGCAAGTACTTTACTTTTGGAGAAAATTCAAAACATTCATTAATTAATAGTGCCCAAAATAGCAAAAACTAGCGGTTTGAATGAACACTCACATTTCTTGGTAAAATCGTGCAGGATTGAAATTTTTGATGTTTTTTACTCCTCTCAACAGCCCAAACAAGTTTCTAAAAGGATGAGCTTGCAACTACTTTACTTTTGGAGAAAATTCAAAACATTCATTATTCAACAGAGCACAATAGCAAAAAGCAGCGTTTTGAATGAACTCACATTTCTTGGTAGAATCATGCAGGATTGAAATTTTTGATTTTTTTTACTCCTCTCAACAGCCCAAACAAGTTTCTAATAGGATGAGTTTGCAACTACTTTACTTTTGGAGAAAATTCAAAACATTCATTATTCAATAGGGCCCAAAATAGCAAAAACCAGCGGTTTGAATGAACACTCACATTTCTTGGTAGAATCGTGCAGGATTGAAATTTTTGATTTTTTTTACTCCTCTCAACAGCCCAAACAAGTTTCTAATAGGATGAGTTTGCAACTACTTTACTTTTGGAGAAAATTCAAAACATTCATAATTCAATAGGGCCCAAAATAGCAAAAACCAGCGGTTTGAATGAACACTCACATTTCTTGGTAGAATCATGCAGGATTGAAATTTTTGATTTTTTTTACTCCTCTCAACAGCCCAAACAAGTTTCTAATAGGATGAGTTTGCAACTACTTTACTTTTGGAGAAAATTCAAAACATTCATAATTCAATAGGGCCCAAAATAGTAAAAACCAGCAGTTTGAATGAACACTCACATTTCCTGGTAGAATCGTGCAGGATTGAAATTTTTGATCTTTTTTTACCTCCTCTCAATAGCCCAGACAAGTTTCTAAAAGGATGAGTTTGCAAGTACTTTAATTTTGGAGAAAATTTAAAACATTCATTAATCAATAGTGCCCAAAATAGCAAAAACTAGCGGTTTGAATGAACACTCACATTTCTTGGTAGAATCGTGCAGGATTGAAATTTTTGATGTTTTTTTACTACTCTCAACAGCCCAAACAAGTTTCTAAAAGGATGAGCTTGCAACTACTTTACTTTTGGAGAAAATTCAAAACATTCATTATTCAATAGAGCACAATAGCAAAAAGCAGCGTTTTGAATGAACTCACATTTCTTGGTAGAATCATGCAGGATTGAAATTTTTGATTTTTTTTACTCCTCTCAACAGCCCAAACAAGTTTCTAAAAGGATGAGTTTGCAACTACTTTACATTTGGGGAAAATTCAAAACATTCATTATTCAATAGGGCCCAAAATAGCAAAAACCAGCGGTTTGAATGAACACTCACATTTCTTGGTAGAATCGTGCAGGATTGAAATTTTTGTTGTTTTTTTACTCCTCTCAACAGCCCAAACAAGTTTCTAAAAGGATGAGTTTGCAACTACTTTAATTAGGAGAAAATTCAAAACATTCATTATTCAATAGGGCCCAAAATAGCAAAAACCAGCGTTTTGAATGAACAATCACATTTCTTGGTAGTATCATGCAGGATTGAAATTTTTGATTTTTTTTACTCCTCTCAACAGCGCAAACAAGATTCTAAAAGGATGAGTTTGCAACTACTTTACTTTTGGAGAAAATTCAAAACATTCATTATTCAATAGGGCCCAAAATAGCAAAAACCATCGTTTTGAATGAACACTCACATTTCTTTGTAGAATCGTGCAGGATTGAAATTTTTGATGTTTTTCTACTCCTCTCAACAGCCCAAACAAGTTTCTAAAAGGATGAGTTTGCAACTACTTTACTTTTGGAGAAAATTCAAAACATTCATTATTCAATAGAGCCCAATAGCAAAAAGCAGCGTTTTGAATGAACAATCACATTTCTTGGTAGTATCATGCAGGATTGAAATTTTTGATTTTTTTTACTCCTCTCAACAGCGCAAACAAGATTCTAAAAGGATGAGTTTGCAACTACTTTACTTTTGGAGAAAATTCAAAACATTCATTATTCAATAGGGCCCAAAATAGCAAAAACCAGCGTTTTGAATGAACACTCACATTTCTTTGTAGAATCGTGCAGGATTGAAATTTTTGATGTTTTTCTACTTCTCTCAACAGCCCAAACAAGTTTCTAAAAGGATGAGTTTGCAACTACTTTACTTTTGGAGAAAATTCAAAACATTCATTATTCAATAGAGCCCAATAGCAAAAACCAGAGGTTTGAATGAACAATCACATTTCTTGGTAGAATCGTGCAGGATTGAAATTTTTGATGTTTTTTTACTCCTCTCAACAGCCCAAACAGGTTTCTAAAAGGATGAGTTTGCAACTACTTTACTTTTGGAGAAAATTCAAAACATTCATTATTCAATAGGGCCCAAAATAGTAAAAACCAGCGGTTTGAATGAACACTCACATTTCCTGGTAGAATCGTGCAGGATTGAAATTTTTCATGTTTTTTTACTCCTCTCAACAGCCCAAACAAGTTTCTAAAAGGATGAGTTTGCAACTACTTTACTTCTAGACAAAATTCAAAACATTCATTAATCAATAGTGCCCAAAATAGCAAAAACCAGCGGTATGAATGAACACTCACATTTCCTGGTAGAATCGTGCAGGATTGAAATTTTTGATGTTTTTTTACTCCTCTCAACATCCCAAACAAGTTTCTAAAAGGAAGAGTTTGCAACTACTTTACTTTTAGAGAAAATTCAAAACATTCATTAATCAATAGTGCCCAAAATAGCAAAAACCAGCGGTTTGAATGAACACTCACATTTCCTGGTAGAATCGTGCAGGATTGAAATTTTTGATGTTTTTTTACTCCTCTCAACAGCCGAAACAAGTTTCTAAAAGGATGAGTTTGCAACTACTTTACTTCTGGAGAAAATTCAAAACATTCATTATTCAATGGGGCCCAAAATAGCAAAAACCAGCGGTTTGAAAGAACAATCACATTTCTTGGTAGAATCGTGCAGGATTGAAATTTTTGATGTTTTTTTACTCCTCTCAACAGCCCAAACAAGTTTCTAAAAGGATGAGTTTGCAACTACTTTACTTTTGGAGAAAATTCAAAACATTCATTATTCAATAGGGCCCAAAATAGCAAAAACCAGAGGTTTGAATGAACTCACGTTTCTTGGTAGAATCGTGCAGGATTGAAATTTTTGATGTTTTTTTACTCCTCTCAACAGCCCAAACAAGTTTCTAAAAGGATGAGTTTGCAACTACTTTACTTTTGGAGAAAATTCAAAACATTCATTATTCAATAGAGCCCAATAGCAAAAACCAGCGGTTTGAATGAACAATCACATTTCTTGGTAGAATCGTGCAGGATTGAAATTTTTGATGTTTTTTTTACTCCTCTCAACAGCCCAAACAAGTTTCTAAAAGGATTAGTTTGCAACTACTTTAATTTGGAGAAAATTCAAAACATTCATTATTCAATAGGGCCCAAAATAGCAAAAACCAGCGGTTTGAATGAACACTCACATTTCTTGGTAGAATCGTGCAGGATTGAAATTTTTGATGTTTTTTTACTCCTCTCAACAGCCCAAACAAGTTTCTAAAAGGATGAGTTTGCAACTACTTTACTTTTGGAGAAAATTGAAAACATTCATTATTCAATAGAGCCCAATAGCAAAAACCAGCGGTTAGAATGAGCAATCACATTTCTTGGTAGAATCGTGCAGGATTGAAATTTTTAATGTTTTTTTACTCCTCTCAACAGCCCAAACAAGTTTCTAAAAGGATGAGTTTGCAACTACTTTAATTTGGAGAAAATTCAAAACATTCATAATTCAATAGGGCCCAAAATAGCGAAAACCAGCGGTTTGAATGAACACTCACATTTCTTGGTAGAATCGTGTAGGATTGAAATTATTGATGTTTTTTTACTCCTCTCAACAGCCCAAGCAAGTTTCTAAAAGGTTGAGTTTGCAACTACTTTACTTTTGGAGAAAATTCAAAACATTCATTATTCAATAGAGCACAATAGCAAAAAGCAGCGTTTTGAATGAACTCACATTTCTTGGTAGAATCATGCAGGAATGAAATTTTTGATTTTTTTTACTCCTCTCAACAGCCCAAACAAGTTTCTAAAAGGATGAGTTTGCAACTACTTTACTTTTGGAGAAAATTCAAAACATTCATTATTCAATAGGGCCCAAAATAGCAAAAACCAGCGGTTTGAATGAACACTCACATTTCTTGGTAGAATCGTGCAGGATTGAAATTTTTGATGTTTTTTTACTCCACTCAACAGCCCAAGCAAGTTTCTAAAAGGATGAGTTTGCAACTACTTTACTTTTGGAGAAAATTCAAAACATTCATTATTCAATAGAGCCCAATAGCAAAAACCAGCGGTTTGAAAGAACAATCACATTTCTTGGTAGAATCGTGCAGGATTGAAATTTTTGATGTTTTTTTACTCCTCTCAACAGCCCAAACAAGTTTCTAAAAGGATAAGTTTGCAACTACTTTACTTTTGGAGAAAATTCAAAACATTCATTATTCAATAGGGCCCAAAATAGCAAAAACCAGCGGTTTGAATGAACACTCACATTTCTTGGTAGAATCATGCAGGACTGAAATTTTTGATGTTTTTTTACTCCTCTCAACAGCCCAAACAAGTTTCTAAAAGGATGAGTTTGCAACTACTTTAATTTGGAGAAAATTCAAAACATTCATTATTCAATAGGGCCCAAAATAGCAAAAACCAGCGGTTTGAATGAACTCACGTTTCTTGGTAGAATCGTGCAGGATTGAAATTTTTGATGTTTTTTTACTCCCCTCAACAGCCCAAACAAGCTTCTAAAAGGATGAGTTTGCAACTACTTTACTTTTGGAGAAAATTCAAAACATTCATTATTCAATAGAGCCCAATAGCAAAAACCAGCGCTTAGAATGAACAATCACATTTCTTGGTAGAATCGTGCAGGATTGAAATTTTTGATGTTTTTCTACTCCTCTCAACAGCCCAAACAAGTTTCTAAAAGGATGAGTTTGCAACTACTTTACTTTTGGAGAAAATTCAAAACATTCATTATTCAATAGGGCCCAAAGTAGTAAAAACCAGCAGTTTGAATGAACACTCACATTTCCTGGTAGAATCGTGCAGGATTGAAACTTTTGATCTTTTTTTACTCCTCTCAATAGCCCAGACAAGTTTCTAAAAGGATGAGTTTGCAAGTACTTTACTTTTGGAGAACATACAAAACATTCATTATTCAATAGGGCCCAAAATAGCAAAAACCAGAGGTTTGAATGAACTCACGTTTCTTGGTAGAATCGTGCAGGATTGAAATTTTTGATGTTTTTTTACTCCTCTCAACAGCCCAAACAAGTTTCTAAAAGGATGAGTTTGCAACTACTTTACTTTTGGAGAAAATTCAAAACATTCATTATTCAATAGGGCCCAAAATAGTAAAAACCAGCAGTTTGAATGAACACTCACATTTCCTGGTAGAATCGTGCAGGATTGAAATTTTTGATCTTTTTTTACTCCTCTCAATAGCCCAGACAAGTTTCTAAAAGGATGAGTTTGCAAGTACTTTAATTTTGGAGACAATACAAAACATTCATTAATCAATAGTGCCCAAAATTGCAAAAACTAGTGGTTTGAATGAACACTCACATTTCTTGGTAGAATCGTGCAGGATTGAAATTTTTGATGTTTTTTTACTCCTCTCAACAGCCCAAACAAGTTTCTAAAAGGATGAGTTTGCAACTACTTTAATTTGGAGAAAATTCAAAACATTCATTATTCAATAGGGCCCAAAATAGCAAAAACCAGCGGTTTGAATGAACACTCACATTTTTTGGTAGAATCGTGCAGGATTGAAATTTTTGATGTTTTTTTACTCCTCTCAACAGCCCAAACAAGTTTCTAAAAGGATGAGTTTGCAACTACTTTAATTTGGAGAAAATTCAAAACATTAATTATTCAATAGGGCCCAAAATAGCAAAAACCAGCGTTTTGAATGAACAATCACATTTCTTGGTAGAATCATGCAGGATTGAAATTTTTGATTTTTTTTACTCCTCTCAACAGCGCAAACAAGTTTCTAAAAGGATGAGTTTGCAACTACTTTACTTTTGGAGAAAATTCAAAACATTCATTATTCAATAGGGCCCAAAATATCAAAAACCAGCGGTTTGAATGAACACACATTTCTTGGTAGAATCGTGCAGGACTGAAATTTTTGATATTTTTCTACTCCTCTCATGAGCCCAAACAAATCTCTAAAAGGATGAGTTTGCAACTACTTTACTTTTGGTGAAAATTCAAAACATTCATTATTCAATAGAGCCCAATAGCAAAAACCAGCGGTTTGAATGAACAATCACATTTCTTGGTAGAATCGTGCAGGATTGAAATTTTTGATGTTTTTTTACTCCTCTCAACAGCCCAAACAGGTTTCTAAAAGGATGAGTTTGCAACTACTTTACTTTTGGAGAAAATTCAAAACATTCATTATTCAATAGGGCCCAAAATAGTAAAAACCAGCAGTTTGAATGAACACTCACATTTCCTGGTAGAATCGTGCAGGATTGAAATTTTTGATCTTTTTTTACTCCTCTCAATAGCCCAGACAAGTTTCTAAAAGGATTAGTTTGCAAGTACTTTACTTTTGGAGAAAATTCAAAACATTCATTAATTAATAGTGCCCAAAATAGCAAAAACTAGCGGTTTGAATGAACACTCACATTTCTTGGTAAAATCGTGCAGGATTGAAATTTTTGATGTTTTTTACTCCTCTCAACAGCCCAAACAAGTTTCTAAAAGGATGAGCTTGCAACTACTTTACTTTTGGAGAAAATTCAAAACATTCATTATTCAACAGAGCACAATAGCAAAAAGCAGCGTTTTGAATGAACTCACATTTCTTGGTAGAATCATGCAGGATTGAAATTTTTGATTTTTTTTACTCCTCTCAACAGCCCAAACAAGTTTCTAATAGGATGAGTTTGCAACTACTTTACTTTTGGAGAAAATTCAAAACATTCATTATTCAATAGGGCCCAAAATAGCAAAAACCAGCGGTTTGAATGAACACTCACATTTCTTGGTAGAATCGTGCAGGATTGAAATTTTTGATTTTTTTTACTCCTCTCAACAGCCCAAACAAGTTTCTAATAGGATGAGTTTGCAACTACTTTACTTTTGGAGAAAATTCAAAACATTCATAATTCAATAGGGCCCAAAATAGCAAAAACCAGCGGTTTGAATGAACACTCACATTTCTTGGTAGAATCATGCAGGATTGAAATTTTTGATTTTTTTTACTCCTCTCAACAGCCCAAACAAGTTTCTAATAGGATGAGTTTGCAACTACTTTACTTTTGGAGAAAATTCAAAACATTCATAATTCAATAGGGCCCAAAATAGTAAAAACCAGCAGTTTGAATGAACACTCACATTTCCTGGTAGAATCGTGCAGGATTGAAATTTTTGATCTTTTTTTACCTCCTCTCAATAGCCCAGACAAGTTTCTAAAAGGATGAGTTTGCAAGTACTTTAATTTTGGAGAAAATTTAAAACATTCATTAATCAATAGTGCCCAAAATAGCAAAAACTAGCGGTTTGAATGAACACTCACATTTCTTGGTAGAATCGTGCAGGATTGAAATTTTTGATGTTTTTTTACTACTCTCAACAGCCCAAACAAGTTTCTAAAAGGATGAGCTTGCAACTACTTTACTTTTGGAGAAAATTCAAAACATTCATTATTCAATAGAGCACAATAGCAAAAAGCAGCGTTTTGAATGAACTCACATTTCTTGGTAGAATCATGCAGGATTGAAATTTTTGATTTTTTTTACTCCTCTCAACAGCCCAAACAAGTTTCTAAAAGGATGAGTTTGCAACTACTTTACATTTGGGGAAAATTCAAAACATTCATTATTCAATAGGGCCCAAAATAGCAAAAACCAGCGGTTTGAATGAACACTCACATTTCTTGGTAGAATCGTGCAGGATTGAAATTTTTGTTGTTTTTTTACTCCTCTCAACAGCCCAAACAAGTTTCTAAAAGGATGAGTTTGCAACTACTTTAATTAGGAGAAAATTCAAAACATTCATTATTCAATAGGGCCCAAAATAGCAAAAACCAGCGTTTTGAATGAACAATCACATTTCTTGGTAGTATCATGCAGGATTGAAATTTTTGATTTTTTTTACTCCTCTCAACAGCGCAAACAAGATTCTAAAAGGATGAGTTTGCAACTACTTTACTTTTGGAGAAAATTCAAAACATTCATTATTCAATAGGGCCCAAAATAGCAAAAACCATCGTTTTGAATGAACACTCACATTTCTTTGTAGAATCGTGCAGGATTGAAATTTTTGATGTTTTTCTACTCCTCTCAACAGCCCAAACAAGTTTCTAAAAGGATGAGTTTGCAACTACTTTACTTTTGGAGAAAATTCAAAACATTCATTATTCAATAGAGCCCAATAGCAAAAAGCAGCGTTTTGAATGAACAATCACATTTCTTGGTAGTATCATGCAGGATTGAAATTTTTGATTTTTTTTACTCCTCTCAACAGCGCAAACAAGATTCTAAAAGGATGAGTTTGCAACTACTTTACTTTTGGAGAAAATTCAAAACATTCATTATTCAATAGGGCCCAAAATAGCAAAAACCAGCGTTTTGAATGAACACTCACATTTCTTTGTAGAATCGTGCAGGATTGAAATTTTTGATGTTTTTCTACTTCTCTCAACAGCCCAAACAAGTTTCTAAAAGGATGAGTTTGCAACTACTTTACTTTTGGAGAAAATTCAAAACATTCATTATTCAATAGAGCCCAATAGCAAAAACCAGAGGTTTGAATGAACAATCACATTTCTTGGTAGAATCGTGCAGGATTGAAATTTTTGATGTTTTTTTACTCCTCTCAACAGCCCAAACAGGTTTCTAAAAGGATGAGTTTGCAACTACTTTACTTTTGGAGAAAATTCAAAACATTCATTATTCAATAGGGCCCAAAATAGTAAAAACCAGCGGTTTGAATGAACACTCACATTTCCTGGTAGAATCGTGCAGGATTGAAATTTTTCATGTTTTTTTACTCCTCTCAACAGCCCAAACAAGTTTCTAAAAGGATGAGTTTGCAACTACTTTACTTCTAGACAAAATTCAAAACATTCATTAATCAATAGTGCCCAAAATAGCAAAAACCAGCGGTTTGAATGAACACTCACATTTCCTGGTAGAATCGTGCAGGATTGAAATTTTTGATGTTTTTTTACTCCTCTCAACATCCCAAACAAGTTTCTAAAAGGAAGAGTTTGCAACTACTTTACTTTTAGAGAAAATTCAAAACATTCATTAATCAATAGTGCCCAAAATAGCAAAAACCAGCGGTTTGAATGAACACTCACATTTCCTGGTAGAATCGTGCAGGATTGAAATTTTTGATGTTTTTTTACTCCTCTCAACAGCCGAAACAAGTTTCTAAAAGGATGAGTTTGCAACTACTTTACTTCTGGAGAAAATTCAAAACATTCATTATTCAATGGGGCCCAAAATAGCAAAAACCAGCGGTTTGAAAGAACAATCACATTTCTTGGTAGAATCGTGCAGGATTGAAATTTTTGATGTTTTTTTACTCCTCTCAACAGCCCAAACAAGTTTCTAAAAGGATGAGTTTGCAACTACTTTACTTTTGGAGAAAATTCAAAACATTCATTATTCAATAGGGCCCAAAATAGCAAAAACCAGAGGTTTGAATGAACTCACGTTTCTTGGTAGAATCGTGCAGGATTGAAATTTTTGATGTTTTTTTACTCCTCTCAACAGCCCAAACAAGTTTCTAAAAGGATGAGTTTGCAACTACTTTACTTTTGGAGAAAATTCAAAACATTCATTATTCAATAGAGCCCAATAGCAAAAACCAGCGGTTTGAATGAACAATCACATTTCTTGGTAGAATCGTGCAGGATTGAAATTTTTGATGTTTTTTTTACTCCTCTCAACAGCCCAAACAAGTTTCTAAAAGGATTAGTTTGCAACTACTTTAATTTGGAGAAAATTCAAAACATTCATTATTCAATAGGGCCCAAAATAGCAAAAACCAGCGGTTTGAATGAACACTCACATTTCTTGGTAGAATCGTGCAGGATTGAAATTTTTGATGTTTTTTTACTCCTCTCAACAGCCCAAACAAGTTTCTAAAAGGATGAGTTTGCAACTACTTTACTTTTGGAGAAAATTGAAAACATTCATTATTCAATAGAGCCCAATAGCAAAAACCAGCGGTTAGAATGAGCAATCACATTTCTTGGTAGAATCGTGCAGGATTGAAATTTTTAATGTTTTTTTACTCCTCTCAACAGCCCAAACAAGTTTCTAAAAGGATGAGTTTGCAACTACTTTAATTTGGAGAAAATTCAAAACATTCATAATTCAATAGGGCCCAAAATAGCGAAAACCAGCGGTTTGAATGAACACTCACATTTCTTGGTAGAATCGTGTAGGATTGAAATTATTGATGTTTTTTTACTCCTCTCAACAGCCCAAGCAAGTTTCTAAAAGGTTGAGTTTGCAACTACTTTACTTTTGGAGAAAATTCAAAACATTCATTATTCAATAGAGCACAATAGCAAAAAGCAGCGTTTTGAATGAACTCACATTTCTTGGTAGAATCATGCAGGAATGAAATTTTTGATTTTTTTTACTCCTCTCAACAGCCCAAACAAGTTTCTAAAAGGATGAGTTTGCAACTACTTTACTTTTGGAGAAAATTCAAAACATTCATTATTCAATAGGGCCCAAAATAGCAAAAACCAGCGGTTTGAATGAACACTCACATTTCTTGGTAGAATCGTGCAGGATTGAAATTTTTGATGTTTTTTTACTCCACTCAACAGCCCAAGCAAGTTTCTAAAAGGATGAGTTTGCAACTACTTTACTTTTGGAGAAAATTCAAAACATTCATTATTCAATAGAGCCCAATAGCAAAAACCAGCGGTTTGAAAGAACAATCACATTTCTTGGTAGAATCGTGCAGGATTGAAATTTTTGATGTTTTTTTACTCCTCTCAACAGCCCAAACAAGTTTCTAAAAGGATAAGTTTGCAACTACTTTACTTTTGGAGAAAATTCAAAACATTCATTATTCAATAGGGCCCAAAATAGCAAAAACCAGCGGTTTGAATGAACACTCACATTTCTTGGTAGAATCATGCAGGACTGAAATTTTTGATGTTTTTTTACTCCTCTCAACAGCCCAAACAAGTTTCTAAAAGGATGAGTTTGCAACTACTTTAATTTGGAGAAAATTCAAAACATTCATTATTCAATAGGGCCCAAAATAGCAAAAACCAGCGGTTTGAATGAACTCACGTTTCTTGGTAGAATCGTGCAGGATTGAAATTTTTGATGTTTTTTTACTCCCCTCAACAGCCCAAACAAGCTTCTAAAAGGATGAGTTTGCAACTACTTTACTTTTGGAGAAAATTCAAAACATTCATTATTCAATAGAGCCCAATAGCAAAAACCAGCGTTTAGAATGAACAATCACATTTCTTGGTAGAATCGTGCAGGATTGAAATTTTTGATGTTTTTCTACTCCTCTCAACAGCCCAAACAAGTTTCTAAAAGGATGAGTTTGCAACTACTTTACTTTTGGAGAAAATTCAAAACATTCATTATTCAATAGGGCCCAAAGTAGTAAAAACCAGCAGTTTGAATGAACACTCACATTTCCTGGTAGAATCGTGCAGGATTGAAACTTTTGATCTTTTTTTACTCCTCTCAATAGCCCAGACAAGTTTCTAAAAGGATGAGTTTGCAAGTACTTTACTTTTGGAGAACATACAAAACATTCATTAATCAATAGTGCCGAAAATAGCAAAAACTAGCGGTTTGAATGAACACTCACATTTCTTGGTAGAATCGTGCAGGATTGAAATTTTTGATGTTTTTTTACTCCTCTCAACAGCCCAAGCAAGTTTCTAAAAGGATGAGTTTGCAACTACTTTACTTTTGGAGAAAATTCAAAACATTCATTATTCAATAGAGTCCATTAGCAAAAACCAGCGGTTTGAAAGAACAATCACATTTCTTGGTAGAATCGTGCAGGATTGAAATTTTTTTTGTTTTTCTACTCCTCTCAACAGCCCAAACAAGTTTCTAAAAGGATGAGTTTGCAACTACTTTTCTTTTGGAGAAAATTCAAAACATTCATTATTCAATAGAGCCCAATAGCAAAAACCAGCGGTTTGAATGAACATTCACATTTCTTGGTAGAATCGTGCAGGATTGGAATTTTTTTATGTTTTTCTACTCCTCTCATGAGCCCAAGCAAGACTCTAAAAGGATGAGCTTGCAACTACTTTACTTTTGGAGGAAATTCAAAACATTCATTATTCAATAGAGCACAATAGCAAAAAGCAGCGTTTTGAATGAACTCACATTTCTTGGTAGAATCATGCAGGATTGAAATTTTTGATGTTTTTTTACTCCTCTCAACAGCCCAAACAAGTTTCTAAAAGGATGAGTTTGCAACTACTTTACTTTTGGAGAAAATTCAAAACATTCATTATTCAATAAGGCCCAATAGCTAAAACCAGCGGTTTGAATGAACACACATTTCTTTGTAGAATCATGCAGGATTGAAATTTTTGATGTTTTTTTTACTCCTCTCAACAGCCCAAACAGTTTTCTAAAAGGATGAGTTTGCAAATACTTTACTTTTGGAGAAAATTCAAAACATTCATTATTCAATAGGGCCCAAAATAGTAAAAACCAGTGGTTTCAATGAACACTCACATTTCCTGGTAGAATTGTGCAGGACTGAAATTTTTGATGTTTTTTTAACTCCTCTCAACAGCCTAAACAAGTTTCTAAAAGGATGATTTGGTAACTACTTTACTTCTAGAGAAAATTCAAAACATTTATTAATCAATAGTGCACAAAATAGCAAAAACCAGCGGTTTGAATGAACACTCAAATTTCCTGGTAGAATCGTGCAGGATTGAAATTTTTGATGTTTTTTTACTCCTCTCAACAGCCCAAACAAGTTTCTAAAAGGATGAGTTTGCAACTATTTTACTTTTAGAGAAAATTCAAAACATTCATTAATCAATAGTGCCCAAAATAGCAAAAACCAGCGGTTTGAATGAACACTCACATTTCCTGGTAGAATCGTGCAGGATTGAAATTTTTGATGTTTTTTTACTCCTCTCAACAGCCCAAACAAGTTTCTAAAACGATGAGTTTGCAACTACTTTTCTTTTGGAGAAAATTCAAAACATTCATTATTCAATAGGGCCCAAAATAGCAAAAACCAGCGGTTTGAATGAACACTCACATTTCTTGGTAGAATCGTGCAGGATTGAAATTTTTGATGTTTTTTTACTCCTCTCAACAGCCCAAACAAGTTTCTAAAAGGATGAGTTTGCAACTACTTTACTTTTGGAGAAAATTCAAAACATTCATTATTCAATAGAGCCCAATAGCAAAAACCAGCGGTTTGAATGAACACTCACATTTCTTGGTAGAATCGTGCAGGATTGAAATTTTTGAAGTTTTTTTACTCCTCTCAACAGCCCAAGCAAGTTTCTAAAAGGATGAGTTTGCAACTACTTTACTTTTGGAGAAAATTCAAAACATTCATTATTCAATAGAGCCCATTAGCAAAAACCAGCGGTTTGAAAGAACAATCACATTTCTTGGTAGAATCGTGCAGGATTTAAATTTTTGACGTTTTTTTTACTCCTCTCAACAGCCCAAACAAGTTTCTAAAAGGATGAGTTTGCAACTACTTTACTTTTGGAGAAAATTCAAAACATTCATTATTCAATAGGGCCCAAAATAGCAAAAACCAGCGGTTTGAATGAACTCACGTTTCTTGGTAGAATCGTGCAGGATTGAAATTTTTGATGTTTTTTTACTCCTCTCAACAGCCCAAACAAGTTTCTAAAAGGATGAGTTTGCAACTACTTTACTTTTGAAGAAAATTCAAAACATTCATTATTCAATAGAGCCCAATAGCAAAAAGCAGCAGTTTGAATGAACAATCACATTTCTTGGTAGAATCGTGCAGGATTGAAATTTTTGATGTTTTTTTACTCCTCTCAACAGCCCAAACAAGTTTCTAAAAGGATGAGTTTGCAACTACTTTAATTTGGAGAAAATTCAAAACATTCATTATTCAATAGAGGCCATTAGCAAAAAGCAGCGTTTTGAATGAACAATCACATTTCTTGGTAGAATCGTGCAGGATTGAAATTTTTGATGTTTTTCTACTCCTCTCAACTGCCCAAACAAGTTTCTAAAAGGATGAGTTTGCAACTACTTTTCTTTTGGAGAAAATTCAAAACATTCATTATTCAATAGGGCCCAAAATAGCAAAAAACAGCGGTTTGAATGAACACTCACATTTCTTGGTAGAATCGTGCAGGATTGAAATTTTTGATGTTTTTTTACTCCTCTCAACAGCCCAAACAAGTTTCTAAAAGGATGAGTTTGCAACTACTTTACTTTTGGAGAAAATTCAAAACATTCATTATTCAATAGAGCCCAATAGCAAAAACCAGCGGTTTGAATGAACACTCACATTTCTTGGTAGAATCGTGCATGATTGAAATTTTTTTTATGTTTTTCTACTCCTCTCATGAGCCCAAGCAAGACTCTAAAAGGATGAGCTTGCAACTACTTTACTTTTGGAGAAAATTCAAAACATTCATTATTCAATAGAGCACAATAGCAAAAAGCAGCATTTTGAATGAACTGACATTTCTTGGTAGAATCATGCAGGATTGAAATTTTTGATTTTTTTTACTCCTCTCAACAGCCCAAACAAGTTTCTAAAAGGATGAGTTTGCAACTACTTTACTTTTGAAGAAAATTCAAAACATTCATTATTCAATAGAGCCCAATAGCAAAAACCAGCGGTTTGAATGAACAATCACATTTCTTGGTAGAATCGTGCAGGATTGAAATTTTTGATGATTTTTTACTCCTCTCAACAGCCCAAACAAGTTTCTAAAAGGATGAGTTTGCAAAAACTTTAATTTGGAGAAAATTCAAAACATTCATTATTCAATAGGGCCCAAAATAGCAAAAAACAGCGGTTTGAATGAACACTCACATTTCTTGGTAGAATCGTGCAGGAGTGAAATTTTTGATGTTTTTCTACTCCTCTCATGAACCCAAGCAAGACTCTAAAAGGATGAGTTTGCAACTACTTTACTCTTGGAGAAAATTCAAAACATTCATTATTCAATAGGGCCCAAAATAGCAAAAACCAGCGGTTTGAATGAACACTCACATTTCTTTGTAGAATCGTGCAGGATTGAAATTTTTGATGTTTTTCTACTCCTCTCATCAGCCCAAACAAGTTTCTAAAAGGATGAGTTTGCAACTACTTTACTTTTGGAGAAAATTCAAAACATTAATTATTCAATAGAGCCCAATAGCAAAAACCAGAGGTTTGAATGAACAATCACATTTCTTGGTAGAATCGTGCAGGATTGAAATTTTTGATGTTTTTTTACTCCTCTCAACAGCCCAAACAGGTTTCTAAAAGGATGAGTTTGCAAGTACTTTACTTTTGGAGAAAATTCAAAACATTCATTTTTCAATTGGGCCCAAAATAGTAAAAACCAGCAGTTGGAATGAACACTCACATTTCCTGGTAGAATCGTGCAGGATTTAAATTTTTGATCTTTTTTTACTCCTCTCAATAGCCCAGACAAGTTTCTAAAAGGATGAGTTTGCAAGTACTTTACTTTTGGAGAAAATTCAAAACATTCATTAATCAATAGTGCCCAAAATAGCAAAAACTAGCGGTTTGAATGAACACTCACATTTCTTGGTAGAATCGTGCAGGATTGAAATTTTTGATGTTTTTTTACTCCTCGCAACAGCCCAAGCAAGTTTCTAAAAGGATGAGTTTGCAACTACTTTACTTTTGGAGAAAATTCAAAACATTCATTATTCAATAGAGCCCATTAGCAAAAACCAGCGGTTTGAAAGAACAATCACATTTCTTGGTAGAATCGTGCAGGATTGAAATTTTTGATGTTTTTTTGACTCCTCTCAACAGCCCAAACAAGTTTCTAAAAGGATGAGTTTGCAACTACTTTAATTTGGAGAAAATTCAAAACATTCATTATTCAATAGGGCCCAATAGCAAAAATCAGCGGATTGAATGAACACTCACATTTCTTGGTAGAATCATGCAGGATTGAAATTTTTGACCTTTTTCTACTCCTCTCATGAGCCAAAAAAAGACTCTATAAGGATGAGTTTGCGACTACTTTACTTTTGCAAAAAATTCAAAACATTCATTATTCAATAGGGCCCAATAGCCAAAAGTAGCGGTTTGAATGAACACTCACATTTCTTGGTAGAATCGTGCAGGTTTGAAAATTTTGATGTTTTTCTACTCCTCTCAACAGCCCAAACAAGTTTCTAAAAGGATGAGTTTGCAACTACTTTACTTTTGGAGAAAATTTAAAACATTCATTATTCAATAGGGCCCAATAGCAAAAAGCAGCGGTTTGAATGAACACTCACATTTCTGGGTAGAATTGTGCAGGATTGAAATTTTTGACATTTTTCTACTCCTCTCATGAGCCCAGACAAGACTAGAAGGATCAGTTTGCAACTACTTTGCTTTTGGAGAAAATTCAAAACATTCATTATACAATAGCGCCCAATAGCAAAAAGCAGCGGTTTGAAAGAACACTCACATCTCTTGGTAGAATCGTGCTGGATTGAAATTTTTGATGTTTTTTTACTCCTCACAACAGCCCAAACAAGTTTCTAAAAGGATGAGTTTGCAACTACTTTACTTTTGGAGAAAATTCAAAACATTCATTATTCAATAAGGCCCAATAGCTAAAACCAGCGGTTTGAATGAACTCATATTTCTTGGTAGAATCATGCAGAATTGAAATTTTTGACGTTTTTCTACTCCTCTCATGAGCCCAAACAAGACTCTATAAGGATGAGTTTGCAACTACTTTACTTTTGCAGAAAATTCAAAACATTCATTATTCAATAGGGCCCAATAGCAAAAAGCAGCTGTTTGAATGAACACTCACATCTCTTGGTAGTATCGTTCAGGATTGAAATTTTTGATGTTTTTCTACTCCTCTCATGAGCCCAAACAAGACTCTAAAAGGATGAGCTTGCAACTACTTTACTTTTGGAGAAAATTCAAAACATTTGTTATTCAATAGAGTATAATAGCAAAAAGCAGCGTTTTGAATGAACAATCAAATTTCTTGGTAGAATCGTGCAGGATTGAAATTTTTAATGTTTTTCTACTACTCTCAACAGCCCAAGGAAGTTTCTAAAAGGATTAGTTTGCAACTACTTTACTTTTGGAGAAAATTCAAAACATTCATTATTCAATAGGGGCCACTAGCAAAAAGCAACGGTTTGATTGAACACTCGCATTTCTTGGTAGAATCATGCAGGATTGAAATTTTTAACGTTTTTCTACTCCTCTCATAAGCTCAAACAAGACTCTACAAGGATGAGTTTGCAACTACTTTACATTTGCAGAAAATTCAAAACATTCATTATTCAATAGGGTCTAATAGCAAAAAGCAGCGTTTTGAATGAACATTCACAGTTCTTGGTAGAATCGTGCAGGGTTGCAATTTTTGATGCTTTTCTACTCCTTTCATGAGCCCAAACAAGAATCTATAAGGATGAGCTTGCAACTACTTTACTTTTGGAGAAAATTCAAAACATTCATTATTCAATAGACCCCAATAGCAAAAATCAGCGGTTTGAATGAACACTCACATTTCTTGGTAGAATCATGCAGGATTGAAATTTTTGACATTTTTCTACTCCTCTCATGAGCCCAAACAGGACTCTAGAAGGATGAGTTTGCAAATACTTTACTTTTGGAGAAAATACAAAACATTCATTATTCAATAGGGTCTAATACCAAAAGCAGGGTTTTGAGTGAACAATCACAGTTCTTGGTAGAATCGTGCAGGATTGAAATTTTTGATGCTTTTCTACTACTCTCAACAGCCCAAACAAGTTTATAAAAGGATAAGTTTGCAACTACTTTACTTTTGGAGAAAATTCAAAACATTCATTATTCAATAGGGCCCAATAGCAAAAAGCAGCGGTTTGAAAGAACACTCACATCTCTTGGTAGAATCGTGCAGGATTGAAATTTTTGATGTTTTTCTACTCCTCTCATGAGCCCAAACAAGACTCTAAAAGGATGAGTTTGCAACTACTTTACTTTTGGAGAAAATTCAAAACATTGGTGGTGTGGCCAGTGTCTGAGCTGAATGGACGCTTGATCTGCGTGCTCCAGCGCAGGATAACCTACTAAGCGATTTCTAAAGTGATTTGGAGGCCAGGACTGGCATTAAAAGACAGCGGATCACCCACTGACACAAGCGGTACAACCTAATTATGGATCCCTGCACTAAACTAAAAGAAAAGACAAAGAAAATAGAGCACTCTCCCCCAGCGCTGAGAAGCCAAGATGGCGCCCAACATGCGGCTGCCTGCAGCCCCAGCACAACCAGCGCCAGCGCCAGACCCATGCATACACCACAGAGGCTGAAACATGCAGCCTTTAAGACCGGAGGTAAACCCGGACCCCCCGCTGGTGAAACCTCCACCCCGGTGAGTAAAGGGAGTGGGAAAAAAGACTTTCAAGTTTCTGGCCAGAGCGCCCAGGCGAAATATCGCGAGAGCCGCCATGACACTTGCGGGATCTCACCGCAGATACGCAAATTGCGTACAAAACGCCAAATTACTAGTCAGACCGCGTCATACAAGCAACTGCAGACACATAACGCTGCAGCCTCAGCCACTATTAGAGAAGCGTCCTCATGCCCAGATATCTCTAACATTTCTGACATACCATTAATGCCACCAGAAAGAGATATATCTCCACATTCTCAGAGAAGCTGCAGATCAAGTGGCAACTCATCTGTGGCACAACAGGACTCTCCATTGGGGGACCACTCTCCTGCAGGGAGTTTGTTCTCTGAAAATATTATACACATGTTAACCGAAGTAGAAGCCACTGAAAATGCGGCCTCAGAAGTCTTTATAAAAAACATGATATGTTTATTAGCAAAATCCTTTCAAAAGCAACTAGATGGTCATAACACCACCCTTCAAAACAACATTGACAGTCTGGGTCAGAGGGTGGACTATCTGGAAAATAAGATGGAGGAGATAGTCAAGTCTCATAATTACTTAATTGATGAACACTATGCCCTGGAGATGGAGGTCTCTTTCCTAAAATCAAAACTAACTGAGCAAGAGGATAGGAGCAGGAGAAATAACCTCAAATTTAGAGGGATCCCTGAAAACATAAAAGACAGAGACCTCAACTCTCATGTACAAAAACTGATCCATACTCTGCTCCCTGAGGCCTCAAAAAATGACCTCCTTTTGGAACGTATACATAGACTGCCTAAATCCAAATATGCGCCTGAAGGGGCCCCTCGGGATGTGATTGCCTTTTTCCACTACTACCTGACCAAGGAAGACATTCTGAAAAAGAGCAAGCAGTCCCCCAGACTACCTAGACCATACGAAGGCATAAGAATATTTGCTGACTTCTCCAAGGCCACACTGCTGAAAAGAAGGGACTTCTATCCTATTACAACTCATCTAAGAGAGAATAAAGTTTTGTACAGATGGGGTTTCCCTAAAAAATTGCTAGTCATCAAAGATAATGTTACATTTGCTCTCTCTAATGTTGATAACTCTGCTAGATTTCTTCAGGACTTAGGCTTGCCACGGATGAAGGACCTGACCTCTGACCAAGATGGAAACAACTCCACACGCCAGCCAAAGCGTCTTTCATCCACCTGGACCACTCAGAAGAAGAGATGAACAGAATGTAGTAGGTGACATTCCTGACTTTTGGCCTAATCTCTTTTTCCCCCCAAGTGTTAACTGAGAAGATTTCTCCTGGCACCATTTCTTTTCAGAAATCCAAACCTTAAATTGTTTGTACGACAATTCTTGTTGAAAATTTGTTAAGTTTCTTTCATTACTTGTTTACCTAATAATTCTTGTTATAAGCTATGTTCACACATACAGGTATTGAAGATACGGAGTATTGCCATCTTTGGAGGTATTACACCCTTTTCTGGGCTCATACACATGCTGGGCTGTCTGCCTCAAACCCATATTATCTGTGGTATAAAATGATCTCTAGAGTCAAACAGACTCTTCAAAAAAATTTAGCACCTGATCTCCTAGGCATGTCATGGATTTAAAAATTCTATCCTTTAACGTAAATGGGCTAAATAGCCCCTTTAGAAGATTTGCCTTATGGAGGGAAGTTGTTAATCTTAGAGCAGACATAGTCTTATTACAAGAAACACACCAATTGGAAAGTGATAATGTTAGACTTAAACACAAAAATTACCCCCAAATGGAGAGAGGAAGAAAACGGGGGTAGCCATTGCCTGTCATAAAAATTTATCCTGTGTGATCACAGATGTTTTCAGAGACAAGGGTGGAAGGCAATTGACTATTAACTGTACTATAGAAGGTGTAGAATATACCATTGTTAATACATATGCTCCAAACGTTAGACAGATCAACTTCCTTAACAATCTTAAAAGAAAGCTCTCTAATTTTAGTAAAGGCCACATTATATGGGGAGGAGACTTTAATTGTATAGTAGATCCGACTACTGACTGCTCCTCCTCTTCCTCATATTACAAAAGTATAAATCTTAAAAAATGGGTAGCTGATTCCAACCTCTATGATAGCTGTAGAATCCTGAACCCCACCTCTAGAGAATACACCCGATATTGCCCACAAAATAACTCCTTTACCAGACTTGACCATATTTTTACTAGTTTTTCAGTTTTGGATTCATACTTAGATTTCTCTACTGGCCCTATTACTTGGTCAGATCATGCCCCTATTTTATTGACATTACGTATATCCCTAATAGATCACAAACATTACAACTGGAAATACAGCAAATTTGTAGTGGACCCTATAGACAATTTTAAAATAATCAAGAAAACCCTAACAGAATATTTTAAAGAAAACATATCACAAGAGATCACCCCTGAAACACTTTGGTTGGCACACAAATGTGTAGTGAGGGGTCATCTGATCCAACTGGCATCTAGATTAAAAAGAGAAAGAGAATAAAAACAAAAAACCCTACTAGAGCAAATCTCCAAACTAGAAGATTTGGCCAAATCAGATAAAAAATTCACTAGCCAAAATGAGCTATACCTATTACTTTTGGAACTGAGAAAACTTTTAATTGCCCTATATGAAAAAAAATCCCTGTTCACCAGAGCAGGTTTCTACACAAGCAACAGCAAAACATCCAAAATTATGGCCAACAAACATAAACCCATAAATAAAAAAAATGCAATAACAAAAATTTCATATAGCTCACTAATGGTAGAAAAACCAAAGGAAATTGCTGCTGCCTTTGAAAGATTTTACTCCAATCTATATAATATAGGGAGGAATGGCACTGCCTCTACCCCCTCAGAGGAAACCATTAAAAATTTTCTAGACAAAGTTAAACTAAATTCCCTGTCCCCTGAGCAGAGGGAAACACTAGATTCCCCCTTTTCGGAAGAAGAAGTCTCTTTCACCATAAAAAAACTAAAAAGTAATAAGGCACTTGGCCCTGATGGATTCCGAATTGAATATTATAAATCTTTCCAGGAAAATCTTGTCCCATATTTAACAGAATCTTTAAATTTTACTAAATCCAAGGGTTCCTGTAATACAGACATGCTGAAAGCCACTCTGGTGGTAATGCCCAAGCCTGACAAGGACCCTACAAAAATTGAAAACTACAGACCTATTTCCCTTTTAAATGCAGATGTAAAAATAAATGCAAAAATGCTAGCTGAGAGGTTGCAAAATGTTATCCCCCAGCTCATACACCCCAACCAGGTGGGTTTCATAAGGAACAGGCAGACTTGTGCTGATAGTTCCAGATGTGTACTACATTATATGTCCATATGTACTGAGAGAAAGACCCCCAGTTTATTTGTGGCCTTAGATGCCGAAAAGTCCTTTGACCGGGTAAATTGTGACTTCGCTTTCGCAGTTCTTAATAGGATGGGATTTGGTGAAAAACTAATGTCAAGTATAAATGCTCTCTACTCCCATCCATCTGCCTCTGTGCTAGTTAATAGCACTATGTCAAATAGTTTTGATATTACTAACGGTACGAGGCAGGGGTGCCCACTATCTCCGATTATTTTTATTTTGAGTCTGGAACCTTTGGCCCAGATGATCAGGGATTCAAGTGGAGTGAGGGGCATCCGTTTGGGAGATACGGAACACAAGATAAATTTATAGGCCGAAGACATTATCCTTACCTTATCTAACCCAGTGGACTCCTTGGCACAGGTGTGGGAGATTATTGAATCTTTTGGTTCCGTCTCCTTTTACAGGCTTAATATCAAGAAAACCAATGTCTTGTCCCTTTTTGTCCCAACACATGTCAAGCAACAACTAAAGATCATTTACCCTTTTAATTGGGAATGGACAAAAATCCCATACCTTGGAATTTGGTTGACAGACAATCTCCGACACATGAGTGAGGTGAATTTTGAGTATCTCTTCCAAGCTCTCGAGCAAAAACTTAAGGACCTAACAAAAACCCCAGCTACATGGCTGGGTAGAATTGCGTTATATAAGATGTTTTGCCTTCCAAAGGTCTTGTTTCTTTATAGAAATGTTCCCTTAACCATCCCAACACAAATCATCAGGAAGCTTACCACTCAAATGAACGGTTTCATATGGCAAGGGAAGAAACCCAGAGTTAATAAATACACTTTATTAAAATCCAGGGACAATGGAGGAGTGGCTCTTCCAGATTTGGAGGCATACTATTTTGCCTCTGTAGCAGAACTCACGAAACTCTGGTTTAAAAACCAGGAAGGTCTTGAATGGCCTGATATAGAACGTGATTTAATGCCGAATGGAGAATCACTACTCTATTTCTCCTATTATCTGCTTCATAAGGGGAAGATACGGGATATTGGAAACCCAATTGTCCGTGCATCTGTTGCCTGTTGGGCTCATTTATTTAACAAGAAGTATAATACCTATCCCCATTAATCCACTAATTTGAAAATCCCTTTTCTGCTACCCGTTAGAGTCTCTTGGAGACCTCTATTTGAGAATTGGGTTAAATTTTCTATTACACACACAGATGATTTGATACAAAATAATAAAGTAATGCCCTTTGAGATCATCAAATCCAAATTTGGAATACCCAATACTGAATATATGACATATCTTCAACTTAAAGAAGAGTATAATAGATATAAAAAAAATTTCTGTAGAACTATTATGTTCAATCACACTATATGTAATTTTTTCAAAAATCCACCCCCAAGACATAAAAGTTTCTTAAAACCTTTCTACAATATCCTAACTAATAAACATACCTTTTCATATAAAGGATGTTTTGAGAAGTGGGAAGTCACTCTACAAAAACAGATATCCATGCGCCACTGGATAGCTTCCCTAAAAATTGCAACCAAAGCTACTAAGTGTATGAATATCCTTGAAACCCACTTTAAGCTTGTCCACAGATTTTATCTTACCCCTAATAGATTAAAACATTTTGGAACCGGTAATACAGGTCTCTGCTGGAGAAAATGTGGTACACCAGCAGATCTAGCCCATGTTTTCTGAAAATGTCCCTCCCTGGAAGCTTTCTGGTTGAAAGTTTTTGAGCTGATTTCATTCATATGTAAGCGTTACATCCACCCATGCCCAATATTGGCTTTGTTACTTGTAGGCATCCACAGATTTAAAAAAGAAAAATTCTTAATAGCACATATTTTAATGTCAGCTACATACTTAATAGCAAAGGGTTGGAACAATACGCAATCACCTAATATCATAACTTTGATTATGTTAGTTGACAAACACTGTATCTATGAAAAAATTTACTATATAAACAACCTGTCAATAAAGGCTTTTGAAGAGAGATGGAACATATGGACAAAACAGAAAACAAAAATCGAGGACATATTCATTACTTAAATACCTCTCATGTCCCTTTTTATAACTCCTTGTGATTCACACATGCTCTTAGATGGCAAACCTGTATTAGTTGTATGATACACTGTTATTTTTCCTGTATTTCTGTTTACTGTTCTTTTTGCCTATGCAACACGCCACATGTTGTAGTAGATTTGAATATATGTACTGATATACATCTTTCATAGAGACTTTGGCAATGTCTCTAATGCGTATGAATATCTTGTATGTTTAAACTTTAATAAAAACATTGTTTAAGAAAATTCAAAACATTCATTATTCAATAGGGTCTAATAGCAAAAAGCAGCGTTTTGAATGAACAATCACAGTTCTTGGTAGAATCGTGCAGGATTGAAATTTTTGATGCTTTTCTACTCCTCTCATGAGCCCAAACAAGACTCTAAAAGGATGAGCTTGCAGCTACTTTACTTTTGGAGAAAATTCAAAACATTCATTCATTTGCCCAATAGCAAAAAGCAGCGTTTTGAGTGAACAATCACATTTCTTGGTAGAATCATGCAGGATTGAAAATGTTGATGTTTTTCTACTCCTCTCAACAGCCCAAACAAGTTTCTAAAAGGATGAGTTTGCAACTACTTTACTTTTCGAGAAAATTCAAAACATTCATTATTCAATAGGGTCTAATAGCAAAAAGCAGCGTTTTGAATGAACAATCACAGTTCTTGGTAGAATCGTGCAGGATTGAAATTTTTGATGTTTTTCTACTCCTCTCAACAGCCCAAACAAGTTTCTAAAAGGATGAGTTTGCAACTACTTTACTTTTGCAGAAAATTCAAAACATTCATTATTCAATAGGGCCCAATAGCAAAAAGCAGCTGTTTGAATGAACACTCACATCTCTTGGTAGAATCGTTCAGGATTGAAATTTTTGATGGTTTTCTACTCCTCTCATGAGCCCAAACAAGACTCTAAAAGGATGAGCTTGCAATTACTTTACTTTTGGACAAAATTCAAAGCATTCATTATTCAATAGAGCCCAACAGCAAAAAGCAGCGTTTTGAAAGAATAATCACATTTCTTGGTAGAATCGTGCTGGATTGAAATTTTTGATGTTTTTCTACTCCTCTCAACAGCCCAAACACGTTTCTAAAAGGATGAGTTTGCAACTACTTTACTTTTGGAGAAAATTCAAAACATTCATTATTCAATAGGGTCCAAAATAGCAAAAAAACAGTGGTTTGAATGAACACTGACATTTCTTGGTAGAATCGTGCAGGATTTAAATTTTTGATGTTTTTCTACTCCTCTCAACAGCCCAAACAAGTTTCTAAAAGGATGAGTTTACAACTACTTTACTTTTGGAGAAAATTCAAAACATTCATTATTCAATAGGGCCCAAAATAGCAAAAAGCAGCGGTTTAAATGACCACTCACATTTCTTGGTAGAATCGTGCAGGATTGAAAATGTTGATGTTTTTCTACTCCTCTCAACAGCCCAAACAAGTTTCTAAAAGGATGAGTTTGCGACTACTTTACTTTTGGAGAAAATTCAAAACATTGAGGGGCGTGGCGAGCGTCTGAGCTGAATGGACGCTTGATCTGTGTGCTCCAGCACAGGATAACCTACTAAGCGATTTCTAAAGCGATTTGGAGGCCAGGACTGGCATTAAAAGACAGCGTATCACCCACTGACACAAGCGGTATAACCTAACTATGGATCCCCGCACTAAACTAAAGGAAAAGACAAAGAAAATAGAGCGCTCTCCCCCAGCGCTGAGAAGCCAAGATGGCGCCTGCCATGCGGCTGCCTGCAGCCCCAGCACAACCAGCGCCAGCGCCAGACCCATGCAAACACCACAGAGGCTGAAACATGCAGCCTTTAAGACCAGAGGTAAACCCGGACCCCTGCTGGTGAAACCGCCACCCCTGTGAGTAAAGGGAGTGGGAAAAAAGACTTTAAAGTTTCTGGTCAGAGCTCCCAGGCGAAATATTGCGAGAGCCGCCATGACACTTGCGGGCTCTCTCCGCACATACGCAAATTGCGTACACAACACCAAGTTACCGGGCAGACCGTGCCATACAAACAACTGCAGACTCATAACGCTGCAGCCGCAGCCACCATCAGAGAAACATCCTCATGCCCAGACATATCTAACATCTCTGAGATACCGCTAACGCCGCCTGAAAGAGATATATCTCCACACTCTCAGAGAATCCACAGGTCAAGTGGCAACTCATCAGTGGCACAACAGGATTCTCCCTTGGGGGACCACTCTCCTGCAGGGAGCTTATTATCTGAAAATATTATACACATGTTAACTGAAGTGGAAGCCACTGAAAATGCGGCCTCAGAAGTCTTTATAAAAAACATGATATGTTTATTAGCAAAATCCTTTCAAAAGCAACTAGAAGGTTATAATACCACCCTTCAAAACAACATTGACAGTTTGGGTCAGAGAGTGGACTATCTGGAAAATAAGATGGAGGAGATAGTCAAGTCTCATAATGACTTAATTGATGAACATTATGCCCTGGAGAAGGAAGTCTCTTTCCTGAAATCAAAACTAACTGAGCAAGAGGATAGGAGCAGGAGAAATAATCTCAAATTTAGAGGGATCCCTGAAAATATAAAAGACAGAGACCTCAATTCTCATGTACGAAAACTGATCCATACTCTGCTCCCTGAGGCCTCAAAAAATGACCTCCTTATGGAACGTATACATAGACTGCCGAAGTCCAAATATGCGCCTGAAGGGGCCTCTCGGGATGTAATTGCCTTTTTCCACTACTACCTGACCAAAGAGGACATTCTGAGAAAGAGCAAGCAGTCCCCCAGACTACCTAGGCCATACGAAGGCATAAGAATATTTGCTGACTTCTCCAAAGCAACACTGCAGAAAAGAAGGGACTTCTATCCTATTACAACTCATCTAAGAGAGAATAAAGTTTTGTACAGATGGGGATTCCCTACAAAATTGCTAGTTGTCAAAGACAATGTCACATTTGCTCTCTCTAATGTTGATAACTCTGTTAGATTTCTTCAGGACTTAGGCTTGCCACGGATGAAGGACCTAACCTCTGACCAAGATGGAAATAACTTTACACGCCAGCCAAAGCGTCTTTCATCCACCTGGACCACTCAGAAGAAAAGATGAACAGAATGTATTAGGTGACAATCCTGACTTTCGGCCTAATCTCTTTTTTCCCCCCAAGTGCTAACTGAGAAAATTTCTCCTGGCACCATTTCTTTTCAGAAATCAAAACCTTAAATTGTTTGTACGACAATTCTTGTTGAAAATTTGTTAATTTTCTTTTATTACTTGTTGACCTAACAATTCTTGTTACAAATTATGCTCATACATACAGGTATTAAAGATGCAGAGTATTGCCATCTCTGGAGGTATTACACCCTTTTTTGGGCTCATTCACATGCTGGGCTGTCCGCCTCAAACTCATATTATTTGTGGTATAAAATGATCTCTAGAGTCAAACAGATTCTTCAAAAAAATTTAGCATTTGATCTCCTAGATACGTCATGGATTTAAAAATTCTATCCTTTAACGTAAATGGACTAAATAGCCCCTTTAGAATATTTGCTTTATGGAGGGAAGTTGGTAGTCTTAGAGCAGACATAGTCTTACTACAGGAAACACACTTATTGGAAAGTGATAATTTTAGACTTAAACACAAAAATTACCCCAAAATTTTTTTTACAATAATGGGGAGAGAAAGAAAACGGGGGTAGCCATTGCCTTTCATAAAAATTTATCCTGTGAGATCACATGTTTTTAGAGACAAGGGTGGAAGGCAATTGGCTATTAACTGTACTATAGATGGTGTGGAATACACTATAGTTAATACATATACTCCAAACATTAGACAGGTCAACTTCCTCAACAATCGTAAAAGAAAGCTCTCTAATTTTAGTAAAGGCCACATTATATGGGGAGGAGACTTTAATTGTATAGTAGATCTGACTACTGACTGCTCCTCCTCTTCCTCATACTATAAAAGTATAAATCTTAAAAAATGGGTGGCTGAGTCCAACCTCTATGATAGCTGTAGAATCCTCAACCCCACCTCTAGAGAATACACCCAATATTGCCCACAAAATAACTCCTTTACCAGACTTGACCATATTTTTACCAGTTTTTCAGTTTTAGACTCATACTTAGATTTCTCTACTGGCCCTATTACTTGGTCAGATCATGCCCCTATTTTATTGACACTACATATATCCCTAATAGATCACAAATATTACAACTGGAAATACAGCAAATTTGTAGTGGACCCTATAGACAATTTTAAAACAATTAAGAAAACTTTAACAGAATATTTTAAAGAAAATATATCACAAGAGATCACCCCTGAAACACTTTGGTTGGCACATAAATGTGTAGTGAGGGGTCATTTGATCCAAATGGCATCTAGATTAAAGAGAGAAAGGGAATCCAAACAAAAACTCTTACTAGAACAAATCTACAAACTGGAAGATCGGGCCAAAACAGACAAAAAATTTACTAGGCAAAATGAGTTATATTTATTGCGTTTGGAGCTGAGAAAATTTTTAATTGCCCTATATGAAAAAAAATCTCTATTCACCAGAGCAGGTTACTACGTAAGCAACAGCAAAACATCCAAAATTATGGCCAACAAACATAAACCCATAAATAAAAAAAAATGCCAGAACAAAAATTTCACATAACTCACTAATGGTAGAAAAACCAAAGGAAATTGCCTTTGAAAGATTTTACTCCAATCTATATAATATAGGGAAAAGTGGCACTGCCTCTCCCCCCTTAGAGGAAACCATCAAAAACTTTCTAGACAAAGTTAAACTAAATTCCCTGTCCCCTGAGCAGAGAGAAACACTAGACTCCTCCTCAGAAGAGGAAGTTTCCCTTACCATAAAAAACCTAAAAAATAATAAGGCACCTGGCCCTGATGGATTCCCAATTGAATATTATAAATCTTTCCAGGAAAATCTTGTCCCACATTTAACAGATTCTTTAAATTTTATTAAATCCAAGGGCTCCTGTAACCCAGACATGTTGAAAGCCACTCTGGTGGTAATCCCCAAGCCTGACAAAGACCCTACAAAAATTGAAAACTACAGACCTATTTCCCTTTTAAATGCAGATGTAAAAATATATGCAAAAAGGATAGCTGAGAGGTTGCAAAATGTTATCCCCCACCTCATACACCCCAACCAGGTGGGTTTCATAAGGAATAGGCAGACTTGTGATAGTTCCAGATGTGTACTACATTATATGTTCATGTGTACTGAGAGAAAGACCCCCAGTTTGTTTGTGGCCTTAGATGCCGAAAAGGCCTTTGACCGGGTAAATTGTGACTTCACTTTCGCAGTTCTTATCAAGATAGGATTTGGTGAAAAGCTAATGTCAAGTATGAAAGCTCTCTACTCCCATCCATCTGCCTCTGTGCTAGTTAATAGCACTATGTCAAATAATTTTGATATTACCAACGGTACGAGACAGGGGTGCCCACTATCTCCGATTATTTTCATTCTGAGTCTGGAGCCTTTGGCCCAAATGATCAGAGATTCAAATGGAGTGAGGGGCATCCGTTTGGGAGATACGGAACACAAGATAAATTTATACGCCGACGACATTATCTTACCTTAACTAACCCAGTAGACTCCTTAGCACAGGTGTGGGAGATTATTGAATCTTTTGGTTCCGTCTCCTTTTACAAGCTTAATATTAAGAAAACTAATGTCTTCTCCCTTTTTGTCTCAACACATGTCAAGCAACAACCAAAGATTATCTACCCCTTCAACTGGGAAAGCACAAAAATCCCATACCTTGGAATCTGGTTGACAGACAATCTCTGACACACGAGTGAGGTGAATTTCGAGTATCTCTTCCAGGCACTTGAGCAAAAACTCAAGGACCTAACTAAAACCCCAGCTACATGGCTGGGCAGAATTGCCTTATATAAGATGTTTTGTCTTCCAAAGGTCTTATTTTTTTATAGAAATGTTCCCTTAACTATTTCAACACAAATCATCAGGAAACTTACCACTCAAATGAATGGTTTCATATGGCAGGGGAAAAGACCCAGAGTTAGTAGATACACTTTATTAAAATCCAGGGACAATGGAGGAGTGGCTCTCCCAGATTTGGAGGCATACTATTTTGCCTCTGTAGCAGAACTCACGAAACTGGTTTAAAAACCAGAAAGGTCTTGAATGGCCTGATATAGAGCGTGATTTAATGCCAAATAGAGAGCCACTGCTCTATATCTCCTATTATCTTCTTTACAGGAGGAGGATACGAGATATTGGAAACCCAGTTGTCCGTGCAGCTATCACCTGCTGGGCTCATTTATTTAAAAAAAAATATAACACCTACCCCCATTCATCCACTAATTTGAAAATCCCATTTCTGATACCCATTAGAGCCTCCTGGAGACCTCTATTTGAGAATTGGGTTAAATTCTCGATTACACACACAGATGACTTGATACATAATAATAAGGTAATACCCTTTGAGATTATCAAATCCAAATTTGGAATACCCAATACTGAATATATGACATATCTTCTACTTAAAGAAGAGTATAATAATTATAAAAAATTTTTTTGTAGAACTGTTATGTTCAACCACACTATATGTAATTTTTTTAAGAATCCACCCCCAAGACATAAAAGTTACTTAAAACCTTTCTACAATATTCTAACTAATAAACACACCTTTACATATAAAGGATGCTTTGAGAAGTGGGAAATCACTCTACAAAAACAGATATCCATGTCCCACTGGATAGCTTCCTTGAAAATTGCAATCAAAGCTACTAAGTGTATGAATATCCTTGAAACCCACTTTAAGCTTATTCATAGATTTTACCTTACCCCTAATAGATTAAAACATTTTGGAACTGGTAACACAGGCCTCTGCTGGAGAAAATGTGGTACACCAGCAGATCTGGCCCATATTTTCTGGAAATGTCCCTCCCTGGAAGCATTCTGGCACAAAGTTTTTGACCTGATTTCATTTATATGTAAGCGTTACATTCACCCATGCCCATCATTAGCTTTATTACTTGTAGGCATACACAGATTTAAAAAAGAAAAATTCTTAATAGCAAATATTTTAATGTCAGCTACATACTTAATAGCGAAGGTTTGGAACAATACGCAATCACCTAATATAATAACTTTGATTTTGTTAGTTGACAAACACTGTACCTATGAAAAAATTTACTATATAAACAATCTGTCAATAGAGGCTTTTGAAGAGAGATGGAAAATATGGACAAAACAGAAAACAAAAATCGAGGACATATTCATTACTTAAATACCTCTCATGTCCCTTTTTATATTTTATTATTACTTCTTGCAATTCATACATGCTCTTAGATGGCAAACCTGTACTAGTTGTATGATACAATGTTATTTTTTTTTCCTGTATTTCTGTTTACTGTTCCCTTCACCTATGCAACATGCCACATGTTGTGGTGGATTTGAATATATGTACTGATATGCATCTTCCATAGAGACTTTGGCAATGTCTCTAATGCGTATGAATATTTTTGTATGTTTAAACTTTAATAAAAACATTGTTTAAGAAAATTCAAAGCATTCATTATTCAATAGGGTCCCAATAGCAAAAAGCAGCGGTTTGAATGAACACTCACATTTCTTGGTAGAATCGTGCAGGATTGAAATTTTTGAAGTTTTTCTACTCCTCCCAACAGCCCAAATAAGACTCTAAAAGGATGAGTTTGCAACTACTTTACTTTTGGAGAAAATTCAAAACATTCATTATTCAATAGGGTCCAAAATAGCAAAAACCAGCGGTTTGAATGAACACTCACATTTCTGGGTAGAATCATGCAGGATTTGAATTTTTGATGTTTTTCTACTCTCAACAGCCCAAACAAGTTTCTAAAAGGATGAGTTTGCAACTACTTTACTTTTGGAGAAAATTCAAAACATTCATTATTCAATAATGCCCAATAGCAAAAAGCAGTTGTTTGAATGAACACACATCTCTTGGTAGAATCGTTCAGGATAGAAATTTTTGATGTTTTTCTACTCCTGTCATGAGCCCAAACAAGACTCTAAATGGATGAACTTGCAACTACTTTACTTTTGGAGAAAATTCAAAACATTCATTATTCAATAGGGCTCAAAAGCACATAGCAGTATTTTGAATGAACGCTCACATCGCTTCATAGAATTGTTCAGGACTGAAATTTTTGATGTTTTTCTACTCCTCTCATGAGCCCAAACAAGACTCTAAAAGGATGAGTTTGCAACTACTTTACTTTTGGAGAAAATGCAAAACATTCATTATTCAATATTGCTCAATAGCAAATTGTAGAATTTTGAGGGAACACTCACATTGCTTCGTAATATTGTTCAGTATTGAAATTTTGAAGTTTTTCTACTCCTCCCATCAGCCCAAATAAGATTCTAAAAGGAAGAGTTTGCAACTCCTTTACTTTTGGAGAAAATTCAAAACATTCATTGTTCAATAGGGTCCAATTGCAAAAAGCAGCGTTTTGAATGAACAATCACAGTTCTTGGTAGAATCGTGCAGGATTGAAATTTTTGATGCTTTTCTACTGCTCTCAACATCCCAAACAAGTTTCTAAAAGGATGAGTTTGCAACTATTTTACTTTTGGAAAAAATTCACAACATTCATTATTCAATAGGGCCCAATAGGAAAAAGCAGCGGTTTGAATGAACACTCACATTTCTTGGTAGAATTGTGCCGGATTGAAATTTTTGACGTTTTTCTACTCCTCTCATGAGCCCAAACATGACTCTAAAAGGATGAGTTTGCAACTACTTTAATATTGGAGAAAATTCAAAACATTCATTATTCAATAGGGCCCAATAGCAAAAAGTAGCGGTTTAAATGAACACTCACATTTCTTGGTAGAATCGTGCAGGATTGAAATTATTGACGTTTTTCTACTCTCATGAGCCCAAACAAGACTAGAAGGATAAGTTTGCAACTACTTTACTTTTGGAGAAAATTCAAAACATTCATTATTCAATACGGCCGAAGAGCAAAAAGCAGCGGTTTGAATGAACACTCACATTTCTTGGAAGAATCGTGCCAGATTGAAATTTTTGACATTTTTCTACACCACTCATGACCCCAAACAAGACTCTAGAAGGATGAGTTTGCAACTACTTCACTTTTGGAGAAAATTCAAAACATTCATTATTCAATAGGGCCCAATAGCAAAAAGTAGCGGTTTGAATGAACACTCACTTTTCTTGGTCGAATTGTGCAGGATTGAAATTTTTGACATTTTTCTACTCCTCTCATGAGCCCAAACAAGACTCTAAGGATGAGTTTGCAAGTACTTTACTTTTGGAGAAAATTCAAAACATTCATTATTCAATAGGGCTCAATAGCACATGGCAGCATTTTGAAAGAACACTCACATCGCTTCGTAGAATAATTCAGGACTGAAATTTTTGATGTTTTTCTATTCCTCTCATGAGCCCAAACAAGACTCTAAAAGGATGAGTTTACAACTACTTTACTTTTGGAGAAAATTCAAAACATTCATTATTCAATATTGCTCAATAGCAAATAGTAGCGTTTTGAGTGAACAATCACATCACTTCGTAAAATTGTTCAGGATTGAAATTTTTGTAGTTTTTCTACTCCTCCCATCAGCCCAAATAAGACTCTAAAAGAATGAGTTTGCAACTACTGTACTTTTGGAGAAAATGCAAAACATTAATTATTCAATAGGGCGAAATAGCACATAGCAGCATTTTGAATGAACACTCACATCGCTTTGAAGATTTGTTCAGGTTTGAAATTTTTGATGTTTTTCTACTCCTCCCATCAGCTCAAATAAGACTCTAAAAGGATGAGTTTGCAACTACTTTACTTTTGGAGAAAACTCAAAACATTCATTATTCAATAGGGCCCAATAGCAAATAGCATCGTTTTGAATGAAAACTCACATCGCTTGGCAGAATTTATCAGGATTAAAATTTTTCATGTTTTTCTACTCCTCTCATCATCCCAAACAACACTCTAAAAGGATGAGTTTGTAAGTACTTTACTTTTGGAGAAAATTCAAAACATTCATTATTCAATAGGTCTCACTAGCACATAGCAACATTTTGAATGAACACTTGCATCGCTTCGTAGAATTGTTCAGGATTGAACTTTTTGATGTTTTTCTACTCCTCCCATCAGCCCAAATAAGACTTTAAAAGGATGAGTTTGCAGCTACTTTACTTTTGGAGAAAATTCAAAACATTCATTATTCAATAGGGCCCAATAGCAAAAAGCAGCGGTTTGAATGAACACTCACATTTCTTGGTAGAATCGTGCAGGATTGAAATTTTTGACGTTTTTCTACTCTCATGAGCCCAAACAAGACTAGAAGGATGAGTTTGCAACTACTTTACTTTTGGAGAAAATTCAGAACATTCATTATTCAATACGGCCGAAGAGCAAAAAGCAGCGGTTTGAATGAACACTCACATTTCTTGGAAGAATCGTGCCAGATTGAAATTTTTGACATTTTTCTACACCACTCATGACCCCAAACAAGACTCTAGAAGGATGAGTTTGCAACTACTTTACTTTTGGAGAAAATTCAAAACATTCATTATTCAATAGGGCCCAATAGCAAAAAGTAGCGGTTTGAATGAACACTCACATTTCTTGGTAGAATTGTGCAGGATTGAAATTTTTGATGTTTTTCTACTCCTCTCAACAGCCCAAACAAGTTTCTAAAAGGATGAGTTTGCAACTACTTTACTTTTGGAGAAAATGCAAAACATTCATTATTCAATAGGGCTCAAAAGCAAATAGCAGCATTTTGAATGAACACTCACATCGCTTCATAGAATTGTTCAGGACTGAAATTTTTGATGTTTTTCTACTCCTCTCAACAGCCCAAACAAGTTTCTAAAAGGATGAGTTTGCAACTACTTTACTTTTGGAGAAAATTCAAAACATTCATTATTCAATAGGGCTCAAAAGCACATAGCAGCGTTTTGAATGAACACTCACATCGCTTGTTGGAATTGTTCATGACAGAAATTTTTCATGTTTTTCTACTCCTCTCATAAGCCCAAACAAGACACTAAAATGGATGAGTTTGCAAGTACTTTACTTTTGGAGAAAATTGAAAGCATTCATTATTCAATATTGCTCAAAAGCAAATAATAGCGTTTTCAATGAACAAATACATCTCTTGGCGGAATTGTTCAGGACTAAAATTTTTGATGTTTTTCTACTCCACTCAGCCCAAATAAAACTCTAATAGGATGAGTTTACAACTACTTTACTTTTGGAGAAAATTCAAAACATTCATTATTAAATAGGGCCCAATAACAAATAGCATCGTTTTGAATGAACACTCACATCGCTTGGTAGAATGTTACAGGATTGAAATTTTTGAAGTTTTTCTACTCCTCCCAACAGCCCAGATAAGACTCTAAAAGGATGAGTTTGCGACTACTTTACTTTTGGAGAAAATTCAAAACATTCATTATTCAATAGGGCCCAAAATAGCAAAAACCAGCGGTTTGAATGAACACTCACATTTCTTGGTAGAATCGTGCAGGATTTGAATTTTTGATGTTTTTCTACTCCTCTCAACAGCCCAAACAAGTTTCTAAAAGGATGAGTTTGTAACTACTTTACTTTTGGAGAAAATTCAAAACATTCATTATTCAATAATGCCCAATAGCAAAAAGCAGTTGTTTGAATGAACACACATCTCTTGGTAGAATCGTTCAGGAATGAAATTTTTGATGTTTTTCTACTCCTCTCATGAGCCCAAACAAGACTCTAAATGGATGAACTTGCAACTACTTTACTTTTGGAGAAAATTCAAAACATTCATTATTCAATAGGGCTCAAAAGCACATAGCAGCATTTTGAATGAACACTCACATCGCTTCATAGAATTGTTCAGGACTGAAATTTTTGATGTTTTTCCACTCCTCTCAACAGCCCAAACAAGTTTATAAAAGGATGAGTTTGCAACTACTTTGCTTTTGGAGAAAATGCAAAACATTCATTATTCAATATTGCTCAATAGCAAAATGTAGAATTTTGAGGGAACACTCACATTGCTTCGTAGAATTGTTCAGTATTGAAATTTTGAAGTTTTTCTACTCCTCCCATCAGCCCAAATAAGAATCTAAAAGGAAGAGTTTGCAGCTCCTTTACTTTTGGAAAAAATTCAAAACATTCATTATTCAATAGGGCCCAATAGGAAAAAGCAGCGGTTTGAATGAACACTCACATTTCTTGGTAGAATTGTGGTGGATTGAAATTTTTGACGTTTTTCTTCTCCTCTCATGAGCCCAAACATGACTCTAAAAGGATGAGTTTGCAACTACTTTACTATTGGAGAAAATTCAAAACATTCATTATTCAATAGGGCCCTATAGCAAAAAGTAGCGGTTTAAATGAACACTCACATTTCTGGGTAGAATCGTGCAGGATTAAAATTTTTGATGGTTTTCTACTCCTCTCATGAGCCCAAACAAGACTCTAGAAGGATGAGTTTGCAACTACTTTACTTTTGGAGAAAATTCAAAACATTCATTATTCAATAGGGCCCAATAGCAAAAAGCATCGGTTTGAATGAACACTCACATTTCTTGGTAGAATCGTGCAGGATTGAAATTTTTGACTTTTTTCTACTCTCATGAGCCCAAACAAGACTAGAAGGATGAGTTTGCAACTACTTTACTTTTGGAGAAAATTCAAAACATTCATTATTCAATACGGCCGAAGAGCAAAAAGCAGCGGTTTGAATGAACACTCACATTTCTTGGAAGAATCGTGCCAGATTGAAATTTTTGACATTTTTCTACTCCTCTCATGAGCCCAAACAAGACTTTAGAAGGATGAGTTTGCAACTACTTCACTTTTGGAGAAAATTCAAAACATTTATTATTCAATAGGGCCCAATAGCAAAAAGTAGCGGTTTGAATGAACAGTCACATTTCTTGGTAGAATTGTGCAGGATTGAAATTTTTGACGTTTTTCTACTCCTCTCATGAGCCCAAACAAGACTCTATAAGGATGAGTTTGCAAATACTTTACTTTTGGAGAAAATTCAAAACATTCATTATTCAATAGGGCTCAATAGCACATGGCAGCATTTTGAAAGAACACTCACATCGCTTCGTAGAATAGTTCAGGACTGAAATTTCTGATGTTTTTCTATTCCTCTCATGAGCCCAAACAACACTCTAAAAGGATGAGTTTTTAAGTACTTTACTTTTGGAGAAAATTCAAAACATTCATTATTCAATAGGTCTCACTAGCACATAGCAGCATTTTGAATGAACACTCGCATCGCTTCATAGAATTGTTCAGGATTGAACTTTTTGATATTTTTCTACTCCTCCCATCAGCCCAAATAAAACTCTAAAAGGATGAGTTTGCAGCTACTTTACTTTTGGAGAAAACGCAAAACATTCATTATTTAATATGACCCAATAGCAAATACCAACGTTTTGAATGAACACTCACATCGCTTTTTGGAATTGTTCAGGCCAGAAATTTTTCATGTTTTTCTACTCCTCTCATGACCCCGAACAAGACTCTAAAAGGATGAGCTTGCAACTACTTTACTTTTGAAGAAAATTCAATACATTCATTATTCAATATTGCTCAATAGCAAATTGTAGCGTTATGAGTTAACCCTCACATCTCTTGGCGGAATTGTTTAGAACGGAAATTTTTGATGTTTTGCTACTCCGCTCATCAGCCCAAATAACACTCTAAAAGGATGAGTTTGCAACTACTTTACTTTTGGAGAAAATTCAAAACATTCATTATTCAATATTGCTCAATATCAAATAGCAGCGTTTTGAATGAACACTCACATCTCTTGGTGGAATTGTTCAGGATTGAAATTTTTGATGTTTTTCTACTCCTCTCATCATCCCAAACAACCCTATCAAAAGATGAGTTTGCAAGTACTTTACTTTTGGAGAAAATTCAAAACATTCATTATTCAATAGGGCTCAATAGCACATAGCAGCATTTTGAATGAACACTCACATCGCTTGGTAGCATTTTTCAGGATTGAAATTTTTGATGGTTTTTTACTCCTCTCATCAGCCCAAACAACACTCTAAAAGGATGAGTTTGCAAGTACTTTACTTTTGGAGAAAATTCAAAACATTCATTATTCAATAGGGCTCAATAGCACATGGCAGCATTTTGAATAAACACTCACATCGCTTGGTAGCATTTTTCAGGATTGAAATTTTTGATGGTTTTTTACTCCTCTCATCAGCCCAAACAACACTCTAAAAGGATGAGTTTGCAAGTACTTTACTTTTGGAGAAAATTCAAAACATTCATTATTCAATAGGGCTCAATAGCACATAGCAGCATTTTGAATGAACGTTTACGTCGCTTCGTACAATTGTTCAGCACTGAAATTTTTGATGTTTTTCTACTCCTCTCTTGAGCCCAAACAATACTCTAAAAGGATGAGTTTGCAACTACTTTACTTTTGGAGAAATTTCAAAACACTCATTATTCAATATTGCTCAATAGCAAATAGTAGCGTTTTGAGTGAACACTCACATCTCTTAGTGGAATTGTTCAGGACTGAAATTTTTGATGTTTTTCTACTCCTCCCATCAGCCCAAATAAGACTCTAAAAGGATGAGTTTGCAGCTACTTTACTTTTGGAGAAAACTCAAAACATTCATTATTTAATAAGACCCAATAGCAAATAGCAACGTTTTGAATGAACACTCACATCTCTTGGTGGAATTGTTCAGGACTGAAATTTTTGATGTTTTTCTACTCCTCTCATCATTCCAAACAACACTCTAAAAGGATGAGTTTGCAAGTACTTTACTTTTGGAGAAAATTCAAAACATTCATTATTCAATAGTGCTCAAAGCACATAGCAGTATTTTGAATGCACACTCACATCGCTTGGTATAATTGTTCAGGACTGAAATATTTGATGATTTTCTACTCCTCTCATGAGCCCAAAAGACTCTAAAAGGATGAGTTTGCAACTACTTTACTTTTTGAGAAAATGCAAAACATTCATTATTCAATACTGCTCAATAGCAAATAGCAGCGTTTTGAATGAACGCTCACATCGCTTCGTAGAATTGTTCAGCACTGAAATTTTTCATGTTTTTCTACTCCTCTCTTGAGCCAAAACAAGACTCTAAAAGGATGAGTTTGCAACTACTTTACTTTTGGAGAAATTTCAAAACACTCATTATTCAATATTGCTCAATAGCAAATAGTAGCGTTTTGAGTGAACAATCACAGTTCTTGGCATCGCTTCGTATAGTTGTTCAGCACTGAAATTTTTGATGTTTTTTTACTCCTCTCTTGAGCCCAAACAAGACTCTAAAAGGATGAGTTTGCAACTACTTTACTTTTGGACAAATTTCAAAACATTCATTATTCAATATTGCTCAATAGTAGTGTTGAGCATTCCGATACCGCAAGTATCGGGTATCGGCCGATATTAGCGGTATCGGAATTCCGATATTGACTTCCGATACTTTTGTCATATCGGATACCGGAATCGGAAGTTCCCATCATGCTATGAGCCTGCTTACTTTGATTAAGCCAATGGGAATCCTCCGAAGTGTGGGCACATCCTGTTAGGCATGTAGGCATGTTAACTATTGGCATGGCTGTGATTGGCTGCCGAAATGATGTCATGATGCACTATAAAAGCCACCGCAGCCGCCATTTCATGGTTCACTCTGCTGTGAATTCAGTTAGGGACAGGCTGCTGTAGAAGACTGTGAGGGACAGTTAGAAATAGCAATTCCACCAAACATCTAGTGCTTTACCCAGGCTACATAAACCACCACTGTAGCCTTCTTTGCCCTAGCAGCAGTGTTCACAGCTGTCTGCAAGGGCTGTGTGAGTGCAGCTCACGCTGTGGAGTGGGTCCTGCAGCCACGTCAGGTTGTAGGCTGCCCAGCGTGCCTCACTGCTGCCTCATACATCTTTTAATTTTTGAGCTGCATTTTTTACATAATTTCAATCTAGTGTGCTTCCATCCGTATCCATATACGTTGGTTGCAAACACTAGTAGTAGACAGTGGAGCCTTTCTGCAGCTTTTCAGTGCTAGTGTCCACTTTGCTGCACTGTTCACGGCTGTCTGAGAGGTCTCTGACTGTGTGTGAGTGCAGCTCATGCTGAGTAGTGTGTCATGCAGCTACGTCTGGTTGTAGGACGCTCAGCGTGCGTCAGTGCCTCACACATATTTTTATTTGAGTGCAGCTCATTTTTTCTTCTATTAGTGTGCATCCATCCGTCTCCATCTATGGTGGTTGCAAACACTATATAGGAGTACATAGCGGAGCCTTTCTGCAGCCTGTCAGTGCCAGTGCCCACTTAGCTGCACTGTTCACAGCTGTCTGAGAGGTCTCTGACTGTGTGTGAGTGCAGCTCACGCTGAGTAGAGTGTCCTGCAGCTACATCTGGTTGTAGGACGCTCAACGTGCGTCACTGCCTCACACATATTTGTCTTTGAGTGCAGCTCATTTTTTCTTCTCCTATTAGTGTGCATCCATCCGTATCCATCAACATTGGTTGGTTGCAAACACTATATAAGAGTAGATAGAAGAGCCTTTTTTTCTGGCTTGTGTCCTGCCGGTGCAGCCAGATTAGTATTACCCAATTTTTTTGGAGCCTCATCTTTTGCATTGTAGGTTACCTGCCTGCATTGTAATAGCTCCAAAAAGTTGGTGATACTATCAGTTTCAATTCTTTGTTCACATACTTTGAGTTTGTTTCCAACAAAGAAACCACAAAAAAAGTTCACCAAACACTACATTTGGAACTTGTGTAGGCCACATCAGCTCCTATTAAAGTGTAGTCCACACACACACACTTCATAAAATTAGTGTTTCTTGTACCTGTAACCAGCTGTTCAGGAATAAGCACACTAAGGCCCCCCTTTGTACTTTTCTGCCTATCTTAAGCAGTCTGGCAAGATGAAGAAGGCAGGGAGTAAGGCGCGTGGGCGTGGGCGTGGGCGTGGAGTTTCAGCAGGGAGAGGACGTGGGGATTCTGCAGGGAGAGGACGTGGGGATTCTGCAGGTAGAGGACGTGGGGATTCTGGGCCTGCTGCGGGCACCAGTGGATCAGCATCCCCCAGTTTTAGCAGGCAACAGTCCTTTATGCGCAGCTTTGTAGGACCTCAACGTACCCCACTGCTGCGGGAGGAACAAATTGAAGCCGTTGTTGGATGGATGGCAGCTAACGCATCGACTTCAATTACTTCCACAGCCTCTCAGGACCAGAGCACCGAAGAGCAACCATCTGTCTCTTCACCACCTGCCAAAGTGCCCAGGCAGTCAGAGAGACATGGACAGGAGCCATCACAGTCTCTACTTCTGTTCTCGGAATCTGTTGGCTTGGAAAGAGGGGGCCAGCCAAGCAGCATTCCTGAATGTGAAGAAGAGGGAGTATGCAGTGATGCGCAACTTCTTTGTCCCTCTGAATCTGAAGAGGCGAGTGGGCCAGTGCCTATGGTCAGCACACCTCAGTACGCATCAGATGATGACGAGACTCAGTTGCCACTTTCTGGTGCGTACGGTGCTGGCGAGACAACCCCGGAGAAGCAGCTGTTTGAAGAGGGGAGGGAAGATGATGAGGTCCTTGACCCATCATGGCATGAGGAACAGGAAGGTGGTGGGAGCAGCTCGGATGAAGAGATTCCCCTACCGGCCAAAACAGGAGGCAGAGGGAGGGAGAAGACTTGGTTGCCTGTACCCTCCACTTCGGCACCCGTTAGGAGCATTCCTCATTCCAAAGGCAAAACGGGCGCTCCCAAGACTTGCAGTGCGTGGTCCTTTTTTGACACAGTTGCAGATGACATTTGCTTTGTCAAATGCAAGCTGTGTCATCAGAAAGTCAAAAGAGGGAGAAATGTCAGCAACCTCAATACCACAAATATGTGGAAACATGTGCGCACCAAGCATGAGTTGGAGTTGCAGAGACACCCTGAAGACGTAGGCCAACGTACAGCACCACCTACCACCTCTTCAGTTCGTGTTTGGGCCTCTTCCTCCAGCTCACACACTGCTGGTTCGGCTTCCTCACAGGATCGCCAAGGAAGAACCTCTGCCACTGTTGTCCGGAGACCCTGTCAGATTCCACCCATAGCAGCACGTTCCCATCCATCACAGCCATCGGTAGCACAGGCATGGGATAAAAGGTGCCCTTACTCGGCAAACCATCCCTGAGCACAGTCTCTGAATGCTGGCATTGCCAAACTTCTGGCAGTTGAAATGCTGTCATTCAGGCTGGTGGACACTGACACCTTCTGGGACTTAATGGCATTGGCAGTCCCCCAATACAACGTGCCCAGCCGCTTTTATTTCAGCAGGCGAGCCGTCCCTGCCCTGCAGAAACATGTTGAGGGCAAAATAAAACATGCGCTACTAAACGCCGTTAGTAGCAAGGTCCACCTGACCACCGATGCGTGGACCAGTAACCATGGACAGGGACGATACCTTTCCCTCACTGCCCACTGGGTCAATGTTGTGGAGCCGGGTACAGATCTGGAGAGTGGCGCTGTACGTGTTCTTCCAACGCCACGGATTGCAGGACTCCAGTCTGTACACATAGACTCCTCCTCCTACTCAAGTTCCTCAGAAACAGCAGAGCAGGAGCCTGTTACGAACGATATGAGCACAGCCGTGGCCAAACGTCAACAGGCTGTACTCAAATTAATTTCTTTGGGGAATCGAAGCCACACAGCGCAGGAGCTCTGGAATGCTATCAAGCAGGAGAGCGATGTGTGATTTGGGCCAGCGAATCTCCAGCCGGGCTTGGTAGTGTGTGACAATGGCCGAAATCTGGTGGCAGCTCTTGGCCTAGGCAACCTCACACACATTCCATGTCTGGCACATGTGCTTAACTTGGTCGTGCAGAGCTTTCTGAGGGACTATCCGGATCTTGATGCACTGTTGCACAAGGTCCGCATAGAGTGAGCTCACTTGCGGCGTTCCAGCACGGCAAGATCGCGCCTCGCTGCTCTGCAGCGACGATTTGGCCTTCCGGAACATCGCATCATATGTGACCTACCCACCCGGTGGAATTCAACGTTACATATGTTGGAGCGGTTGTGTGAGCAGCAGGCAGCAGTCATGGAGTACCAGCTGCATCAGGCGCAAACAAGTCGCACTGTGCGCCGTTCACACTTCAGCACCATTGAGTGGGCCTCTATGAAGGACATCTGCCTCGTTTTGCGTGCCTTCGATGAATCCACGCGGATGGCGAGTGCAGATGATGCACTAGTCAGCATGACTGTCCCCCTTATCTGCCTGCTTCAACAAACACTGCAAGCACTAAGGGATGAGGTTTTGGAAGAGGTGGAGGATGAGGAGTCCCAAATGCCATCTGCTTCTGGACAGTCTGCGCTACGTGTTTCCTCACAAAGGCCTAGGCAGGGGACACTTTGTGAGGAGGATGAGGAGGAGTCGAGGGAGGAGGAAGACATCTCTCCAGAGGAGGGAGGTACACAAACCTCTACTCAGCATGTACAGCGAGGGTGGGGTGATGCAGAGCAGGCCGAGGTCACGCCTCAAACAGGGGACAGCGGTTCTTTGGCAGTTGGGAGTCTGCAGCACATGGTTGATTTCATGCTGCAGTGCCTGAGAAACGACCGCCGCATCGCCCACATTCTCGTCTCGGCTGATTATTGGGTGTACACCCTCCTAGATCCTCACTACTTGGACAGTGTACAAAGGCTCATACCAACGTTGAACCGGGAGCGTAAACTGCGGGAGTACGAAGAGTCACTGGTGCAGTCCATAATGTTTTCCATTCCACCCGACAGCATTGTTGCTAGTGCTTTACAAAGCAGCTCTGTGCGTCGAGGCAGTGGAGGAAACTCTGCACAAAGAGGGAGCAGAGGCAGCGCCGCAGCATAAGGCAAGACCACTATGGCCCAAATGTGGCAAAGTTTTGTGTGTCCACCACAATTGTCTACACCATCAGCGACGCCTCGAGTCAGCAGGAGGCAACGCTTCCGTCAGATGGTGTCAGACTACATGTCTTGCCCTGTCACTGTACTCCCAGATAGCTCTTCCCCCTTCAAGTTTTGGGTCTCTAAGCTGGATACATGGCCAGAGCTTAGCCAGTATGCATTGGAGGTGCTGGCTTGCCCTGCTGCCAGTGTATTATCGGAACACATCTTTAGTGCCGCAGGTGGTGTACTAACAGACCGTCGCACGCGACTATCTTCCGATAATGTTGACCGGCTGACTTTTCTGAAAATGAACAAGGCCTTGATCTCCAAAGACTTTGCCATTCCTCTTACAGACTAAATTAGTGGTTGGCAACTGTGTCCAGGTCTGCTGGTGTGTTCATTTTTCTACCACCTGAACTATAATCCCTGTGCTTCAACACAGCCAGTTGTCGCTCACATGTGTCATCTGCACAGAGAAACACACTAGCTCCTGTGTTAGTGGGGTTCAGTAACGCCAGCTGATCCCCTGCTGTGTGGTCGGCAAAGTCACCAGCTCCATCAACATTCAAACCACTACTGATTTTTAACCGTGCCCAACTTAGTTCTCTGGCTCCACTGTCTCTACTATTTCCCCTGGCCTCCAACCCCGCCATCTACATCTCTGAAGTGGCGTCAGCACAATCTACACTTGTTCCTGTGTTCCTGTGGCTCAGTCCCATCAGTTTATCCCCTGATGTGTGTCCGGCAAGGTCTCCTGCTCTGTCCACATTCCCATAACCAGTAGTGGGAATGAGGACAGAGCTGGCGAACTTGCCGGACAAACATCAGGGGATCAACTGACAGGACTGAGCACCAGTAACACAGGAACAAGTGTAGATTGTGCTGACGCCACTTCAGAGATGTAGCTGGCGGGGTTGGAGGCCAGGGTAAATAGTAGAGACAGTGGAGCCAGAGGCCTAAGTGGAGCATGGTTAGAATCAGTAGTAGTCAACAACCTCCATAAAAACCGCTGCCCATTGGCCTCTGCATGCGGCATGCATAATCCTGGGCTCCAACAGCGTCAGTTGGTGTTCAGAAGTGTTGTCTCCACAGAGCCAAACACATTCGTTCAAGTGTTAGTGGGGTTCAGCACTGCCAGCTGTTCCCCTGCTGTGGAGATGTCAGTCTCTCCTGCTGTCTCCGCATTCCAAAGACAGTAGGCCTCTGCCTACACCCTCCTATTTCCTGGGCTTCAACACAGCCAGTTGTAGCTCGGAAGTGCCGTCCACACGGAAAAAGACACTTGCTGCCGTGTCTCAGTGGGGTTCAGTAACGTCAGCTGTTCCCCTGCTGTGTGGATGGCAGTCTCTCCTGCTGTCTCCGCATTCCAAAGACAGTAGGCCTCAGCCTACACCCAGATTTTGCCTGGGCTTCAACACAGCCAGTTGTAGCTCAGAAGTGCCGTCCACACGGAAAGAGACACTTGCTCCCGTGTCTCAGTGGGGTTCAGTAACGCCAGCTGTTCCCCTGCTGTGTGGATGGCAGTCTCTCCTGCTGTCTCCGCATTCCAAAGACAGTAGGCCTCTGCCTACACCCTCCTATTTCCTGGGCTTCAACACAGCCAGTTGTAGCTCGGAAGTGCCGTCCACACGGAAAGAGACACTTGATGCCGTGTCTCAGTGGGGTTCAGTAACGTCAGCTGTTCCCCTGCTGTGTGGATGGCAGTCTCTCCTGCTGTCTCCGCATTCCAAAGACAGTAGGCCTCTGCCTACACCCTCCTATTTCCTGGGCTTCAACACAGCCAGTTGTAGCTCGGAAGTGCCGTCCACACGGAAAGAGACACTTGCTCCCGTGTCTCAGTGGGGTTCAGTAACGCTAGCTGATCCCCTGCTGTGTGGATGGCAAAGTCTCCTGCTGCCTACACAGTCCTACTACTACTGATTTTTAACCGTGCTCCAATTAGGCCTGTGGCTCCACTGTCTCTCGTATTTCCCCTGTCCTCCAACCCTGCCAGTTACAGCTCCGAAGTGGCATCTGCACAATCCACACTTGTTCCTGTGTTACAGGTGTTCAGTCCGGTCAGTTAGTCCCCTGATGTGTGTCCGGCAATGTCGCCTGCTCTGTCCACATTCCCATAACTAGTTACGAAAATCAGTGAAGTCACAGGCCTAAGTGGAGCTTGGTTAAAATTAGTAGAAGTCTACAACCGATCTTAAAATTTCTTCAATGCAGCCTCAGCCTGCTCCGTGCTTGTCCCTGGGCTTCAACACAGCCAGTTGTTGCTCGGAAGTGCCGTCTTCACAGAGTAAAACACTAGCTCCTGTGTTTGTGGGGTTCAGTAACGTCAGCTGTTCCCCTGCTGTTTTGATGGCAATCTGTCCTGCTGCCTCCCAATTGACAGCACATTAGGCCTCAGCTGCTAAGTGCTTGTCCCTGGGCTCCAACATCGCCAGTTGCTGCTCATAACTGACTTTGGCACAGGTACTCCCTCCTGCCCAGCTTGGTTCCAGCCCTGCCTGCTGTTTCCGGGAAGTGTCAATGTCAGTTTGCCACCCCAAGTTGCCATGTCGTGTTGCGGTTGGGTTAGCCGAGGCTAGGGTGCCAGCAGTTTAGGTGCTTCCTATGTGGACTGCGCGTTCTGGTAAGAAAGGCTTGTTCCGTAGTGCCAGTAGGACAAGCACCCCCTGTAGGACTGTGTGATTCGGTAACTGCGGCCAGCTTGCGGCATACCAACTTTGCTTTTCAGGGGTAACTTCAGCTGCCCCTCCGGGTTCCAGCACCGTCAGCTGGTTCTCGGCAGAGCCTTTGGCCTAGGTGCCTCCATCTCGGTATCCGAGTTCCGGCAATGTCTGCTGGTCCTTGGTAGTGCTTTGTAGCACAGGTACCTCCTGCTTAGTAACTGGGTTCCAGCACCGTCAGCTGGTCCTCGGTTGTGCCATTGGCTCTTATTCCTTCTGCTGCCCCTCCGGGTGCCAGCACTGTCAGCTGGTCCTCGCTATTTCCATTTGCTCTTGCAGCTTATGCTACCCCTCCGGGTTCCAGCACCTTCAGCTGGTTCTCGGCAGAGCCTTTGGCCTAGGTGCCTCCATCTCGGTATCCGAGTTCCGGCAACGTCTGCTGGTCCTTGGTAGTGCTTTGTAGCACAGGTACCTCCTGCTTAGTAACCGGGTTCCAGCACCATCAGCTGGTCCTCGGTTGTGCCATTGGCTCTTATTCCTTCTGCTGCCCCTCCGGGTGCCAGCACTGTCAGCTGGTCCTCGCTATTTCCATTTGCTCTTGCAGCTTATGCTACCCATCCAGGTTCCAGCACCGTCAGTGGTTCTCGGCAGAGCCTTTGGCCTAGGTGCCTCCATCTCGGTATCCGAGTTCCGGCAACGTCTGCTGGTCCTTGGTAGTGCTTTGTAGAACAGGTACCTCCTGCTTAGTAACCGTGTTCCAGCACCGTCAGCTGGTCCTCGGTTGTGCCATTGGCTCTTATTCCTTCTGCTGCCCCTCTGGGTGCCAGCACTGTCAGCTGGTCCTCGCTATTTCCATTTGCTCTTGCAGCTTATGCTACCCATCCGGGTTCCAGCACCGTCAGCTGGTTCTCGGCAGAGCCTTTGGCCTAGGTGCCTCCATCTCGGTATCCGAGTTCCGGCAACGTCTGCTGGTCCTTGGTAGTGCTTTGTAGCACAGGTACCTCCTGCTTAGTAACCAGGTTCCAGCACCGTCAGCTGGTCCTCGGTAGTGCCATTGGCTCTTGTTCCTTCTGCTGCCCCTCCGGGTGCCAGTACCGTCAGCTGGTTCAAGAGGACAAAGAACAGGAAGACAACCACCAAGATGCAGAACAACAAGAGAGAGAAGACAAAGAAGCATAAAAAAACAAAGCAGAAGAACATTAAGCATAAGACTAATACTCTGAGCAAATGATATTATCTTATTTATAAGCAGAAGAAGACTAAGCAGTGTATGGGGGTGAGTCCGTTCCTCCTCGTGGTGCCCCTGGAAAAGGCCTGCTGCTGCAGGCCAAACTGAACGCTGACAAATCCTGTTGTAAATCTTTTGTGACAGGCAGAACGGAAGGTGTAAACTTCTAACTTTTCTAGATAACAACTACAGGAATGCCTGACACAAATAAGAATATGATGAAGAAGAATAGGAAGAAGATGAAGAAGTTGAATATGTAGAATAATAATTGTTGAATAAGAAGAATATGAAGAATGTAAGAAAAGGAAGAAGAAGAAGAATGTAAAAAAGGAAGTAGAAGAATTTAAAAAAAGGAAGAAGAAGAATGTAAAAAAAGGAATAAGAAGAAGAATGTAAAAAAAGGAAGTAGAAGAATGTAAAAAAAGGAAGAAGAAGAAGAAGAAGAAGAATGTAAAAAAAGGAATAAGAAGAAGAAGGTAAAAAAAGGAAGAATAAGAAAGAAGAAGAAAGAAGAAAGAAGAAGAAGACATACATGTCTGGCAAAATATAAATGAGGCTAACATAGTCAATATCTTTGTAACTCCTAATGTCTTTAAAAAAAAAGTTTAATTCCTGCTATTCCATTTGATTGGGCTAAACCTCTATGGCTTTAATGTCTCCTCCACCTCCCACAATACATTCTACATTATTCTTAGTTGTTTTTCTTCATGTAGAATTAACCTACAAGGAAAGAAAGGTTTTTTTTTAATTCCGATATTTTGATCCCATTGACTTGCATTGGTTCCCGGTATCGGAATCGGCGATACCGATACTTTTTTTTAAGATCGGCCGATCCATTCCGATCCGATATTTTCAAGTATCAGCTGGTATCGCTCAACTCTACTCAATAGCAAATAGTAGCGTTTTGAGTGAACACTCACATCACTTCGTAGAATTGATCAGGATTGAAATTTTTGAAGTTTTTCTACTCCTCCCATCAGCCCAAATAAGACTCTAAAAGGATGAGTTTGCAACTACTTTACTTTAGGAGAAAATTCAAAACATTCATTATTCAATAGGGCCCAATAGCAAATAGCATCGTTTTGAATGAACACTCACATCGCTTGGTAGAATTTTTCAGGATTGAAATTTTTCATGTTTTTCTACTCCTCTCATGAGCCCAAACGACTCTAAAAGGATGAGTTTGCAGCTACTTTACTTTTGGAGAAAATTCAAAACATTTATTATTCAATATTGCTCTATAGCTAATAGCAGCGTTTTGAATGAACACTCAAATTTCTTGGTGGAATTGTTAAGGATTGAAATTTTTGAAGTTTTTCTACTCCTTTTGTCATCCCAAACAATACTCTAAAAGGATGAGTGTGCAAGTACTTTACTTTTGGAGAAAATTCAAAACATTCACTATTCAATAGGGCTCACAAGCACATAGCAGCATTTTGAATGAAAACTCACATCGCTTCGTAGAATTGTTCAGGATTGAAATTATTGATGTTTTTCTACTCCTCCCATCAGCCCAAAAAAGACTCTAAAAGGATGAGTTTGCAGCTACTTTACTTTTGGAGAAAACTCAAAACATTCATTATTTAATAAGGCCCAATATCAAATAGCAACGTTTTGAATGAACACTCACATCGCTTGTTGGAATTGTCCAGGACAGAAATTTTTCATGTTTTTCTACTCCTCTCATGAGCCCAAACAAGACACTAAAATGGATGAGTTTGCAACTACTTTACTTATGGAGAAAATTCAAAGCATTCATTATTCAATATTGCTCAATAGCAAATAGCGTTTTGAGTGAACACTCACATCACTTCGTAGAATTGTTCAGGATTGAAATTTTTGAAGTTTTTCTACTCCTCCCAACAGCCCAAATAAGACTCTAAAAGGATGAGTTTGCAACTACTTTATTTTTGGAGAAAATTCAAAACATTCATTATTCAATAGGGCCCAAAATAGCAAAAACCAGCGGATTGAATGAACACTCACTTTTCTTGGTAGAATCGTGCAGGATTTGAATTTTTGATGTTTTTCTACTCCTCTCAACAGCCCAAACAAGTTTCTAAAAGGATGAATTTGCAACTACTTTACTTTTGGAGAAAATTCAAAACATTCATTATTCAATATTGCTCAATAGCAAATAGTAGCGTTTTGAATGAACACTCACATCTCTTGGTGGAATGATTCAGGTTTGAAATTTTTGATGTTTTTCTACTCCTCTCGTCATCCCAAACAACACTCTAAAAGGATGAGTTTGCAAGTACTTTACTTTTGGAGAAAATTCAAAACATTCATTATTCAATATTGATCAATAGCAAATAGTAGCGTTTTGAATGAACACTCACATCTCTTGGTGGAATTGTTCAGGATGGAAATTTTTGATGTTTTTCTACTCCTCTCATCTTCCCAAACAACACTCTAAAAGGATGAGATTGCAGCTGCTTTACTTTTGGAGAAAACTCAAAACATTCATTATTCAATAAGGCCCAATAGCAAATAGCAACGTTTTGAATGAACATTCACATTGCTTGGTGGAATTGTTCAGGACAGAAATTTTGATGGTTTTCTACTCCTCTTACCAGCCCAAACAACACTCTAAAAGGATGAGTTTGCAACTACTTTACTTTTGGAGAAAATTCAAAACATTCATTATTCAATATTGCTCAATAGCAAATAGCATCGTTTTGAATGAACACTCACATCGCTTGGTAGAATTTTTCAGGATTGAAATTTTTCATGTTTTTCTACTCCTCTCATGAGCCCAAACGACTCAAAAAGGATGAGTTTGCAACTACTTTACTTTTGGAGAAAATTCAATACATTCATTATTCAATATGGCTCAATAGCAAATAGCAGCGTTTTGAAAGAACACTCACATCTCTTGGTGAAATTGTTCAAGACTGAAATTTTTGATGTATTTCTACTCCTCTCATCCGCCCAAACAACACTCTAAAAGGATGAGTTTGCAACTACTTTACTTTTGTAGAAAATTCAAAACATTCAATATTCAATATTGCTCAACAGCAAATAGTAGCGTTTTGAGTGAACACTGACATCGCTTGGTAGAATTGTTCAGGAATGAAATTTTTGATGATTTTTTTACTCCTGTCATCAGCCCAAACAACACTCTAAAAGTATGAGTTTGCAACTACTTAACTTTTGGAGAAAATTCAAAACATTCATTATTCAAAAGGGCCCAATAGCAAATAGCATCGTTTTAAATGAACACTCACATCGATTGGTAGAATTTTTCACGATTGAAATTTTTTATGTTTTTCTACTCCTCTCATGAGCCCAAACAAGACTCTAAAAGGATGAGTTTGCAACTACTTTACTTTTGGAGAAAATTTAAAATATTCATTATTCAATATGGCCCAATAGCAAATAGTAGTGTTTTGAATGAACACTCACATCGCTTGGTAGAATTGTTCAGGATTGAAATTTTTGATGGTTTTCTACTCCTCTCATCAGCCCAAACAACACTCTTAAAGATGATTTTGCAACTACTTTTCTTTTGGAGAAAATTCAAAACATTGATCATTCAATAGGGCCCAATAGCAAATAGCATCGTTTTCAGTGAACACTCACATTGCTTGGTAGAATTTTTCAGGATTGAAATTTTTGACGTTTTTCTACTCTCTCATGAGCCCAAACAAGACACTAAAAGGATGAGTTTGCAACTACTTTTGGAGAAAATTCTAAACATTCGTTATTCAATAGGGGCCAATAGCAAACAGCAGCGTTTTGAATGAACACTCACATCTCTTGGTGGAATTGTTCAGGACTGAAATTTTTGATGCTTTTCTACTCCTCTCATCAGCCCAAACAAGACTCTAAAAGGATGAGTTTTCAACTACTTTACTTTTGGAGAAAAGTCAAAACATTCATTACTCAATAAGGCCCAATGGCAAATAGCAGCGTTTTGAATGAACACTCACATCTCTTGGTAGAATTGCTCTGGATTGAAATTTTTGATCGTTTTATACTCCTCTCATCAGCCCAAACAAGACTGTAAAAGGATGAGTTTGCAACACCTTTACTTTTGGAGAAAATTCAAAACATTCTTTATTCAATAGGTCCCAATAGCAAATAGCAGCGTTTTGAATGAACACTCACATCTCTTGGTGGAATTGTTCAGGACTGAAATTCTGATGTTTTTCTACTCCGTTTATAAGCCCAAACAAGATTCTAAAAGGATGAGGTTGCAACTACTTTACTTTTGGAGAAAATTCAAAACATTCATTACTCAATAAGGCCCACTAGCAAATAGCAACGTTTTGAATGAACACTCACATCTCTTGGTAGAATTGTTCAGGATTGAAATTTTTGATGCCTTTCTACTCCTCTCATCAGCCCAAACAAGACTCTAAAAGGATGCGTTTGCAACTACTTTACTTTTGGAGAAAATTCAAAACAGTCATTACTCATTAAGGCCAAATAGCATCGTTTTGAATGAACACTCATATCTTTTGGTAGAATTGTACAGGATTAAACCTTGATCCCCACAACTGCGCCCCTAGCCAGTTGTCTATTGATTCTTTCCTCTCGGGTCTGAATCTTCCACAAATCGATCACTTGGAACTAAACTCTCTTAATCGCCCTATCAGTAAGGAAGAAATAACTAACACTATTAGTCACCTCAAACAATTGAAATCTCCAGGCCCGGATGGCTTCATTAGCGAATACTATCAAACGTTTTCTAATCTATTGATCCCAAATGTACAATCTCTTTTTGACCATATCTCGACTAGTGGTCACTTTCACAAAAATATGCTAGAAGCTACAGTGATTGTAATACCTAAAGGGAAAGGCGAACCCGACAAGGTAGAAAATTTTAGGCCTATTTCCTTGCTTAATAGCGACGTTAAGATCTTCGCCAAGATCTTGGCGGATAGACTTAAAACCATATTACCGAAATTGATTCAGGATGATCAAGTGGGATTTATAATAGGCAGACAAGCGTCTGATGGCACTAGAAGAATAATTAATATCTTAAATAAGATAAAATCCTCTAATATTCCCTCTTTGTTTCTTTCCCTTGACGCTGAGAAGGCGTTCAATAGAAACAACTGGCTATATCTCCAATGCACATTGTCCCGGTTTTAGGTTTGATAATAGTTTATATCCAATATTTTTTCATTATATCAAGAAACCACGGCTAGAGTATACCTAAACAACCATCTTTCCAAACTTTTTGCTATTACCAACGGCACCAGACAAGGATGTCCCTTATCCCCTCTACTTTTCGCAATTGCCATTGAGCCTCTCGCTGAAGCCATACAGACATCTGTCTCAATATCGGGAATTCAAACTAAAGCCCAGTCTCATAAAATTAACCTTTTCGTCGACGATTTATTTCTATCACTCACAAATCCGGTGGCATCTGTGGAGGCTCTGAAAATAATATTAGAACAGTTTTCTAAATTTCCTTTTTTAAAATTAATACCTCTAAATCTAAAATTCTGCCTTTTGGGTTAACACGTGAAAATATTGAGGACATTTTGGACCGAACTGAGCTTCAGTTAGAGAAAAAGGGCTTGACATATTTAGGCATCAATATTACACATGATGTCCAAACTATAGTGTTGTCCAATATTGATGTTCTTGCCAAAACTATTTCCAAGGATTTTGACTACTTTGGCCTTTTGGAGCTCACATTGTTCGGAAGGGTTCTGGTGGTTAAATCTTTTATCTTACGCAAGATTTTATGTTTTCTGAACAATCCCGTTAAAGGTTCGTCTGAAACTGGTAAATAAGCTACAAAATCTGATAAATTTATTTATCTGGCAAAATAAAAAACTGTGGATAGCACGTAATGTTCTGTACAGCAGTAAAAATAATGGAGGAGTGGCTTTGCGACTCTTATCAGGCATAGTAATCATTGGTTTAGAGAGGGGGAATGTCCATCATGGGACTTAGAATTGGCTCATAATGACTATACATCCTTTAGGGATCTTTTACTCAAATTTATAATAGATTGTACATCAAGATCACATAGTCATCCGATCTTTGATACCATTTTCGATGCTTGGAGGAAATATGCTAAACTAACAAAACATGACGATAAGCTATCTATTTTAAAATCTCTTCCCCTCAAATTTGCTGCAACTCTCTTTAAATCCTCTTTATCAAGAGTAAATTGTTATTCAAAAGTTACACTGGTTGGCGACCTGTGGGATGGAAGTCAATTGTTCTCTTTCTCTCAGCTCAGGGGCAAATTCCATCTTCCTTTGGTGGAGTTTATACCGTACATGATGATGAAAGATAATATTCAGAAACTACTTCGCAATAAAGTTTCCAATTTGAACCTCATAGCTGCACTAGTAGGTAACCGCACCCTAAAATCCAAATGGTCTCTTAAAAATATTTACCTTAATTTTAATGGGGATATTGAGTTTTCAAAAAATGATTACATGACCAGGTGGGAGGCAGACCTCAACTCGTCCATACAGTTGGATTAGTGGGCACAAGCGATCAAGCTCTCCTATAGATCCACTGTGTCGATGGACTTATATGAGACCTATTTAAAGGTTATGCTTCATTGGTATTATACGCCTACGTGTCTGGCACATATTAACACAAACATTTTGTCCTTATGCTGGAGGGGCTGCCTACAGCCTGGAAACCTGTATAATATATTCTGGTGTTGCCCAAAACTGCGAGGTTTATGGAAGCAAGTTCAACTTCACGTGGCCTCATTATCTAAGACCCCTGTTGAGATTACCCCACGAACGGCGCTTTTGTCCTTGGACCTAGAGAACGTCAACCCATCTATTAAATTTGTGATTATACATATCCTCTTGACAGTTAAAAATAGCATCGCTACATGGTGGAAAAAACCTGATGTGCCTAAACTTGATGATATTATAGATCTCTTACGTACACATAGTTGGTTGGAAGAGAAAATAGCTTTCCACTCGGGTACATTAAATAGATATTACTTGAAGTGGGAAGTGTGGAATTCTAAATTTAGATAAGTCTGCCTTCATTATACCTATTATCTAATGTTTATAAACTGAATTGTATAATTATTTGTTATTTTCATGAAGGAATTGAGGGTAAACTGATTAAATTTGCTGATGACACAAAGCTAGGAGGGATAGCTAATACTAGAGAAGAGAGAGAGTGGATTCAAAATGATATAAATAAACTGGAGAAGTTGGCAGCAACTAACAGAATGGTTTTTAACAGGGAAAAATGCAGAGTACTACATCTGGGCAATAAAAATGAAAAAAGCATATACAGAATGGGAGGAATAGGCCTAAGCAACAGCACATGTGAAAAAGACTTGGGTATACTAATAGATCACAGACTGAATATGAGTCAACAGTGTGATGCAGCAGCAAAAAAGGCAAATGCAATTCTAGGATGTATTAACAGAAGCATACAGTCTAGATCACGTGAAGTCATTAATTCCCTCTACTCCTCTTTGGTCAGACCTCATCTGGAATATTGTGTCCAGTTTTGGGCACCACATTTTAAAAAAGACATCAACAAACTGGAGCAAGTTCAGAAAAGAGCAACCAGAATGGTGACCGGTCTGCAAACCCTGTCTTATGAGGAAAGGTTGCAGGATCTGGGATTGTTTAGTTTGCAAAAGAGAAGACTGAGAGGAGACTTAATAGCTGTCTACAAATATCTAAAGGACTGTCACATTGTAGAAGGATCAACTTTATTCTCATTTGCACAAGGAAAGACTAGAAGCAATGGAATGAAACTGAATGGGAGGAGACACAGATTAGATATTAGAAAAAACTTTTTGACAGTTAGAGTGATCAATGAGTGGAACAAGCTGCCACGAGAAGTGGTGAGTTCTCCTTCAATGGATGTCTTCAAACAGAGGCTGGACAGACATCTGATTGGGATGATTTAGCGAATCCTGCTTTGAGCAGGGGGTTGGGCCAGATGGCCCAGGAGGTCCCTTCCAACTCTACGATTCTATGATTCTATGATTCTATGACCAAAGTTGAAGAGTAGAGCGGAGCTCTCTAAAATTTTATTTCCCCTTTTTCCTTATGTATCCCCCCTCTTCCCCTTTATAATTGAAATTTCAATAAAAACCATTTGAAAGAGAATTGTTCAGGATTGAAAATTTTGATGTTTTCTTACTCCTCTCATCAGCCCAAACAAGTAACAATAATTACACTAAAATAGTCCAATAAATATATGTATATGTATCCTGGCACTTCCAAGATACATTTAATCAGAGAAATTTCCAGACTTACATAACAGCATTTGCCGAAAAAAATGAAGAGATCCAGAACAAATTATATTAAAATGACATATTTATTAATTAAACATAAAAATTAGAAAAATGAGAGAAAATGCCCAGTAGGCGGCGCACATATGCCCTAACAGTAATAATAATAAGGCATGTGAAGGTAATAAAAGTCAGATACGAAAAACAATTAAAGAGCCATAATTAACTTCATAAATCCTCCCAAAAATGAAAAAGTGAAAAAGGCCAATGTATTTAATAAATGTGGTACAGCGGCAACATGACAACTAAGTCTATGTCCCTGTACCAATGAAAGTATACAGCCAAGATTAAATAATGAGGTATAACGGCAACATGACCTCTAAGTCTAAGTCCTTATACCAATATTAGTGAACAACTAATAACCCAGTGAGCCAAATGAGGATAAATAAGGCATAAATGACATTACCTAAACGCTGTGAGCACAAGTAGCGGTGGGTGCTGCAGCCTCCTCCACCCCAACGTGCATTTCGCAACAAGCTTCTTACGGGGGCATGTCCCAGTGACGGGCAGGCAGTGTTTAAATAGTGCCGATGTCCAATCACAGAGCACAATGTGTAAGACGCTTGATCCAATGGCATCTCTGCCTGATCAAAGCGGCGCATGCGCTGTCGGACACTGCTGTATAAACGTCACTTCCGGTGACGCGTTCACTGAGACCACTGGCAACAAGCCCGTAATACACAGTATAGAGCGCTCCCGGAAATGAATGGCCATGACACAGCTGCGCAGGCACACAATCAATGCAGAGATAATAACCCAGTGAATAATTCAACCACCAATGATATATAACACCCGGATAAGTGGGACATGCTCCCGGAAGAAACTTGTTGCGAAACGTGCATTGGGGTGGAGGAGGCCGCAGCACCCACCGCTACTTGTGCTCACAGCGTTTAGGTAATGTCATTTATGCCTTATTTATCCTCATTTGGCTCACTGGGTTATTAGTTGTTCACTTATATTGGTATAAGGACTTAGACTTAGAGGTCATGTTTCCATTATACCTCATTATTTAATATTGGCTGTATACTTTCATTGCTACAGGGACTTAGACTTAGTTGTCATGTTGCCGCTGTACCTCATTTATTAAATACATTGGCCTTTTTCACTTTTTCATTTTTGTGAGGATTTATGAAGTTAATTATGGCTCTTTAATTGTTTTTCATATCTGACTTTTATTACCTTCACATGCCTTATTATTATTACTGTTAGGGCATATGTGCACCTCCTACTGGGCATTTTCTCTCATTTTTCTAATTTTTATGTTTAATTAATAAATATGTCATTTTAACATAATTTTTTCCGTATCTCTTCATTTTTTTCAGCAAATGCTGTTATGTAAGTCTGGAAATTTCTCTGATCAAACAAGTAACAAGTAACATTCATTACTCAAAAAGGTCCAATAGCAAATAGAAGCGTTTTGAATGAACACTCACATATCTTGGTAGAATTGTTCAGGATTTAAATTTTTTATGTTTTTCCACTCCTATCATCAGCCCAAACAAGACTCTAAAAGGATGAGCTTGCAACTACTTTACTTTTGGAGAAAATTGAAAATATTCATTACTCAATAAGGCCCAATAGCAAATAACAGCATTTTGAATGAACGCTCATATCTCTTGGTGGAATTGCTCAGGATTGAAATTTTTGATAATTTTCTACTCCTCTCATCAGCCCAAACAAGACTCTAAAAGGATGAGTTTGCAACACCATTACTTTTGGAGAAAATTCAAAACATTCATTTTTCAATAGGGCCCAATAGCAAATAGCAGGGTTTTGAATGAACACTCACATCTATTGGTAGAATTGTTCAGGATTGAAATTTTTGATTTTTTCTACTCCTCTCATCAGCCCAAACAAGCCTCTAAAAGGATGAGTTTTCAACTCATTTACTTTTGGAGAAAATTCAAAACATTATTTATTCAATAGGGACCAATAGCAAATAGCAGCGCTTTGAATGAACACTCACATCTCTTGGTGAAATTGTTCAGGACTGAAATTTTTGATGTTTTTCTACTCCTCTCATCAACCCAAACAAGACTCTAAAAGGATGAGTTTGCAACACCATTACTTTTGGAGAAAATTCAAAACATTCATTTTTCAATAGGGCCCAATAGCAAATAGCAGGGTTTTGAATGAACACTCACATCTATTGGTAGAATTGTTCAGGATTGAAATTTTTGATTTTTTCTACTCCTCTCATCAGCCCAAACAAGCCTCTAAAAGGATGAGTTTTCAACTCATTTACTTTTGGAGAAAATTCAAAACATTATTTATTCAATAGGGACCAATAGCAAATAGCAGCGCTTTGAATGAACACTCACATCTCTTGGTGAAATTGTTCAGGACTGAAATTTTTGATGTTTTTCTACTCCTCTCATCAACCCAAACAAGACTCTAAAAGGATGAGTTTGCAACACCATTACTTTTGGAGAAAATTCAAAACATTCATTTTTCAATAGGGCCCAATAGCAAATAGCAGGGTTTTGAATGAACACTCACATCTATTGGTAGAATTGTTCAGGATTGAAATTTTTGATTTTTTCTACTCCTCTCATCAGCCCAAACAAGCCTCTAAAAGGATGAGTTTTCAACTCATTTACTTTTGGAGAAAATTCAAAACATTATTTATTCAATAGGGACCAATAGCAAATAGCAGCGCTTTGAATGAACACTCACATCTCTTGGTGAAATTGTTCAGGACTGAAATTTTTGATGTTTTTCTACTCCTCTCATCAACCCAAACAAGACTCTAGAAGGATGAGTTTGCAACTCCTTTACTTTTGGAGAAAATTCAAAACATTGGTTACTCAATCTGGCCCAATGGCAAATAGCAGCGTTTTGAATAAACACTCACACCTCTTGGTAGAATTGTTCAGGATTGAAATTGTTGATGTTTTTCTACTCCTCTCATCAGCCCATACAAGACTCTACAAGGATGAGTTTGCAACTACTTTACTTTTGGAGAAAATTCAAACCATTCTTTATTCAATAGGGCCCAATAGCAAATAACAGGGTTTTGAAGGAACACACATCTTTTGGTGGAATTGCTCAGGAATGAAATTTTTGACGTTTTTCTACTCCTCTCATCTGCCCAAACAAGACTCTAAAAGGATGAGTTTGCAGTTACTTTACTTTTGGTGAAAGTTGAAAATATTCATTACTCAATAAGGCCCAATAGCAAATAGCAGCATTTTGAATGAACGCTCACATCTCTTGGTGGAATTGTTAAGGATTGAAATTTTTGGTGTTTTTCTACTCCTCATCAGCCCAAACAAGACTCTAAAAGGATGAGTTTTTGCGGGGAGTGGTTTGCATGGGAAGGGAGCTTACCTGTTTTGCATGAGCTGAATGCTCCTTCCCTGAGACCCTGCAAAGTGACAATTTCAGCACCTTTCCTGCATATTAATCAACCCACCCGGCTGCCCTAATCCTCACTGATCACTGGCAAGATGACAAGGGGTAAGAGAAATCTCAAAAACCAAAGCAAATTGGAGATTTTCTTCAACAGGGATACCAGGCAAGAGGGCCCCTCAGTAAGCAGTCTCCTGCTCCTCGGGAGAGTCCCCCTCTCCACTGCCCCTGAGCTCAGCAAAGACCACCGCTGCGGTGCAGGATGAGGCAACACCCACCTCACCTTATCTCTGTGGTCTGGGTCCATCACCAGGATCTAGATTTTCCCCACTTGCGGAGGGACACAAGGGAAATGCAGTTCCAGCAGGCCGGCGGATGGATGTGCAGCAATGCACACCTCCCCTGCACTCCCAGAATAACAAGAGAGATGTTGCAGAGAAAGGGGATTCTGGAGGGGACAATTGCAAATCTCTTGCAGTATTACAACAACTTCCTACAACAGATCTCCCTGCCTCAGGAACTTTAATTAAAGATATGCTGATGGCTTTTAGTACTGCAATGCTAAAGGACTTTTCTTTATTGTTAAAACCTGTTACATGTCACATTCAGGAGGTGGAGGAGAGAGTTTCCCATGTGGAGGACAAAATGGGAGAATTTGCATCTTCCCATAACAACCTTATTGACTCTCACAATGACATGGCAGAAGACATAGAAGCCATATATAATAAACTTGTGGACTTGGAGGATCGTAACCGCAAGAACAACCTGAAATTAAGGGGTGTACCAGAAACCACCACACCCTCTGAGCTGAGAGGTTATGTGCAAGATTTAATCCAAGTGGTGGTCCCCTCCTGCTCACCATATGAACTAATAATTGATCAAGCGCACAGAGTATCTCGCCCAAGCCACTTGTCAGACACTGTTCCGAGGGATATTGTGGCACGCATTAATTGCTATCATATTAAAGAGGAACTTCTGTCTTATTCCAGAAAGAAAGGATCTCTACCTTCACCTTTCCACCAAATCAAAATGTATGCTGATCTCTCGGCAGAGACACTGCGCTTCTGCAGACTAATGAATCCCATCACTGCAGCCCTGAGAGAATCTCAGGTGGTGTACAGGTGGGGGTACCCCAAGAAATTGCTCATTAACAACAAAGGATTGTGGCATACTGTCTCTTCATATGAAAGAGGAAGAGATTTGCGTCGTACCTGGGATATACAAGTGCAGGAACAACCTCAGAAACAAAGAGAGCCGCCTGTAAGGGCAGAGAAGACATGGCAGAAAGTCCTCCCAAAAAGAAACAGGCGCTGAAGATATAATCATTATCTATATTTTACTGTCTTTTAACAAGGGTGGCATCCTGACTGGTTGGTGCGGACAGTGATATACCCCCCTGCGGATTTCCTACTCCCGCATTTTGTGGACCGAAGTGCAGTCCTCGGGTCTGTTTCATGACTTTACTTCTGATTTTATTAGTTTGTATTGTGTTTGGTTTTTGTTTTTTTTCTATCCTTTTGCATACCTGTGGTTTATTCGGGTCCAGCATTTTCCCGCTTTGCAGGGAATTCTGACAGGTGTAATGGGCAACCCATTAGTCATACTAGCATCTGTATGTTTACAACATGGTTATTATAATATGCTCACTTAATGTTAGAGGCCTAAACAGCCCTCATAAAAGATCTTATATGTGGAAAGAGGCGGTCGCAGCTAAATGTCAGGTGTTTTGTGCCCAGGAGACGCACTTATTGGAGAAAGACTCCCACAGACTGTCTCATCGGCTCTTTCCATATGTGGTCCAATCTAATTTCTCGAAAAAAAAGAGGGGTGATGTTAGCTATCAAGGGGTCTGTTGCTTTCTCCTTGACTTATCTAGACCTTGACCCTGCAGGTCGATACCTCATACAAGTGGGCACCATAAATAATGTTTTATATACTATAGCCATCATTTATGCTCCAAACCAAGCTCAGACTAGATTTATCAAACATAATTAACTGGAATCAATAAGGTTAAACAGGGCCGCATAATCATATGTGGGGATTTTAATTGTTTTTTTTATAATTCTCTGGACTCTTCCACTCCAACCTCCAGGGGGCCACCTGTTCTCCCCCCCTTAGCCTTTCGGGAGGACCTATATGACATATGGAGGGTTCTTCATGCATGTGATAAGGACTAAACCTACTTTTCACAGGTACATCACTCCTACTCCCGGATAGACCTATCCTTTGTTAGCAGGTCTCTCCTTAATATTGTCAACTCATCAGAACTAGGTATAATAACTTGGTCGGATCACGCCCCCATAAAGATGTCTATTCTGGAAGAATCTAAGTTCCCCCTTTACTCCCCGTGGAAGATGAACCCCTTTATTCTAAAAACCCCCCATTTAGTGGCACAAACAAAAGTAGCTTTTAAAGAATACTTTGAGCTCAATGCGGACTCGGTCACTAATTACTTCCATGTATGGAATGCCCATAAAGCGTTTATCGGGGCCACTTTATTAAAATATGCAAAACACAAGCCGCGGAGACACCATCACATGTTTCTCAACGCAAGCAATGACTAGCCAGGCTATGACTAGCCTGGCTAGTCATTGCTTGCGTTGAGAAACATGTGATGGTGTCTCCGCGGCTTGTGTTTTGCATGCTTTACATATTTCCCATAAGGGATGGGGGCATTGCTCTAGAATCACTGCATTGAGAAACATGTGATGGTGTCTCCGCAGTGTTGGATGTTGATCTCCATGAGTTCATTCATCCTTAATTTTCACTTTATTAAAATAGGCCATATTCTTAAAAAGCAAAGAGAAAAACGCTTATCAGACCTTACAGCATTGATCAGTTCACTGGAATACATGAATAAAAGAGCCCCATCCTCTGCCCAAATGTGTAAACTACGTGATCTTCGACTGGAATTGCGGGAATTACTCTTACACAATTATGAAAAAAATCTTATGATCACCAAAGCCCATTACTACTCCCAAAATAATAAAGCGGGTAAACTGTTAGCATCCAGAGTGAAAATTAAAAATTCTAAAACTAAGATCCCCTTTTTGAGGAACTTATCTCCCGATTCTAAGATATACACTCCTCGTGAAATCGCCAATAAATTTAAGGATTACTATGCTTCTTTGCATAACTTAGATCCAAGAGCAGACCTCCATGGCCCAACAGCCCCTGATACAAATCTGTTTTTGTCAAGCATTAATCTCCCAACTCTTGCACCAGACCAGTTAGAAATCTTAAACGCACCTTTGATGGAGACTGAATTGACCAAAGTGATTTACTCTCTCCCAGAGGCGAAGGCCCCAGGCCCGGACGGTCTTACAAACTTATACTATAAAGCTTGCCAGGAGACCTTAGTCCCACACTTATGCAAAACCCTACAATTAGCAGCAAATGAAGGGAGCTTCCCAAAAGAAATGCTGACAGCTACTGTGATCACACTCCCAAAACAGGGAAAGCCACTGGAGTTGCCCCAAAACTTCCACCTGATTTCATTGTTAAACACTGATGTCAAAATTTATGCTAAGTGCATTGCTCTGAGATTGGTGCCAATCATTCCTTCCCTTATTAACCCAGACCAGGCTGGTTTTGTGCAAGGACGGACTGCAGCTGACAACACCAGGAAAGTAATTGATTTGATAGATGTAATAAATAGAAGGGGAACACCAGCGGTGGTAGTGGCCTTAGACGCCGAGAAGGCATATGACCGAGTGAGATGGTCGCTTGTCTTCTCAGTTCTGGAGCGTATGGGGTTTGGGGGTTGGGTGCTGACTGCTATTAAAGCTCTGTATTCAGCTCTGTCGGCCAGGGTTTTATGAATGATACCATGTCAGAGACATTGCCCATTACAAATAGCACTAGGCAGGGGTGTCCTCTCTCCCCCCTAGTGTTCATTTTAGCTTTAGAATCACTTGCCCAAGCAATCAGACTAAGTCCAGATATCTGGTGCATAGAGTTGGGGAAACAATCTCATTGCATCACGTTGTATGCTGATGATGTGATATTGACGTTAGCATGCCCCCCTGGAGTCTTTGCTGGCAGCTCTAGAGATTATTGAAAAATTTGGCCTCCTATCTTACTACAAAATTAATGAGAATAAATCTCAAATTCTACCCCTTAACATACCATTACCGCAGTTGAAACGCCTTAAGGCCATTATGAGGATGGACTGGCAGATGGAGCAAATTTCATACCTGGGAACGTTGGTAACATCATCCTCCACTAATAATTTGTACAAAGCCAATTACCTCCCCCTACTAGCAGATATTGAGAATGAGATGAGCAGACTCCAGAAATGTGAAGTCTCCTGGGTGGGTCGTATTGCACTGTTTAAGATGTTATTACTGCCCAAAATGTTATATTTATTTTGCACGGTGCCGATACCACCTCCGAAGGTGTTTTTTCAACGTTCTCATAAGCTTCTGAACGCCTTCATCTGGGGAGGAAAGCAGCTTCGGTTGTCGAGACATTTGTTGCAACGCGCAAAGCCAGTAGGGGGGTGGGACTCCCTAATGTGAACGATTACTATATAGCAACTCAAATCAGCCGGTTGAAGAACTGGTGGAATCGTGACCCCCCAAGTAGGACGTCCCAAATAGAGGCACATTTTGCACCCTCACATGATCTCAGGGTGGTGCTATGGGCAGCACTGGTTGACCCATGGAACCTAGGGGGCCCTCCTTCCACTGACTAAGCACTCCCTGTCTAATTGGCTTCAGGTTCACTCCTCCACTCAGACACACATCCCTGCATCCCTTTAGAACTTCTGGAGGTGTTATCAGAGGACCTTGACCTGTACCATTGGAAGATAGGCGGGATTACGGTATTAAGCGATATAGTTGAAGATCGCACTTTTACCTTTTGCCCAGTTGAAAAACAGGTTTGACTTGACCTTTAAAGACCATTTCTCATATCTCCGGGTACAATGCATTTTAAATAAATATCTAAACTTCCCATATAGGGTAAATAGTGATATTATTATGACCCTCTCATCTTCCTCATCCCTAGATATGGGCTTGAGACCCCTTTATGATTCTTTGGGACATAAGAGCAGATTTGTAAAATCTATACCCTTCATATCTTGGGAAAAAGACTTTGGTAAAGCAATACCTGACAAGGACTGGTTAAGAGAAATTAAATTGGCAGGATGGACGTTTAGATGTGCGTCCCACTTTGAATCACACTTGAAGCTAATACTTTGCTGGTATTTTACTCCCGTGAAGCTCCATTCCATGTTTCCCAACACCTCACACCTATGTTGGCGAAACTGTGATCAGGTGGGGTCCTTATATCATATATTTTGGGATTGTCCACTTATAACTTCTTTATGGGATCACGCCTTTAGACTTATTTCACTTGTAGTGGGACAGATCGTCCAGCCATCTCCCGAGGTGGTGCTCCTCCTCTTCAACATACATGCATTCCCCCGTGCTCTAGAGTGGTAACGGCTCATATTGTGTTAACGACAAGACTCCTATTAGCTAAACAGTGGAAAAAAGCTGTTATTCCTAAGAAAGAGGCCATATCTCAAGCAGTTAATACCACGTTTATTTTTTAAAAAATGCTAGCCCACAAAAATAACGCCTTACAGAAGTTCACCAGGGATTGGCAGGCTTGGGAAGCCGCACAGTTAGCGAGTCACAGTTGAACCAGTCAAATAAAGGTTGGTGGAGGGCCCTGGGTGGGAGAGGGTTAAGACCGGAGCTCTTTGTTTATACTGCAATGGTTGCATAATTACACATTTATGTTACTTTGACCTGTGTTGTACATTTGTGATAATGTTGTATTATAGTATTTTCAATAAAAACGAATTTAAAAAAAAAAAAGAAATTGTACTGTTATTTAAAAATCTTGTAGAGCTCTCCTACTGTTCTTAGAACGTTGATGGTATGCTAGTTACTTTTTAGAACTTTTCCATTGTTCTCGGAATTTTACTATAATTTAAAAATCTAGTTGAACTCTCCCTGTTCAAAGGATTTTGTTATTTGAATCACTCTTTAGAACTTTCCCATTGTTCTTGGAATTCTACTGTAGTTTAAAAATCTAGAACTGTCCCATTGTTCTTGTTATTCTACTGTATTTCAAAAATCCAGTCGAACTCACCCATTCTTCTCGGAATGTGGTTAGTATTTGATTTACTCTTTAGAAAATTCCTATTGTTCTCAGAATTCTACTGTAGTTTAGAAATCCAGTAGAACTCTTCCATTACTCTCAGAATGTTAATTGATTTACTTTAGAACTTTCCCATTGTTCTCAGACTTCTATTGTAGTTTATAAACCCAGTAAAACTGTCCCATTGTTCTCGGAATTCTACTGAAGATTAAAAATCCTGTGGAACGCTCTCATTGTTCTCTGAATGTTGTAGGTATTCAAATTACCCTCTAGAACTTTCCTATTGTTCTCAGAATTCTATCCAGTAGAACTCTCCCATTATTCTCGGAATGTTATTTGAATTACTCTTTAGAACTTTGATTTTTAATCAACAGTAGAATTCCAAAAACAATGGGGAAGTTCTAAAGAATAATTCAAATAACATTCCAAGGACAATGGGAGTGTGCCACTGGATTTTTAAACTACAATAGAATAACAAGAACAATGCAATAAGCTCTACTGGATTTATAAACTACAGTAGAATTCTGAGTAAAATAGTAATGTTCTTAAGAGTAATTCAAATACCAACAACATTACGAGAACAATGGAAGTTATACAGTATTTTTAAAGAAAAGTAAAATTCCATGATCAATGGAAAAGTTCTGAAGAGTAATAAAAATAGCAAGAACATTCCAAGAACAATAGGTAAGTTCTACTGGATTTTTAAACTACAGTAGAATAATGAGAACAATGGGACTGTTCTACTGATTTTTTAAACAGTAGAATTCAAAGAACAATGGAAAAGGTCTAAAGAGTAATTCAAATAAAAACACTCCGAGGACTTCCGGTTCCAGTGCTGTGATGTGAGGGAGGTGAGAAGCTCCGGCTAGCCACTGCACTAAATCTCACAAAAATGACAAGGACACTCCCCAGGGTGGCGTGAAAACAGCTGATAACCTCACTGATGGTCAGTGCATGGAGCGGTATCTCCTCAGGAGTGGGGGCATGCCAAGCAGAGCTGAGACAGCATCCAGAGTGGTGGCAGTGAGGGGTCTCAAGATGGTGCCAATAGAGAGGGGAGAGGAGGGAGCTGAGGGGGAGAAGCAGCAGCTCCAGGGAGAGAACGCTGACAGACAGAGGAGCAGTAACGCTGTACCTGATAATGAATCACAGAGGATGAGTGGAGGAGAGATTAACTATTCCAGACTGGCCAGAGAAGTAGCAGATCACCTGGTTGCAGAGGTCAGAGAAGCTCTTAAGGACACTGTGAAGGAGGCTTTAGCACGATTGCAGGAGGACATAGAAGATCAGAATGTCCGGCTGACTGAGGCAGAACAGAGGGTGTCCGACGCTGAAAATACACTGGCATGGCTGGAGAGCAGATTTAAAGAATTAGACATGAGCATCCAGTTGATGAAAGAAAAAATTGATGACCTGGAAAACAGGTCAAGGAGGAGCAATCTGAGAGTGGTGGGACTGCCGGATTCAGTGATGCCAAGCCAACTGGATGCAGTCTGTGATAGAGAAAGAACTTCCACAGGCCCTGGGCTTAACACACAGCTGTCGTGTGGAAAGAGCCCACAGAGTGGGACCTATGACGAGGCAGGAGGAGAGAAGGACCACTACAGATGATACATCCAGGCAAGATGAAAGGTTCAGAGCACATCAGGTCATAGTCAAATATCTAGAATACAAAGAGAAGGAAGAAATCCTGACTTTTCGGGACCCGTTGGAAGCTGAGCGGATGCTAACCCAGGAGGGGAGCTCACGGCGACTGGACAAGAACCCAAAATAGGGGACTGTCACGGAATTGGATGGAGAAGGCTCCGTTTCTAACAGACCATCTTCAGACAGACCGGATGCAGAATCAGAGTGGAGTCAAGCGGGCACCAGGGCGGAAAGTCCAAAAGAAAAACGACACATGGCCACGTCAACTGGGAAGAAAGGAGGAAGAAGCAGTCACGGGTGATTTGAGATGAGGAAGCAGAGATTGTAATTTTTGGAACATTGGGAAGAGTAAAACAGTGATAAGCGTATTGTTATGTCTTGTGCTTCTCTTTGTCTTCTAACTAGAAGTGTCATATCTCGGTAAATCTGCAAAAAATGATGGGAGGGGATGGAGTTGGTGGGAGACTATGAGAAGGGAGGAGGGTGACATCAGGAAAGGGGTGTCAATCAAGATGGTTCGACTTATGGCAGAGGCTTGGGAGGTAAATTAAGCATCTCAGAAAAAATGGAAGTGGAAAAATGTTTATGTACAGTTGAAAATGAGGGTGGTTTCAAGCAATCAGTTGAGGGGGGAGGGGAGGGGGGAGCTGGAAAGTAGTTTTTCTAGTTCATGCGACACGGCCGGGAAAAAGAGCAACCATTTTAAGGGATTATGGTTAGGATAGTAACGTGAAATGTTAAGGGACTTAAATCTCCACACAAACGAAATATGATTTTACGTCATCTTAAGACGCTTAAAACTGATATTGCTTTATTGCAGGATTGCACACTTGCGGAAAGAGGATTTCTTCCATATGAACAAGATGTGGGTGGGAAAGGTGTATTGGTCAGCATCACAAGGTAGGAAGGCAGGAGTGCTCACTCTGATCAATAAGAGCTTGGCACGCACAGTGGAGTCACAAGAATCAGATGAGGAAGGAAGATACCTACTTATCAAAATCGTAGGCACTCAGGGCACTTTTAGCATCCACAATGTTTACGCTCCCCACACGGAACAAAAATTTTTTTTTTAAAACATAACAAACAGGATATTACTTGATGGGGAAGTGTGTATAATGGTGGGTGGTGATTTCAACACTCTAATCTCCCAGGAAGAAGACAGAAGCCAGGGGAAACATGGGGAGGCATACGGAGGGACCTTTAAAAGTGATGTTGGAAACCATGACCCTACACGACTGCTGGAGAATGTATCACCCACAAGAGAGAGTTTACGCACTACTCACACCTGCATGATTTGTGGTGGCAGATTGATCTTCTTTTGATAAGTGAGACTTTGATGTAGAGGGTGGAGGGGATTGACATAGAAAACATGGTGATTTCAGACCATAGTCCAGTGGTAGCAAGTGTAGCTGACAAAGCTCAGAGAGGACAGGACTACATTTGGCGATTCCCCACTTTCTTGGCAACAGACGAAAACTTTCACATTATAGTGGTGGATGGAGTACACACTGATGAATCAGAAACATAGAGAAGAGATAGGGTTGTTTTGGGAGACGGCCAAGGCAGTATTGAGGGGGAAGGTGATGGGATACATGACGAAGGCAAAATGACAGGCGCAAGTAAATTTTCAAGAAGCCAGTTGGTTAGTTAGGGAAGCATATACGGTCTTTCTGGAAAAACCATCAAGGGTGACAAAACCAAAGTGGGTGGAGGCGAAGGGAGACTTTGAAAACTGGGCAGAAAGGAAAGAGAATACAGTTGTGGCCAAAAATATTGACACCCCTGCAATTTTGTCAGATAATACTCAGTTTCTTCCTGAAAATGATTGCAATCACAAATTCTTTGGTATTATTATCTTTATTTAATTTGTCTTAAATGAAAAAACACAAAAAAGAATGAAGCAAAAAGCAAAACATTGATCATTTCACACAAAACTCCAAAAATGGGCCAGAAAAAAGTATTGGCACCCTCAGCCTAATACTTGGTTGCACAACCTTTAGCCAAAATAACTGCGACCCACCGCTTCCAGTAACCATCAATGAGTTTCTTACAATGAAGAAAAAATAGATGAATAGCTCCAGCTGCGTTAAAACACAATTCTTGCTTTATTTCTTCCAGATTAAAAGCAAATACATGATAAGCAATATTTCTCTCCAATAGGTCTGCCAATACATGTAGGACAGTCTTCACATGAGATAAGCTTTACGCATTTCAATCTATGCGATCTTTATCAAAAGCCATGTCCATTTCTCTAACACAAAGTTCTATATAGGAAAAACTGACCACTAGTGTTAGAGTGGTCACATCACATGACAAACATAACTGTGTAATCAGAGAGAATGAACATAAAAAATCCCAAAGGAATATTGAAATAAACTATTTCTTACACCATTTATACCAATAGACATATCCATTATAGTTCAATTATAATGAAGAGCTAAATCATTGCGTTTGTTTAGACCGTGTGGAAATCTCGTGTTCAAACGGTATATCAAGTAAGCTTCTCTAGTGAGAAGTAATCTCCTAGCATCTCCTCCTTGATATGGGATATTAACTATTTCAATGCCATGAACTTCGAAGGAACTAGTGCTCCTGGCATGATAAGTGATGAAATGTTGCGATGCCGCAGATACATTTCTATCTGCATTTTTAGCACTGGTGATATCGTACAAATGTTCTCTAATGCGAACTTTCAATTTCCTAGACGTGCATCCTACATATGAAAGCTTACATAGCTTACAGCAGATTTTATAAACCACATTTATGGAATTACAATTAATATAGCTCCTAATTTTATATTTTATTAAATCTTCACCCTCAAAAAAATCCTTGATAATTACAGCATGCGCACAAGTTTTGCAGCTGTTAACACCACATTTGTAAAAGCCCACACAATTTAACCAATTATGTGAAGGCTTTTTCTTGTGTAAGAAAAATGTGCTGGGTGATAATTTATTAGCCAAAGTTGGTGCACGTCTGGAAACTATGTTCACACCTGTTTCAAGCACCTTTTTTCATTTTTTATCCTCATATAGTATTGGTAAATATTTATTTATTATATTTTTAATCTGCACAAACTGAGGACTATACTGGAAACACACATAAGGTTTTGTATTCCATTTTTTTAGATTTTTATTTGTATTGGATTTAATAGCTCCATGCGATTTTTACTATGGACTACATTTTGGGCCCTATTTTGCAACCACTTGTAAAAAAATCTCCGGGTGGTGAATTTTTTACTATTGTGAGGTAGCGCTGTCATTTACTTAGTGGATTCTCGCTTGCAGCGAACAAAAACACATCTGGCACAGGTTTTCATAAAGCAATATCACAGTCCATGAGGTTTATTCATCCTTCATAAACCTCCAGCAGTACTATGCCACAGCATGTAAACAGCATAGCGTCCATTATAATGCTTTACTCTGGTTATCAGTGTCCTACAGTCACATAGGCTAGGCAGCATTCACTGTGCAGTCTTCCTAGCCCCAAGTTATCTCACCTACATCCGGGTAACCTCACGGTTCCTTCATTCAGCTGACATTCATTCCCTCCAGGGAACTAACAGGTGCTGGCAGCCATTACACCCAGCCACTCCACAGTCTGTTCACCAGGAGACATTCCTGCACACGGGACCTTTCACACTGGACCAACCAGGTCCCAGCATTTACCACATGTGACCTACCCTGGCCACATTATATGGTCTATAGACACGCCCACCGGGTCACGTGACTATGACCTCATCACAGGTCCTTCACACACTTACATAGCTTTTAATACAGGTGTTTTCAGACACACCCCTGGGTGGGTTTGTAGGTAACTGGCCCACCCAACTCCCAAGTTACCTGGAGACTTCTCCCTTATACCTTGAAACAACACAGCAGCAACATCACTGCTGCTCAATACGCATAGCTAAGTCTCTAGCTCAAAGCCACCCACTTTGAGATACATAACCATCCTTCCAGATTCTGCCAGACATCCTTTCCCTTGGAACCTCAACACAGCGCCCCCTAGCGGACATAGTTGTTACTACACCACATACCTCGCCCCGCTGTTCAAACTTGTGGGGTTGAACACACAACATTACATCAGCTCTCGAGACCGGGCACTCATCACACCTTGCCCCACAGGTCGAGAGAACCTTTTCCCAGTGTCATACGGCCTCCTCTCTACATTAGGCCTCCCCCGCCCCCAGCGGTCTTGTTCTTTGACCCTCCAGTTATAGTCTGTCTGCGTCATCAGACACGGTCCAGTCACCACCTTCCTCTCTCTGTTTGTTCCGTTCCCCGACGAGCTCCCCCGGTTGGTACGGTCATCAGTCCTAATCAGGCCTACTGTCTGGCCTGAGTCTGATTCATTCAGGGTCTCACAGGAACTACGGTCTCTCAACATCATCCTGCCGGTCGAACTACCACTTGCTGACATTCTTCGGCCATCTGCCCTGTCACTTCTTGGCGGAACTCTTCGGGTTCTTACATCTGGTTGGGTTGCAGGAGGCCGCCACCTGGTATTCAGTACTTCTTTATTAATTCGCCGGCGGTCCTGCCTCAACTGCTCGATCTCTTGCAGGTACCTCACTCGATACTCCAAGAGCATCTGAAAGTCTCTCATGCTCTCCACAGAGCCAACCATCGGGATGGGAATCCTACCCACCTCACTAGATACTTGGTCTTCATCATCCAGAGGGATCCTCACTCTCACCACACTGGAGATATTTACAAGGTCTTGTATTACCTTCCCGGATCTTCCAATGATTCTCCCAATCAGAGCTTTGGGTACTGGCACCACCTCTTTCCGCAAACCCAGCTGATTCATAGCCTCCCTTGCTAACTCTAGGCGTTGAGCAGCGTTCCCATTGCTCTGCCTGACCCGTTGTTTAGTGTAGAGACATTGTAGATGCATCTCCTTTAGGACAGCTACTCGGGTAGACGTATCTTCTCTGTCTGATACTATCACCAACTGCCGAGTCTCAGGTGCCCAGTGCACCTCACACGCCTTGACCGCTTCCTTGAAAGCCTCGTGCACACCTTCCTCTGCACAGGCCCCTTGCATGTCCTCTGGTACATCAATCACAAACTGGAACGTTGTGGTCTTGCTCTCTTCCTAGACCAAAGGTTCTAGCTTTACCATGGACACTTCCCTCACTGCCGTTGACCCGACCGGGTGACTGTCTTCCGTTCTTAACTCATCAACTTCAAATGACTTGGTCCCTTCATGACCCTTTGCCCCGAGGGCTACTGGCCGTTTTGTCCTGTTATCACTTGCGCTCACCAGCGGTAAGTCTTCATCCAACTTCTCCCACAGAAGACTTTTAACTACTCCTCTGAGTTCTTCCATTTCTTCTGTAAGGGTCTTGTTCACATTTTGCCAAGTTGACAGGTGACTTCTGAGCTCCAAGACTTCTTTCTCAAGCCCTACCACATCCTCTCTTAAGGTGTTGTTCACACTGTGCCATGTTGACAGGTGACCTCTGAGGTTCAAGACTTCTTTCTCGAGCTCCTTCACTCTGTGCTCGGCCGTTTGTCTCATCACACTTTCTTGTTCGAGCTGTTCCTTCACTGTCTCTTTTATTAACTGTATCTCCTGCTCTAGTTCTCTTTTGGCCAGTAGGTGTTGCACCACTACTTCTTTAATCATATCGTCAAAGGGTACCCCTGGGTTAGTCCTGTCAGTCGAGTGAACCCCCCAGTTACCCTCTGACTGTGTGTTTACACCCGTTATCTTCTCAATCAGGTTACCAGCAGTCCTGTCACGAGTTTCAGTCAGCACAGCACTAGATTCTGTCCTAGGGGTGGCTACTGGTAATAACACGTCACAGTCACACCACACTGTACGGTAAACCCCCAAGACACTCTCTGTCCATGTGTCAGCTCCGCTCTTTTTGTTTACCACCCCATTCTCATTCACACTGTGGTACCCTACAGGTAACGTCAGGTCAGTAAGTTCGTCTGACGCAATTCTTTCTCCAGTCGCCCCTACGTCTGGCCTGTCCACGTTAGGAGGCATCAGCATCTCAGCGTCTGCTAGCCCCACAGTAGAAACATCTCTATCATCCTCCCCTACATCATCAAATAGGACAAAGTCCCGGTGCTTCTCAAAGGTATGCACTAAGTTTGGTGGTATCCTACCGCCTTGGCACTCCCTCTTTTTCATTTCCATCAGGACTCTGTCCACCTTATAATTCACAACGACCCCGTGGACGCAGCGAACTCTGACGTTTTTCTCGGCCAGAGATAAAACGAGCGGAGTTCCTGTCAGAGTCACCTGACTCTTTGAGTCTAGCCTACCAGAGACTCCTTCCTGGTACAGCATCACGGTACACACCTGGGACACATCATTACTACCCAGAAAGTCTATCTTGCATTCCTCCCAAGACATACACATACACTGCGGTACCCCAGACATACCCACTGAGTCACCCAGTGCTGTCATTCCTTCAAACTTGGCCCCTTTCTGGACCACCACCCCACTTAGAGTTGCCGCCCCCTCCTGGGACTCCACCCCTTTTTGGGTTACCACCCGCTTTGGGTCACCGCCCCCTTCTGGGACACCACCCCCTTTCGGGATCTCCCCATGTCCGTTAAACCGGTCTTCTCAGACCACCGTTCACACAACACAGTTTATGTCTTAACAATACCACACAAGTCCTTGTTGGCACCACCACAGCTCCTGCTGTTACCGATCACCGATACCACCGGCTGCTGTTCACACACACAGCGGCTGGAGTCACTGCAGGTCCTGCTGCACCGTCTTCATGGACCCGCCGATCCACCGGAAGCCGCTTGTCACCTTCGTAACCCCGCCGAGTTACCGGAAGCCGCTTGTCACCTTCATGACCCCATTGAGCCACATCAAGCCGCTTGTCTCAAGTCAGTACACCACGAACACCAGTCCGTTGCCTGTGTCGGCCACACAGGTCCTCGGATACCTCTTCTCCTCAGAGGCACCCAATAGCAATCACAAGTCTCTTGCTCACTGAGCCCGGTCAGGAAAGCACTTTTTTTTCTTTCACGACCGTCACCTGCTGGCCGCGCAGGTTCTCGGACCCCTCTACCGCAGAGGTGTCCTATCAGTCTCTTTCTCCTGTGGAAACGGACGCACTGGGCTCACCGATCCGGACAGTGCCTTACTCACTAGGCCACCCCCACGGTTCCAAAACCACAGCCGGGCAGTGGCTTCTCCAACCATCAGCCTTCCTGGCTCAGCGTTGCCAGCACTGCAACATGCACTTTTTGTAAACTGTTGCCCTTACCAACCGACTTTGCAGTCCACTTCCGTTGCTCCCAGCAACAAGGCTACAACATTGCCCATAGCTTTCTCCACCAAATGTGAGGTAGCGCTGTCATTTACTTAGGGGATTCTCGCTTGCAGCGAACAAAAACACATCTGGCACAGGTTTTCATAAAGCAATATCACAGTCCATGAGGTTTATTCATCCTTCATAAACCTCCAGCAGTAATATGCAACAGCATGTAAACAACATAGCGTCCATTATAATGCTTTACTATGGTTATCAGTGTCCTACAGTCACATAGGCTAGGCAGCATTCACTGTGCAGTCTTCCTAGCCCCAAGTTATCTCACCCACATCCGGGTAACCTCACGGTTCCTTCATTCAGCCGACATTCATTCCCTCCAGGGAACTAACAGGTGCTGGCAGCCATTACACCCAGCCACTCCACAGGCTGTTCACCAGGAGACATTCCTGCACATGGGACCTTTCACACTGGACCAACCAGGTCTCAGCATTTACCACATGTGACCTACCCTGGCCACATTATATGGTCTATAGCCACGCCCACCGGGTCACGTGACTATGACCTCATCACAGGTCCTTCACACACTTACATAGCTTTTAATACAGGTGTTTTCAGATACACCCCTGTGTGGGTTTGTAGGTAACTGGCCCGCCCAACTCCCAAGTTACCTGGAGACTTCTCCCTTATACCTTGAAACACAGCAGCAACATCATTGCTGCTCAATACGCATAACTAAGTCTCCATCTCAAAGCCACCCACTTTGAGATACATAACCATCCTTCCGGATTCTGCCAGACATCGTTTCCCTTGGAACCTCCACACAGCGCCCCCTAGCGGACATATTGGTTACTACACCACACTATACATAAACATAATGCCAACAAAATTTCATTTTTGGACTTGGAATTGGTTGGTATTCCAAACCATTTCATTCGGTCCAATACCCACCATAAACACGGTTCTTCATGCTACAAGCAGTCATAGTAAACATACGATAAAACCCATGCCGGTGGGGGAATACACCAGAATAAAACGAAATTGTAGTCATGATTGTAGATTGTAGATCTTGATAGAGAATTTAAACAGGTGTCAAGTAAATTAAAAAAGCGCAAATATCTCGAGTAGATGCTGAATAGGGCCCAAAATTTAGTCCATAGTAAAAATCGCATGGAGCTTATTAAATCCAATACAAATAAAAATCTAAAAAAATGGAATACAAAACCTTATGTGTGTTTCCAGTATAGTCCTCAGTTTGTGCAGATTAAAACTATAATAAATAAATATTTACTAATACTATATGAGGATAAAAAATTAAAGAAGGTGCTTGAAACAGGTGTGAACATAGTTTCCAGACGTGCACCAACTTTGGCTAATAAATTATCACCCAGCACATTTTTCTTACACAAGAAAAAGCCTTCACATAATTGGTTAAATTGTGTGGGCTTTTACAAATGTGGTGTTAACAGCTGCAAAACTTGGGCGCATGCTGTAATTATCAAGGATTTTTCTGAGGGTGAAGATTTAATAAAATACAAAATTAGGAGCTATATTAATTGTAATTCCATAAATGTGGTTTATAAAATCTGCTGTAAGCTATGTAAGCTTTCATATGTAGGATGCTCGTCTAGGAAATTGAAAGTTCGCATTAGAGAACATTTGTACGATACCACCAGTACTAAAAATGCAGATAGAAATGTATCTGCGGCATCGCAACATTTCATCACTTATCATGCCAGGAGCACTAGTTCCTTCGAAGTTCATGGCATTGAAATAGCTAATATCCCATATCGAGGAGGAGATGCTAGGAGATTACTTCTCACTAGAGAAGTTTACTGGATATAACGTTTGAAAACGAGATTTCCACACGGTCTAAACAAACGCAATGATTTAGCGCTTCATTATAATTGAACTATAATGGATATGTCTATTGGTATAAATGGTGTAAGAAATAGTTTATTTTAATATCCCTTTGGGATTTTTTATGTTCATTCTCTCTGATTACACAGATGTAATTGTCATGTGATTAAGTACTCTAACACTAGTGGTCAGTTTTTCCTATATAGAACTTTGTGTTAGAGGAATGGACATGGCTTTTGATAAAGATTGCATAGATCGAAACGCCTAAAGCTTATCTCATGTGAAGAACGTCCTACATGTATTAGCAGACCTATTGGAGCGAAATATTGCTTATCATGTATTTGCTTTTAATCTGAAAGAACTAAAGCAAGAATTGTGTTTTAACGCAGCTGGAGCTATTCATCTATTTTTTCTTCATGGATCCCACGTCTGTCAGGACGAATCTCCAAGGTTTCTGCGGTGGTTGCTGGTGAGCTGGCTACATTTGTATATTTCTTAGTTTCTTACAATGCTCTGCTGGAATTTTAGACCATTTTTCTTTGGCAAACTGTTCCAGGTCCCTGATATTAGAAGGGTGCCTTCTCCAAACTGCCATTTTTAGATCTCTCAACAGGTGTTCTATTGGATTCAGGTCTGGACTCATTGCTGGCCACCTTAGAAGTCTCCAGTGCTTTCTCTCAAACCATTTTCTAGTGCTTTTTGAAATGTGTTTTGGGTCATTGTCCTGCTGGAAGACCCATGACTTCTGAGGGAGACCCAGCTTTCTCACACTGGGCCCTACATTATGCTGCAAAATTTGTTGGTAGTCTTCAGACTTCATAATGCCATGCACACGGTCAAGCAGTCCAGTGCCAGAGGCAGCAAAAGAAGCCCCAAAACATCAGGGAACCTCCGCCATGTTTGAATGTAGGGACCGTGTTTTTTCTTTGAATGCCTCTTTTTTCTCCTGTAAACTCTATGTTGATGCCTTTGCCCAAAAAGCTCTACTTTTGTCTCATCTGACCAGAGAACATTCTTCCAAAACATTTTAGGCTTTTTCAGGTAAGTTTTGGCAAACTCCAGCCTGGTTTTTTTATGTCTCGGGGTAAGAAGTGGGGTCTTCCTGGGTCTCCTACCATACAGTCCCTTTTCATTCAGACGCCGATGGATAGTACGGGTTGACACTGTCATACCCTCGGACTGCAGGGCAGCTTGAACTTGTTTGGATGTTAGTCGAGGTTCTTTATCCAACATCCGCACAATTTTGCGTTGAAATCACTTGTCAATTTTTCTTTTCCGTCCACATATAGGGAGGTTAGCCACAGTGCCATGGGCTTTAAACTTCTTGATGACACTGCACACGGTAGACATAGGAACATTCAGGTCTTTGGAGATGGACTTGTAGCCTTGAGATTGCTCATGCTTCCTCACTATTTGGTTTCTCAAGTCCTCAGACAGTTCTTTGGTCTTCTTTCTTTTCTCCATGCTCAATGTGGTACACACAAGGACACAGGACAGAGGTTGAGTCAACTTGAAATCACTTGTCAATTTAAGATGAAGATAATAATAATGAAGATAATAATAACGATGAAGATAATAATAATGAAGATAATAATAACAAAGAATTTGTGTTTGCAATAATTTTCAGGAAGAAACTGAGTATTATCTGACAAAATTGCAGGGGTGTCAATACTTTTGGCCACAACTGTATGTACAGAACGCAACAGGAGGCTGAGTTGACGCGCTATGGGAATAAGGCAGGGAAATTAATGGCAAACTTGACAAGGAGAAGGCGACAAATGACTCATATAACGACACTGAGGAATGCTTTGGGAAACAAAACAACAGATCCAAAGGAAATAAATGATATCCTGGGAGACTTTTATGCAGATCTAAACAAAGAGGAGGGGTTAGTGAGGAGGGGGGAAGGAGAGGAATGGTTAATGGGAACACAAATGACTAGGTTTACGGAGGAGCAGCTACAGATATTGAATAGGGAGGTGATGGAGGAAGAAATAGGGGAAGTCATAGGAAAGATGAGTTTAACGAAAGCCCCGGGACCAGATGGGTTCAATGGCAGTTTCTTCAAGATTTTAAAGGAACAAATTTCACCTGTATTGAAGGAGTTGTTTAATAGCATATTGGGGGAGAGCGAGTATCTCCATTCTGGAGCAGTGAGCAGCAACTAACAGAATGGTTTTTAACAGGGAAAAATGCAAAGTACTATATCTGGGCAATAAAAATGAAAAAAGCATATACAGAATGGGAGGAATAGGGCTAAGCAACAGCACATGTGAAAAAGACTTGGGTATACTAATAGATCACAGACTGAATATGAGTCAACAGTGTGATGCAGCAGCAAAAAAGGCAAATGCTATTCTTGGATGTATTAACAGAAGCATACAGTCTAGATCACATGAAGTCATTATTGCCCTCTACCCCTCTTTGGTCAGACCTCATCTGGAATACTGTGTCCAGTTTTGGGCACCACATTTTAGAAAAGACATCAACAAACTGGAGCAAGTTCAGAAAAGAGCGACCAGAATGGTGACCGGTCTGCAAACCCTGTCTTATGAGGAAATTTTGCATGATTTGGGAATGTTTAGCTTGCAAACGAGAAGACTGAGAGGAGACTCAATAGCTGTCTACAAATATCTCAAGGGCTGTCACATTGTAGAAGGATCATCTTTATTCTCATTTGCACAAGGAAAGACTAGAAGCAATGGGATGAAACTGAATGGGAGGAGACACAGATTAGATATTAGAAAAAGCTTTTTGACAGTTAGAGTGATCAATGAGTGGAACAGGCTGCCACGAGACATGGTGAGTTCTCCTTCAATGGAAGTCTTCAAACAGAGGCTGGACAGACATCTGTCTGGGATGATTTAGCGAATCCTGCTTTGAGCAGGGGGTTGGACCAGATGGCCCAGAAGGTCCCTTCCAACTCTATGATTCTATGATTCTATCAGCTACCCTTAACATAGCATACATAAAGCTCATCCTTAAAGCAGGAAAGGACCTAGAGGACCCAACTAGTTATAGGCCTATCTCGTTAATCAACCAGGATCTGAAAGTTTTGTCAAAGTTGATGGCTAATAGATTGGCATCGATATTGCCAGAGATTATAGATCTCCCCCAGGCAGGATTTGTCAAGGGGCGCTCGGCAGTGACGAACATCAGGAAAGTAATGTTGACAGTCGACATAGCTAAGCGGAGAGGGGGAGAAACTCCAGCCTTGATCACCTTGGATGCGGAAAAAGCATTTGACAATGTGAGGTGGTCATGGCTGGAACAGGTGTTAGACCATCTGGGTTTGCATGGAGCCTTTAGAAATTTTGTGCAGGTGCTGTACGTGAATCCTCAAGCTAGGGTGAACACCCCGGGAGTCTTATCAAGAACGTTTCCTTTGTTAAAGGGAACCAGGCAGGGTTGCCCAATGTCACCTTTGTTATTCAATTTAGCTATCGAACCATTGGCTAGATGTTTGAACGATGGACGATGGTTTGAAGGGATCAAAGTGGAGGGCAGAGCACTGTGTTCGGCATTGTTTGCTGATGATATTGTCCAGTTTATGAGTAGGCCCAAGACACAACTGAGTGAAGTCATAGCACAAATTGAGGGGTTTGGGAAACTGGCAGGATTCAGACTTAACAAAAATAAATGTGAAATACTCTTTTTGGGAGAAAAAAGAGTGGAGAGAGAGGCTCAATATGTGACATTCCTATTGCCAGAAACACAATTAAATACTTGGGAGTGCTGGTGGGGAGGGATCCAAAAGCTTTATATTCCTTAAATTATTGTATGGGGTAAAGGAGCCTAGAGAAGCTCATCATTTTTATCAGATGATTTCTTCCCAAAAGGGTCAGCTGAAGTTTAGCCCATCCCTGCAGTTCTTTCTCTATACGTTTGGGGACTAATCGAATGTATAGAGAAAGAACTGCAGGGATGGGCTAAACTTCCGCTGACCCTTTTGGGAAGAAATCATCTGTTAAAAATGATGAGCTTCTCTAGGCTCCTTTACCCCATGCAGACAATCCCATTACTTCTCAAACATACAGATGTAAAAATATTGACAAAGGCATTCTCTCACTTTTTGTGGAAGGGAAAGAGACAGAGAATTAGTGCTAATAAGTTAATGCTACCAACAGAGAGGGGGGATCAAACTACCAAATAATAGAGACTATAACCTGGCTTGCATTTTGAGACATGCAGTTGACTGGATTAGACAAACAAGTAGACACTCTGATTGGACTTTAGAAGCCGAATTCTGTAAGCCATGGGACCTGAGATCAATATTACATACATCCATACCAAATCTACCACCTAATATTAAACACTCATTGATATGTAGGGACACAGTAATGACCTGGAAGGCAGTTAGAAAAAAGTTTGGGCTAGAATGGAATATTTCAAAATTCTTTAACATCTGCGCAAGCCCAGATTTCCCACAGGGGAGGGAAAATGACCTGTTTAGAGAGTGGGGGGAGAAGGGGATAAGGACTTTAAGGAGCTTGATGCATGATACAGAGCGGAGATGGATGACGTGTGGGGAAATAAGAGAGGAATATGACTTGCATCCATTCCAGACTCTCCAGTATGAACAGATAAAGCAAGGGATAATGAGGAAAGTACTCAACATAAACAATTAATATTAGGTAAACCACTTGGACACGATTTTATTAAAGGACATTCATGAGAATACCATTTCAGGTGTCTATAGGGACTTGAGAGAAGCATTTGTTCCCAACATACCAGGGAAAATTTTAGAGGGATGGGCAAAGCAGTTGGGAGACCAAGAAGGGGAAGAAAAAATCTTGAAAGGGTGGATGGAGATGAGGAAGAAAATAGTAAACGAAATCAGGAGAGACACTCAATACAGACTTACACATAGGGCTATATATGGTTTCAATTTTTTGAATATTAGACAAGACAAACTGGTGAAATGTCCGAAATGTGGTACGGAAAGAACAGACTTATACCATGGGATTTGGCAGTGCGGAAAAATTGAGGGATTTTGGAAGCAAGTTCAGGGGTTGATTAGAACAATCTGGAATAGAAACATGGAGCTGGAACCAATGGCTTGGCTATTCCATTATCATCATCAGGAGGGAGGGGACAAAGGAGGGGGTACAATACCATCTCTCTTCCACGATATAGTCATGATAAGTAAAAGGGCAATTCTCCAGAAATGGTTGGTGAGAGAAATTCCCTCGAGATAAAAGGTGATAAGCCAGCTGAAAAAAAACACTCATGCTGGAGAAAGTGGTGGTGGAGAGAAGCAAGGAAAGATTGACAGCAATTTTTTTCAGTAAATGGAGAAAGTTCATAAGTGGTATATGCTCACAAGAAATAAGGCAAATAATGTTAACATTTGTATCTACTGAATGGTATATGAAGAAAGATCTGATAGGATCCCTAGGTAAGCTGAAATTATAGGGGGTGGTTCCGTGGCCGAGTCGCATGGGGAATGGGAGGGAAGGGGGGAGGGGAGAAGGGATAGGGTTGTTAAGTAAGTTTGAATATCAGACATAAGAAACTGTTGAAGGATGGGAGGAGGAAAACAGGAAGGAAGAATATATAAGGAGGAGGTGAAAGAGGCAAATTGGAAGGATTATGTGAATTTATTGAGATTCCTTGATAACTATTACGAAGTTTGATATATTTTTGTATGCTAATACTTTTCCTTTCTATTCTAGAATTTGTATATTTTATGTAACAAAATCAATAAAAGCTGGTTTAAAAAAAAAAACGCTCCGAGAACAATGGAAAAGCTTTAGATGATTTTTAAAATACAGTAAAATTTCTAGGACAATGGAAAGTTCTAAAGAGTAATTCAAATAACAATTACATTCCAAGAACAATGGGTTACTTCAAATGGATTTTTGAACTACAGTAGAAAAGCGAGAATGGGACAGTTCTATTGCATTTTTAAGCTACAGTAGAATTCCTAGAACAATGGCAAAATTCTAAAGAGTAATTCAAATAACATTCTGAGAATAAGAGGGAAAGTTCTACAGTAGTTTATTACTTCAGTAGAATTTCGAGAACAATGGGAAAGTTAAAAAGAATAATAAAAATACCAACAAAATTCTGGCAGAGTTCTACAAGATTTTTAAACAACAGTAGAATTTCGAGAACAATGAGAAAGATCTAAAGAGTAAAGGGGGTTTTACACATAGTGATATCGCTAGCAATATTGCTATGTCACCGATTTTGTGACGTTATAGCGATATTGCTAGCGATATCGCTATGTGTGATACTTACCTCCGACTGGCTCCCCTGCTGTCCATCACTGATCACGCGAGATCGCGCAGCTCCATTTATCGTCGGGGGGCTTCCAGCTGGCGCCGACGAGCGACGCGTGGACGCGGACAGGAGGACGTCAAGATCGCCGCGTCTGAAAGGTAAGTATCGTCCGCTGTATCGCTGCTGCATCGCTGTTAGATCTGCCTGTGTGGCAGCTCACAAGTGATCATTTAGCAATGCACCAGCGATCCTGACCGCGTCATATCGTTGTCAGGATCGCTGGTGCATCGTTAAATGTAAAAGGGCCTTTATTCAAATAACATTCTGAGAACAATGGGTGAGTTGTACTGGATTTTTAAACTACAGTAGAATAATGAGAACAATGAAAAAGTTCTAAAGAGTAGTTCAAAAAAACATTTTGAGAACAATAGGGAGACTTCTATAGGATATTTAAACTTCAGGAGAATTTTGAGAACAATAGGAAATTTGTAGAGTAAGGGTCCCGTTACATTTAGCGGTGCACCAGCGATCCTGACCATGATATGACCCGGTCAGGATCGCTGGTGCATCGCTAAATGGTCGCTAGTGAGCTGCCAAACAGGTAGATCTCAGCAGTGACACAGCGACGCAGCAGCAGTTGTTACTTACCTGTCAGACGCAGCAATAATGTCTTCTTCCGCCCGCGTCCACGCGTCGCTCATCGGCACCTGCAGGAAGCTGCCGACAAGAAACGGCCCAGGACGTTCTCGCGCGATCAGCGATAGCCAGAGGGGGAGCCGGTCAGAGGTAAGTATCACACATAGCGATATCGCTAGTAATATCACTGCTGCGTCACAAAACCGGTGATGCTTTAGCGATATTGCTAGCGATATCGCTATGTGTGAAGCCCCCTTAAGTTAGAAAACATTCTGTGAACAATGGAGAGTTCTACTGTATTTTTGAAGTACAGTAGAATTCCAAGAACAATGGGAAATTTCAAAAGAGTAATTCAATTATCAACAATCTGAGGACAATGGGAGAGTGCCACTGGATTTTTAAACTACAGTAGAATATCAACAACAATGCTATAGTTCTACTGGATTTATAAACTGCAGTTGAATTCTGAGAAAAACGGGAAAGTTTTAAAGAGCAATTCAAATAACATTCCGAGTACATTGGGAGTGTTCTACTGAATTTTTAAACCACAGTAGAATTCTGAGAACAATGGGAAAGTGCTAAAGAGTAATTCAAATACCAACGACATTCCGAGAACAATGTCTGAGTTCTACTGGATTTTTAAAACAAATGCACAGTTCTACTGGATTTTTAATCAACAGTAGAATTCTGAGAACAAAAGAAGAGTTCTAGAGGATTTTTAAATGACAGTAGAATTTTTTTGAACAATGTGAAATTTCTAAAGTGTAATTCAAATTACAATTACATTAAGAGATATTGGTTAGTTCAAATGGATTTTTAAGCTACAGTAGAAAAATGAGAACAATGGGACAGTTCTACTGGATTTTTAAACTACAGTAGAATTCCTAGAACAATTGCAAATTTCAAAAGAGTAATTCAATTACCAACATTCCGAGGACAATGGGAGAATTTAAATAATAGCATGTGCAGCTGGATACCCCGCCTCCAGCAGGCGAATTTCCGCAGTACACGTAAGTCTGGATACACCGCCTCCAGTAAGGCGAATTTAAACAATAAAGGGGAAAACCTAGGAAACAATTGCAATGGTGGCCCTGAGATAGGGAACGGGGACGTGGAGACCTCCTGCACTCCCCTGAGTCAGTGTCTCTACACTCCTAACGATCCCTAGGCCGGTTTCTCACCGGGCGCCGATCAGGATAAATAATATCCCTAGCTCGCCCTGCACCTAGCCCTTTCTAGTGCAGTGGACTAACCCAACCACTGTACTAAAACACACAAGGAAAAGTGACAAACAGGGAAACACCACTTAGCTTTGCTCTGTTGCTAATGCTCCCAGCATTAGAGACCTCCACCTGTGCATCTTTTCCTCCGACCGGGTCCAACACCTGAGTGCAGCTCCAAAGCAACAGCATCACGAACCCGAGAGTAGCCTTGGAGCACCAGAGTCCAGCACCTGAGTGCAACTGTCCAGAAACAGAGTCCACCACCTGAGTGCAGCTTTCCAGCAATCGAGTCCAGCATCTGAGTGCAGCTTTTCAGCAACCAAGTCCAGCATCTGAGTGCAGCTTTACACCATAGCTGCCACTCCATCAAGCTATACAAGAACTCCTCACTGACACCATAGCTGCCCAGGAGTCTCTTCCAGCTCCTTCCTTCCCCAAGGCTTGGTTGCGACTGAGCAATAATCACCAACAGTGATTGCAACACCTGACACTCTTTTATAGGTCAGCCAGAGCAATCACACCTGCTTCATAATCACGTGCACTAAACTAATGAACCAGAGTGCAATGACCCTAATGGCCACCGGGGCAAAAAACAAACTCCGAGCACACAGCTCAAGGAAAAAAAAGGTTACTTGTACATTTATCTGTCAGATCCAACCTGGATCATGACAGTACCACAATGAGGCCCAGCAGCAATTACTCACAAGTCTTAACATAGCCAAAGGCTCACCAGAGAAAATATAAGGTTGGTGATTATGTCATGATCACATGTGACTGGATACGCCACCTCCAGCAGGGCGAATTTAAATAATAGCACATGCAGCTGGATACCCCGCCTCCAGCAGGTGAATTTCGGCAGTACACGTAAGTCTGGATACACCGTCTTCAGTAAGGTGAAATTAAACAATAAAGGGGAAAACCTGGGAAACAATTACAATGGTGGCCTTGCTATAGGGAACGGGGATGTGGAGACCTCCTGCACTCCCCTGAGTCAGTGTCTCTACACTTCTAATGATCCCTAGGCCAGTTCTGCACCGGGCGCCGATCAGGATACCTAATATCCCTAGCTCGCCCTGCACCTAGCCCTTTCTAGTGCAGTGGACGATGCAGAAACTAATCCCACCACTGTACTAAAACACACACAAGGAAAAGTGACAAACAGGGAAACACCACTTAGCTTTGCTCTGTTGGTAATGCTCCCAGCAACAGAGACCTCCACCTGTGCATCTTTTCCTCCAACCGGGTCCAACACCTGAGTGCAGCTCCAAAGCAACAGCGTCCCGCACCCGAGAGCAGCCTTGGAGCACCAGAGTCCAGAACCTGAGTGCAGCTGTCCAGAAACAGAGTCCAGCACCTGAGTGCAGCTTTCCAGCAATCGAGTCCAGCATCTGAGTGCAGCTTTTCAGCAACCGAGTCCAGCATCTGAGTGCAGCTTTTTAGCAACCGAGTCAAGCATCTGAGTGCAGCTTTACACCATAGCTGCCACTCCACCAAGCTACAGTTGTGGCCAAAAGTATTGACACCCCTGCAATTTTGTCAGATAATACTCAGTTTCTTCCTGAAAATGATTGCAAACACAAATTCTTTGGTATTATTCTCTTCATTTAATTTGTCTTAAATGAAAAAACAGAAAAAGAATTGTCTGCATGGGGTAAAGGAGTCTAGAGAAGCTCATCATTTTTATCAGATGACTAGCTGAAGAGCCCGGCGCTGCCCGGGCATAGTAACTAACTGTGGTTAGTTATAGCAAATTATAATTATCCTCCATCCCATAGTCCCATGCCCATATACCCATCATACATATCCACCATCCCATAGGCCCGTGCCTATATACCCATCATACATATCCAAGATCCCATAGTCGAGTGCCCATATACCCATCATACATATCCTCCATCCCATAGTCGAGTGCCCATATACCCATCACACATCCTCCATCCCATAGTCCCATGCCCATATACCCATCATACATATTCTCCATCCCATAGTTCCATGCCCATATACCCATCATACATATTCTCCATCCCATAGTCCCATGCCCATATACCCATCATACATATTCGCCATCCCATAATCAAGTGCCCATATACCCATCACACATCCTTCATCTCATAGTCCCTTGCCCATATACCCATCATACATATCCGCCATCTCATAGTCCCGTGCCCATATACCCATCATACATATCCTCCATCCCATAGTCCAGTGCCCATATACCCATCACACATCCTCCATCCCATAGTCCCGTGCCCATATACATATCCGCCATCCCATAGTCCCATGCCCATATACCCGTCAAACATATCCTCCATCCCATAGACCTGTGCCCATATACATATTCGCCATCCCATATGCCCATCATACATATCCTCCATCCCATAGTCCGGTGCACATATACCCATCACACATCCTCCATTCCATAGTCAACCATTATGACATCACAATGAGCGGCGGCAGGGCTTGCAACCTACGATGACATCAGCGTCGCCATGGCAACCATTGTGACATCATAATGAGGGGCGGGGCTTGATACGCACACACTGTTTCCCCAGTATGCAAATAGGGGCATTATGACATCATAATGAGGGGCGGGGCTTGACGCGCACACACTTTTTCCCCCAGTATGTAGATAGGGGCAAAATTGTTTGGTGAATTGGAACGCGCAGGGTTAAAATTTCGCCTCACAACATAGCCTAGGACGCTCTCGGGGTCCAGACGTGTGACTGTGCCAAATTTTGTGGCTGTAGCTGCGACGGTGCGGATGCCTATCGCTGACATACACACATACACACACACATGCACACATACATACACACTTTGAGCTTTATATATTAGATTTCTTCCCAAAAGGGTCAGCGGAAGTTTAGCCCATCCCTGCAGTTCTTTCTCTATACGTTCGATTAGTCCCCGAACGTATAGAGAAAGAACTGCAGAGATGGGCTGAACTTCAGCTGACCCTTTTGGGAAGAAATCATCTGATAAAAATGATGAGCTTCTCTAGGCTCCTTTACCCCATGCAATAATTTAAGGAATATAAAGCTTTTGGATCCCTCCTCACCAGCACTCCCATGTATTTAATTGTGTTTCTGGCAATAGGAATGTCACATATTGAGCCTCTCTCTCCACTCTTTTTTCTCCCAAAAAGAGTATTTCACATTTATTTTTGTTAAGTCTGAATCCTGCCAGTTTCCCAAACCCTTCAATTTGTGCTATGACTTCACTCAGTTGTGTCTTGGGCCTACTCATAAACTGGACAATATCATCAGCAAACTATGCCGAACACAGTGCTCTGCCCTCCACCTTGATCCCTTCAAACCATCGTCCATCATTCAAACGTCTAGCCAATGGTTCGATAGCTAAATTGAATAACAAAGGTGACATTTGGCAACACTGCCTGGTTCCTTTAAACAAAGGAAATGTTCTTGATAAGACTCCCGGGGTGTTCACCCTAGCTTGAGGATTCGCGTACTAAACCTGCACAAAATTTCTAAAGGCTCCATGCAAACCCAGATGGTCTAACACCTGTTCCAGCCATGACCACCTCACATTGTCAAATGCTTTTTCCGCATCCAAGGTGATCAAGGCTGGAGTTTCTCCCCCTCTCCGCTTAGCTATGTTGACTGCCAACATTACTTTCCTGATGTTTGTCACTGCCGAGCGCCCCTTGACAAATCCTGCCTGGGGGAGATCTATAATCTCTGGCAATATTGATGCCACTCTATTAGCCATCAACTTTGACAAAACTTTCAGATCCTGGTTGATTAATGAGATAGGCCTATAACTAGTTGGGTCCTCTAGGTCCTTTCCTGCTTTAAGGATGAGCTTTATGTATGCTGTGTTAAGGGTAGCTGATAGAATCATAGAATCATCTGGTCCAACCCCCTGCTCAAAGCAGGATTTGCTAAATCATCCCAGACAGATGTCTGTCCAGCCTCTGTTTGAAGACTTCCATTGAAGGAGAACTCACCACTTCTCGTGGCAGCCTGTTCCACTCATTGATCACTAAACATTTTGGAAGAATGTTCTCTGGTCAGATGAGACAAAAGTAGAGCTTTTTGGGCAAAGGCATCAAAATAGAGTTTACAGGAGAAAAAAAGAGGCATTCAAAGAAATAAACACAGTCCCTACAGTCAAACATGACGGAGGTTCCCTGATGTTTTGGGGTTGCTTTGCTGCCTCTGGCACTGGACTGCTTGACCGTGTGCATGGCATTATGAAGTCTGAAGACTACCAACAAATTTTGCAGCATAATGTAGGGCCCAGTGTGAGAAAGCTGGGTCTCCCTCAGAGGTCATGGGTCTTCCAGCAGGACAATGACCCAAAACACTTCAAAAAGCACTAGAAAATTGTTTGAGAGAAAGCACTGGAGACTTCTAAGGTGGCCAGCAATGAGTCCAGACCTGAATCCCATAGAACACCTGTGGAGAGATCTAAAAATGGCAGTTTGGAGAAGGCACCCTTCTAATGTCAGGGACCTGGAGCAGTTTGCCAAAGAAAAATGGTCTAAAATTCCAGCAGAGCATTGTAAGAAACTCATTGATGGTTACCGTAAGCGGTTGGTTGCAGTTATTTTGGCTAAAGGTTGTGCAACCAAGTATTAGGCTGAGGGTGCCAATTTTTTCCGGCCCATTTTTGGAGTTTTGTGTGAAATGATCAATGTTTTGCTTTTTGCTTCATTCTCTTTTGTGATTTTTCATTTAAGACAAATTAAATGAAGATAATATACCAAAGAATTTGTGATTGCAATCATTTTCAGGAAGAAACTGAGTATTATCTGACAAAATTGCAGGGGTGTCAATACTTTTGGCCACAACTGTATGCAAGAACTCCTCACTGACACCATAGCTGCCACTCCTCCAAGCTATGCAGGCACTCCTCACTGACACCATAGCTGCCCTGGACTCTCTTCCAGCTCCTTCCTTCCCCAAGGCTTAGTTGCAATTGAGCAATAATCACCAACAGTGATTGCAACACCTGACACTCTTTTATAGGTCAGCCAAAGCAATCACACCTGCTTCATAATCACGTGCACTAAACTAATGAACCAGAGTGCAATGACCCTAATGGCCACCGGGGGCAAAAACCAAACTCCGAGCACACAGCTCAAGGAAAAAAAAAGGTTACTTGTACATTTATCTGTCAGATCCAACCTGGATCATGACAAATACAAATAACATTCCAAGAACAATTGGTGAGTTCTACTGAATTTTTAAACAACAGTAGAATAACGAGAACAATGAGACATTTCTACTGGGTTTTTTTAAACAGTAGAATTCCGAGAACAAAGAGAAAGTTTTAAAAATAACTCAAATAACAAAAAGATTCCAAGAACAATGGGAGCGTTCTGGATTTTTAAACTAGAGCAGAATGATGAGAACAATGGGACAGTTTTAGAGAATTTTTAACCTACAATATAATTTTGAGAACAGTGTGAAAGTTCTAAAAAGTAATACAAATAAAATTTCGAGCACAATGTTAGAGCTCTAGTGGATTTTTAAACTACAGTAGAATTTCAAGAACAATGGGAAAGTTCTAAAGAGTAATTCAAATAACATTCCAAGAACAATGGGTGAGTTCTGCATTTTTAAATTACAGTAGAATAACAAGAACAATGAGACAGTTCTAATTGATTTTTAAACTACAATATAATTTTTAGAACAATGGGAAAGTTCTAAAGACTAATTAAAATACCAACAGCATTCCAAGAATAATAGGAGAGCTCCACATGATTTTTAAACTACAGTAGAATTCCTAGAACAATGGGAAAGTTCTAAAGAGTAATTCAAATAAGAACAACATTCCCAGAACAAAGGAAGAGTGCAACTGGTTTTTAAACTACAGTAGACTAACAAGAACAATGCGACAATTCAACTGGATTTATAAACTACAGTAGAATTGCTAGAAAAATGGGAAACCTCTAAAGATGAATTCAAATAACATTCCGAGAATAATGGGAGAGTTCTACTGAAGTTTTAAACTACATTAGAATTCTGAGAACAATGGGAAAGTGCTAAATAGTAATTCAAATACCAATGACATTCTGAGAACAATGTCTGAGTTTTACTGAATTATTAATCAACAGTAGAATTCTGAGAATAATGGGGAAGTTCTAAAGAGTAATAAAAATTACAACAACACTCCAAGAACAAAAGAATTCTAGAGGATGACAGGAGAATTTCAAGAACAATGGGAAAGTTCTAAAGTGTAATTCAAACAACAATTACATTCCGAGAACAATTGGTTAGTTCAAATGGATTTTTCAACTACAGTTGAAAAACGAGAACAATGGGACAGTTCTACTGGATTTTTAAACTATAGTAGAATTCCTAGAACAATGGCAAAGTTCTAAAGAGTAATTCAAATAACATTCTGGGAATAAGAGTGAAAGTTCTACAGTATTTTCTTTACTTCAGTAAAATTTTGAGAACAATAGGAAAGTTCTAAACAATAATTCAAATGACAACATTCCAAGAATAATGGGAGCGTTCTACTGGATTTTTAAACAGTAGAATTTCGAGAACAATGAGAAAGATCTTAAGAGTAATTCAAATAACATTCCAAGAGCAATGGGTGAGTTCTACTGGATTTTTAAGGTACAGTAGAATAATTAGAAGAATGGGAGAGTTCTAGAGGATTTTAAACTACAGTAGAATTCTGAAAATAATGAAAAAGTTCTAAAGAGTAATTCAAATAAAAACATTTTGAGAATAGGGAGACTTCTACATGGTATTTAAACTTCAGTAGATTAGGAAATTTCTAAAGAGTAATTTAGATAACATTCTGAGAACAATGGAGAGTTTTAATGTATTTTTAAACTACAGTAGAATTCAAAGAACAATGGGAAAGTTCAAAAGAGTAATTCAAGTAACATTCCGAGGACAATGGGAGAGTGCCACTGGATTTTTAAACTACAGTCGAATATCAAGAACAATGTGACAGTTCTACTGGATTTATAAACTGCAGTAGAATTCCAAGAAAAATGGGAAAGTTTTAAAGAGCAATTCAAATAACAACATTCTAAGAACAATGCTCTAAAGAATAATTCAAATACCAACAACATTCCAAGAACAATGGGAAAGTTCTACAGAATTTCTAAACAAGACTAGAATTCAGAGAACAATAAGTAAGATCTAAAACTATTCAAATAACAACATACCGAGAACAATGGGTGAGTTCTACTGGATTTTAAACTACAGTAGAATAAAGAGAACAATGGCACAGTTCTACTGGATTGTTAAACTACAGTAGAGTTCCTAGAACAATGGGAAAGGTCTAAAGAGTAAAGCCCCCGTTACACATAGCGATATCGCTAGCAATATCGCTGTAACGTCACTGATTTTGTGACGTAGCAGCGATATTGCTAGGGATATCGCTATGTCTGATACTTACCTCCGACCGGCTCCCCCGCTGCTCATCGCTGGTCGCGCAAGAAGGTCCTGGATCATTTCTCGTCAGGCACTCCCTGCTGTGCTTCCTGTGGCGCCGACGAGCGACGCGTGGATGCGGGCGGGAGGACGTCAGGATCGCTGCATCTGACAGGTAAGTAGGGACCCCCGACCCCTGCGATGTCGCTGGTGAGATGTGCCTGTGTGGCAGCTCACTAGCGACCACTTAGCGATGCACCAGCGATCCATATCGTTTTCGGGATCGCTGGTGCATCGCTATGTGTAACGGTACCCTAATTCAAATAAGAACAACATTCTGAGAACAGTGGGTGAGTTCTACTGGATTTTTAAGCTACAGTAGATTAATTAGAACAATGGGAGAGTTCTAGAGGATTTTAAACTACAGTAGAATTCCGAAAATAATGAAAAAGTTCTAAAGATTAATTCAAATAAAAACATTTTGAGAATAGGGAGACTTCTACAGGATATTTAAACTTCAGTAGAATAGGAAATTTCTAAAGAGTAATTTAGATAACATTCTGAGAACAATGGAGAGTTCTAATGTATTTTTAAACTACAGTAGAATTCAAAGAACAATGGGAAAGCTCAAAAGAGTAATTCAGTAGAACAGGAAATTTCTAAAGAGTAATTTAGATAACATTCTGAGGACAATGGGTGAGTTCTACTGGATTTTTAAACTACAGTAGAACAACAAGAGCAATGCAACAGCTCTACTGGGTTTATAAACTACAGTAGAATTGCGAGAAAAATGGGAAAATTCTAAAGATTAATTCAAATAACATTCTGAGAATAATGGGAGAGTTCTACTGTACTTTTAAACTACAGTAGAATTATGAAAACAAAGGGAAAGTGCTACAGAGTAATTCAAATACCAACAACAATCCGAGAGCAATTGGTGATTTCTACAGCATTTTTAAACTACAGTAGAATTCTGAGAACAATGGGAAAGTTCTAAAGAATAATTCAAATAACATTCTGAGAATAAGAGTGAAAGTTCTACAGTATTTTCTTTACTTCAGTAGAATTTTGAGAACAATGGGAAAGTTCTAAACAATAATTCAAATGACAACATTCCAAGAATAATGGGAGCATTCTACTGGATTTTTAAACAGTAGAATTTCGAGAACAATGAGAAAGATCTTAAGAGAAATTCAAATAACATTCCAAGAACAATGGGTGATTTCTACTGGATTTTTAAGCTACAGTAGAATAATTAGAAGAATGGGAGAGTTCTAGAGGATTTTAAACTACAGTAGAATTCCGAAAATAATGAAAAAGTTCTAAAGAGTAATTCAAATAAAAACATTTTGAGAATAGGGAGACTTCTACAGGATATTTAAACTTCAGTAGATTAGGAAATTTCTAAAGAGTAATTTAGATAACATTCTGAGAACAATGGAGAGTTTTAATGTATTTTTAAACTACAGTAGAATTCAAAGAACAATGGAAAAGTTCAAAAGTAATTCAAGTAACATTCCGAGGACAATGTGAGAGTGCCACTGGATTTTTAAACTACAGTCGAATATCAAGAACAATGTGACAGTTCTACTGAATTTATAAACTGCAGTAGAATTCCAAGAAAAATGGGAAAGTTTTAAAGAGCAATTCAAATAACAACATTCTAAGAACAATGCTCTAAAGAATAATTCAAATACCAACAACATTCCAAGAACAATGGGAGAGTTCTACAGAATTTTTAAACAAGACTAGAATTCAGAGAACAATAAGTAAGATCTAAAACTAATTCAAATAACAACATACCGAGAACAATGGGTGAGTTCTACTGGATTTTAAACTACAGTAGAATAAAGAGAACAATGGCACAGTTCTACTGGATTGTTAAACTACAGTGGAATTCCTAGAACAATGGGAAAGGTCTAAAGAGTAAAGCCCCCCGTTACGTCACCGATTTTGTGACGTAGCAGCGATATTGCTAGCGATATCACTATGTCTGATACTTACCTCTGACCGGCTCCCCCGCTGCTCATCGCTGGTCGCGCGAGAAGGTCCTGGATCATTTCTCGTTGTGCGCTCCCTGCTGTGCTTCCTGTGGCGCCGACGAGAGACGCATGGACGCGGGCGGGAGGACGTCAGGATCGCCACGTCTGACAGGTAAGTAGCAACCCCCGACCACTGCGATGTCGCTGGTGAGATCTGCCTGTGTGGCAGCTCATTAGCGACCACTTAGCGATGCACCAGCGATTCATATCGTTGTCGGGATCGCTGGTGCATCGCTAAGTGTAACGGTACCCTAATTCAAATAAAAACAACATTCCGAGAACAATGGGTGAGTTCTACTGGATTTTTAAGCTACAGTAGAATAATTAGAACAATGGGAGAGTTCTAGAGGATTTTAAACTACAGTAGAATTCCAAAAATAATGAAAAACTTCTAAAGAGTAATTCAAATAACAACATTTTGAGAATAGGGAGACTTCTACAGGATATTTAAACTTCAGTAGAATAGGAAATTTCTAAAGAGTAATTTAGCTAACATTCTGAGAACAATGGAGAGTTCTAATGTATTTTTAAATTACGGTAGAATTCAAAGAACAATGGGAAAGCTCAAAAGAGTAATTCAGTAGAACAGGAAATTTCTAAAGAGTAATTTAGATAACGTTCCGAGGACAATGGGTGAGTTCTACTGGATTTTTAAACTACAGTAAAAACAACAAGAACAATGCAACAGCTCTACTGGGTTTATAAACTACAGTAGAATTGCAAGAAAAATGGGAAAATTCTAAAGATTAATTCAAATAACATTCTGAGAATAATGGGAGAGTTCTACTGGATTTTTAAACTACAGTAGAATTATGAAAACAAAGGGAAAGTGCTAAAGAGTAATTTAAATACCAACAATAATCCGAGAGCAATTGGTGATTTCTACAGCATTTTTAAACTACAGTAGAATTCTGAAAACAATGGGAAAGTTAGAGTAATTCAAATACCAACATTCCGAGAACAATGGGAGAGTTATACAGTATTTTTAAACTAGAATTTCAAGAACAATGGAAAAGTGCTTGAGTAATTCAAATAACAACTTTCTGAGAACTGGTGAGTTCTACTGCATTTTTAAACAGTAGAATTCCGAGAACAATGGGAACATTCTAAAGAGTAAGTCAAATAACATTTCGAGAGCAATGTTAGCGCTCTAGGGGATTTTTAAACTACAGTAGAATTTCAAGAACAATGGGAAAAATCTAAAGAGTAATTCAAATAACACTCTGAAAACAATGGGAAAGTTATAGAGGATTTTTAAAAAGTAGAATTTCAAGAACAATGAGAAAGTTCTAAAGAGTAATTCAAACAGCAACATTCCAAGAACAATGGGATAGTTCTACTGGATTCTTAAACTACAGTAGAATAATGAGAACATTGGGACAGTTCTACAAGATATTTAATGTACAAAATAATTTTGAGAACAAAGGGAAAGTTCTAAAGAGTAATTCAAATAACATTTCAAGAACAATGTGAGGTCTAGAGGATTTTTAAACTACAGTAGAATTTTGAGAACAATTGGAAAGTTGTATCGCAATTCAAATAACAATATTCTGAGAACAATGGAGAGTCCCATTTGATTTTTAAACTACAGTAGAATTCCAAGGTCAATGGAAAAGTTCTAAAGATTAATAAAAATACCAACATTCTGAGAACAATGGGAGAGTTCTACGGGACTTTTAAACAACAGTAGAATTTCGAGAACAGTGATAAAGATCTAAAGGATTTTTAAACTACAGTAGAATTCCGAGAACAATTGGAAAGTTCTAATGAGTAATTCAAATAACAACATTCCAAGAATAGGGAGAGTTCTACAGTGTTGTTAAGCTTCAGTAGAATTCCAAGAACAATAGGAAATTTCTAAAGAGTAATTTAGATAACATTACAAGAACAAAGGAGAGTTCTAGTGGATTTTTAAATATTAGAATATTAAGAACAAATTGAAAGTTCTAAAGAGTAGTTCAAATAACAGCATCATTCTGAGAACAATGGGACAGTTCTACTGGATTTTTAAACTACAGTAGAATTTCAAGAACAATGGGAAAGTTCTACAAAGTAATTTAAATACCAACAACATTCTGAGAACAATGGGGCAGTTCTACTGGATTTTTAAATTACAGTAGAATTTCGAAAACAGTGGAAAAATTCTGTAAGGGGTTAAAACTCCAACACAACTTTTGTTACTGTTGAAAGTAGCTGAGAACTGTGATTGGCTGGTCTTTACAACTACCTTAAGAAAGGAGCAGCAGCGGTAGGATACACCACCACTCTCTTCTCTTCAGAACCCCGTTTATCAGGATTGGTGGAGATTCCCTAAAAGTTATTTTTTCTGAAATGCATTAAAAAGACTATATATAAAAAAGTTTAACGAAATATGGTCTAATATATAAAGCTCAAAGTGTGTATGTATGTGTGTATGTATGTATGTGTGTGTGTATGTGTGTATGTCCGGGATTGGCATCCGCACCGTCACAGCTACAGCCACAAAATTTGGCACAGTCACACGTCTGGACCCCGAGAGCGTCCTAGGCTATGTTGTGAGGCGAAATTTTAAACCCACAAGTTCCAATTTACCAAACAATTTTGCCCCTATCTACATACTGGGGAAAAAGTGTGTGCGTGTCAAGCCCCGCCCCTCATTATGATGTCATAATGCCCCTATTTGCATACTGGGGAAGCAGTGTGTGTGTATCAAGCCCCGCCCCTCATTATGATGTCACAATGGTTGCCATGGCGACACTGATGTCATCATAGGTTGCAAGCCCTGCCGCCGCTCATTATGATGTCATAATGGTTGACTATGGGATGGAGGATGTGTGATGGGTATATGGGCACTGGACTATGGGATGGAGGATATATATGACGGGTATATGGGCACGGGACTATGGGATGGCGGATATGTATATGGGCACGGGACTATGGGATGGAGGATGTGTGATGGGTATATGGGCACTGGACTATGGGATGGAGGATATGTATGAAGGGTATATGGGCACGGGACTATGAGATGGCAGATATGTATGATGGGTATATGGGCACGGGACTATGGGATGGAGGATGTGTGATGGGTATATGGGCACTCGACTATGGGATGGCAAATATGTATGATGGGTATATGGGCACGGGACTATGGGATGGAGAATATGTATGATGGGTATATGGGCATGGGACTATGGGATGGAGGATGTGTGATGGGTATATGGGCACGGGACTATGGGATGGAGGATAATTATCATTTGCTATAACTAACCACAGTTAGTTACTATGCCCGGGCAGCGCCGGGCTCTTCGGCTAGTGTGGAATAAATTTCAGACAGCATCAATTAATTAAAATGGGGATTATTTCAATTGTAATGGATCTGTGATCATTAAGAATATGGATGGGGCAAAAGATGCCATTACTATGATAGCTGGTAATAGATTAGTAGTAAGCACCTTTATTAATATAGTCCATAGGATAGCTATATATTCTACTTTTCTTTATGACCCCATATATTATAACGATGTGTTAAAACTAATTCCAGAATTTGATGGTCATGTAAACAGGCACTTAAGTAACAATGTATCGCATCAGTTACAGCATATATCAGATAAGGAAATGTATTCTGAATGGTTTAGGGATCATATAGCCAAATGTTTAATGAGAAAACCTTATCATGCATACACTGCAACAATAATGGGTGGGGGGAACGTACAGTGAAAAAAATTTAATCTATAGAAACATTGAAAATATATAAAAAAAAAGTGTGCCACGTGTATGATGGCTATATGAAGCCCTAATTGTTGTGAATTCTATTCTGGGCTCCCTCTGGTGGTTACTGAAGGTAGTGGAGCTGGTCAGATTGACAGAGGTGTTGCGAGTTCTCTTTCTGGGCTCCCTCTGGTGGTTACTGGAGGTAGTGGAGCTGGTCAGACTGACAGAGGCTTGCCACCTGATAATGATAATGATGAATGGAGATCTGTGGTTTCTGACTGGAGTATTTAAGACAGCTGACTTCCTTCAATCCCTGCTGGTGATTTTCTTCCTGTGCCTTCTGAGGTCTGATGTCTCCCTGCTCTGTTCCTGCATGGTTCAGCTAAGTGGTTCATTTGCTATTCTTTTTGCATTTGATCTGGTTTTGTCTACCTCTGCTTTGTGCGGGTCAGCTTGCTCCTGCTGGAGCTGTGCTGGATCACCGCCCATATGTTACTGCTTGTGTCAGTTTGCTCTGTCCCCTGTTATATTGGTCTCTTTTTCTTTGCTTTCAATATATACCAGAGTGCTGATATAGTGGGGGTGAAGTCGTGTGACTTCAGTGTTTTTTTGTGCATCAGATGTGTTGGATTTTTCAGGGTTTTTTGCGTGATTGCAGACAGTGTCTTTCCTTTCCTGTCCTGTCTAGTCAGTCTGGGCCCCATCATTTGCTCAGTCTATTTTTCTGCCTGCGTTAGTGTTTTCATCTTGTCTCACCGACAATATATGTTTGGGGGCTATCTATTCCTTTTGGGTCTGCTCCGGGGCAGTTTAGATTTCACCTTTTTTGCTTTAGGCTGAGTTAGCTCTCCGGCTGTGCCGAGGCATCTAGGCCATCATAGGTACGCTCCACGGCTACTGTTAGTTGTGTGGATAGGATCAGGGGTCTGCAATCCGCTTAGTTACCAATCTCTCTGGTTTTCTGGTGGCTTAGCCTGGTCCTGCTATCCTCCTCGGTGACCCATTCATAACACCTAATACAGCCTTGTACAAGTTCTTATCAGTTGGATCAACTGCAAATGATCAGTTCGTTTTGTAATAACAGCCCCCATGAACAGTATAGTAAAACACACCTGGATATAGATAACAATATGCCCCAATAAGAGTTATGGGCAACATAAAAATGCCAAATACCTATATGGGTCATTGGTAGAGTTGGTGCGAATTGGTGCTGAATGGGAGCTCTAAGAACCACCTCCTACCTGATGGCTTCCATGGCTCTACTTTCAATCAGCCAGCCTGGCCCATCATCAACAATGACTCCGCACCAGGCAGGGTAATCAAGAAATGTATACTAAGCCACTCTACCAAACGTCAAGAGCAGTTTCTAACCGATTTAACCCATTATCTACCAATGCCCTTTTTTGGGACGCCTAATCTTTTGCTTCTAGCAACTATGATTTTATAATTAGGTCCAATTTTTTGTGTTGTGTTTGTAAAATGAATGTTTTCAAAACAGGAATTCATGTCATTGTAATTTTTAATTGAATATTCTTCCACCCAAAGAGCTTTCAAAGCACCTATTTTCGAGGTTTTTTCAAAATTAGGATCATAAGCTGAAATTATTATTTAAAATCACAGTTCTGTGATCACAAAGTTATTAGAGCTATTGTTTATACTAGAAGGAAGGTATATAATGCAATGGCATTGATGTAGATTTACCAAGGGCAGAGTTATATTCAAATGAAATTGCCATCCCATTTTTGGGACATTGGCAGAATGCACTATCTACTTTCGATGTTTTTTTACATGGAAATTTTTGTTTGATTCACTAGTTTTTATACATAACCCTAAATCATTTACAACTGATATGGCAGGCAGAGGTCTTTTAGTTTCATTTCTTCCTTCTTACCAGATAGTCTGGAAATCCCTCACCCCTCCACCCCCCTTCCCCCGTACCTTTCTGACTATATATGCTTTGTGAAACCTGATATCTCAGCTGTACTGGAGACACTCAGGAGAACAGACCCTGTAACTTGCTGGCTTGTCAGACATTGTTTACGATCACATCACAGTATATAAGGTTGGTATTTTATGTTTTTATTCATCACAATTGTTTATTTAGCTTGTTTTATGAATGGATAATGAAATGTGAAATATATATATATATTTAAAATAATAATATATATTTTTATCTATAGTTTTCTAAATGTTACTATACTATTTTTTGTTTTTGTTGTATCAGCAGTAAGAACATGGCATATCGATATAAAAAAGGACTTACTGTTGATGAAATACTAGGTTATCTTGAGGAATTAGATGACCAAGAAGAGAAAGTTTCTGATGTTGAAGTAGTGATTGTGCCCCCTGATCCTGATGAGGCAACTGATGAGGAAGATTTTCAGGAAAATGAGCTTCTTGCTCATGAATTGAATGATGTAGCGGAACTTTGGAAGTATAGCACACTTAAACAGAAATTGAAGAGGCTCCTGAGGTGGCATCAACTGAGAATTTACCATCCACCTCAGCAGGAACTTCAAGTACCAGTAGCAGAAAACGACAAAGGAATCAAACTTCAAAACCAGTTGCGAGCAAGAAAAAAAAATGCAACAGAAATATTTCAATGTGCAGCAACTCCAAAATGGAAAAAATGTCAACCAATATATGAAAGTAGTGCGGACCAGGATACGTCCGAAATAAGAAACATTTGTGACCTTTTAGAAAATAAAAATGAAGTTGAAGTATTTGAAGAGTTTTTTTCCCATGATGTTATGGATATTATTTTGACCCAAAGCATGCTATATGCAAACCAAAAAAATAAACCCTCCTTTTTCATCAGCGAGGAAGAATTACAAGTTTTCTTAGGCATATTATTACTGTCTGGATATCATTCTCTCCCCCAAGAGGACATGTACTGGGAACAAGCTCAAGATGTGGGAGTTTCATTGGTGTACAAAGCAATGTCAAATAACCGTTTTAGGGAAAATTAAAAAATATATACACCTAAATGACAATTCTAAAATTGACATGTCTGACAAGATGTACAAAGTTAGTTTATTCTTTGAAGTACTGGGGAAAGAATTCCTGAAATTTGGTGTATTCCAACCAGGAACTTTCCTTAGATGAAATGATGGTCCGCTACTATGGCAAACACCCTACAAAAATGTACATGCGAGGTAAGCCAATAAAATTCGGCTACAAAATTTGATGTCTGTGCAGTTCCAACGGCTACCTCTACAAATTTGTGCCATACTGTGGTAAGTCTGACAAAGAGGAAGGACCGTTACAGTTACAAGTTATTTTTTGACAATTTCTTTACATGTATTGATGCTCTGGTGATGCTGAAAAACAAAAACATCCAATCTACTGGCACTATGAGAGAAAATCGCACAAAACAGTGTCCTCTTATGCCAAGCAAGGAGATTGAAAAGCAAAAGGAAAGAGGATTTTGTGATTACCGGTTTGATAAAGCAAATAACATTCTTGTGGTGAAATGGAAGGATAATAAGGTTGTCATGTTTGGCACGAGTTTCAGCACAATAGAGCCTTTGTCAACAGCTCGCAGGTACTCTCAAAAGCAGAAAAAACATGTCCAAATCTCAATGCCGCTGATGGTTCAGGAATATAATTCCCACATGGGGGGAGTTGATTTAATGGACAAACAAATCTCCCTGTACCGTGTCAGAATCAATTCCAAAAAGTGGTGGTGGCCCCTTTTCACTCAAATGATAGACATTGCTGTTGTCAACACCTGGAGGGCATATCAAAAGGCAAATCCAAAAGAAAGTGTGCCACTGCTAAGTGTAAGGAGGAGGATTGCATTGGCCGATCTAAGCAAAAGCACACAATCAACCCCAAAGCGATGTGGACCTCAACGGAGTAAACTATTAGGTGGCCGAGTTAGTGATGACGTCAGATTTGATCCTGGTAATCATTTGATAGAGCCAATTGCTACACAAAGAAGGTGTGCTTTATGTAAGAAAAAAACAACCAGAATTTGCAAACGGTGTGATGTTCCCCTTCATGCTAAGTGTTTTGCTGTATCCCATTCATCTAACTGAGTTATTTGGAGAATTTTGTAATATAATATTTTGAAAAAAGTGCATAAACATATTGTTTGCATAATAGTTTGTAAGCAAAAAATAAAGGTGAATAAGTTCTATCTTTTCTGAGTTTTTGCTATCACTTTCTGCCAATGTCCCAAAATTGGGACGCCCTTTTCTGAAAAATCCGTACTTATAAAAATTTGGCAAATTATATTTCTGATTCATTGGGACCCAAATAATTAAAAATCTGTCATTTAAAAAAAAATGAAATTTGCTAATTTGGCAAGTAATGGGTTAAAAACCTGACCATGTGTAGTATCTATATGAGCAGGATTCAGAAAGGTAATGTCCAATGTGGACACGCTGTGGAAGATGGCTTATATGTGTATGGCCCACAAGGGTGGGGTGGAGACCTCTCTAATCTTGCAAAAACAAGGAACCAATTGAATATAAACACATGGACATGCACACAGTGAACAAATCTGTAGGACAGTGTTCACACCACCAAAAAGTCTGTCCACATCAAACATTACCTTTATGAATCCTGCTCATATGGGTACTATACACATGGTCAGGTTTTTAAATACATCGGTTAGGGACTGGTCTGATATGGGTATACCTTGACGTTTGGTAGAGCGGCTTAGTATACATTTTTTGCAAAAAATGTATCAACAAAATACCCTGTTTTATCATCTTTTTACTAGCACTTGCTGTTTACTGTTACTTTTTTAAAACAGAGTATTTTTATACGTTTGTTATACTGTGTTTTTCTGTGTTTCAGGGTAATCAAGAGTTGCAGATTCCAGGAAGTAGGAGGCGGTTCTCAGGACTCCTGTGCAGTGGCCAGAGATTACTTATGTGACATAAGGACTGTGCCCTGTCAATCACTTTGCAACAAATCTAGTTTGGCAGGCATATTAAAGGATCCCAGGTAAAGAGAGTAATAATTTCGTAGATGTTTAGAGTGCAATCCTTACATAGAGAACAATATATTACATATCAAAAACAAGGATAGAAAAATATATGACATTATCATATACATTGAACAAGTGACAATGGGAGAGTCCATATCGTTCAGGTTCAAAAATTATACAACATAAATATAAATGAGAGATTATCTTGCCCTGTGGAACACCTAAAGGTTTTGCTTAACATCGGTAAAGGGTAACCCCCTATTGAGGAATGTATAGTCATGGCCAAAAGTGTTGGCACCCTTGAAATGTTCCAGAAAATGAAGTATTTTCTCCCAGGAATTTATTGAAATTACATGTTTTGAAATACACGTTTCTATTAGAACACAAAAAAGGAAAAAAAGCAAATTGTATATCCAAACCCTGAGGGGTTTAAGATTTAGGTACATGACACTTTTAAGAGGTAAGCGTCTCTTAATGAATCAGTAGCATCTAACTTAAACACGACCCCTCAGTATCAACTTTAGGTGATGCCAGATGTTTCTTTTGGGGGGTGGAATTTTTTTCTACTCACCAACTTTGCTAAAAATTGAACTTTTTTTTCCAATATTTATTAGTCCAGCAAGGGGACTTGAACACGCGATTCTTTGTTTGCATAGATCATACACTACAGTATTTTAGTACAGATGATTGTCAAGCTTGTCAGTGTCATACTGACAGGATGCCTAATAGATTGCGCATGTTGCACTATTAGGCTTTGAAGTATTACACATCTGAGACCATTGGTAGGCCTTCGGTTGCAACAGCTCTGTGACCTCCCTCTGCCAAAGGCTTTACCAGCAGCTCTTGCTATAGAGTGCTGCAAACACTGTCAGCAATAGATGCCCTCTGCTAAATCTTTACTAGCTGGGTGAAATGTGCTGTTATGAAGTAACCAGGGTGCATAATCACTGAGTTTTCAAGTTCTATATGGAAAGTGGCACATTCATTAGGATGTGAAAGGGCAGTGAAGTGACATGATGTGGTGAATGACCCTACAGTAAAACCCTGATTATGAAAACCATGGGCTGCATTCCCATATTTAAAGATTCTGTAGCAGCTCACACAAGCTGTCCAGACTGCATTCCTACTCACTTGCTTGCTTAAGCAAACAACGTGATCCAGATGATTTAAAGATAAAGTTGGTGAGTGCTGATCTCTCTCTTCTGGAACCTTTGCTTGCATGTGGTGTTCTGTAACTGAGCACCACCATTAGATCACAATGAGGCTGATACCACTATTGATTTAAATGAAGTTGATATGGGTATGGAGATACTGCAAATTAGAGCTCTTATGGACTGAAACAAAGCTCCATATAAGATATAGGTAGTGTGAAGAAACCAGAGTACATCTTAATTGCTCAGACGGCTATGTTTTTGCAGGCCCGGAGGAATTGAAATTTGTCTGTATATTTAGCTAGTTGATTTAAGTGTGGATTCTGGTGGGTCAAGAAGACTGACTGCCACAATGATATAACATGTAACATAGTGTGTGCTTACCTGATGTTTGCTTATATTCTGGAATCAGTTTGTTGACTTTGAATAGCTTAACTGCATTGGGTATAAAAAAGATCCTGAGACAGAGAGATAAAGTCTCATCACATCACACAGAGCTACCAGCTGGACATTCTGCTAAACACCCAATGACCCTGAAAGCTCTGACATAACATCCACTAGCATCCCGGTGAGTCAGCGGAGGGGTGAGGCCCTGTAATGTGCACTATCTTGGCGTTAATTGCTGGAATTGTTCTGTTTGCTATTGGGTGTTGTGAATCAATAAATGGCCACACTGTTTTACCCTAACCCTGTGTTGTCTGTGTAGTGTTCTGCACACAGGGAGATAGTTCAGTGGTATGAGGCCTGGTCCATGCAGTCTTACTAATGAAAGCTGGGCCGGCAGATGAGACTAACCACTGTTTCTCCACAGGTAATTTAAAAAAATATCCCACGGAAGACAAGTTATAGTTAAAAACACATAATCAAATACATAGCACATAAGCATTCCTTAATATTTGGGACCAGCACAAATTTTTATCCTATACTGTATATCAGAAAATGTTAATAAATTACAATGTTATAGACAATAAACAATATAACCTAAACATTGATAGATGTGTTTTATCATGAGATTATGGGGCAGCCATTTTGTTGGAGTTGCTGTTAAAGGGAACTTGTCAACGAATAGAGTGGAGTGAAATGGGGCGGCCAAATTCAGAATCTGCTGACTTTAGCTAAAGTCAGGTTTCACCAATCGAAACCCGACCATAGCGTGAGGTCGGCCATGAGGTCACTGACTTGAGCGCCAAAGTCGCGTTTCCCACAATCCTTCCAGCACCTTTTCTCAACCAATCATCAAGGACGCACACTGTGGGCAACGCGATTACATAGGCAGCCGCCCCCACCATGTTAGAGAAGGGCATTCAAGGGCTGGCTTTGTGTGGCGTCACAGTGCCTATAAAAGGCGGTGACCGCCAACCGCCATCTTACTTCTACCGATCTTAGCATAGGGAGAGGTTGCTGCTGCTAGTTCTCAATAGGGAGAGTGTTTAGGCAGGTCAAAAAAAAATTGCTTCTGCTGATAGCGAATGTCATTGTACAACATAACAGCATAGTGTGCAGTGACAGGGGAGGATATATTTGTGTGCAGCAGCTCTGTTGATTATTAGGCTGCCTTATAAGGCTCCCTGATAGCTGCATTGCTGTTTGCACACTGCTGTGCAGAGTGCTTTTTTATAAGCAAAAATATTTTTATTCCTTTTCTCTGCACAGTTAGCAAGCGTTTATTTTTTCACACTTTTTTGTGCAGCATCTCTGTTGGTGATTAGGCTGCCTTATAAGGCTCCCTGATAGCTGCATTGCTGTTTGCACACTGCTGTGCAGACTGCTTTTTTAAAAGCAAAAATCCTTTTATTCTTTTTTTCTGCACAGTATATACTGAGCATAAATTTTTTTCACACACCGTATAGAGGTGTGTACTCCTCACACACTACCGTGTACCGGCTGGTATCACGGACAAATACATGCTATATGTGTGTGGCTCCATAAAAAAATACACGGAGATTAACATTTTTCCATACATACACCGTATAGAGGTGACCGATTCTCAAACAGTATTGGATATCTGGTGTTCTTATTATGGTCACATCTACACAGAGTCAGCGTGTGTGTGTGTGACACTCCGTAAATAGATATACGGACATTTCCATTTCTCCATACACCGTATTGACTGCTGTCCTATTCTCTAACAGTATCAGATATCTGGTGTTCTTATTACGGTCACATCCACACAGTGTCAGAGTGTGTGTGTGACACTCCATAAATACATATACGGACATTTCCATTTCTCCATACACCGTATTGAGCTGTCCGATTCTCAAACAGTATCGGATATTTGGTGTTCTTATTATGGTCACATCTACACAGAGTCAGCGTGTGTGTGTGACACTCCGTAAATACATATACGGACATTTCCATTTCTCCATACACCATATTGAGCTGTCTGATTCTCAAACAGTATCGGATATCTGGTGTTCTTATTGCGGTCACATCTACACAGAGTCAGCATGTGTGTAACACAACGTAAATACATATACGGACATTTCCATTTCTCCATACACCGTATTGAGCTGTCTGATTCTCAAACACTATCGGATATCTGGTGTTTTTATTACGGTCACATCTACACAGAGTCAGGGTTTGTGTGACACTCTGTAAATACATATATGGACATTTCCATTTCTCCATACACCATATTGAGCTGTCCGATTCTCAAACAGTATCAGATATCTGGTGTTCTTATTACGGTCACACCTACACAGAGTCAGCGTGTGTGTGTGACACTCCGTAAATACATATATGGACATTTCCATTTCTCGGATATCTGGTGTTCTTATTATGGTTGGATTACGGTGAAATACATACTGGGTGAGCGTCTGTGACTCACAAAATATATACGGAGATTTCACTTTTTACATGCACCTTACACAGCTGAACGCTCCTCATACAGTAGAATCATAGAATCGTAGAGTTGGAAGGGACCTCCTGGGCCATCTGGTCCAACCCCCTGCTCAAAGCAGGATTCGCTAAATCATCCCAGTCAGATGTCTGTCCAGCCTCTGTTTGAAGACTTCCATTGAAGGAGAACTCACCACTTCTCGTGGCAGCCTGTTCCACTCATTGATCACTCTAACTGTCAAAAAGTTTTTTCTAATATCTAATCTGTGTCTCCTCCCATTCAGTTTCATCCCATTGCTTCTAGTCTTTCCTTGTGCAAATGAGAATAAAGTTGATCCTTCTACAATGTGACAGCCCTTTAGATATTTGTAGACAGCTATTAAGTCTCCTCTCAGTCTTCTCTTTTGCAAACTAAACATTCCCAAATCCTGCAACCTTTCCTCATAAGACAGGGTTTGCAGACCAGTCACCATTCTGGTCGCTCTTTTCTGAACTTGCTCCAGTTTGTTGATATCTTTTTTAAAATGTGGTGCCCAAAACTGGACACAATATTCCAGATGAGGTCTGACCAAAGAGGAGTAGAGGGAAATAAGGACTTCACGTGATCTAGACTGTATGCTTCTGTTAATACATCCTAGAATTGCATTTGCCTTTTTTGCTGCTGCATCACACTGTTGACTCATATTCAGTCTGTGATCTATTAGTATACCCAAGTCTTTTTCACATGTGCTGTCACTTAGCCCTATTCCTCCCATTCTGTATATGCTTTTTTCATTTTTATTGCCCAGATGTAGTACTTTGCATTTCTCCCTGTTAAAAACCATTCTGTTAGTTGCTGCCCACTTTTCCAGTTTATTTATATCTTTTTGAATCCGCTCTCTCTCTTCTCTAGTATTAGCTATCTCTCCTAGCTTTGTGTCATCAACAACTTTCATCAGTTTACCCTCAATTCCTTCATCTAAATCGTTGATAAAGATGTTGAACAATACAGGGCCCAGGACAGAGCCCCGTGGTACCCCACTTGAGACATTCTTCCAACTGGATGTGCAGCCATTTATGACCACTCTTTGGGTCCGATCACTAAGCCAGTTATGAATCCACCTAACAGTTGCCTTGTCCATTCCATACTTAGTCATTTTTTCAATAAGGATTGTATGAGAGACTTTGTCAAATGCTTTGCTGAAGGCAAGATATACTATATCTACAGCATTTCCTTGATCCACCCAATCAGTGATTCCGTCATAGAAGGATATTAAGTTAGTCTGACATGACTTATTAGTTACAAACCCATGCTGACTCTGTTTAATCACTTCATTCTTATCCAGGTACTGACATGTGTTGTTTAATAATTTGTTCAAAGATCTTTCCTGGTATAGAAGTCAGACTCACCGGCCTATAGTTGCCTGGGTCCACCTTCTTCCACTTTTTGAAGATAGGAACAACATTTGCTCTTCTCCAGTCTTCTGGCACTTCTCCAAGAATTTTCAAAGATTATGGAGAGGGGTTCAAAAATTTCTTCTGCTATCTCCTTCAGTACTCTGCTGTGTAATTCATCTGGACCTGGAGACTTGAATTCATTTAGGCTAGCTAAGTGTTTCCTCACTATCTTTCTGTTTATAGATATCCTGGATTCTTCTATTCCCTTAATAGGACAGTGAAGAACAGTTGATGTTACTTTTCCTTTCTGAGAGAAAACAGATGCAAAATAGGAATTTAAAAGTTCAGCCTTCTCAACATCCTGTCTTACCATTTCATCATTTTCATCCTGTAAAAATCCTATAGCATCTTTGACTTTTCTTTTACTTTTGACATATCCCCAAAATCCTTTATTATTGCTTTTGACATCTCTTGCAAGCCTCAATTCATTTTCAGCTTTAGCTAATCTGATTTGTGCCCTGCAGGTTCTGCAGACAGCATTATATTCTTCTTTAGATATGCCTCCCTCTTTCCATTTTATAAACATTTTTTTCTTCCTGTTTAGCATGTGCTTAAGTTCTGTGTTCATCCATCCTGGTTTCCTTAAATGCTTCCTATTCTTCCCTCTTTTCGGAATTGTTAACAACTGTGCTTTGAGAATTTCATTTTTCAAGATTTCCAATCCTTCCTGGACATTTTTGTCTTTAAGGATATCCAGCCATTGGATCCCTCCAATTCTCTTTCTGAATCCCTTAAAATATGCCTTTCTGAAATCTAACCTTGACGTCTGAGTCTTCACAGGTCTTCCGCCTCTAGTTATCCAAAATTCTAAAATAGCATGGTCGCTACCTCCTAGGGTCTCAGCCACTTTTACCTCCTCAACCATTTCCTCCCTGTTTATAAGGATTAGATCCAAGGTAGCAGTTCCCCTTGTTTTCTCCCCTACCTTCTGGAAGATAAAGTTGTCAGCAAGAGAGGATAAGAATTTCCTTGACCTGTTAGTTTTGCCTGAGAGAGATTCCCAACAAATGTCTGGATAGTTGAAATCTCCCATGACAACTATGTCATATTTTTTGGAGAACTTGGCCATTTGATGCATAAAGAGTTCATCCATATCTTCAGCTTGCACAGGCGGCCTGTAGTAAATGCCTACAATGGTGTCCTTTCCATTGTTCTGTCCTTGTATTCTTATCCAAACAGTTTCCACAGAACTCCCAGTCTCTGAAGCTTCAATCTCTGTGCAGATATACGCGTTTCTAACATACAGTGCAACACCTCCTCCTCGTTTATCAAGTCTGTTTCTTGCAAATAAGTTGTATCCTTCTAGTCTTGTATTCCAATCACGTGTATCGTCCCACCAAGTTTCAGTGATTCCAATGACATCATATTTCTTTTCCTGTGTTAGTAGTTCCAATTCTCCTTGTTTGTTGCCCATGCTTTGTGCATTAGTATAGAAACATTTTAGTTTGTGATTGGTTTCTATTTCTCCAATATTTTTATTAATTAGATTTTTTTGTCTTTGTTCTTCCTTTTCACTTCTAATAGCAGAGTTCTCAATAGCATTTGTCAGGTGTATGGCTTTTTCTGGTCTTTTGCTTCCCTTCCCATGTTGTTCTAGTTTAAAGCTTTCCTTACAAGTGTAGCAAGGCAACTTCCAAATACATGTTTTCCAGTCTTCGTAAGGTGCACCCCATCTCTAGCAAGTAGTCCATCGTAAAAGTAATTCACTCCGTGATCCAGAAATCCAAATCTATGCTGACGACACCATCGACGTAGCCAGTTGTTCACCTGCAGAATCTTATTCCACCTCCTTGTTCCATGGCCATCCACTGGGAGGATGGAAGAGAAGACCACCTGCGCTCCCAGTTCTTTTACTTTCTTGCCTAAGTCTTCAAAGTCTCTGCAGATGGTTTCCAGGTCATTTCTTGTGGTGTCATTTGTCCCCACATGTAGTAGCAGGAATGGGTAGTCATCTGTAGGTCTGAAGAGTCCTGATATCCTGTCAGACACATCTTTAATTTTTGCACCTGGAAGACAGCACATTTCTCTTGAAGTTATATCCGGTCTGCAGATAGCAGCCCCTGTTCCTCTCAACAGGGAATCCCCCATGACCACCACTCTCCGTTTATTCTTCACAACATTTTTCTTTCTCCATCCAGGAGGACTCTGAAGGCGTACAAGGTTGCTGTTTGTTGGCAAAGTCTTATCCTGATGTATTTCTTCATCGTTTTCCTGCGTGAGAGCCTGGGACTGGTTCCTGAGCAGTATGGGTATAGCTTATTTCTTGTTTAGTCTGTGATCTTACATTTATGGAAGTATCTTGTATGCCTTGCCCTGTGAATCCAGTGAATGCTTGGACATTAAAGTGTCTGAACCATACTCTATCTGTAAAGCTATAAAGAGAAGACCGACGAACTCTGCATAAGCGCTCTTACTTTTTTGAAGAAATGTGGAAATCAATTTAAAATATATCTTATATGTACTAAGTATTACTGTTTAATATATGACGCATTAATATTTAATATGTTTTTAATATTTGAAAGCGCTGTAGTCTTTGGATACATTGTGGGCAAGATATGCCCTCAATCAACATGGTGGCACTGCCTACCCCTCACTAGTGCGCATGTCTCCGGTGTGTTTGCGGTTGTCGACGTCACTTCCGGTGTCTGTTTGTGACGCTGCGGTTCACCCAAGCGTGGTGTGGATCGCTCCGCCCTCTTGATGCCAGGGGTGTTGCCAGACGCAGCTCCCATGGGCCTGTGACATGCACCACCAATGGTGAGTCTGAGTTGGGTATTTAAAATGCGCAAGAGGGACACTAAACACATCCTGTCCTCCCAAGGAAGCTACCGCAAAACGTGCGTAGGGGCGCGTGCCTGCATATGGACACTAGCAAGGGTAATAGATAAGGACATTTTCTCCACCCCCTTCTTTTTTCCCCCTCCTTTTGGGCAACTTAGCCATGATTATATTTGAGATGTGGTGGCACTTCAATGCTAGATACCATAGGGAAAAAGTTTTTTGTGAATGGATTGTGTAAATTGTTCCTCCATGTACTGAATTTTATGCTACACAGGCAGCGTGTACACTGATATCTGTAAGGTTATATTCACAAATCAAAAATCAAAATAGGTTATAACACGGAGGATCGTGAAACCAGATGCAGAAAACACAAGAGAAAAGGTCCTCCAATAAAGGTTAAAAAAGTTTTATTATTTTATTGATCAAATAAATACAAGATAAAATTAGACTGGGCAAAACATACAGAAATAAGATAGCAAAAGATAAGCACACTGGGTGACACATTGAATAGCTGATGACAGACTACAATATTAATAGCACATGAGAAAGCACAGAAAAATAGTATAGAAAAAACTATTTTTTAATACCAGTACTAGTGCATAAAAGAAAAGATTATTATTATAATAGGATAATGTATTCCACGCCTCCAAGAAAATCCATAACAATCCATGAACATGCAAAAAAATACATAAAGTGCTTGTGCAATAATAGAGTTGAAGGCAAAAACATTTTTTTAGACACATTGAGTTTAATCATATGCTGCTATTGCTATTTATACCCATATCTGGTTTACTCAGCAAGGGATCAAGGCCCTGAAATTAGTAATGCATGATATAAAAAGCTGAGAAAGCCAGGTATAAGGAAGTGCACCTCATGGCTGTAAAGAAAAACTTAAATAAATTATATTTACCACAATGAAATGTCACCCAGGATCCCCCTGACGCGCGTTTCGATGGATATCTTCCTCAGAAGGGGTGGTCTACCTCCCGTTTCAAAAGATCACCTTTTTATACCAAAGTCCTCCATATGATGCGGATCACCTGTGTGATACGCGGCCTCTACCAGCCGCATTACGTCACACTTTTCCCAGAAATGAGTCCCCATGAAAAACTGCCGTGTTTCACATATATAAGGACGCCATTTTGACCGATGCACGGCACCAGGAAGTGCACCCTCATGGTCGTCATAGTGACGACTCCCCCTGCACACACTGAAAACCGGACATATCAGCGCCAGGTTATATTCACTGTGAATAATTTGTCGTATATGGTGGACCGTACCCGCGCTGTGTGCTCATTGAGTGGCACGTTTTTTCTATAACTGATGCACCTTGATCTGCACCATTGATGCTCTGTATTTGTTTATCACATCTATTAAGTAATTGTGGTCTGTGTTTATGTATTTGTATCATTAAAGTGAATTTTTATGTTGATACTTTCTCAGACCTTATTGCTATGGTTTATATGCTCCATGTCTTTTTGTGTGCTTAGCTATTAGGAGAAGCTTCATAGGGCATTTACCCTGGCCTAGGTATTTTATACTAGGAATTTGCTGTTTAACATGTTTTCTGGACTCGAGGGTCTGTTTCTCATTAGTTCCCCTATATGCAGCTTTCAAGTCCAGCTCACCCTACCAGACTCTCAGTAGGACAAGAAAGTAATCATCCTCTCATCCACGTACACTGGCTTTGAACGCCTACATTGCCAAACTGATCTCATTAGAGATGATGCCCTTCCGTTTGGTTGAAAGCAAAGCTTTCCGAGAGCTCATGGCCTACGCTGTCCCACGCTATGACCTACCCAGTCGGCACTTCTTTTCTCGAAAAGCCATCCCTGCCCTCTACCGGCATGTGAAAGACCGCATTATCCATGCACTAAAACAATCAGGGAGTGGAAAGATGCACCTCACAACAGATGCATGGTCCAGTAGGCATGGCCAGGGCTGTTACGTGTCCATCACTGCGCACTGGGTTAATGTGGATGCAGGCTCCACAGGGGACAGCGGCGGTGGAACTGTGCTGCCTAGCCCACGGTATAGGAAACAGTTGGCTGTAGGCGTTCAACCCTCTTCCTCCTCTAGAAGTGAAAGCTCGTCAACAGAGCGCAGTCGCACGAGCACTCCATCCACATCTGTCAGTGCTGCACACGGGGTGTCCCACTATCGAACAGCTAGGGGTAAGCGGCAGCAGGCTGTTTTAAAAATAATGTCTTTGGGCGACAGCAGACACACCACGGAGGTAGTGGCCGACTACTTGCATCGACAAACTGAGTCATGGCTGGGCAGTCTACATCTTAAGCCAGGCAAGGTAGTCAGTGATAATGGGCAGAATTTGTGGCAGCCATAGCCCTTGCAAAACTCACACACATACCTTGCCTGGCTCACACCTTGAACCTGGTGGTGCAGTACTTCATAATTATCCTGAGTTAACAGCCCTGCTCAATAAGGTGCGAAGACTGTGCTCACATATCTGTTGCTTGCCTGTACACTCCAGTCATATGCAGAAGCTGCAGCGATCACTCCACCTCCCCAAGCACCGCCTAATCATAGACGTTGCTACAAGATGGAACTCCACCTTGCACATGGTTGAGAGCCTGTGCGAACAGAGGCAGGCTGTAATGCATTTATGGAAGGATACACGGGCAGGCAGTTTGAGGGCAGACATGGAGTTGTCAGGTGTGCAGTGGTCAAAGCTGAAAGACCTCTGTAAAGTCCTTCAGTGTTTTGAGGAATGCACACGGCTGGTAAGCACAGATTACGCCATAATAAGCATACCACTTATGCATCTGCTCGTGCAAACTTTGACGCACATTAAGGATCAGGCGTCTGCAGCGGAGGAACAGGAGGATGAGGAGGGAAGGCTTGATTACAGTCAGCCATTGTCTGGTCAGGGAACTGTCGTGGGCGAGGTGGAGGAAGAACCCCTTCCATCCAGTGTAGGAGCTTGGACAAGATGTTTCTCTCTTCTCTGACCCTCAGCCCTCTCAGAGCAATCCTGCTCTTACTCTGTCCTTTCACCGGCTGACAACTCTCTAGAAAGATCCATTTACCTCAGGCTAGCTCCACCCACCAACTGTCACCTTGCTCTCTCATTGATGGCCACAATCACTCCACTACCTAAGCTCCACCCACTGTACCCACCTTACACACTAACACCCAACACCTTTTCCTAGTCAGTCTGGGATGAGGCCATCTTCCCGCCGGGTACACCCAGATGCCCTGACTAACTAGTGTGTTGAGTGCAGGGTTAGGAGTCCTGAGTGGTGATCCCTCCCTACCTGAGGGTGGGATACCACACCTTTGGATGAGGTGCAGTACCTCTGTGGCGACCGTACCCTCAGGGGCACCATAGTACCCTTTCTCAACTTTATATATTGTTGTTGGATCCATACTGGGCCTGAGAGCGTCTGTTTGCCTCCTGAACTGTATACAGATATTCAGTATGCTTAAACTATACTATATATACCTTGTATCTAGTGATACTGTACACTTTTGCAAATTTTTATATTATTGTCTAATCCATACTGAGCCTGTGACCGTCTGTGTCTGACTCATGAAATATATACAGAGATTTACAATTATCCCTAGACTGTATAGAGCTGTCCACTTCTGATAAAATACAATCAGATATATGGTACTGTAAGTCCATTTTCACAAAAATTAAGTATGGTGGAAGAGGCCGCGGACGTGGGTGTGGGGGGCCAGCTGGTACTGATGGTGGTGGTGCATCTGCTGGTAGTGCCGAAAGCACAATAGCAGCTAAGGCAGGAAGTGTTGAGCCTGCGTCATCTTCTGGCACAAGAAGGCCTTTAAGGCTCCCTTTTATGGGAGTAGGTAAACTACTTTTAAAGCCGGAGCATCAGGAACTGGTTTTGCCTTACATTGCCGAAACAGCCTCCAGCTCTATCACCTCATCTTCTGAAGTTTACAAAAATGCAAGCACTGAGTCGTCAGTGCAGGCTTCTGGTCAGGAACCACCCCTTTCCTTGTCTCCTTCACCCCCACCCAAAGTGCAGGATGCGGCAGCCCACAATTCAGATTACTCCATGGAGCTCTTTTCACATGCCATGCCTGTTTTATCAAGTGAAATCCTAAATTCCCCAGTCCAACATGAATCGGAGATGGAGTGCACTGATGCACAGCCACTGCTAGATGATTCCGCTAGTACATTCACGCACAGCACTACATTCCTCACGCACAGCACTACATTCCTCTCGCACACTATAGAGCCAGAATGTGACGCTGATGAAACTCAGGTGCCCCTTCCCGCATACTATACCACCTTACACGGTGACACAGAGGAAGGTGCAGACAAAAGTGCCGGTTCCCTGAGCAGGTGGGGGCGTCCTATTCATGGGGGACGGCAGTGGCACAGGGACTCTCATAGCACGCAAAAGTGTCTCTGCCGGTGGGAGGGCCCACTTGCCGTCAGACATACCGTCGTAATATGAGGGGCCCTGTACAAGTGCCGTCGCCCACGAGTGGGCCCCCCATGCTTGCTCAGGGCCACAGCACTTCCAATACTTACCTCTCCCGGCTCCACCGCCGTGACGTCTTCCGCATTTCCTGACAGTGACATTCAGGTTAGAGAGCGCATTGACATCACATCTGTATGCCCTCTACCAAAACAGTACAAGTGCAGAGAGCTTGAAGATTGCAATGCTGAGGAGTCCAGAGTACAGCAGTGCCCAGCGAGGAGAGGTATTTAATTTTTTTAAATGTTGGGAGCATTTTTTGGGGAGCAATATACACTGGAAAATGAGATATGGGGCCCATCATACACTGGAGCATCATCCATTTGGCCCATCATATACTGGAGCATTCCAAATGGGGGACATCAGACACTGGAGCAGCATGTACAGGGCCCATTATACACTGGAGCATTAGAAATGGGGCCCATTATATATGGAGCATTATTTGGGCCCATAACACACTGGAGCATCGTCCATGGGGACCAACATATACTGGAGCATTCCAAATGGGGGACATCAGACACTGGAGCAGCATTTATGGGGCCCATTATACACTGGAGCATTAAAAATGGGGCCCATATATGGAGCATTATTTGGGCTCATAAGACAGTGGAGCATCATCCATGGGGACCAACATATACTGTAGCATTATGTGGAGCTCATGATATACTGTATGGAACATTATATGGGATCAATTATTCTGTAAGGAGAAATATATGGAGCTCATTATTCTGTATGGCACACTATGTGGTGGCCATAATACTGTATTGAGTAATATACTGTCCTTTTTTTGAGCTATTGTAGAATTTAAAATAGATATCAGTCATGCCATGTAAGCAGTGAAGTATTTTTCACTGTACTATATCTATATCTGAGCTGTATCGGAGCATTATGAATTGTGGTATGTGTTAAAAGGGCTCACTGACATTCTTTGGCCCAGGGCACACGAAAACCTGGCGCCAGCCCTACTCCCCCCAACTTTAGCCAAATAACCCCCAGTTTTCAATGCGTAACTATTATTAAAAAGTAAATTACGGTTTGCCAAGCTTAAGTAATAAGAATTGATGTTGTTGGCATTGAAATGGGCACTGTAGGTGTGTTTACTGTCCTCCACTCCCTGCCGACTTTGCTTCCCCATTGACTTGCATTGGGTTTCGTGTTTCAGTCGGACCCCGACTTTTCCCTATAGACGGCCGATTTCGGTCGTCCCAACTTTTAAGAAAGTCGGGTTTCATGAAACCCGACTCAACCCGAAAAAAGGCAAAGTCGCACATCTCTATCAACAAATTCACACTGCCCATTAGTGGACGTACTATTGGAGATATATAGCTTTTACTTTGAATTTACTTTGAAATAGGCATGTCAGAGAAAATGTGGTCTGAAAAGTCAGCCGGGTGCTGTCTCGTGATGCCATTCTGCGGCAACTTCTTCTTGCTTCCATAAACTGACAGGCCTGTCCTGTGCGTGTGCATAGTGACAGACCTGTTAGTCAAACGGATAGGAGTGGGGATAAGTTGCTAGGAACAAGTCTCTTACTCGTCAATAGACCATTACCCTGGCCAACCCACACTGATTTATACTGCCCTTAGTGTCAGCAGCATGAATCGGTAGAAAATTTCCTTTACCAAATAGATGAAGCCAATATTTGGCTTCCTTCCCTTCATCCAAGAGCCACAACTTTTTTTTTATTTCTCCCTTGACATAGCCATATGGGAGTTTATTTTTTGCAAGATAAGTTGAATTTTTGAATGACACTATTAGTGTTACTATACTATGTATGGAATACATGAAACAAACAAAAAAATAAGAAAAGTGCTGCAAAATGTTTTTTTACTTTTATAGTGTTCCCTGTGTGGTAAAAACAGGAGTAAGTTTGCTGCACTGAAAGTAAAGGGGCCAATCAAAAGTTTGGGGTCACCCAGTCATGCTTTCCATGAAAACTCATACTTTTATTAATCAAATCAGTTGCCAAATGAATTTAAAATCTAGTCCAGACATTGACAAGATTTGAAAAGGAGAAAATTTTCTCCTTCAAACTTTGCTTTCATCAAAGAATGTTCCCTTTGCAGCAATTACAGCATTGCAGACCTTTGGCATTCTAGCAGTTAATTTGCTGAAGTAATCTGGAGAAATTTCACCCCATGTTTCCAGAAACCCCTCCCACAAGTTGGTTTGGCTTGATGGGCACTTTTTGCGTACCAAACAATCAAGCTGCTCCCACAACAGCTCAATGGGGTAGAGATCTGGTGACTGCGCTGGCCACTCCATTACAGATAGAATACCAGCTGCCTGCTTCTTCTCTAAATAGTTCTTGCATAATTTGGAGGTGTGCTTTAGGTCATTGTCCTGTTGTAGGATGAAATTGGCTCCAATCAAGTGCTGTCCACAGAATATGGCATTGCAAAATGGAGTGATGGCCTTCCTTATTCAAAATCCCTTTTACCTTGTACAAATCTCCCACTTTACCAGCACCAAAGCAACCCCAGACCATCACATTACCTCCATCATGCTTGACAGATGGCGTCAGGCAATTTTCCAGCATCTTATCAGTTGTTCTGCCTCTCACAAATGTTCTTCAGTGTGATCCTAACACCTCAAACTTGGATTCGTCGGTCCATAACTTTTTTCCAATCTTCCTCTGTCCAATGTCTGTGTTCTTTTGCACATATTAATCTTTTCCTTTTATTAGCCAGTCTCAGAGATGGCTTTTTCTTTGCAACTCTGCCCTGAAGGCCGGCATCCCGGAGTCCGCCTCTTAACTGTAGACATTGACACTGGCATTTTGCGTGTACTATTTAATGAAGCTGCCTGTTAAGGACATGTGAGTCATCGATTTCCCAAACTACAGACTCTAATGTACTTTTCTTGTTGCTCAGTTGAGCAGCAGGGCCTCCCACTTCTCTTTTTACTATGGTTAGAGCCTGTTTGTGCTATCGTCCGAAGGGAGTAGCACACACCGTTGTAGGAAATCTTCTGTTTCTTTGCAATTTCTTGCATGGAATAGACTTAATTTCTTAGAACAAAAATAGACTGTCGAGTTTCACATTAATTTTTCTGGCCATTTTGAGAGTTTAATGGAACCAACAAATGTAATGCTCCAGATTCTCAACAAAGCTCAAAGGAAAGTCAGGTTTATAGCTTCTCTAATCAGCCAAACTGTTTTCAGCTGTGCTATCATACTTGCACAAGGGTTTCCAAGGGTATTCCAACCATCTATTAGCCTTCTTACACATTTAGTAAACACAAAATACCATAATAACACTGGAGTGATGGTTGTTGGAAATGGGTCTCTATACACCTATGAAGATGTTGCATTACAAACCAGACGTTTGCAGCTAGAAGTCATTTACCAGATTAATAAAGTAGAGTGAATATTTCTGAATCATTTAATGTTAGCTTCATTGGAAAAAAACTGCTTTTCTTTCAAAAATAAGGACATTTCTAAGTGAACCTAAACTGTTGTATGGTAGTGTATATATATAATTTTGGGGGGATTCTGTAGCTAATTTTTGACATTTTATTTTCGTTGATGGAGCTGCACAAAGGCTTTTATTTGCATGGCAAGCTGATGTATTTATTCATACGTTAGGCTACATACATCTTCAACGCTGTAACCTTTTTTAATATTAGGGAAGTACAGTGATCAAATCCCCCCAGAATTCTGGCATATTCCTCTTTACAGTGTTTATCGTTCAAATTGATTTTATATGTTGAAAAACCTTTTATGGCTGCAGCACTACAAAGCATGCTGATGTTACTTATTTCTTTATTTTTAATGGGGGGAAAAAAGGTGGGCAACTCAAACCTTTTAACTTTTTAAAACTTTTCTTAGTCATCTTAGACTTGAATCTTTGTCTGTTCTGTATACTGCAATGCAACTGTATTGCAGCATATAGAAGAAATGACATTCTCCTAACATTCTGACAGCTCATGATCCAATATTCTTAAATTGAGATTGTGGGCAGCATGGTGGTTCAGCGGTTAGCAAAGTTGCTTTTTAGCACTGGGGTCTTTGATTCAAATCTCACTGACATCTTCAAAGAGTTTATGTTCTCCTTGTGTTTTGTGGGTTTCCTCCAACACTCCAAGGACATACTGATAGGGAATTTAGATTGTGGAGACAATGATGATGATGATGTCTGTAAAGTGCAGTGGAATTAACCCCTTAACCCCCAAGGGTGGTTTGTACGTTAATGACCGGGCCAATTTTTACAATTCTGACCACTGTCCCTTTATGAGGTAATAACTCTAGAACCATGGATCCCGGTGATTGACATTTTTTTCTCATGACATATTGTACTTCATGTTAGTGGTAAAATTTCATTTATATAACTTGTGTTTATTTGTGGAAAAAAAGGGAAATTTGAACTTTGAATTTTCATGCCCTTAAATCAGAGATATGGCACACAATACTTAATAAGTAACATTTCAAACGTTTAATTTACATCAGCACAATTTTGAAACCAAAATTTTTTTGGTTAGGAAGTTAAGGGTTAAAAGTTGACCAGCGATTTCTCATTTTTCACCATTTTTCTTTAGGGACCACATCACATTTGAAGTCACTTTGATGGGTTTACATGAAAGAAAATACCTAAAAGTGATACCATTCTAAAAACTGCACCATCAAAGTGCTCAAAACCACATTCAAGAAGCTATTAACCCTTCAGGTGCTTCACAGGAATTTTTTGAATGTTTAAAAAAAAAAAAAGAAGTTAACTTTAGGTCCAATTTTTTTTTTTATTTTCCCCAAGGGTAACAGGAGAAATTAAACCCCAAAAGTTGTTGTGTAATTTGTCCTGAGTACGCTGACACCCCATATATGGGGGGAACCACTGTTTCGGTGCATGGCAGAGCACGGAAGGGAAGGAGCACCATTTGATTTTTTTCAGCGCAGAATTGGCTGGACGCCATGTCACGTTTGGAGAGCCCCTGATGTGCCTAAAAAGTGGAAACCCCACAAATGCCACCATTTTGGAAACTAGACCCCACAAGGAACTTATCTACATGTGTGGTGAGAACTTTGCACCCCCAAGGGCTTAACAGAAGTTTATAATGTACAGCCGCAAAATTAAAAAATCCTATTTTTTCCACAAAAATGATCTTTTCACCAATTGTTATTTTCCCAAGGGAAATAGGACCACAGAAGTTATTGTGTAATTTGTCCTGAGAATGCAGATACCACATATGTGAGGGTAAACCACTGTTTTGGCTCATGGCAGAGCTTAGAAGGGAAGGAGCGCCGTTTGACTTTTTTAACGCAAAATTGGCTGGAATTGAGATTGGATGACATGTCGCATTTGGAGAGCCCCTGATATGACTGAACAGTGGAAACCCCCCAGAAGTGATCCTATTTTGGAAAATAGACCCCCCCAAGGAAATTATCTAGATATGTGGTGAGCACTTTGAACCCCCAAATGCTTCACAGAAGTTTATAACACCTGGGTGTGAAAACAAAAAAAAAATCATTTTTTCCACAAACATGATCTTTTAGTCCCCAATTTTTTACTTTCCCAAGGGTAACAGAAATTGGATCACAATAGTTGTTGTCCAATTTGTCCTGAGTACGCCGATACCCCATATGTGGGACAAAACTACTGTATGGGCACAAGTCGGGGCTCGGAAGGGAAGTAGTGATGTTTTGGATTGCAGACTTTGATGGAATGGTCTGTGGGTGTCATGTCACATTTGGAGAGCCCCTGATGTGCCTAAACTGTGGAAATCCCCACAAGTGACCCATTTTGGAAAATATACCCCCCAAGGAACTTATCTAGATGTGTGGTGAGCACTTTGAACCCCCAAATGCTTCACAGAAGTTTGTAACGTAGAGCCATAAAAATAAAAAAAATCATTTTTTTTCCACAAAAATGATCTTTTAGCCTTCAGTGTTTTATTTTCCCCAAGGGTAACAGGAGAAATTGGACCCCAAAAGTTGTGAAATTTGTCCTGAGTAGGCTGATACCCCATATGTGGGGGTAAACCACTGTTTGGGTGCATGGCAGATCTTAGGAGGGAAGGAGCACCGTGACTTTTTCAACGAAGAATTGGCTGGAATTGAGATCAGACGCCATGTCACGTTTGGAAAACCACTGATGTGTCTGAACCGTGGAAACCCCCCCCAATTCTAACGCCAACCCTAACCTCAACCCACCCCTAACCCTAATCCCAACCCTAACCATAACCTAGCCACAAACCTAACCCTAACACACCCCTAACCCTTATCCAACCCTAGCCCTAAATAATGGGAAAATGGGGAGATGATTTACTGATTTACTATTTATAGCGGGTTTTTATGTTTGGCAGCTGTCACAGGCTAAAAGACACTTTTTATTGCAAAAAATAGTTTTTGCATCACATTTTGAGAGCTATAATTTTTCCATATATTGGCCCACAGAGTCATGTGAGGTCTTATTTTTTGCAGGACGAGTTGACATTTGTATTGTTACCATTTTCAGGCACATATTTTTTGTTGGCTCTTTATTCTGATTTTTGGAACGCAGAATGAACAAAAATCAGCAATTCATGAATTTTTTTTGGGGGGGGTGTTTACACCGTTCCGCGTGTGGTAAAATTGATAAAACGCTTTTATTCTTTGGGTCCGTACAGCGATAGCTCATTTAAATCTTTTTATGTTTTGGCGCTTTTATACAATAAAAACTTTTATAGAAAAAATAATTACTTTTGCATCGCTTCATTCTGCGAGCTATAACTTTTTTATTTTTTCACTGATTATGCTGTATGGCAGCTCGTTTTTTGCAGGACAAGATGATGTTTTCAGCGGTACCATGTTTATTTATATCCGTCTTCTTGATCACGTGTTATTCCACTTTTTGTTCGGTGGTATGATAATAAAGCATTGTTTTTTCCCTTTTTTGAAGGGATTCACTAAATGGGTTAACTAGTGGGACAGTTTTATTGGCTGGGTTGTTACATAAGTGGCGATACTAAATATGTATAGTTTATTACATTTTTTATTTACATAAAGAAATGAATTTATTGGGGAATATTTTTTTCCTTTATTTAGGAATTTTTTAAAAACTATTTTTACACTTTTTTTACTTTTTACATTGTCCCACTGTATGCGAGGATTGAACTTGGATTACAATTTACAAATTTGTGTATCATGATGAATTTCCTTATTCCTCCTTGTGTTACCTGTTTCTTTGGGGTATTGTCAGATGTATATGTTGCTTGGTGTTTTTGTGTTTTAATTTTACATTTTTTGTTTTTAGATATCTTCACTGACTATGGGGAGTGAGGAGCTGACATGGGGCACTAAATTCTTGGATAAAGATTTGTATTGCTATTGGATTGACCCCGTGTCTTTTCTCTTCATATCTCTGCATAGCTATAGAAATATAAAGGTTTTTAATATTGTTTTGTATTCTAATTGGGATAGTCTTCGGCTAATCGTGTGTCATTTGAAATGGTAAGGGGTTAATGAACGAGGATATAGACTTGCGATGATATAATGGATTGATTATGTCCCCTTCATTTTGTTTGCAGTATTGTAAAGAGCTATAGTTAAGGGTTAATAAACTAGGATATAGATTTGTGATCATATTAAAATGGAAGGATTATGTCCCCTTTATTCTTTGCAGTATTGTGGAGAGCCCTGATGGAAAGTTAGGGGTTAATTAGGTTATAGACTCGTGCTCATATTACAATGGAAGGATTATGCTCCATTTAATTTATTGGCAGTACTGTGAATAGCCCTGATGGAGAGCGGTCACATGACTGTCTCCTGACGTAGATACTCCATGGTACAGGATATGCAGGAGTTAAATAAAGAAAGTGTCTCAGTTCTATTTACAGCTCTGTAACTTGCTGGCCAGAGAGCTGTCATGTGATTAGATCAGGTGACTGCGCTCTGATGTCAGCAGTTCAGTGCACAGATGCAGGAAGTGAAGCTTGGATTATTACTGTCTGAATGATGTTGCAGTACACACGTGTGGTGGACACAGGGGACTGTTAGATGATGGACGAATCATGTTCATGGTTAAGGTTAGTAGAACGCTATTAGGGGCTTTGATTTGCGGTGAATTTTATGTGATTGGTCATAGATGTAAATAAACATTGAGAATAATCCTGATTGGGGCACTGTCTCTATAACAACATACTGGGTTTTGTCATTCAATTGGCTATAGATGTAAAGAAACATTGGGGGGAGCCCTGATAGGAAGTTTGTTTCTCTAACAACAAGCTGGATCATACTACCTGATTGGATATCTGATATTTGATGTAATTTTTATATTGTATTTTCTGGATTTTTGCACATTTTGTTAATGGTTTTATTAGGTAAATGTGAATTTGTAATTTTGATGTATTTTTTAAATCTGTATTGTATATATTACATAAATGGGCGGAACCTTTTTGGTGATTGGTGGGTCTATGTCACCACACTATATAAGGGCCACCACTGTGTGAATTGTGTATGCTTGAAAAAGACCCTTATGGGTCGAAACATTGCATTTGGCAGAATAAAGATGTCATAAGATACTTTATCTTCACCCGGATGGAATGCGGTTAGTTTTTTCTTATTATAATCAGAATCTAGGCATGGTATGCCAATAAATGCTGCAATAGAAAAGGCACACCTCTGCATACATTTATTTTCCAGTCTCGGTTCATAAAGTGGTTCCCTTGACAGCCAGCTGCAGATGGTTATATGACTGACAGTGAGACAGGGTTGCAGACTCATACACCTTCACAAAACAGTAGCATAAAGTGCACGCACCTACTACCGCTATAACCTCGAGATTAGAGCAGCATCTTATAATCCTCTAGGTCTTCCTATATTGCAGAGTGATGGAACATTGTCATTGGCCTATAGAATTGTATTCACGCATTCTGTAAACTGCTTACACACTTGCCTTTGAGACATAGAGAAAATACATTCTGAACAATTCACCACACTCAATTCTTTACATTTTTTAAACAAGCCACCAGCATAAGTTTGATCATTACCTTCTGGAAATTTCTGGGTCTTTTATTCTTTGGAGGCACAAGCCACATTCAATGACTATTTTTCAGTATACCATATTTTATTTTAATAAATTCATAAAGTGTCACCATTTATATAATACAGGGGTATTTCATGTTACAATGGGCGCAAGTTACAATATTTTCAACACATATTAGTCTATCCTTGGCCACTGTAACCTGAAACTCCATGTATAATAGTACACTAACGCTCTAAGGCAAATGTAATTGGTTGGCTCTCTCAGCCAATCAGCAAGGATATTTTACTGCTAAAACAGCTATATTAGTAAAGTGCATGCACAGTCTGGTTCTGTAGCTACACCTCCCCACATGTACTAGCTGTCTTGTCCTGCTTTTTACCTGTGCCAGGATGACCTTCTCTTAGTGACATAAGAAATCTATTTAATCTTTCTGATATATTATGTACTGATCAGGTCCTTGAGGAAGCTCCAGCACTACACACAAATATTCACCAGCTTTTTATCTTTTATAAATCAAGGCCCTTTTCTAGTTAAAGGGGCTGTCCACTACTCGGCCAAGTCCATCTCAATTCCAGTGTTTCCCCCAGTAAAATAATAATGCCTATACTCCCCTCCGGTGCGAACGTTGTTTCAGCAGTGTCAGCACTGGCTCTCCTGGAGCTTCCTGCAGCCAATCAGCGCTGGCTTCACTCTCCCCCCCCTACAGACATAATTGATATCTGGAGAGCCAGTGTTGACATAGTCACATGTATAAAACCTTCTGGCTATCTTTGTGGTTTACACAGTAAAAGTGCCCCTGCGATTTACTATACGTAGGCGAGACCACCCAGCATATTAGAGAAAGCATTGCAAGCCGTAAGTCGATTATCGGCTGCAAGACCTGGCTGCCCCTGCCCGACCACTTTTCCAGAGCAAAACATTCAGTAGCGCCAACTACGATTTCGGGTCATTGAGTAAGTCCTCATACCAAGACGTGGTGGTAATCATGCAAGACTCCTCAAAGAGAAACATATTGGATCCATACTCTGCAAACACGGACACCCAGGGGACTCAGCAGCAAGATGGACTGGCTTAACTGTTTTCCATTTTCTCCCCACTGACAAGATGATCCCCCCTCAACTCACCGATGAGTACCCCATCACCATACACACCAGACATATACCAGTCCCGTCGCATATACCTTGTACGGTCCAGGAGTGGCACTTATCTTTGGACCACTTGTATTCTCAAACACTGCCAAGGTTATCCAGGTCCTTTAAATGATACTTACCTACACTCCCTGACAGAAGTTATGTCGCTTATCCATGTTATGTAAATAAAAGCATATAACCAGACATTAAATTCATCCATTGGTTGTATAAATTATTCTTTTGAAAGCTGAAACCCTCCGAAATGTGGTTTAGGTTAAGAAAATAAATTGGCATCAATGCAGAAATATTGATCATTTAATGGACACAGAATGGGTCAGATTTTGGCAAGACAAAAGTTTTGTGGCCTGGTCATATAATGCACCCAGTCCTAGTTTACATCCTCACCTGTGCTCAGTAAATGATTGGTTAATTAGTGGGTTTGTATAAAAAGAAACCCAGCAGCCGAGACCTTCACTTGAGCTGCAAATTGATCTCTGACAACATGCCAAAAATCCTCCCTGCGACCAAAGCCTGGATTATCAAGAGGCTCAAGAACAGATCCACTGCAGATGCGGCTGGCACCCTTAATGTGCCTCAGCGTCACGTACAAAGAATTTTAAAGATTCAAAGAGACTGGAGATGTTTTTGACATTACCAAGTCTGGCAGACCCCGTAAGACAACTGCTCAGTAGGAACGTTTCTTGGTTAGAAAATCCACAGCAAGCCCCTCTTCCAATGCAGCAGAGCTCCAACAGGCCTGGTCACCTCAAGTCCCTGTGTCAACTAGAACAGTTTGTAGGATTCGGTCTCGAAATGGCCTACATGGTCGAATCAGTGCCCAGAAGCCAGCACTAAACAAAAGGCAAATAAAAAAACTGTGTGGCATTTGCAAAGTCCCACAGCCTGCTAAACAGATGGACGCTGGAAAAGTGGCAGAAGGTGGATTTCTCTGATGAATCTTCAGTAGAATTACATCACAGCTGCCTCAAATACTGCAGGAGACCTACTGGAGTCCGTATGGAACCAAGCTCATGGAAGTCACACAAAATATTAAATATATGACTCTAATAGCATCACACCTTCATTCACCAATGTTATGCAACATATGCCACACTCATCAGGAGGGCTTTAAACTAGAAGAGGGGATGGGAGGAAAAACAGCAGACAAGAACATGCAGCAGAAGGACAAACTAATCAAGGATATTAGATGTGGTAATGAGGACCCAAGACAGGGTACTGATAAGGAAGCTAAGAAAAATGAAGCAAAACTTCTTTCCTGCATGCTGACCAACGCAAGAAGCTTGCCCAATAAGATTGAAGATCTGGAGTTGGTAATGTATGAGGGAAAAATACGACATAGTAGGAATAACTGAGACATGGTTAGACGACAGCTATGACTGGGCGGCTAACTTGCACGGATATGATTTGTTTAGGAGGGATCGTAAAAAAAGTAAAGGGGGTGGAGTCTGTCTATAAAGTCCACTTTAAAGCCCACACTAAGAGAAGATATACAAGAGGGAAATAAAGAGGTGGAGTCTCTATGGGCGGAGATACAAGGAGAGAAAAGTAATAAAATCCTCATAGGGGTTTGTTATAAGCCACCAAATATAACAGAAACCACTGAAAATGTATTATTGAAACAAATAGACAAAGCAGCAAATCACAATGAGGTGATTATTATGGGGGACTTCAACTACCCCGACAGACTGGAAAACTGAAACCTACGAATCTCAGAAAGGAAACCAATTTCTGTCAGTGACCAAGGATAATTATCTGTCACAACTTGTGCAGGACCCAACTAAAGGGACAGCCCTTCTGGACTTAATTTTAAGTAACAGGCCAGATAGAATAACAGAAGTACGAGTCGATGGGCACCTAGGGAACAGTGACCACAATATAATACAATTCCACTTGTCCTTCAGTAGGGTGCCCTGGAAGGGGGTTATGAAAATGCTGAATTTCAGGAAAGCAAAGTTTGATCAGCTTAGTTAGAGAGGACCTTCGCCGAATTGATTGGGACAATGTCCTCAAAAATAGGAGCACAGAAAATAAATGGGAAATATTTAAATCAGTTTTACACACCCACTGCAAGCTAGCCATACCGTACAGAAATAAAAGGGCTAAGAACAGGAGAACACCAATGTGGCTAAATAAGGATGTAAAAAGGGCAATAAATAACAAGAACAAGGCATTTAGGAAGCTAAAACAAGAAGGCAATGAAGAGCATTAAAAAGTTATAGAGAAAAAAATAAAGTGTGTAAAAAACAAATACATTTGGCAAAAGTGGAAACTGAGAGATTCACTGCTAAGAAAAGTAAAACAAACCCCAAACTATTCTTTAATTATATAAACAGTAAAAAGATTAAAATTGATGGTGTCGGCCCTTTAAAGAACAATGAGGGTGAAATCATAGAGAGCGATGTGGGAAAAGCAAATGTTTTAAATACTTTTTTCTCAACAGTGTTCACACAGGAAAAGGATTTGCCAAGGGAAATGCAGAGAGATAATGTAAACTCCCCATTAAGTATTACCTGCCTAACCCAGGAAGAAGTGCACAACCGCCTTAGTAAGATTAAAATTGACAAATCACCAGGCCCTGATGGCATTCACCCTTGGGTATTAAGGGAGTTAAGTAATGTGATACAGGCCTCTATTCCTTATATTTAAAGACTCTACAGAAACAGGGTCTGTTCCTTTTGATTAGCAGCAAGCAAATGTGGTACCAATATTCAAAAAGGGGTGCAAAAGGGAACCTGGAAACTATAGGCCAGTAAGCTTAACATCTGTTGTGGGTAAAATTTTTGAAGGGTTTCTAAGGGATACCATTATGGAATATCTCAATGTTAATAAATGTTTAACTCCATATCAACATGGATTTATGAAGGATCGCTCCTGTCAAACTAACCTGATCAGCTTCTATGAGGCTGTAAGCTCTCAAATGGACCAAGGAGAATCATTGGATCTCATTTATCTCGACTTCTCTAAAGCATTTGACACTGTCCCACATAAAAGATTGGTAAGTAAGATGAGAAGGCTTGGGCTAGGGGAAAATGTGTGTAGATGGGTAGGTAGCTGGCTTAGTGATAGAAAACAAAGTGGTTATTAATGGTGTATACTCAGATTGGGCCAGGGTTACTAGTGGGGTACCACAGGGTTCTGTATTGGGCCCCCTACTATTTAATATATTTATTAATGATCTAGTGGATGGCTTACACAGTAAAATATCAGTATTTGCAGATGATACAAAACTATGTAAGGTAGTTAACACAAAGGACAGATTGCAACTACAGACAGATTTGAGAAAATTGGAGAATTGGGCTGAAAAATGGCAAATGAGGTTTAACACAGATAAGTGTAAGGTTATGCACATGGGAAGGAGAAACAGATGTTATAATTACTTACTAAATGGGAAACTGCTGGGGAAATCAGACATGGAAAAAGACTTGGGCATCTTAGTCAATAAGAAGCTAAATTGGATTTCAGAGTCAGACAGCTGCCACCAAAGCAAATAGGGTCATGGGATGCATTAGAAGAGGTCTGGGGACACAAGATGAAAACATAATTCTCCCTCTGTACAAATCACTCGTCAGACCACACGTGGAGTATTGTGTGCAATTTTGGACGCCGGTGCTCAAGAAAGACATTACTGAACTTGAAAGGGTTCAAGGGCGGGCTACTAAAATGATAAAAGGAGTTGGTTCACTACAATACCCAGAAAGGTTATCAAAATTAGGTCTATTTACTCTAGAAAAGAGAAGACTTAGGGGAGACCTAATATATATGTACAAGTATATCAGAGGGCAATACAAAGATCTCTCCAATGAACTGTTTGTACCAAGGACTGTGACAAGAACAAGGGGGCATTCTCTTCGTTTGGAGGAAAGACAATTTCTGCACCAGCATAGAAGAGGGTTCTTCACGGTAAGATCAGTGAGGCTCTGGAATTCTCTTCCTGAGGAAGTGGTGATGGCCAACTCACTGAATGAATTTAAGGAATGGATGTTTTTCTTGTAACAGTATAGAAGGTTACGAATAACAGAATATTACAGGTAGATGGTTGACCCAGCTTAGGGGAAGGATTTTTTTTTTCCCTATGGAGAAAATTGGCTTCTACTCTGTGGGTTTTTTTGCCTTCCCCATGATCAAAAATGCAGAACAGCTTCACTAAAAATAGGCTGAACTAGATGGACATAAGGTCTTCCCTTCAGCTTTCAAAACTATGTTACTATATATTTGTATTTTAAGTTAATTATGTATTTGAATATCACATTACTTTCTGTGGCCAACAAAACTTTTGTTTATTATTTTCTTAACCTAAACCACATTTCAGAGGGTTTCAGCTTTCAAAAGTATAATTTATACAACCAATGGATGAATGTAACGTCAGGTTATAAGCTTTTATTTACATAACATGGATAAGCGACATAACTTCTGTCAGGGCGTGTATTTGGGATAATTTACCTATCTGTGATAATTCCCCTTCAATACATCATTTGGCCAGTTTTAAGAATCATAGAATCGTAGAGTTGGAAGGGACCTCCTGGGCCATCTGGTCCAACCCCCTGCTCAAAGCAGGATTCGCTAAATCATCCCAGTCAGATGTCTGTCCAGCCTCTGTTTGAACACTTCCATTGAAGGAGAACTCACCACTTCTCGTGGCAGCTTGTTCCACTCATTGATCACTCTGTCAAAAAGTTTTTTCTAATATCTAATCTGTGTCTCCTCCCATTCAGTTTCATCCCATTGCTTCTAGTCTTTCCTTGTGCAAATGAGAATAAAGTTCATCCTTCTACAATGTGACAGCCCTTTAGATATTTGTAGACAGCTATTAAGTCTCCTCTCAGTCTTCTCTTTTGCAAACTAAACATTCCCAAATCCTGCAACCTTTCCTCATAAGACAGGGTTTGCAGACTGGTCACCATTCTGGTCACTCTTTTCTGAACTTGCTCCAGTTTGTTGATGTCTTTTTTAAAATGTGGTGCCCAAAACTGGACACAATATTCCAGATGAGTTCTGACCAAAGAGGAGTAGAGGGAAATAATGACTTCACGTGATCTAGACTGTATGCTTCTGTTAATACATCCTAGAATTGCATTTGCCTTTTTTGCTGCTGCATCACACTGTTGACTCATATTCAGTCTGTGATCTATTAGTATACCCAAGTATTTTTCACATGTGCTGTTGCTTAGCCCTATTCCTCCCATTCTGTATATGCTTTTTTCATTTTTATTGCCCAGATGTAGTACTTTGCACTTTTCCGTGTTAAAAACCATTCTGTTAGTTGCTGCCCACTTCTCCAGTTTATTTATATCTTTTTGAATCCTCTCTCTCTCTTCTCTAGTATTAGCTATCCCTCCTAGCTTTGTGTCATCAGCAAATTTAATCAGTTTACCCGCAATTCCTTCATTTAAATAGTTGATAAAGATGTTGAACAATACAGGGCCCAGGACAGAGCCCTGTGGTACCCCACTTCAGACATTCTTCCAACTGGATGTGCAGCCATTTACGACCACTCTTTGGGTCCGATCATTAAGCCAGTTATGAATCCACCTAACAGTTGCCTTGTCCATTCCATACTTAGTCATTTTTTCAATAAGGATTGTATGAGAGACTTTGTCAAATGCTTTGCTGAAGTCAAGATATACTATATCTACAGCATTTCCTTGATCCACCCAATCAGTGATTCCGTCATAGAAGGAAATTAAGTTAGTCTGACATGACTTATTAGTTACAAACCCATGCTGACTCTGTTTAATCACTTCATTCTTATCCAGGTACTGACATACATGTTGTTTAATAATTTGTTCAAAGATCTTTCCTGGTATATGAAGTGTCCCAGGCTATTTTAATGCATATTTTAATGCATATATCACTTATGTGCCAATTAATATCCTGCTTGGCGTACGACTGACAGACATGCTACATTCCGCTTTAATATACCACGAACATGCTGTATTCCCCTTTAAGATATTTTTAATCTAAGCATTAGATGTCACAGTTTTTCCCTAATCGCTATAACAGGTCCCCAGTGTTTCATTACTATACACTCTCCACTTGACTACACATCTGATATAACACAGGGTCCATGGATATACTCATACAGGACGCGCCTCCATGACAACGGCTTTCTTGACAACCACCACAGCGTACATCGCTGCACAAGATATTCCCAGCCCAGCATCACTTCCGATGACGCGCTTCCAGTCCATTGCTCCGGTCCACAGCATTCTCCATACTGGCGCCAAGGTGTGGGCACTACGTCACTTCCGGTGACGAACTTCCGGCGAAGGCGCCCAGCGACGTTATTTAAAATCCTCTGCTCCACTAAGACTGTACACCAGCAACAGAGGGCAAGGCACGGGAGCGCCGCCTTTATCCTAGTCAACAAGTACAGGAGCACTGCACTACACCACCGACGGAAGCATACCTCCTCTTAACGTGCTTTCCTCCATCTTCTAACCATATCACCTTATTCCTACAGCAAACCACATCCCTAATGAACTGAGGACTATACAGGTATTTCATTGCATGACATTACCCATCTCATTGAATCTTACAGTCTTTTACCCCTAAACCTCTACTTTCTCTGCACGTACTATATCACATTCTGTGGACTGTCCCAATACAGACCACTGTTACCTTTGTCTCCAACGTATTACAAATAAGCATTCTTCATGACTATAGGTCGGCCACTTCTGCCACCCATTCATCTCCCCCCACAATACTTGGACAGGTTGACTATATTGTAATTCCCCCACACCATTGGGGATACATCGGGCTCATTTTATACTCCACATATGTCATTATGTTATTCTAACCTTTAAAACAAGGGATCTTAATATATTTAGTACCTCTTTGACTTCAGATGTCATTAAGTATCTTGATTGTTTTTCATTGCTATTTTATGTTTTGTATGAACATGTTACTTATGGATTTTTCTTTCTTACAGCAACATAATGATTAAGACCTAGGACGGGTCGAAACGTCTACAACTGAGTACAGTCGCTCTATAATTTTTTGCTGCACTGTGCCCATTTTTTTCTGTTTTCACTGACTAATAAATATTTTCTTGTATCACCTAAACAATAGAGTGCGTGATGAATTCTGACTGTATGGACAATGCCAGAAAAGAGTGGGGAATTGAGGCGAGAATAGGTGACATTGTTTTATTGGACGGAAACACTGGGATTGAGAAGGCATTGTCCAAGTAGTGGACAACCCTTTAACCTATTGTTTTTCCATTTTTTTTCCTTGCCTTTATTTGATATTGTGGGGGCACAATGATTAGATTTACATAGAATTATGGACCAAGTTAGAATGTTCGCAATAGTCATCCCCAAATCAATTTGTACTATAAGAACAACTGAACACTGTTGACAGGGCAGCATGAATCAAACAACTCATGAAAGACACAGAGTAGGAGCTTTGTCTCCCTGGTATTTTTTTTTTTTTTTAACAATGGCACACAGAAGAGAAAAAAGTATAGCCCTCAGAAGGGCTACAGTGACATGTTTATGACATCATTTAGTCCTGAAACAAATTAGTCTACTACTGCAACTAAAGGTACTATCCAGCTGCATCCTAATGTGCTCCAATTAAAAAGAAAATACATTAAATGGGTTATCTGGTCCAAATCAATAAGTCTCCAATCACTCTGCGTGACTGCAGACTTATGAAACCCCCAGAACATGCACTGTGCGAATTTGCCTGTTTCTGAGCCGGGACTGGAGGGAATGTATACCTTTGTATAGAGCAAGGCTGAGCTCGCTAGTTGGGCTGTGACCAGGAGTATGTGTAACACATACATATCCTCTGATCCCGAGTCAGAAATCAGCGAACACCTGCAGTGCACACTGCGTGCGTAAGGGGGGGAATTCATAAGTCTTCAGTCATACAGATTGACTGCAGACTTATTGATTTTTTTTTTTACTGGAAAACTCCTTTAAAGTTACAGTTGCTAATGTAATAAAACGTACTGTTCACAGAGAATATATCGATGCCGATAGGTTATCTGGCTAGTTAACTGGATTTATACGGCTTACTAGGTCTTGTTTAATTCCTAATGTGTTTTACATTACAATGTAGTAGTTTTATAAAATATAATTCATATTTGCATTTCCTAAATACAATGTTTTCTGCGCCAATTACCTGTGTTGACGACAGCCCTGACTCGTCCCTAGAAATCACCTTGCAAATATCAATGCCAGAGCCATGAATTTGCAGATCTTAAATACAAATTTTAAATATTCTTAGATTACAACCATATGAACTTTCAGAAATTCAATTTATATAGCAATATATGTGTGTAAAAAGTTAAAATATAGGGTATATACAATAGCACATAAGCACAAAAGTTCTGCACACACAAAGTAAAAAAAAATGTTCTGATGCAAACAATACATCATAAGTTTTAAAATACAAAATGTATTTCAAATAGTACATGATAACTCTACTCAACATAAAATATTTTACAAGATCAACAAATTCCAAAACACAACGTAAGTTTCTGGTTTCAAATGCTCCGGTGAGAAGAGGCTAATAAACCAAAGGGGATGTGCCCGATTTGAACATCTCTTTAATCCTTTTGACTTGGGCACAGGTAAGGGATAATAAAAAATAATAAAATAAATATAAATGTGGAGTCAAATATCCCACAATATGTTGCTGGTGATAGGGATTTGAGCTTTAAGAGGTACAGTACATAAAGTAATGATTGCAGTTTTAAAATTGATCAAAGAGTGTTGCTGCTTTTATAGAACACAGGGTATACAAGGGCCAAAACTGAAAATCGTTTTCTTTATATTTCCTTGTGCACTGAGGAGTGCTCTTTTAACATCCTTTTTCAGTCCTTTAAAACTTCTCCAATGTATCTCAATGTGCTTAGAACAGACATTTTGGTAAGGTTTTGTACAATTATTTAATTTAATAAGAGTAGTTACCATCAACCTGGCAGATAATTGGTGCAATTGCTCAGCAAAATAGAGCAATGACCTCCAAGACAAGGGGCAGCTCCTGCACAGGTTATTAACATGGTAATGTTTCACATGTTGTGTGGTTGCTTGGACACGTCAATAAAACTGATCGATCTTCTCATGTATTCTTGGGTCAGGCATAGCAAAGTAAAGTAGATGGGCAGCACAAGGCAGTGTCTGTAGTGAGCTCCGATAATACAGTATATCATTGTACTAAGAGCCACATCCATGAAAGACGCCAGAATGCATTATATATACATAAACTTTTCCTGCAAAAACAATGTGGAGCAAACAAAGAGCGGGAAAAGCAGAATTGCAAAGAAACAAAATACAATTAAAAAATAAAAATAAAATAATAAAAGAAGTCTTTTTTTTCTTCTTGATCTTGAAAGGTGTTATTTACTCACTTGGTTTTGAAGGCAGGAGTTAGGAGGATTCAGTTTAATGCAAAAAAGCAAAGATGAATGAAATCCTGTAGTTGCTGTCAGGCAGTTTTGCGCAGAAGGAGGGATATAGAAAATTAAATCATAATAAAAAAAAAATAACTGTTCATCTGGGTTTAGGGTAACCAGTCTCTCCTCAATAGGGGTTCATAAATGTAAATAAATCTGCCTGTCTTAGTCAGATTTGTGACAATAAAGGTCTTTAAGTGCTTTCAGTTCTTCAATCAATGTCTTGTTTTGATTTTCGAGGACAGCTACTCTGTTCTCTAAACATTTTACATATTCTTTCTTTTTCCGGCGACACTCCCGAGCTGCTTCCCTGCAAGTATAAAAAAGCATGTTATTCTCATATCAATAGACAAGCAGACAGTACTTTAACCCATTAGTGACAGAGCGAATTTGGTACTTAATGACCAAAGCAATTTTTACAATTCTGACCACTGTCACTTTATGAAGTTATAGCTCTGGAATGCTTCAACGTATCCCACTGATCACTGATTCTGAGACTGTTTTTTTATGACATATTGTACTTCATGTTAGTGGTAAAATTTCTTCGATATGACTTGAATTTATTTATGAAAAAGATGGAAATTTGTCTAAAATTTTGAAAATTTTGCAATTTTCAAACTTTTAATTTTTGTATCCTTAAATCAGAGAGTGTAGTCACACAAAATAATAAAAAATATTTCCCACATTTCATCTTTACATCAGTACTATTTTGGAAACAATTTTTTTTTTGTTAGGACGTTATAAGGGTTAAATGTTGACCAGTGATTTATCATTTTTCCAAAAAAATTTACAAAACCTTTTTTTTAGGGACCACCTCATATTTGAAGTGAGTTGGGAGGGGAGAGTCACTATAACAGAAAATACACAAAGGTGACACCATTCTAAAAACTGACACAAACTCTCCAGTGTCTATTCCCACGTGGCGTGTACCAACTAAAACTTATATCAGCATCACCTGGTCCCGCTGATCACAGGGAGACTAGGTGACAATGATGAGAGCTGGATTCAGCACTCGGCACCTGGGATCAGCGCTAACTGTAAAGCTTTTCCCAGACGCCGGTACGTGTCATACTGATGACACACAGATGTCATTGTTCTGCACAGACATGTCTACATGTTTTCCACGTGGTCCATGGAAACACTGACATTTGTGCAGACCCATAGATTTGAATGGGTCTGCATGTGTGTCTCCAGTACATGTGAAAACTGTAACCATGTGTACTGAAGACACTGAAGAGTGAAGGTTGCATTTTAGTCTTGAAAAACTCTTTTGGGAAACCCAGATAAAATCAGTAGTATGAATGCCCTTCTCATAGTCAGGTAGAGCTTTTTAGTCCAAACAGTGCACTAAGTTGCGACTGCAAGCACACAATCTATGATCATATAATGAAATATTACAGGAAAGTGTAGAATTACTAATAATTTTTTTAAGTAACCACCCTTTGACAGCCCCCAACCTCCCCCACCCCCCAAAAACACCACCATACCTGTTCTTCATAAGTCTCACTTCTCTCTTTCTTGCAGCTTCCTCAGCAGGCTGAGCAGGGATTGCTGGAGATGATGCCATGACCACTCCTGGTGCAATCGTGCTTGTGGGTGCAGTGCGTATCTGGTAAGTCTGTACATCTCCTGAGGCTGCTATAGAGGGGGGGGGAATAAAATAATGTTAGGCTAAAAAAATTCCACACTAGGTGTGGATGGGATTTTCAGTCTACTATAATATAAATCATGACATCACCTTTGTGGGGCTGAGTAGGACAGTGTCACAAGATCACACGTTAGTTGCAGAAGGTTTTTTGATTGGCCATAAGGCCAGGTTCAGATTGCGTTAAAGCAGTCCGTTTAACGCATAGCGATGACGGACTGCATTAACGCTATTTAATAACGCGATCGCTTTGTGTTCCCGCTAGCGCAGATGCTTCATCTGCGCTAGCAGTGACGGACCCTCGGATGCTGCAAACTGCTTCCGATGGTCCGTCAGAGAATGACGGCACATCGTTAACGCATGCCGATTATGGCATGCGTTAGCGATGTGCTCGTCAATAGCAGTCTATGGGTGTGTTAACGCATCCGTTACATAGCGTTAATGCCGCTATGTAACGGATGTGTTAACTGCACCCTTTTAACGCAATGTGAACCCAGCCTAACTGTGACAAGTCATTAAAACCGCATATAAAATGGAGCAAAAAAGGGACAGACACCTACAAATGATGCAAATGAAGGTGACGCTTATTAGAGCCGCAGAATTGTCAGGAGAACATGGATATTCTGGAATGTGGTACGTGGAGGACACCACCATGATGATGGCAATGGCCATAATAACAGGGCTGCTGAGTCACATAAATAATTCAAGTCCCACAATGGTCTTTTCTGAATTTGAGGGAGAGACCATAAAAATTACAATAAACTAAAGAATAAAATCAATGATTTATAAAAAGAAAAGCTAGATCTATCCCTAAAATGGACTTTTACTACATCAAACAAAATGGAAATTATGTGTCTGGTAATGGTCTAAAAATGCTACAAAAATTATGAGTACAATACTCTGCACTCTGAGTTTCACACCAGTGTACATGGTGTGAATATAGGGGTGAGCAGGCAGCAGGAATGCCATGCTACACCTGGGCAGGTATACTTTGAAAGGTGCCGTGTGTCAGTAGTGCCTATAATTAGGATAATACTTTGTATGCCAAGAGGTTTCATCATACATGGTAAACAAACTGACAGACATTTTAGCTTAAAGGGGTGGTCTGGAACTAAAATTAATTTCAAATTCTAAATGCCCATCAAACATACTTTAACCCCTTTATCCCCAAGGGTGGTTTGCATGGTAATGACCAGACCAATTTTTACAATTCTGACCACTGTCTCTTTATGAGGTAATAACTTTAAAATGCTTCCATGGATCCGGGTGATTCTGACATGGTTTTCTCGTGACATATTGTACTTCATGATAGTGGTAAAATTTCTTTGATATGACTTGCGTTTATTTGTGAAAAAAACGGAAATTTGGCGAAAATTTTGCAACTTTGAATTATCATGCCCTTAAATCACAGAAAATATGTCACACAAAATACTTAATAAGTAACATTTCCCACACATCTAGTTTACATCAGCATAATTTTGGAACCAAAATTTTTTTTTGTTAGGAAGTTATAAGGGTTAAAAGTTGACAAGCCATTTCTCATTTTTTCAACATCATTTTTTTTTAGGGACCACATCACATTTGAAGTCACTTTGAGGGGTTAATATAATAGAAAATACCCAAAAGTCGCACCATTCTAAAAACTGCACCCCTGAAGGTGCTCAAAACCTCATTCAAGAAGTTTATTAACCCTTCAGGTGCTTCACAGGAATTTTTGGAATGTTAAAAAAAAAAAAAATGAACATTTAACTTTGTTCACAAAAAATTTACTTCAGATCCAATTTGTTTTATTTTACCAAGGGTAAAAGGAGAAATTGGACCCCAAAAGTTGTTGTGCAATTTGTCCCGAGTACGCCGATACCTAATATATGGAGGGAACCACTGTTTCGGCGCATGGCAGAGCTCAGAAGGGAAGGAGCACAGTTTGACTTTTTAAACGAAAAATTAGCTGGAATTGAGATCGGACGCCATGTTGCATTTGGAGAGCCCCTGATGTGCCTAAACAGTGAAAACCCTCCACAAGTGACACCATTTTGGAAACTAGATCCTCTATGGAACTTATCTAGATGTGTTGTGAGCACTTTGAACCCCCCAGGGCTTCCCAGAAGTTTATAACGTAGAGCCATAAAAATAAAAAATCTTATTTTTTCCACAAAAATGATCTTTTCGCTACCCAATTTATTAAAATTTTCCCAAGGGTAACAGGCCCCCAAAAGTTATTTTTCAATTTGCCCTGAGTACGCTGATACCCCATATGTGGGAGTAAACCACTATTTGGGCGCATGGCAGAGCTCGGAAGGGAAGCAGTGTCATTTGACTTTTTTGGCTGGAATTGAGATCGGACGCCTTGTCGCGTTTGGAGAGCCCCTGATGTGCGTAAACAGTGGAAACACCCCTCAAATGACACCATTTTGGAAACTAGACCCCACAAGGAACTTATCTAGATGTGTGGTGAGAACTTTGAACCCCCATGGGCTTCACATAAGTTTATAACGTACAGCCGTAAAATTAAAAAAAATCATTTTTTCCACAAAAATGATCTTTTCACCCCCAATTTTTATTTTCCCAAGGGAAACAGGACCCCAAAAGTTATTGTGCAATTTGTCCTGAGTATGCTAACACCCCATATGTGGGGGTAAACCAATGTTTGGAAGCATGGCAGAGCTCAGAAGGGAAGGAGCGCCTTTTGATGCAAAATTTGATGGAATTGAGATCGGGCGCCATGTCACGTTTGGAGAGACCCTGATGTGCCTAAACTGTGGAAACTCCTCCAATTCTAACTCCAACCCTAACCCCAACACACCCCTAACCCTAGTTCTAACCCTAGCCCTAACCCAAATGGGAAAATGGAAATACATTTTTTTTGTTTTATTTTTCCCTAACTAAGGGGGTGATAAAGGGGGGTTTGATTTACTATTTATGGCAGGTTTTTATGTTTGGCAGCTGTCACATGCTAAAAGACGCTTTTTTATTGTAAAAATAGTTCTTGCATCACCACATTTTGAGAGCTATAATTTTTCTATATTGTGACTCAAAAAGTCACGTGAGGTTTTATTTTTTGCGGAACAAGTTGACGTTTTTATTGGTACTATGTTCGGGCATGTGACTTTTTTCATCAGTTAATATTCCGATTTTTGGGATTTAGAATGAACAAAAACCAGCATTTCATGAATTTCTTGGGGGGGGGGGGGGTTTACACCATTCCACGTGTGGTAAAATTTATAAAGCGCTTTTATTCTTTGGGTCAGTACGATTACAGAAATACCTCATATATATCATTTTTTGATGTTTTGGCACTTTTATACAATAAAAACAATTTTATATAAAAAAACAATTATTTTTGCATCACTTTATTCTGCGAGCTATGACTTTTTTTATTGTTCTGCTGATGACGCTGTATGGTGGCTCGTTTTTTTGTGGGACAAGATGACGTTTTCAGCGGTACCCTGTTTATTTATATCTGTCTTTTTGATCGCGTGTTATTGCACTTTTTGATCGGCGGTATGGTGATAAAGCATTGATTTTTTTGCCTTTTTTTTTTTGAAGGGGATCACTAAAGGGGTTAACTAGTGGGATGGTTTTATAGGGCGGGTCATTACGGACGATACTAAATATGTGCATTTTTATTGTTTTTTTAAATTTACAAAAAAAAAAAAAAGAATTAGAGAATTTATTAATTATTTTTACACGATTTTTCTTTTTTTTTAACTTTATTACTTTGTCCCACTGTGGGACATCACTATAAAGTGTCAGATTGCTTTGCAGTGCACTGTGCCAGATCAGCAATCTGACAGACACTGCAGGAGGCTTTTTCAGCGCCTGCTGTCAGCAGGCACTGAGAAAGCCACCTCCCTGCAGGACCCCAAAAGCCCCCGCAGCCATATTGGATCCGGGGGCCTGCAGGGAGGAGACCCTCCGAGCGACGCAAGCACATCGTGTCGCTCCGAGGGTCTTGGGGAAGCGCGCAGGGAGCCCCCTCCCTATGTCCCTGGTACACTGCGATCATGTTTGATCGCAGTGTGCCAGGGGTTAATGTGCTGGGGGAGGTCCGTGACCGTCCCTGGCATATAGTGCCGGGTGTCAGCTGTGATAATCATCTGACACTCGGCCGCGATCAGCAGCGCTCCCCCCGTGAGCGCCGCTAATCGCGTATGACATACTATTCCGTCCATGGGACTTAAGTCCCAGGTCACATGGACGGAATAGTATGTCCAATGTAAGGAAGGGGTTAATCAATTTTTCAACCATGTCGACAGTTTAACCTTTTGCAACATCGTCTTGGGGTTGTTTGGCTCTCTTGGATGCGAACCTGACCCGAAGGAATGGCGACTGTTCATTGACTTGTCAGTTTTAAGTCTGAAGGCCGTTTTACTACACAATGGAAATATCTACCCTTCTATACCTATTGGACATGCCGTACACATGAAAGAAACATATGAGAATATGGAGTTACTTTTGACCCACATTATATATATTATAACTGGAACATATGTGGTGATCTAAAAGTTGCTGCACTTCTTCTTGGACTGCAGCTTGGATATACCAAGTATTGTTGGTTTATTTGTGAGTGGGACATTTGTGCACTATTTCAGAAAGGACTGGCCACTCCGCGAAAACATGATTGCTGGACAGAAGAATGTTAAACATAATCCTCTCGTTGATAAAGCAAAGATATTTCTTCCTCCTTTGCACATTAAACTTGGGCTTATGAAGAATTTTGTCAAAGCAATGATCAAAGAATCTGAAGTCTTTTCTTAATTGCGACAGAAATTTCCAAGAATAAGTGATGCAAAGATTAAAGAAGGTATTTTTATTGGCCCACAGATCAGAGATATAATGAATGACAGTAGCTTTGATGGTCTTTTGCAAGGTGCTGAACAAGTGGTATGGACAGCCTTTAAAGATGTGACCTTCAACTTCCTTGGCAACAGCAGGGCACCGAACTTTGAACAACTCGTGGACAACATGCTCACAGCATATCATTTGATGAAATGCAATATGTCACTAAAAATGCATTTTCTACATTCTCACTTGGACTTTTTTCCAGCCAATCTTGGTGCCGTTAGCGATGAACACGGTGACAGATTTCACCAAGACATTGCGTTGATGGAGAAAAGGTACCAGGTAAAGTAGAGTATGTCAATGCTGGCTGACTATTGCTGGAATCTTAATTGAGAAGCATCTGACAAGGATATAAACGAAAGTCATCTGCAAAACACTTTTGAACAATTGCTTTTGCTACTGACATCGATTCACATGTATGTAGTGTCTCGGTTGTCATAATGTAAACTATAAACTGTAGTTTCTTAACCTCGTACCGCCAGCTGACGGAATAGCACGTCAGCTGGCAGTATCCCCAGCTTTGAGGTGGGCTACGGCGGTGAGCCCACCTCAAAGCCACATGTCAGCTGTTTTTAACAGCTAACGTGCACGCAGTAGGTGTGAGTGGAATCGCGATCCGCCCACACCTATTAAGTAGTTAAATGCCGCTGTCAAACTCTGACAGCAGGCATTTAAATGCACTTCCGGATGCCGGTCTGGAAATACGCGCAACGATGACCCCCGTTACGTGATCGGGGGTCATCGCTGCGTTTCCATCACAACCAGAGGTCTCCTTGAGACCTCTATGGTCATTGATGGCAGATTGCTATGAGCGACACCCTGTGGTCGGCGCTCATAGCAAACCTGGAATTCTGCTGCATAGAGGTGATCTGAGAAATCACCTCTATGTAGCAGAGATCGTGCTATGGCAGTTTCTAGCCTCCTATGGAGGCTATTGAAGCATGCCAAAAGTAAAAAAAAAAATTGCATAAAAATATAAAAAAAACAAAAAAAAAACCCAAAAGTTCAAATCACCCCTCTTTCACCCCAATCAAAATAAAACAATAAAAAAAAAGGAAAAATCAAACCTACACATATTTGGTATCTCCGTGTTCAGAATCGCCCGATCAATAAAAAAAAATTATCTTGATCGCTAAACAGCGTATTGATAAAAAAAATCAAAACACCAGAATTACGTTTTTTTGGTCGCCGCGACATTGCAATAACGGGCAATCAAACGAACGTATCATTAAAAATGTCAGCTCGGCACGAAAAAAAAGAGGGATTTTTGGTACTCACTGTAAAATCTCTTTCTTGGAGCCTTCATTGGGGGACACAGTAACCATGGGTGTGTGCTGCTTTTGCTAGGAGGCTGACACTAGGCAGAAAAAAAGGAAAATAGCTCCTTCCCAGCAGTATACACCCACCGACAGGCACCTCAGTTGGTGTAAAAGCAGTAGGAGAAGCAACTAGAACTCAACGTATGTACTAAACGAACACTAAAGGCACGTAGGCCCAAAAAAAGCGGAACAAATAGGGAGAGTGCTGTGTCCCCCAATGAAGGCTCCAAGAAAAATTTTACGGTGAGTACCAAAAATCCCTCTTTCTTTATCGCTTCATTTGGGGACACAGGTAACCATGGGACGTCTAAAAGCAGTCCCAAGGGTTGGAATAGAGAAAAATGCAATGAGAATTGACTTAGGTCAGCCGATGTGCAATCACCGCCTGTAGTACCTTCCTACCCAAGCCTGCATCAGACGAGAGGCATGGGTATAACCCTGTAAAACCTCATAAAAGGTGTGCAAGGATGACCAAGTGAGCCTTCACTCCCGGAGGAGGCTGTTTGTTCTGAACGCGGTAAGCCTCCAGTATCGCGGAACAAATCCAATGGGCGATAGTGGACTTAGAAGCTGGAAGCCCCTTACAAAGACCTTCAGAGATGACAAATAGGGAATCGGTTTCACGAAAAAAAGCAGTCCTAGAGAGGTAGACTCGAATAGCTATGACCAAATCCAGCTTGTGGAGAGACTTCTCCAGGGGATGAACCGGGTAAGGACATAGGGAAGGAAGGACAATGTCCTCACTGATGTGAAAGTTAGAGAGCACCTTGGGAAGAAAGGAAGGAACAGGTCTAAGAACTACCTTGTACTGATATAGAATCAGGAACCGAGAACAACAGGATAATGCTGCTAACTAGGAAATCCTCCTAATAGACGTAATAGCAATTAGGAAAGCCAGCTTTCATGACAGAAAAGAAAAAGGAATGTCCTGAATGGGTTGGAAGGGTGCACGTTGGAGCGCGCCAAGATCTGTCAGAGGATGGTAAGGTGGTGCCAGATGGGCGACACCATGAAGAGAGGTCTTCACCTGAGAGGAGGAAGCCAGATCCCTCTGGAAAAGGATAGACAGAGCGGAAACCTGACCCTTAAATGGTATTGAGGGATAGACCTGAGTCGAAACCCACTTGAAGAAAACCCAGAATAGAAGGAAGGGAAAAAGACATAGGAATCAATTTGTTTTCCTCGCACCACCAGAAGAAGGCCTTCCAATACCTGCGGTAAATGCGCGAGAATGTTGGTTTTCTCGCCCTAATCATGGTCTGAATGACCTGTTGAGAAAAATCAGCCTCCTTCAGAACTGCAGCCTCAACGGCCATGCCGTTGAACTCAGACTGAGAACTCTGGTGGAAGAGAGGGCCATGCGAGAGGAGATCTGGACAGTCTGAAAGCCTCCAGGGAATGTCCAAAATCTTTACCAGCTTTGCATACCAAAGACGTCTAGGCCAGTCTGGAGCTATCAGGATTACGGGAATCCCTTCTATCTTTTTCCTTCGGAATCAAGGGGAGAGGCGGAAAAAGATAAGGCAGCTGAAACTGGGACCACAGGATCACTAAGGCATTGCAGCCGATGGCCAGATGGTCCCGAGATCTGGCTACAAACAGAGGAACCTTGTGGTTCATCAGAGACACCATGTGGTCGACGTCCGGAGTGCCCCACTTCTCACATATTTGGTTGAAGACTGCGGGATTGAGAGACCACTCGCCTGATGCGAGGCCTTGACGACTCAGAAAATCGGCTGCCCAATTTTCTACCCCCGGAATGTGAACGGCTGATAAGGCAGGGACGTGACGTTCCGCCCATTGCAGAATTCGTGTCACCTCTGCCATGACCTGTTTGCTGCGAGTCCCTCCTTGGTGATTTATGTAAGCCACGGCCATGGCGTTGTCCAATTGACTATGGACCGGCTTGCCTGCGAGGAGGAACTGCCAGCGAAGAAGGGCAAGGAAGATTGCCCTGAACTCCAGAAGATTGATGGGGAGAAGGGTTTTCTGAGCGTTCCAGTGACCCTGTGCTGTGTGCTGAAGGAAAACTGCTCCCCATCCGAGGAGACTGGCGCTGGTGGTGAAGACCTGCCACCGAAGAGGAAGAAAGGACCTCCCACGCAGGACTGAGGTGGACAGAGTCCACCAGGTCAGGGATTGCCTCACCTTGAGAGGCAGAAGAACAGGTCGGTCTAGGGAGACTGTTCTCTTCTCCCAGGCGAACAGGAAGGCTAGCTGAAAAGGGCAGGAGTGGAACTGGGTGAAGGGCATGGCTTTCAAGGAGGCAATCATCTTCCTCAGGACTCTCATGCAGGACCGAAGGGGGAGAGGGACTGGGCACTTTAGGGATCTGATTCCCTGGCAGAGGGATGAAAACTTGTCCTTTGGAAGGAAGACCCGAGCTCGTGTCGAACTCCAAATCCCGGGATACCAGACGCTGAGTTGGGATCAGTGAAGATTTCTATTGGTTGATTATCCAGCCGAGAAGGACCAGAGTGTCCAGAGTGACCAGGAGGCTCTGATAACAGTCTCGAAAGGACAGCCCTTTGATCAGAAGATCATCCAGATAAGGGATTATGAGAATCCCCTTGGAGCGAAGGATGGTCATGACCGCTGCCAAGACCCTGGGGGCAGACGCCAGGCTGAAAGGAAGGGCCTTGAACTGATAAGGATCCTCCTGAATCGTGAACCGAAGGAATCTCTGATGCTGCACACAAACAGGAATGTGAAGATAAGCATTCTGAATGTCTACAGAGCAAAGAAACTCCCCCGGTTCCATGGAGGCGTTCACGGAGCATAAGGACTCCATCCTGAAGTGGTGGATCCGAACGTGGCGATTCAACTGTTTGAGGTCCAAGATCGGGCAGAGTGAACCGTCTTTTTTCGAGACTACAAAAAGGTTGGAGTAGAACCCTGAAAACCGTTCGTTTCAAGGAACGAGTACGATTACTCCCGTGTTTAGAATGGAAAAGATGGCCTGGAGAACCCATGGGGCTTGAGACTGTTGTTTTGGTGGGCGAGACAAAACGGAACGTCTTCTGGGGGGGGGGGTGGGCAAAAGTCGATCATGTAGCTGGACGTAATCATCTCTCTGACCCAGGCGTCGCCGACCACCGACAATCATGCATCCCTGAAGAGAAGCAGCCTGCCTCCTACCCTGGAAAGACTTTCAGGTGGGGGTGATCCATCATTTGGAGGAGAGCTTGTGATTGCGGGACCCAGAGTGCTTTGAGGAGCGGCCCTTAGGCCTCCAGTGAGGGGTTGGTCTGAAGGATGGTTTCCTTCTATCCTGCTGGGAGGAGGTTTCTGAAGAGGAGAAAGTTCGAAAGGAACGAAAAGGCAGTGGTCCTTTTCTATTGAAGGGACGTTTTGGCCTGGACTGAGGAAGAGAGGTACTTTTCCCCCCCCGGTAGCATCTGAAATTATCTGGTCCAGCCTGGACCCAAAGAGCCTAGAACCCTGGAAAGGCAGGTTGGTGAATGGCTTCTTAGAGGTCAGGTCTGCATTCCACGCCTTCAACCAAAGGATGCAGCGAATGGCAATGATGTTGCTGCTTGCTCTTGGGGAACAGGCGGCCGCATCCTAAGAGGCAGTCAGAAGATATTTGCCAGCGTGAGCAATCTGGTCTGCCAAATCTGCCAGTTCATCTGGAGGAGCTGCCGTTACAATGCCCTGGCAAAGTATTTTGGCCCAGGCAGATATGGATTTCGCCTCCCAGGTGGAAGCAAAGCTGGGGCAGAGGGAAGCACCAGTCGCCTCAAAGGCCGATTTGGTCAAAGACTCAATCTGACTGTCCGTAGCATCTTTGAGAGACACCGCATCTGGTATAGACAGAACTGTTTTAGAGGACAAGCAAGACTAGCAGATCCACCTTAGGGGATTCTGTCCATTTATTGACAAGATCTGGACTAAATGGATATAGAATGCCTAGTTGCTTCCTTCCTGGAAAACGCTTTTCGGGATGTTTCCAATGTTTGGCCATAGTAGCCTCAAACTCCTTGCGATTGGGAAAAGTCCTGGAGGGACATTTAACCTGTTTGAATGAAACGGAGTCATCCTGTGCAGGCGCCTCTTCCTCCTTTAGTTTAAGAGTTTGAATAATAGCCGAGATAAGGCTATCTACCATGTCCTGCATCCTGGAGCCTAGTTTGCATCAGAGTCAGACTCAGACTGAGAATCCGCATCTGACCCAATGCCCACCTCCGACGAGGGAGAATGGGGAGAGAGGGGCATCCTGGATGCTGCTGATGGGCCCGGTGAACTGGATGAGGAGCTAGATAGAGCCGCTTCCTAGATCTTTTACCCGATCTGTCCCCTGCGAAGGTCGTGGTCATTTGCGTGTTCACCGTAAGAGGTGTTCGGCGCACTGGTGGCAGCAGATAGATGTGAAAGACGTTCCAGGACCTGGACCAGGGATTGGAACACTTTACTCAGGTCAGAGACCGACAGACATAGCAATAGCCCACTCCGGAGGAAGGGGTGTGCTCTCATCCTGGGCATTGGAGCGCTCCTGAGGTGCAGACACAGTGGATGGGCTGCATGATGGGCAGAGAGGAGAAGGCTGACCTAAAGTTCACTTTAGTTTGCAGTGGGCACAGGCGTAATGAATCACGGTGGGCTTAGAGGGAGGACAAGATGCCCCTGCAGAGTTGGGCATAATTTGAGCCTTGTTGCTACTGCTGAGAGGCGACTATATAGGGAGAAGGGCACAAGAGAGAGAGGACAGAGCCTACCCGAGCCAGCAATGAGCAGCAGATGACCGGAGGTTAGCTGTGTCTCCTTGTCTGAAGGCTGCAGCAGGAACAGCGAATCTGAAGGCTGTAAAGTGCAGATAGCAGAGCCACGGATCCAAGATGTCTCCGGCAGAGCAGTGATAGCAGCATGCTGCAGAGCGGGGGGCGTGGCTAAGAGAGGCAGAATCTGGTTGGATAACACATCGGGGAGGGCGTGGCCAGCCCTGTTATCTGCTGACCAGCATGAAAATAAAGAGCCCCTGTGATTGGCTGAACCTGGCGATACCAAATAGGTGTAGGTTTGATTTTTTTTTTTTTATTGTTTTACTTTGATTGGGGCAAAAGGGGGTGATTTAAACATTTTTTTTTTTATTTGTAAACACTTTTTTTTTTTTTTTTACTTTTAGCATGCTTCAATAGCCTCCATAGAGCATGCCATACTTGATCGGCTCTGCTACATATAGGCGATGCTCAGATCACCTATATGTCGCAGAAATACAGCATTTCTATGAGCGCCGAGCACAGTGTGGTGCTCATTGCAATCTGCCGGCAACAACCATAGAGGTCTCTATGAGACCTCTGGTATTCAAGGCAACGTGTTGCTGACCCCCGATCAAGTGATGGTGGTCAGCGATGCGCTCATTTCTGGCCGGGCGCTGGAAGTACTAGTTAAATGCCCGCTGTCAGCGTTTGACAGCGGGATTTAACTTCTTAATAGGCGCGGGCGGATCGCAATTCTGCCCGCGCCTATTGCGGGCACATGTCAGCTGTTTATAACGGCTGACATGTCGCGGCTTTGAGGTGGGCTCACCGCCGGAGCCCACCTTAAAGTAGGGTATACCGACCGTTGACGTACTATCCAGTCAGCTGTCGTTAAGGGGTTAAGCAACCTTTGGAATTTTTTTTTCCACCACTTAGATAAAAAAGATCCTAGACATGTTTGCTGTCTATGAATTCATAATGACCTGAAGAATCATAATGGCAGGTCAGTTTTAGCATTTAGTGAACCTAGCAAAAAAAGAAACAAAAAACAAGTGTGGGATTGCACTTTTTTTCAATTTCACTGCATTTGGCATTGTTTTCCCGTTTTTGAGTACACGACATGATAAAACCAATTGTGTCGTTCAAAAGTACAACTCGTCCAGCAAAAAATAAAACCTCACACGGCCATATTAATGGAAAGATAAAGTTATGGCTCTGGAAAGAAGGGGAGCAAAAAACGAAAAAAGCTCAGGTTATGAAGGGGTTAAAAACCTTACGCGATAAAGACTTTTGGAGCATATATGTTCAGCATATCAAAATCTATAAGGTACAATAAAATTTTCTCAGGTGACAAGAACTTCCCTGAAATTTGTTGCACAGTGTTATTAGTTGGACAGAAAAAAAAATACTATAGGGGAGACTACAGAGGAAAGCCTCCTCTGCTTCTTGTGCAGATCACTGATTATTCCATGACTGAGCCGAAATTTCGATCTGCGTATGCGTAGTCACAGGTGGCATTTTATTGAAGTCCTCCATAGAAGATGTCGGTTCCCACTGCACACGCGCAGCCCACACAATAATGGCGGTAGTGCGGAATTTTAAAAAGGAGGCAGGTCACTGAATAATCAGTGACCTGCACTAGAAGATGAGGAGGCTGGTGGTGTGGGGTGACAGAGAATGAGAAAAAGACCCTAAGGACAAGGCGTTCTTAAGTAAAGTTACCGTAAAACAGCTACACGAATGCAGAAGTAACATATCAAGTTACATCCCTTACCTTGTACAACAACTTGATTACTTGGGACAAGAATTTGCTGTCCGTCGGTGGTCTGTGCATATTGTAAGATGGTAGGCTGAGATGCAGCTGTGTTGGCCATAGTTAACGTCTGAAGACTTTGGACTCCATCTGTACCATTATTGGCTAGTTGTATAGCTCCTCCCTGAGTAATGGCAACTAAATCAGAAATATACAGCACGGTATGATTATAAGAAAAGGTGCTTGAAAAATATTAGAAATTAACATATGAACATTTCCATCTCTGACAAGTTCAGTCAATGTGTTACAAGGCTACAACTTGCAAATATTTCACCCAAAATGAAGCAGCTGTTATTTGCACAAAGTGTATTGCTGTCAGACCTGGTCATGGTTATATGGGTAGTGTTTTGTACCCTATCGAAACATATACCAAACATAAGATCCATGTGCACACTGCACATAAGAATAATATAACTGTCTGCAATTGTGCAGTAATACTGTGATTCATGATGCCTACATACTGAGCAGCGTGTCACGATTTAAATAAAATGGCAAAAATGTGATCAGCCCACAAACTACTGTAATGTTTACAACATGCTAAAATTACCACCTGTGCACCCACACTGTAATTAAACAAAAAAAAGGAGCTACTGAAGACTTACTATACTGGCCACTGCTGGTTTGGTAGATTGGTGTCGGTACAGTCACTGTTGTAATGGCTGGAGCAGAGGTTTCCTCTTCAGACTTTTCTTCTTCAATTCTTGGTACACCAGGAGCATCTGAAGATAGGTCATTTAAGATTTTTCTGTTGAAATGAATATATTTAGTCTCCTTAAAAATGCTCTATCGATAATGACATCTTCCCCAAGTACACTAAACCACCGCCATTAATTTATTGCCATTTTTATCCCATTCTGCAAGAGACCTTTACAGTTTTATAAATTTCTGCAAATGCTTAAAATCTATTTTTTAGCTGTGGAGGTGATATGTTAATTAGTAGGCGAGTAGTTGTGGGGGCATTGCTTTCCCAGGACTAATCATCTACAATGCCTACAAGTAGTATTCAACCCCCTGCAGATTTAGCAGGTTTACACATTCGGAATTAACTTGGCATTGTGACATTTGGACTGTAGATCAGCCTGGAAGTGTGAAATGCACTGCAGCAAAAAAGAATGTTATTTCTTTGTTTAATTTTTTTTTAAATTGTGAAAAGTTTATTATTATTATTATTATTATTTATTGTTATAGCGCCATTTATTCCATGGCGCTTTACATGTGAGGAGGGGTATACATAAAAACAAGTACAATAATCTTAAACAATACAAGTCATAACTGGTACAGGAGGAGAGAGGACCCTGCCCGCGAGGGCTCACAATCTTCAAGGGATGGGTGGTAATACAGTAGGCGAGGGTAGAGCTGGTCGTGCAGCGGTTTGGTCGATCGGTGGTTACTGCAGGTTATAGGCTTGTCGGAAGAGGTGGGTCTTCAGGCTCTTTTTGAAGGTTTCGATGGTAGGTGAGAGTCTGATATGATGTGGTAGAGAGTTCCAGAGTAGGGGTGATGCGCGAGAGAAATCTTGTATGCGATTGTGGGAAGAGGAGATAAGAGGGGAGTAGAGAAGGAGATCTTGTGAGGATCGGAGGTTGCGTGCAGGAAAGTACCGGGAGACGAGGTCACAGATGTATGGAGGAGACAAGTTGTGGATGGCTTTGTATGTCATGGTTAGGGTTTTGTAATGGAGTCTCTGGGCAATTGGGAGCCAGTGAAGGGATTGACAGAGGGGAGAAGCTGGGGAATAGCGGGGGGACAGGTGGATTAGTCGGGCAGCAGAGTTTAGAATAGATTGGAGGGGTGCGAGAGTGTTTGAGGGGAGGCCACAGAGCATGAGGTTGCAGTAGTCAAGGCGAGAGATGATGAGGGCATGGACTAGGGTTTTTGCAGATTCTTGGGTGAGGAATGAACGGATGCGTGAAATATTTTTGAGTTGAAGTCGGCATGAAGTGGAAAGGGTTTGGATATGTGGTTTGAAGGAGAGATCAGCGTCAAGGATTACTCCGAGGCAGCGAGCTTGTGGGACTGGGGAGAGTGGGCAGTCATTTACTGTAATTGATAGGTTCGTAGGGGGGGGGTCGCGTGAGATGGGGGAAAGATGATGAATTCTGTTTTGTCCATGTTGAGTTTCAGATATCTAGTGGAGAAGAAGGATGAAATAGTGGACAGACATTGAGGGATTCTGGTTAGTAGGGAGGTGATATCTGGTCCAGAGATGTAGATCTGTGTGTCATCAGCATAAAGATGATACTGAAAGCCATGAGATTCTATGAGCTGTCCCAGGCCAAAGGTGTAAATAGAGAACAGCAGGGGCCCAAGGACTGAACCTTGTGGGACTCCGACAGATAGGGGGCGAGGTGAGGAGGTGGTGTGTGAGTGGGAGACGCTGAATGTCCGGTCTGTTAGGTATGATGAGATCCAGGAGAGGGCCAAGTCTGTGATGCCGAGGGATGAGAGGGTCTGTAATAATAGGGAATGGTCCACTGTGTCAAAGGCAGCCGACAGGTCCAGGAGGAGGAGGACAGAGTAGTGTCGCTTGCTCTTGGCAGTTAAGAGGTCATTGGTGACCTTAGTAAGGGCTGTTTCAGTGGAGTGGTGTGACCGGAAGCCAGATTGTAAGCGGTCGAAGAGGGAGCAAGAAGAGAGATGGGAGGACAGTTCAAGGTAGACGTGTTGTTCCAGTAGCTTGGAGGCGTATGGGAGAAGTGATATAGGGCGATAGCTAGATACAGAGGATGGGTCAAGAGAGGGCTTTTTGAGGATAGGTGTGATGGAGGCATGTTTAAAGCTTGAGAGGAAAACACCAGTTGTTAGTGATAGGTTGAAGAGATGGGTTAGGGTTGGGATGAAGACTGTGGTGAGGTTTGGGATGAAGTGGGATGGGATCGGGTCGAGTGCACAGGTGGTGAGATGTGATCTTGAGAGTAGAGTGGAGAGTCGATCTTCTGTAATCAGAGGGTCATTTATTATTCAACCCCTCAAACCACCAGAATTCTGTTTGGTTCCCCTAAAGTATTAAGAAGTATTTCAGGCACAAAGAACAATGAGCTTCACATGTTTGGATTAATTATCTCTTTTTCCAGCCTTTTCTGACTATTTAAGACCCTCCCGAAACTTGTGAACAGCACTCATACATGGTCAACATGGGAAAGACAAAGGAGCATTCCAAGGCCATCAGAGACAAGATCGTGGAGGGTCACAAGGCTGGCAAGGGGTACAAAACCCTTTCCAAGGAGTTGGGCCTACCTGTCTCCACAGTTGGGAGCATCATCCGGAAGTGGAAGGCTTATGGAACTACTATTAGCCTTAAACGGCCTGGACAGCCTTTGAAAGTTTCCTCCCGTGCCGAGGCCAGGCTTGTCCGACGAGTCAAGGCTAACCCAAGGAAAACAAGGAAGGAGCTCCGGGAAGATCTCATGGCAGTGGGGACATTGGTTTCAGTCAATACCATAAGTAACGTACTCCACCGCAATGGTCTCCGTTCCAGACGAGCCCGTAATGTACCTTTACTTTCAAAGCGTCATGTCAAGGCTTGTCTACAGTTTGCTCATGATCACTTGGAAGACTCTGAGACAGACTGGTTCAAGGTTCTCTGGTCTGATGAGACCAAGATCGAGATCTTTGGTGCCAACCACACACGTGACGTTTGGAGACTGGATGGCACTGCATATGACCCCAAGAATACCATCCCTATAGTCAAGCATGGTGGTGGCAGCATCATGCTGTGGGGCTGTTTCTCAGCCAAGGGGCCTGGCCATCGGGTCCGCATCCATGGGAAGATGGATAGCACGGCCTACCTGGAGATTTTGGCCAAGAACCTCCGCTCCTCCATCAAGGATCTTAAGATGGGTCGTCATTTTATCTTCCAACAAGACAACGACCCAAAGCACACAGCCAAGAAAACCAAGGCCTGGTTCAAGAGGGAAAAAATCAAGGTGTTGCAGTGGCCTAGTCAGTCTCCTGACCTTAACCCAATTGAAAACTTGTGGAAAGAGCTCAAGATTAAAGTCCACATGAGACACCCAAAGAACCTAGATAACTTGGAGAAGATCTGCATGGAGGAGTGGGCCAAGATAACTCCAGAGACCTGTGCCGGCCTGATTAGGTCTTATAAAAGACGGTTATTAGCTGTAATTGCAAACAAGGGTTATTCCACAAAATATTAAACCTAGGGGTTGAATAATAATTGACCCACACTTTTATGTTTAAAATTTATTAAAATTTAACTGAGCAACATAACTTTTTGGTTTGTAAGATTTATGCATCTGTTAATAAATCCTGCTCTTGTGTGAAGTTTGAAGGCTCTAACTTATTTGCATCTTATCAAACCTGCTAAATCTGCAGGGGGTTGAATACTACTTGTAGGCACTGTAACTAATCAGGTCTCTCTCACACTCCACAGGGGCATGAGTCAGGGTGTCATGATTTGCAAGAGCAGCATCACCGCCAGCTCTTTGCAAGTCTCTGCTTCCGTAGTAATGTGCAGCTTCATCAGGTCACTGCATATGCCTAGTGAAGCAGCAATGACGTAGGACACAGCCATCCGGTACTGTGGGTTCTGCAATACCATAACCACCCAAGGCATCTGCAGCGAGCCAAAAAAAACGGGGTACATACCATCAGGCTTCACTATGCAATGTCAGGGAGGCAGAAATTTGAAGTGGTGACATCACTGAAGCCAGTTGTCAGTAAGGGCCGGGGGCACGGTTACAGCTGCCGCTCGGTGACTGAACCCACACCAGCACCATCCCGTGACTGATAACTGAGCGTTGCTGAAGAATAAAGTCAATACTTCCACCATGATGTGGGGCCCAAATGCTGGGCAGGTTAAATATCCGATAATTGGGCCAAAAGTACAAGGTATCTCCTATCTAATTACTAACACATCCTATCAAAAACTGGAAAACTCCGTTTAAAGTAACAATACAAAAATCTTTATTACATATTACAATTTAAAAAAAAACAAAAAAAAACATAAGGGTTGCAAGGTAGTACATGGTAAGACATCACATGGTACACCAATACAGATATGGCATAAATTCATACAACAAAGGATGTTTTATTATGTTACATTGAAGGTAAGTTTCCTTTATAAGTAATATACTATGTCTTTAATTCAAATATACACATATAATTTCAGAAAATCTTTACACATGGACTATAAAAGTTTTTTAATAGAAAATATTTTTTACATACAAATCAATGCTGCTTGTGCAGAATTCTGAAAGGGCTATTTATTAAGGAAGACAGGGGGACGTTTATTTATCCTACTATATAGAACTCGTATACAGAAATCAGTTGTGCTTGGATAAAAACTTTTATTATTTACTAGCTGCTGGTCCGATTCTAAAGCATCGGGTACTTTAGAATATATCCAGCGGCAGATTAAAATAAAAAATGTGATATACTTACCATCCGACGGCCCCCGGAATCTGTCCCTCCTCTCCATGCTGCCGGCATCTTCTGTTCCCAGTACTGCTTTGCGTCAAAGACCGCTGCTGACGTCCTCTCGCAAGAGCGCGACGTCATCAGCGGTATTTTGCGCAAAGCAGTACTGGGAACGGAAGATGCCGGAGCGTGGAGAGTAGGGACAGATTCCGGGGGCCGTCGGAAGGTGAGTAGATCACTATTTATTATAATTTTATTTTTTTACACGTTTATGGTACCGAGGGTCCGAAGGAGTCTCTTCTCCTCCGGACCCTGGGTACCGGCTAGCGTCGGGCATCTCTGGCTGCATCGCTGCTCACTCCCGTGCGCCCAGAGGTGACTCACGGTAACCGTCGGGAGATCGGGCGGCTACCGCCGCTGATCTCCTGACGGCATGGTAGCATCCTAATTGAGGACTGCGCCTGTTGCTGACGCAGCGGCATTTCGGTTACAGACAGACATAAGGCGTATATATATATATATATATATATATATATATATATATATATATATATATATAGATAGATGACTATTAATCTGCCATCTAGTGGTAAGGTAGGTTATGCCTTAAAACAATAGGGGCAGTGATTAAACTGTCACTAACAAGAAGAGAACGACACAAATGAAAATATTAATTTATTAGACCAATAATAAAATCCATAAAAAACAGATACTTATCCATAGTTTCAATAAAGATTCCCCAAGGGGACACTAACCACCACAGATCAAAACAACAATGGAGGATAAACAACACTGCGCATGGTATATATCAAAAGAGGAAAACAGTAATAGAGTAACAATGGTAATTATATGTATTTTGTGCCCAAGGCATGAATAATATGCTACCACATGCACCCTATACTGTTTTACTAAATATCAGATTGAAGTATCACCTCTCCATTCTAATGCCCGGCGGATTAATTTCCGGAGAATTATTATAGTTCCAATATAAAATAATAGAACCAGTGCAATGAAACTACTTACATTAGTAACAATGGAATTGCTGATTGTGGTGGTGAACCCCTGCGCCCCGACGCGCGTTTCGCCCATTCGCTTCTTCCGGGGGTGTCCGTTTTATATGGATTTTATTATTGGTCTAATAAATTTATATTTTCATTTATGTATGGTTCTCTTCTTGTTAGTGACAGTTTAATCACTGCCCCTATTGTTTTAAGATTGCATATGGAAGTGCCATTTATGTGATTTTGGACAAAGCAGATCTAATTACGTTATGCCTTATAAAGAGTCCAATATTTGTATTGTGGATGGTGCAGAGCACTACAAAACATCAAATCAAGTGAATATCCCTCTTGGCAGATTTAGCTAAGATGCATTAAAAAAAAAAAATTCAAAAGTGCGTTTAACCTCCTAACGACCACCGATATGCCTTTTAACAGCGGCAGTTAAGGGTTAAGGGGGTACTTATGCCTCAGTGCCACTTTTCAACGGTGCTCAAAAATAAGTGTATAGCGCCCCCCCAGGGTCAGAATTTCTCCGGGGTCTTGGCTACCGGGGGTAGCGGAGACCCCAGAGAACATGATTCAGGTCCTTTTTACCGACCCCAGTGTTGCAATCACTGTTATTAATGGTATAACGGTGACCGTAAAAGAAAAAAAAGTCTGATTTCCCATTTAATTTCTCTCTTCTCTGATGTGAACGCACATCAGAGGAGACAGAAATGGGGTTCCTTGATCCCTCCGGAGTCCCTGAATCCCCCTGTGAAGTCATCCAGCATCTTCTTCTGGGAGAAAATGGCAGGCGAGATCTGCTGGCCAGCACCTGGCAACAATAAGAAATTTTGCCTATTGGTTCATTTTGATCACTGTGATAGACCATATCACAGTGATAAAGATAAAAAAGATAGTAAATCAAACCCCCTTTTATCACCTCTTTAGTTAGGTAAAAAAAAAAAAAAAAGTATTTTTCCATTTGGGTTAGGTTTGGGCTAAAGTTGGGGTTGTGGTTATGGTTGGGATTACAATTATATTTGGGATTAGGGTAAGGGGTGTGTTAGGGTTAGGTTTGTGGTTAGGGTTGGGAATAGGGTTAGGCGTGTGTTGAGGTTAGGGTTGGAGTTAAAATTGGGAGGGTTCCACTGTTTAGGGACATCAGGAAGTCTCCAAACGCAACATGGCGCCGCCATTGATTCCAGCCAATTTTGCGTTCCAAAGTCAAACGGTGCTCCCTTCCTTCTGAGCCCTGCCATGCACCAAAACCATGGCATTCACCCACATATGGTGTATTGACATACTGAGGAGAAATTGCACGACAAATTTTGTGGTTCATTTTCTCCTTATACCCTTGGGAAAATAAAAAAATTGGTTCCAAAGTAAATTTTTTATGAAAAAAGTAAAATATTCATTTTTTTTCCTTCCACATTGCTTTAGTTCTCGTGAAGCACCTGAAGCGTTAATGATAGAGTTGAGCGAAACGGGTCGAAAAAATTTCAAAAGTCTCCGACTTTTGGGAAAGTCGGGTTTCATGAAACGAAACCCGACCCTAGGATGAGGTCGGCCACGAGGTCGGCGACTTACGCGCCAAAGTCGTGTTTCAAAAGTTTGTTTTGCGCTCTTTTTCAGCCAATCAGGATCCACGGACACTGTGGGCAACGTGATGACATAGACAGGGGTCACCCACCATCTTTCAGAAGGGCATGCAAGTGATTGGCTTGCTTTGGTGGGCGTCACAGGGGTTATAAAAGGGCGTGCACGCCGACCGCCATCTTACTTCTGCCGATCTTAGCATAGGGAGAGGTTGCTGATTCTGTAGGGAGAGCGTTAGGCAGGGAAGAAGAAAAAAAAACTGCTTCTGCTGCTAGCGATTTTGCCTGTACAACACACCAGTCACTGTGTGTGCAGTGCAAGGGGAGGCTATATTGTGGTGGATCAGCGGTGTTGGTTGTTAGGCTGCCTTCTAAGGCTTCCTGACAGCTGCATTGTTGTTTACCCACTGCTCTGCAAACTGCTTTTTTTAAAAGCAATCCCAATTTTTTTTTTTGTCCTGCTGAGGTACTGAGCGTGCATTTTTTCACACCATACAGTGTCAGTGGGCCTCACACAATCCAAAAATGTCCGGTGTCAACTAGTGTCTGCAGAAATTCAAAATCTCCCTTATCCTGTAGTCACTTTTTTCACACCTGAGCCATCGAGCCTGTGACATAGCGCTTTGATATTCAGTGGGCCTCACACAATCCAAAAGTGTCCAGTGTCCACTAGTGTCTGCAGAAATTCAAAATCTCCTTTATCCTGTAGTCATTTTCACACCTGTGCCATCGAGCCTGTGACATAGCGCTCTGATATTCAGTGGGCCTCACACAATCCAAAAGTGTCCAGTGTCCACAAGTGTCTGCAGAAATTCAAAATCTCCCTTATCCTGTAGTCACTTTTTTCACACCTGTGCCATCGAGCCTGTGACATAGCGCTCTGATATTCAGTGGGCCTCACACAATCCAAAAGTGTCCAGTGTCCACAAGTGTCTGCAGAAATTCAAAATCTCCCTTATCCTGTAGTCACTTTTTTCACACCTGTGCCATCGAGCCTGTGACAAAGCGCTCTGATATTCAGTGGGCCTCACACAATCCAAAAGTGTCCAGTGTCCACAAGTGTCTGCAGAAATTCAAAATCTCCCTTATCCTGTAGTCACTTTTTTCACACCTGTGCCATCGAGCCTGTGACAAAGCGCTCTGATATTCAGTGGGCCTCACACAATCCAAAAGTGTCCAGTGTCCACTAGTGTCTGCAGAAATTCAAAATCTCTCTTATCCTGTAGTCACTTTTTTCACACCTGTGCCATCGAGCCTGTGACATAGCGCTCTGATATTCAGTGGGCCTCACACAATCCAAAAGTGTCCAGTGTCCACAAGTGTCTGCAGAAATTCAAAATCTCCCTTATCCTGTAGTCACTTTTTTCACACCTGTGCCATCGAGCCTGTGACAAAGCGCTCTGATATTCAGTGGGCCTCACACAATCCAAAAGTGTCCAGTGTCCACAAGTGTCTGCAGAAATTCAAAATCTCCCTTATCCTGTAGTCACTTTTTTCACACCTGTGCCATCGAGCCTGTGACAAAGCGCTCTGATATTCAGTGGGCCTCACACAATCCAAAAGTGTCCAGTGTCCACTAGTGTCTGCAGAAATTCAAAATCTCCCTTATCCTGTAGTCACTTTTTTCACACCTGTGACATCGAGCCTGTGACAGAGCGCTCTGATATTCAGTGGGCCTCACACAATCCAAAAGTGTCCAGTGTCCAAAAGTGTCTGCAGAAATTCAAAATCTCCATTATCCTGTAGTCACTTTTTTCACACCTGTGCCATCGAGCCTGTGACATAGCGCTCTGATATTCAGTGGGCCTCACACAATCCAAAAGTGTCCAGTGTCCACTAGTGTCTGCAGAAATTCAAAATCTCCCTTATCCTGTAGTCACTTTTTTCACACCTGTGCCATCGAGCCTGTGACATAGCGCTCTGATATTCAGTGGGCCTCACACAATCCAAAAGTGTCCAGTGTCCACTAGTGTCTGCAGAAATTCAAAATCTCCCCGTCCTATAGACACCTTGTACCTTGTTTTACATTACTATATAGTTTGTTGGATTTTGTCTACATTTCTACAAAAAATGAGGAAGGCTGGTGGAAGAGGCCGTGGAATTGGGCAGGGGTTGGCAGCTGGTAATGATGGTGTTGGTGGTGGATCTGATGGTAGCGGCAAGAGCAAAATAGGACCGAATGCAGGAGGTGTTGAGCCTGCGTCATCGTCTGGCTCCATAAGGCTTCGAAGGCTTAGTTTTCTAGGAGTTGGCAAACCGCTTTTAAAGCCAGAGCATCAGGAAAAAGTTTTGTCTTACATTGCTGACTCAGCCTCCAGCTCTATCGCCTCCTCTTCTGAAGTTGTAAAAAGTAAAAGCACTGAGTCGTCATTGGAGGCTCATGTTCATGAACCACACCTTTCCTTGTGTCCTTCACCCCAAACAAGATTGAAGGATGATGCAGGCCATACTACTGATTACTCCATGGAGCTGTTTTCACATACCATGCCTGGATTATCAAGTGAAATGGTGAATTACCCAGGCCAAGATGAATCTGACATGGAGTGCACTGATACACAGCCGCTGATAGATGATTCTGCTGGTACATTCACTCAGAGCACTACATTGTCCTCGCAGTGTACAGAGCCAGATTCTGACCCTGATGAGACTCAGGTGCCCCTTCCCGCACACTATACCACCATACACGGTGACACAGAGGAAGGTGCACATGACATTGAAGAGGAGGTGATGGATGACCCAGTTGTTGACCCAGATTGGCATCCATTGGGGGAAGAGGGTGCTGCTTCCAATAGCTCAGATGAGGAGGAGCATCCACAGCAGACATCGACATCGCAACAGCTGTTATCTGGCAGGCCCGGAGCACTCCAAAGACAGGTTCCAAAAATCAAGAGTTGCTGGACGGTCAAAAGATCACAGCGTGCTAGGCCGCAAAATGGCTGCCAAAGTAGGAAGAGTGCAGTGTGGCACTTTTTTGAACAAAATCCTCATGATCAGGCCAAGGTTATCTGTAAGAAGTGCGCAAAGACCTTTAGCCGAGGCAAAAATCTGAAAAATTTGAATACCAGTTGCATGCTTAGACATTTAACCAGCATGCACTTGCAAGAGTGGACACAACACCAAACCTCAAGTGCCACATGTGCAACTGATCACAAAGAAGGTAGTCAACAATGCTACATTGTTTCCCCCACTGTAAGCCCACCGGTTAGCACAGCAGCAAATGTTGAGGTGTCGTTGCAAGGCCACAGCAGTCAGGGAATCCCACTGTTATATCAACGAAAGAATGATTCTAGGCCATCAGAAAGAACACCAACTCCATCACCATCATCAACCCTCTCTCAGTCCACCCTGTCCACCGCTACTTCCACCATATGCAGCTCTCAAGTCCAGCTCACCCTCCCAGACACTATGAGTAGGTCAAGAAAGTACTCAGTCTCTCATCCGCGTACACTGGGTTTGAACGCCCACATTGCCAAACTAATCTCGTTTGAGATGATGCCCTATCGGTTGGTGGAAAGCGCAGCTTTCCGCGAACTCATGGCCTATGCAGTAACACGCTATGACCTACCCAGTCGCCACTTCTCTCGCAAAGCCATCCCAGCCCTCCACCATCATGTAAAAGACCGCATTGTCCATGCACTCAAGCAGTCAGTGAGTGGAAAGGTGCACCTCACAACTGATGCATGGTCCAGTCGGCATGGCCAGGGCCGTTACGTGTCCATCACTGCGCACTGGGTTAATGTGGTGGATGCAGGGTCCACAGGGGACAGCGGTGGTGGGACAGTGCTGCCTAGCCCACGGTATAGGAAACAGTTGGCTGTAGGCGTTCGACCCTCCTCCTCCTCCAGAAGCGAAAGCTCGTCCACAGAGCGCAGTCGTACGAGCACTCCATCTGCAGCTGTCACTGTTGCACACGAGGTGTCCCCCTATCGAGCAGCTAGTGGAAAGCGTCAGCAGGCTGTGTTGCAGATGATGTGTTTGGGCGACAGACACACCGCCGAGGTGCTGGCCGAGTACTTGAAGCGACAAACTGAGTCATGGCTGGGCAGTGTACATCTTGAGGCAGGCAAGGTAGTTAGTGATAACGGCCGTAATTTTGTGGCAGCCATAGCCCTTTCAAAACTCAGCCACATACCTTGCTTGGCTCACACCTTGAACCTGGTGGTGCAGTGCTTCCTCAAAAATTATCCGGAGTTAACAGCCCTGCTCCAGAAGGTGCGAAGACTGTGCGCGCACATCCGCCGGTCGCCTGTACACTCCGTTCGTATGCAGAAGCTGCAGCGATTGCTCCACCTTCCCAACCACCGCCTCATTATCGAGATTGCAACAAGGTGGAACTCCACCCTGCACATGGTGGAGCAGCTGTGCGAGCAGAGGCAGGCCATAATGCATTTGTGGGAGGATACACAGCCAGGCACTTGGAGAGCAGACAAGGAGTTGACAGGTGTGCAGTGGTCGAAGCTGAAAGACCTCTGTAAAGTCCTTCAGTGTTTTGAGGAATGCACACGGCTGGTAAGCGCAGACGACGCCATCCTAAGCATGAGCATCCCACTTATGCGTCTGCTCATGCAAACTTTGACGCACCTTAAGGAGCAGGCGTCTGCAGCCAATGTTGATGAGGAGGAGGAGGAGGGAATCCTTGATGACATTCAGCCATTGTCTGCTCAGGGACCTCTCCTGGACGAGGTGGAGGAAGAGGAGGAGGAGGATGATGATGGGGATGATTACTTAGGGGAGGAGGATGCATCTCGTAGGGCAAGTGAAAATGTTGGCGTGGCAAGGTCTGGTAAAGGATTTGTGCGTGACTGGAGGGATGTGGATTTGCCAGAAAGTGCTCCTCCAACCAGCACTCGCAGTGCATCATTGACACCGGGAACATTGGCCCACATGTCAGATTATGCCTTGCAGATCCTAAAAAGGGACCCCCGCATTGCCAAAATGATGAACGATGACGACTACTGGTTGGCCAGCATCCTGGATCCACGCTATAAAGGCAAATTACAAAACATCATGCCACAGGAGAACCTTGACCTAATATTGGCTAATAAACAAGCAACTCTGGTAAATCGGTTGCTTGAGGCATTCCCAGCACACAGCAGCGGTGATGGTTCTCACACGAGCCGTACGGGCCGGGGGCAGCTTGGCAGAGGTGTTCATGGTGCACACAGCAGAAGTGGCGTTGGAGACAGGGGTTTCATGACAATGTTGTGGACTGATTTTTCACGGACCGCTCACACAACTGGTAATACTGCATCGATGGAAAGTGACAGGAGACAGCAGTTGTCAACTATGGTTACAAACTACTTTTCCTCCCATATCGATGTTCTCCCACACAGGTCATTCCCCTTTGACTATTGGGCCGCTAAACTGGACACCTGGCCTGAATTGGCACAATATGCCTTACAGGAGCTCGCTTGCCCAGCTGCAAGTGTGCTATCGGAAAGAGTCTTCAGTGCAGCTGGATCAATCCTGACAGAAAAAAGGACCCGTCTGTCAACCCAAAATGTGGATGATCTAACCTTCATTAAAATGAACCATGCATGGGTTTCCAAGGATTTTGTCCCACCTTCCCCTGATGACACATAGGGTGACATAAAAATGGCTTGCTTTGGTCCACCTCTTCCTGGGACTTGACCTATTTCGCCTTTTGCATCAGCTGAATGTCCAACATCAATATATGCCACTTTCTAAAACTCCCTAACTGTGCTGCCTCCCCCCCATGGCCGGGGTCACCACCTAGCGCACGACACCTTGCGAGTGCCGTTGCCCTGGACAGGTGGGTAGGCCGACTCTTGGGCGCGGGCACTGGCACAGGGTCCCTCATAGTGCAATCAAGTGTCTCTGACGGTGGTGGTGCACACCCGCCGTCAGACACACCGCCGTACTATGAGGGGCCCAGTGCCAGTACCGACGCCCACGAGTGGGCCCCCCTTTCTTGGGCAGGGCCCCAGCATTTGCAATCTTTACCTCTCCCTGCTCCTCCGCTGTGTAGTCTGGCCTGTCAAATCCATACTGTGCCTGACACCGTCTGAGCCTGCCTCCTGATGTATAGACATATATTTTGAATGTGTACGCTATCCATACATGTTATCCGGGGATACGGTACCCTTTCTCACCTTTGTGCAATCACGTGCAAGCCATACTGGGCCTAACACCGTCTGAGCCTGCCTCCTGATGTATAGACATATATTTTGAATGTGTACGCTATCCATACATGTTATCCGGGGATAGGGTACCCTTTCTCACCTTTGTGCAATCACTTGTAATCCATACTGGGCGTGAGAACGGCTGGCGAGCTGTTAGGCAAGCTACAGCACCTGTGGTTTGCACACGTAAGTTTTTCATTTTTTCAGGAATGACGGTTAGGCCTAATTCCGGAACTGCGGTTGACCTGCACTTACTGGGAAATCATCGTTCGCGGGTAATAATTGTAATCAGTGATCCCCATCACTAACGTTGTTCAGCGGGTTATCTGCACCTGTAAGCGACAAACGCTGGCCTTTTCAGTGTAGCGCACATGCAGCCACGGACATGTAAGGGCATGACACACCTGTTATTGGCCAATCTCATGTGCCAGAGCCTCACGTGTCCCTCTAGTAAGCCGGACTCGGACCGCGGGGCATGACGGAGTCTCGTTCGTTAACAGAATTAAGCTTGCAATGTGTGCATCTGTTCTGTAGCTGGCATGGTTGAGGTTTCCCAGGTGGAGTCGAATTTAACCATAGGCTCCACTCCTGGTGGTGCCCTTCTGGACATTCCTTTAAGGTTCAGCTTTGCAACCATACTGCCCACGTAAAACAAACACTTTGCCTTCATGAACGCTGTTTGGAGGGTCATGACTCGTGGGAATAACGCCGCCCAATCAGTTAACCTGCTAGAGAGATCCTTCGTTGCTCCCAAGCATGACATCACACTCCCTAGGAGGAAGGTAATGCCACTGTGGCGACCGTACTCCTGGGGGCGACACAAGTGCACTGATGCCCAGCCACTGCTCGATGAATCTGCTGGTACATTGACCCAGACTACTACATTCCCCTCGCACGCTACACGGCCTGAATCTGACCCTGATGAAACTCAGGTTACCCTTCCCATATACAGTTCCATCTTACACGGTGACAAAGAGGAAGCTGCAGATGAAAGTGCAGGTTCGGCCCACCCGCCATCAGACACACCACCGTACTATCAGGGGCCCTGTGCCAGTGCCGTCGCCAACGAGTGGGCCCCCCCTGCTTGCTCAGGATCACAGCACTTGCAAGGTTGAAATACTGTGCAGTGAGATGGAAGATGGGGACGACGAGGAGTCCAGACTAGTACAGGGATTCCCTAGCGAGGAGACTTATTTGATTGTTTTCAATGTTGGGACAGCAATTTTTGGGGAGCACTATACTCTGGAGAATGATAGATGGGGCCCACCATACACTGGAACATTCCAAAGGTGGACATCAGACACTGGAGCAGCATTTACAGGGCCCATTATACACTAGAGCATTAGAAATGGGGCCCATTATGTTTGGAGCATTATTTGGGCCCATAAGACAGTGGAGCTTCATCCATGGGGACCAACATATACTGTAGCATTATGTGGAGCTCATCATATACTGTTTCAAAAATTATATGGGACCAATGATTCTGTATGGAGAAACAGATGGGCCTCGTCATGAGATGTAAAAAGTGAAGCATTTTTCATTGTACTATACCGCTATTTCTCTGCCGTATCGGAGCATGATGAGTTGTGGTATGTGTTAAAGGGGCGCTCTTTCGCCCAGGGCACATGAAAACCTGGAGCCAGCCCTACCCCCCCACAACTTTAGCCAAATAACCCCCATTTTTCAGTGCGTAACTTGTATTATGAAGTTAATTAAGGTTGACAAGCTTAAGTAAGAAGAATTGATGCTTTTGGCATTCAAATGGGCACTGTAGGTGTGTTTCCTGTCCTCCTCTCACTGCCGACTTTTATTCCCCATTGACTTACATTGGGTTTCGTGTTTCGGGACGACCCCGACTTTTCCCTATAATCGGCCGATCTTGCTCGACCCGACTTTTGGAAAAGTCGGGTTTCACGAAACGAAACTCGACCCTAAAAAACCAAAAGTCGCTCAACTCTAGTTAATGAACTTCTTGAATATGGTTTTGCACACCTTGAGGGGTGCAGTTTTTAAAATAGAGTCACTTTTGGGTATTTTCTGTGATATTGACCCTGCAAAGTCACTTTAAATGTGAGGTGGTCCCTAAAAAAGTGGTTTTGTAGATTTTGTGCGAAAAAAGAGAAGTCGCTGGTCAACTTTTAACCCTTATAACGTCCTAACTAAAATAAGAAGGATTTTTGGTACTCAACATAAAATCTCTTTCTTGGAGCCTTCATTGGGGGACACAGGTTACCATGTCTGTATGCTGCTGTTGCTAGGAGGCTGACACCAGGCAAAGAAAAAAAAGGAAGTAGCTCCTCCCCATTAGTATAAAGCCACTGACAGGAACCAAGTACCTCAGTTAGTGTAAAAGCAGTAGAAGCAACCAAAAACTCGATATATGTACCAGATGGCAATACAGAGATTGAATCATAGAATCGTAGAGTTGGAAAGGACCTCCTGGGCCATCTGGTCCAACCCCCTGCTCAAAGCAGGATTCGCTAAATCATCCCAGTCAGATGTCTGTCCAGCCTCTGTTTGAAGACTTCCATTGAAGGAGAACTCTCTCCAATGAAATGATTGTACCAAGGATTGTGACAAGAACAAGGGGGCATGCGCTTCGTTTGGAGGAAAGACAATTTCTGCACCAGCATAGAAGAGGGTTCTTCACGGTAAAAGCAGTGAGGCTCTGGAATTCTCTTCCTGAGGAAGTGGTGATGGCCAACTCACTGAATGAATTTAAGAAAGGAATGGATGCTTTTCTTGTGAGTAACAGTATAGAAGGTTACGAATAACATAATAATATAGGTAGATGATTGATCCTGCTTAGGGGAAGGAATTTTTTTTCCCTATGGAGATAATTGGCTTCTACTCTGTGGGTTTTTTGCCTTCCCCAGGATCAACAATGCAGAACAGCTGCACTAAAAATAGGCTGAACTAGATGGACATAAGGTCTTCCTTCAGCCTTCAAAACTATGTTACTATGTTACCAACTCAGCAGCAAAAGGCATGTAGACCCAAAAAGCGGTAAAAATAATTAGGGAGGGTGCTGTGTCCCATAATGAAAGGTCCAAGAAAGATTTTACGGTCAGTACCAAAAATCCTTATTTATTGCTTCATTGGGGAAAACAGGTTACCATGGGACGTCCCAAAGCAGTCCTCAAGGGTGGTACACAGAAAACAATGCAAAGAAAAAAAACCTAGGTCAGCCGATGCATAACTGACGCCTGTAACACCTGCCTTCCCAGGTCTGCATCAGACGAGACGTGGATATGAAACTTATAAAACACAGCAAAAATGTACAAGGAAGACCAGGTTGCAGCTAACAATCTGTTAAGCCGAAGCCTGGTGACAAACTGTCCAGGCAGTTGCCACTGCCAAGGTGGAGTGAGCCTTTAACCTGGGAGGAAGTTGTTAGACCTGAACGAGGTATGCTTCCAATATTACTGAATGGACCGAAACGGGCAATAGTGGACCTGGAGGCTGGGAGTCCCTTACGACACGAAAGGGAGCAGTCCTTGAGAGATATACTCGGATAGCTCTGACCAGATCTAACTTGTAGATGGACTTCTCCAGGGGTTGAACCGAGGAGGGACATAGAAAATGAAGGACAATTTCCTAAGTAATGTGAAGTGAAGAGATCACCCTATGAAAGAAGGACGGAACGGTCCCGAGAGCTACCGTGTCCTGATGGAGAATCAGGAACAGCAGAACAAAGCAGTTAACTCAGAATCTCTCCTGATGGAAGTAATGGCAACTAAGAATGCCACTTTAATAACGGGAGAAAAACAGAAAAACTTGAATAGGCTCAAAGGGAGCACACTAGAGTGCACCCAAGGATAAGATTAGGATCCTATGGATGCATCAGAGGACGATAAAGGAGGTGCCAGGTGAGCGACTCCTGAGAGAAAGGTCTTTACCTGGGGACGAGAAGCCAAACCTCTTTGATAAAGGATTGAAGAGCGGAAACCTGACCCTTAAGGGTAGTGACCAAACTCCACTGAAAGAAGACCTTCTAGTATCTGTGATAGATAAGAGAGGATGCTGGTTTTCGTGCCCTAATCATTGTCTGAATAACCTGATGGGAGAGTTCAGCCAACCTCATGACTGTGGCCTCAACGGACATGCCGTTGAAATAGAGAATGAGAACTCTGGAGGAAGAGGGAGCCCTGTGAAAGAAAACCTGGACGGTCTGTGAGCCTCCAGAGGGCATTGATGAGCATGTTCACCAGCTCCGCATACCGGGCCCTTCTTGAGCCATGTGGAACCAACAGGATTACGGGCTTTCCTTCCGTGTATAACCATATCACGACTCTCGGTATAAAGGGGATAGGAGGAAAAAGATAAGATGACGGGGTCACTAGTGCATCAAATTCTATGACAAGCGGATCCCGCAACCTAGCTACGAACGAAGGAACCTTGTGGTTAATCTGAGACACCAGGAGGATGACGTCCGGGGAGCCCAACTCTGGCATATTTTATTGAAAATCGCGGAAATGAAAGACCACTCGCCCGATGCGAGACCCTGAAGACTCAGGAAATAGGCTGCCCAAGCTTCCACCTCAGAAGAGGGTATGACTGCTATGACAGGAATGAGATGCTCCCCCGTCACAGAACTTGTTACCTCTGCCAACACCTGATTGTTGTGGGTCCCTCCTTGATGATTTAAGCCACGGCAGGGACGTAGTCCGATTTTATACGGGCCTACTGACCTGCTAAGGAGGACTGATAGCAGCAAAGGGCAAGAAGAAAAAATTGCCCTGATGTCCAGGAGATTGAAGGGGAGAGCGGCTACTTAGGAATTCCAGCGACCCTGCACTGTATAATGAAGAAAAAAAACGATTACTTACCGGTAATACTCTTTGTAGAGCCACGACAGCACCCACTGAGAGAGGGGATCTGCCACTAGGAACAGGAAACCTACAGAGAGATAAAAGGGGCGGTCCCCCTCGCTCCCTCAGTTGGATTACAGAGAACAAGAGGAACCGCCACACATGCTTTAGTCAATTTGTTCAGTAAGCGATTCTAATATATATATATATGTATGTATGTACACACACACTTATATCTTTTGCTGTATACATTTCACATTTATACACAGCCTCTATCCTTCACCCACCAGAGTGAGCCACGTGTACATATATTAAAGGGAGGGAAGTGAGCGGGTGCTGTCGTGGCTCTACAAAAGAGTATTACCGGTAAGTAATCCATTTTTTTCTCTTCGCCACGACAGCACCCACTGAGAAATTTTCAGAGATAATCACCTGGGAGGGCCCACCGTGTCAAGGATAGATCTACCAAAGGCTAAGTTATTGGAAGAAGATAAATCTAGCCTGTAGTGACTACAAAAGGCAGAAGGAGAAGACCAGGTTGCGGCCATACATGTTAGCTCAATTGGGACATCCGTCCTTTCGGCCCAGGAAGAAGATATGGCTCGTACAGAATGTGCCCTCACGCCCTGTGGCGGGTCTTCTCCTTTTTGCCGAATATGCCAAAGCAATTGCGTTTCTGATCCACACTTCTTGTTACCCTGGAAAGAGACAAAAAGAGCCCTGCTCTGCCTCCAGGGCTTAGAGTTATCTATATAGACTAAGATGGCCCCCCCCTTTACGTCTAGGCAATACTATCTTTCCTTCTCTGGTATTGCCGGGCTATCATAAAAAAGAGGGAAGGTAGATTTCTTAGATCGATGAAATTTAGCAGCCCCTCTAGGGAGGTAGGACGGGTCTGTTTTTGACACTATTCTCTCCTTAAATATTGTCAGGCAGGAGGATCTAATGACAGGGCCTGGAGATCATGCATCCTCCTTGCTAATACTAAAGCTATCAATAAGACGGCCTTCAATGAAACACACGCTATTGAGGCCAAGTGTATGGGCTCGAATGGGCACTGTGTGAAAGCATCTAGGACTAAGCTAAGGTCCCAAGGCGGTTTTTGAAGAATGTGAACCGGGTTTGCTTGCTGGCAAGCAGAGATGGATCGAGCTACTCCTTCGTTGCCCGCACGTCATAATTATACGAGGCCTCCAGAGCCGAAACTTGGACTTTTAGGGTGTTAACCGCAGTCCTAACTTGCGCCCTTTCTGCAGGAGCTCTACTATGGCAGGGATAAGACCCTCCCCGGAAAGGTCTGCTGAATGGAAATTTAAAGCTTTTCCTGGAAGAGGGTGCCAATTAAGTCATCTGAGAAACCCCTTAGCTTCAGTAACTGCCTGTCAAATTCTGTGCCGTGAGGCGTAGACCTTTGACCTGAGGGTGGTAACAGGGTCTTTGCAAGCGTAGGTCCCGATCCAGAGGGAGAACCCATGACATGGCTCTCAGCCATGAAACCCATGGCTTTTTGGCTCAAACGGACTATTAAGATGACTCTCGCTCCTCATTACCTTATCATCCTGGAAATAGTTGGTGACAGTAACATTGGAGGGTCTGTTGAACCGTCCAAGGGGTTTGGAAGGGCGTCGAGTACATCTGAACTGTCTGTTCTGTACAGTGGAGCGAACCTTTCGACCCGCCTATTGGCCGTTGTAGCAAACAGGTCTCTCTGGCATGCCCCATGTAACCACTATCATCCTGAAGATACGCCGGCTGAGCACCCATTCCCCTTGATGCAGGGTATGGTGGCTGAGGTGTGCTCCGGAGTTGTCCACTCCTCTGACATGGAGAGCAAACAGGGACAGGCTCTGAAGTTGTTTATTACCCTGACCAGGAGGGTCAGTAGGGACAACAAGTGTGTTTTGGCTCTCTGCAGGATTCTTTCTGCGGTAGAGTTCTTGACCGTATTCCTCCTCATACTATGAAGGTACCATACCATGAAGCATCATGAAGTAATATGAGGCCATATGAAGTACCATGAAGCACCATGAAGTACCATGAAGCACCCTGAAGCCATATGAAGTACCATGAAGTACTATGAAGCACTATGAAGTACCATGATGCAATATGAAGCACTGTGAAGGTACTATAAAGTACCATGAAGTAATATGGAGCACTATGAAGTACTATGAAGAAATCTGAAGTACTATGATGTAATACTAAATATGATGTAGTACTGTGAAGTACCATGAAGTAATATGAAGTATTATGAGGCAAAATGATGCACTATGAAGTACTATGATGCAATACTAGATATGATGTAGTACTATGAAGTACCCTGAAGCAATATGAAGTATTATGAAGCAAAATGATGCACTATGAAGTACTATGATGCAATACTAAATATGATGTAGCACTATGAAGTACCATGAAGTAATATGAAGTATTATGAAGCAAAATGATGCACTATGCAGTACTATTATGCCATCTGAAGCACTATGATGCCATACTAAACATGATGAAGTTCTATGAAGTACCCTGAAGCAATATGAAGTACTATGACTTACTATGATGCAAACAAGAAGCACAATGAAGTCCTATGACATACGAAGGCGTACTAAGACATATCATGAAGCACCATGGAGTACCATGAAGAATCATTAAGCAATATGATGCGCTATGGCATACTATGATGCACTACGATGCAACAAGAAGTACTACGAAGTACTATGACATACAATGACGTACTATGAGGTATCATGAAGTACCATGGAGTACACCTACGAGTACTAAGAGAACTAAGTAATGTAATAGACAAACCATTATTTCTTATATTTAGAGACTATAGCGACGGGGTCTGTTCCACAGGACTGGCGCATAGCAAATGTGGTACCAACATTCAAAAAGGGCTCTAAAAGTGAACCTGGAAATTATAGGCCAGTAAGTCTAACTTCTATTGTTAGTAAAATATTTGGTTTCTGAGGGATGTTATTCTGGATTATCTCAATGAGAATAACTGTTTAACGCCATATCAGCATGGGTTTATGAGGAATCTCTCCTATCAAACCAATCTAATCAGTTTTTATGAAGAGGTAAGCTATAGACCGGACCAAGGTGAGTCATTGGATGTGGTATATCTTGATTTTTTCAAAGCATTTGATACCGTGCCACACAAGAGGTTGGTACACAAAATGAGAATTCTGGGTCTGGGGGAAAATGTGTGTAAATGGGTAAGTAACTGGCATAGTGATAGAAAGCAGAGGGTGGTTATAAATGGTATATTCTCTAACCTGGTTGCTGTGACCAGTGGGGTACCGCAGGGGTCGGTGTTGGGACCTATTCTCTTCAACATATTTATTAACGATCTGGTAGAAGGTTTGCACAGTAAAATATCGATATTTGCAGATGATACAAAACTATGTAAAGCAGTCAATACAAGAGAAGATAGTATTCTGCTACAGATGGATCTGGATAAGTTGGGAACTTGGGCCGAAAGGTGGCAGATGCAGTTTAACAATGATAAATGTAAGGTTATACACATGGGAAGAAGGAATCAATATTACCATTACACACTGAACGGTAAACCACTGGGTAAATCTGACATGGAGAAGGACTTGGGGATCCTAGTTAATGATAAACTTACCTGGAGCAGCCAGTGCCAGGCAGCGGCTGCCAAGGCAAACATGATCATGGGGTGCATTAAAAGAGGTCTGGATACACATGATGAGAGCATTATACTGCCTCTGTACAAATCTCTGGTTAGACCGCACATGGAGTACTGTGTACAGTTTTGGGCACCGGTGCTCAGGAAGGATATAATGGAACTAGAGCGGGTACAAAGGAGGGCAACAAAATTAATAAAGAGGATGGGGGAACTACAATACCCAGAGAGATTAGGAAAATTAGGATTATTTAGTCTAGAAAAAAAGACGACTGAGGGGCGATCTAATAACCATATATAAGTAAATAAGGGGACAATACAAATATCTCTCCGAGGATCTGTTTATACCAAGGAAGGTGACGGTCACAAGGGGGCATTCTCTGCGCCTGGAGGAGAAAAGGTTTTTCCACCAACATAGAAGAGGATTCTTTACTGTTAGGGCAGTGAGAATCTGGAATTCCCTGCCTGAGGAGGTGGTGATGGCGAACTCAGTCAAAGGGTTCAAGAGAGGCCTGGATGTCTTCCTGGAGCGTTACAATATTGTATCTTACAGTTATTGTTAGGTTCTTTAGAAGGACGTAGACCTGGGGATTTATTCTGACAGAATTTTATAGGCTTAACTGGATGGACTAATGTCTTTTTTCGGCCTTACTATGTTACCCTGAAGTACCATGAAGCAATATGATGCACTATGGCATACTATGATGCAACAAGAAGTACTATGAAGTACTATGACATACTATGACATACCACGAAGTACCATGAAGCAATATGATGCGCTATGGCACATTCTGATGCACTACGATGCAACCAGAAGTACTATGAAGTACTATGACATATCATGAAGTACCATAATGTACCATGAAGTACCATGAAGCAATATGATGTACAATGAATTACTTCACTATTTGCGCCTTTTCTTTATTTTTGATTCATCTTTGGGGCATGTATGCGGCGGGCCGTAGTATACAGTGGTGTCCACCTTTCACTGCATATCTTTCGTACTATGAAGCACCATGAAGTACTATGAAGTACCCTGAAGTATTCTATGATGCAGTATGATTCATAGAGGCGCTATGATGTAATGCGAAGTATCCAGACTCTATTATACCATATGATACACATAGGCCCCATGGGGTACAGATAGACTTACGGCCCCGCTTGAAGATGCCAAACAAGAGACCAGGCCCACAGTTACACTCAAGGGGGCACCCTCTCAGAGTTCCAGATAACCTCCACTCTGAATGGTACATCTCAATTGTCAGAGTGACCTCACCCGAAGGAGCCAATTAACGAGCCGCAGCTGGCAATCTTCACAGAGACAAGGTGCTGGATCAAGCCCTTTATGGGTGGAGTAGTTAAGTTGCAAGAAAAACTATAAAATCGAACCATACGCTTCACAGAGTCATTCTGAAGTCCCCATAAGGCTCTGTGTAGACAAACATGCAATTAACCGAAGTCAGATCAAAAGATGTAGCCTTACCAAGGCGTAGAAGCCCATCTCTGTAAGCATACCTCAGCACATGAACTTGTGTGTGTGCGCCCCTAGGACTGCTACCAGTATATTGCTGTTTACCAGGATCCATTCTGGTACTTGCCTGGCTTCCAGCTACTTAGCTGCTGCCATCTAACGAGAGCAGTCACATTCGGACTGGAATGGCTGCCGACCCTCGAAGAGCAGGAGGAAGAGTGAGTGAACTCCTGCAGACTGCTTCACTGACCCCTGCCCGGTACTGTAGCCACCAATTGCAAGCTGAGGGTCCAGCTATACTGAGCTTCCCTTTCAGAAAGCAGGGTGAGGTTAGACCTTCGGCCTGTGTACTCTTTTTTTTCACACATCAACCAGATCAGGGATCTTCAGCTGGTCTCCCACTCTGGTAATTGCTCGGCCTTCATCTGCTCAGCAGCCACCTTAAGAGAGCAGCCCCGCGCCTCCTTGATGATTAACACATGGTACTGGCTGTGGAAACTCAGCCTAAGATGTGGTCTGCTTCACCATCTACCACCTCTTTCTGTGGAACTACTCCGTCTAGAGCGCCCACTCTTTCTGCTGCTCTACGGTAGCACCTCCACCACTTCATGTGGGTGTACCTTGCACCGCCATATGAGGCGTTCTGAGATGTGGTTTGCTTTCCCATCTGCCACTTTTATCCGTGGCCATACGAGGCCTTCAACTGCAGACCATCTGCGCAAATGCGAGCCAGTTCCACTCCAGCCATATCGTGCTGTATCCGTGAGCGAGGACGGCCCCACCCGGACCCCTGCCTCACGCAGTCATTATCAGCCGAGGGGGGAGTCAAATCTGCCGCGGCTCTCATTGTCCCTCTGGGACTCAGGCCCACCATGCCAAGCCCCCGACTGTTGGCCTTCTGTGCCGTGCAGCGCCTCTCATACGCGCCAGGACAGCCTCTCCCGGTCTACGCTGTCGGACCGGAGCCAGTTCCACTCCAGACATATCGTGCTGCATCACCATGCCAAGCCCCCGGCTGCTGTCCTTCTCCGTGCTGCGCCCCTCATACGCACCGGGACGGCCTCTCCCGGTCTATGCTGTCGGACCTGAGTAAGTTCCACTCCAGCCATATCGTGCTGCATCACCTTGCCAAGCCCCCGGCTGCTGGCCTTCTCTGTGCTGCGTCTCTCATACGTGCCAGGACGGCCTCTCCCCGTCTACGCTGTCAGACCGGACCATACCTCTGACAATCTGCAAGGAGTCAGGTATGGAATCAGCGTTCAGCATCTTACCGCGTCCTTTGCGAGTTTGATGCTCCATTCCCGGCCTCGCATCATACCTGGGGGTGCCGGTAGCCTTGACGCTGAGTCGCGCTCGCACCCTGAGCCAGGACGCTCTGGTCCGTAATGCGTTCTCCAAGGGGAGTCTCCATAGGTGCTGGCTCCTGCCGCTCTATGCACCATACGCGAGTCAGGCACACCGTTACAAGGCCTAATGCTGCATTACCAGCTGAGGGGGGAAACGAATATCAGATTTCCCCCGACGCTGCTTCCAGCTCTGGGGCCCCTGCAGCTCATATGGATGCTGTACAGGCGGCAACCAGGCCAGGTGTCCTCTTCTCTTTATGGGTTCCTTCCAGGAACAGGAAACCAACTGAGGGAGCGAGGGGGACCGCCTCTTATCTCTCTGTAGGTTTCCTGTTCCTAGGGGCGGATCCCCTCTCTCAGTGGGTGCTGTAGTGGCGAAGAGAAAAAACCCTCCCCAACTGAGACTGGCGTCAGTAATGAAGACCTGCCACCAGAGAGGGTCGAAGGACCTCATTTGAAGGACTGACGCTAATGACGTCCTCCAGGTTAGGAACTGGCTCCCTTAAAGAGGCAGTAGAGTGGGTCGGTCTAGGGAAACGGTCTTCTTGCTCCAAGCCGACATGGGGGCCAGCTGAATAGGTCTGAAACTGGGCAAAGGGAGATGTCTCTGTAATTATCTTTCCCAGAACTCTCACACTGTATTGTAGGGAGAGAGAAGCTAGTCGCTTACAGTGCGGATCCCTCGGTAGAGGGATAAGAACTTCACGTTTGGAAAGAAGACAATGCCATGTCAAACCTCGTCCTAGAAACATCGATGCTGGGCTGGGGTGAGGGATTCGATCGCTTGAAGTCTAAAATCGGACAGAGAGATCCGACTTTCTCTGGGACTATGGAAAGATTAGAGTAGAACCCTGAATAGTGATCGTTCTGGGAAAAAGGTACGATTACCCGTGAGTGTAGCAGGGAAGAGACGGCCTGAAGAACCTCTGGCACCTGCGACGGATGTCTGAGCAAACAAGACCGAAAGAGACGTCCACACGGATGGGAAAAAAAAAGGTTGATTCTTGAAAAAACTTTTTTTTTGTGAGGATGGATCTGTAATCCACACCTTCAACCAGAGGATGCGGCACACAGTAATGATGTTGCAGTTCTCCCTAGCGGAGCAACAGGCTGCATCCAGAGAGGCGATCAAAAGATATTTGCTGGCATGGGCAATCTGTTCTGCCAAATCCGCCATCTCATCCAGAGAAGCAGCCGCTAGGATGCCTTGGCGAAACATTCTTGCCTAGGCAGACATGAGCTTTGCCACCAGGCAGAGGCAAAGGTGAGACAAAGACTCAATCTGCCTATCCATAGTGTCCTTAAGACATGCTGTGTGGCAGAGACAAGACTGTCTAGGAAGACAGGCGAGAAACCGGAGGGTTCACTTTAGTGGACTCTGCCCATTTACCAACTAGATCATGTCTAGCTGCTTCTTTCCCGGAAAGCGCTTTCCAGCATGTTCCCAAAGTTTAGCCACGATAGGTTCAAATTCCCTGTCATAGGAGAAAGTTCTGGAGGGACGTTTTACCAGCTTGAGGGAAATGGAGTGCTTTTGAGCAAGTGGCTCGTTCTCCCTGAGATTCCAAGATAAGGCTATACACCATACCTGTGTCTTTGAGACCTGGTCAGTTCTTGGACTCAGACTGGGAAACCGCATCCGACCCAAAGGCCGCCTCCAAGGAGGGGGCCTGGGTAGAGGAGGGCATCCTAAAGGGGAACTGGAAAGAGACGGCTTCCTGTGGTTTGTGCCCGGTTTGTCCCTTTGACGGTCGTGGTCAGGTGCATACGAATCACTGTGAGACGTTTGGATCACTGGTGACGGCAGACAGATGTGAGACATGTTCCAGGACCAGGGGCCGCGATACATTTGGTCGGGTCAGAGACCGCCTGTGACATGGCAACAGCCCATTCTGGAGGGAGGGGTGCGCTCTCATCCCGGGCGTAAAGTCGTGGTCAGGTGCATACGAATCATTGTGAGAGGCATTCGAAGCACTGGTGGCGGCAGACGGATGTGAAGGACGGTGAAGGCCCAGGGACTTTGATACACTGTCAGGTCAGAGACCACCTGTGGCAAGGCAGCAGCCCATTCCGGAGGGAGGAGTGTGCTCTCCTTCCGAGCGTAAGGTCGTGGTCAGGTACATACGAATCACTGTGAGAGGTGTTCGGATCACTGGTGGCAGCAGACAGATGTGAAGGACAATCCGGGACCAGGGACTGTGATACGCTTTGTCAGAACCTCTTGTGACATGGCAACAGCCCACTCCGGAGGGACAGGTATTCTCTCATCCCGGGCGTTAGAGTGATCCTGTAGTGCAGACGTGGTGCAGGACTGCACAGGAAGGGGAAAGCGGACCTGATGACCACTTTCATTTGCAGAGGGCCCCGGCGTACAGGATCCTAGCTGGCTTAGAGGGGCATGGGCATAGGTCTGTTGGGAAGGCCAACAGAAGTAAAAGAAATAATATATGTACATATCTGGTCCAGTGACATGGCAACAGTCCACTCCGGAGGGAGGGGTGTGCAGTCATTCCTGGAGTAGAGTTGTTCCTGTGCAGACATGTTAGGAGGGCTGCAGGAAGGAGAGAAAACGGAGGACAGGCCTGAGAACCACTTTATTAAACAAAGGCTACAGGTGTAATAAACCGCATATAGGCAATGGAAAATCTCTGCAGGGTTGTGGGAATACTGCTGAGAATGAGCTATATAGGGGGAGGGAGAGGGTAGATTCTACCCAATGGCAGTGACTGTGAGCAGATGCTGCGAGGATAGCGGTGTCCCCCTGCCGCGGGGCGTGTCCAGCCAGGAAGATAAGCTGGCTGGCAAGAAGGCGCCCCGATTGGTGCATTGCCGGGGGGTGTACCGGCAGGAGAGGATGATCCGTGATAGAAGCAAGAGCGCGTCGGGAGGAGGCGCGCTTTGGAGCGGGGACGTGGCCAAGGTTCCCGGCAGGGTTAAGCCCTTCTATTGGCTTGGTGAATTGCCGGGGAGCGTGTTCCGGCAGGAGAGGATGCTCCGTGATAGGAGCAAAAGTGCGCCGGGAATAGGCACGCTTTGGAGCGGGGGGCAAGGCAAGCCCTTCTATTGGCTAAGAAGTGTACGCGTTTCTAAATCGCAGTAGGTGAGTGGCGAGGCGGAGGTAGCAGGAGGTGTGGCCAGGGAGAAGGGAAGGGGAGAGTGGGCCACTGAGTGAGAGGACGGCCAGGGGAAAATGGCAGCAGTTATGCAGGATTACAAGGATGAAATGTGAACTGAGTGATGCTATGGCCACCGCAAAGCGGGGCCTTAAAAGGGATTTTCTGGCACCACGGGGCCCGGGAGCTGGGGAGGCCCGCGCCTAAAAAGGCGCGAAATTCAAATTACAGAACAAGCACCGGAGAAGTTAGTGGGACCCGGGGATTGACAGTGCTGGTGCGAAGATTTAAGTGAAACGCAGACACCATTAATTTCTATGGAGCTCGAGAGGGGAGTCTGCCATGAAGAGCATCCGCTTACCTGAAAGATGCCCGGCTCCATTTAGGGATGAGGTGAGGATTACCACAGGGGCCCTCGGGTGGAGAGGGACGCTGGGAATGAAGATCCTCTTTCCCGCACTGTGTCCGGACAGTGCAGAAGACGGCATCAACCCCTTACGAGAATGGGGGAGTTCACCGCTGGTGACCACTGTCTTCCTCTCAGCCCTCTCCGAGGAGAGGGGTGAGAAGGGGAATTAGCAAGGACTAGCCACTGGAATTCACCCTGGAGCACCCGTGAGGGTGACATGGGATAGAGTCCTGCCTGCGGGCCTGAGAGTTGTGACGTGGGTGACACCACACTGCTCGTCCAGCCGCATAAATATGGAAAGGCAGGGTGAGAATTTACACCCTGTTTCCCTGAAGCTGTATCTGAAAAATAAAGGGAAAACATTAGTAACACACAACAAAACCTGAAAGGAAAAAAGGATTAGCTGCGGAACTGGGGAGATCCAGGTCTGCCTGCTACAGACACTAAGCACAAACTGAGGTACTTGGTTCCTGTCAGTGGGTGTATACTACTGGGGAGGAGCGACTTCCTTTTTTTCTTTGCCTAGTGTCAGCCTCCTAGCGACAGCAGCATACACCCATGGTAAACTGTGTCCCCCCAATGCAGCGATAAAGAAAATTATGTTTCCTAAATTAAGCTGATGTAGAATGCTGTAGATAAGCCCTCGATCTAACCTGAAAGATATGAAAAACAAGTTTTATTATACTCACCCGGGGGCGGTCCAGTCCGATGGGTATCGCAAATCCGGTGCCTCACATCTTCATGCGATGTCGTCATCTTCCTTGCTTCATGCCGTGGCTCCTGTGCAGGTGTACTGATCTGCCCTGTTGAGGGCAGAGCCAAGTACTGCAGTGCGCAGGCGTTGGGCCTCTCTGACCCTTCCCGGCGCCTGCGCACTGTAGTGCTTGGCTCTGCCCTCAATAGGGCAGATCAGTACGCCTGCGCAGGAGCCACGACATGAAGCAAGGAAGATGAAGACATTGCATGAAGATGGGAGGCGCTGGACCTGCGATGCCCATCGGACCGACCTGAGTCAGTATAATAAAACTTGTTTTTCTTAGGCCTCTTTCACACTTCAGTTTTTTGCATCAGTCAAAATCCGCCAAAAGGACGGATGGCGGATCCGTTTTAGTACTGATGACAACGGATGCCACTCGTCCGTTTTTTTGACGGATCCGACAAAAGAAGAATTTTAAAGGAATCGCAGCCTGGAAAAGGGGAGGGAGAGAGAGTGAGAGAGAGGGGGGAGAGAGGGAGAGGGAGAGAGAGAGGGAGAGGGAGAGAGAGAGGGAGAGGGAGAGAGAGAGGGAGAGGGAGAGGGAATTTTTTTTTGTCCGGCACCCAGAAAGAATTTCGGGTTAAATGAGTGTCTGGAGGATCCGACAGAGAAAAAAACGTTACAAGCTCCGTTTTGAAATCTTTGAGGATGGTGACGGACAGCAACTTTTGGCGGATCCGCAAAAAAACGGATGCAACGGACAGCAATCCGTCACAATCCGCCAATAATGGAAGTCAATGGGGAAAAAAAACGGATCCTCAAAAGAAAATTGAGGATCCGTTTTTTTTCAAAACCTGGCGGATTGTGACTGATTGTAAAAAACTGAAGTGTGAAAGAGGCTTTATCTTTCAGGTTAGATCAGTGGCTTATCTACCAGGGCTGTGGAGTCGGTAAGCCAAACCTGCGACTCAGACTCCTCAATTTCCCTTACACCGACTCCGACTCCCACATATATTGCTTATATTTAAGTGAAAAATTTATTGCAGTACAATGTGAACATCAGACATTTAATCATTTTTATGATACAATAATCAAGATATTTAGATAGAACATAATATATTTATTGTAATACAACTTTAGAACACAAAAAACTATAATAAATTGTAAATATGCAATACACTATGTAATATTGATTACATATATACAGTACAGACCAAAAGTTTGGACACACCTTCTCATTCAAAGTGTTTTCTTTATTTTCATGACTATGAAAATTGTAGATTCACTCTGAAGGCATCAAAACTATGAATTAACACATGTGGAATTATATAATTAACAAAAAAGTGTGAAACAACTGAAAGTGTCTTATATTCTAGGTTCTTCAAAGTAGCCACCTTTTGCTTTGATTACTGCTTTGCACACTCTTGGAATTCTCTTGATGAGCTTCAAGAGGTAGTCACCGGAAATGGTCTTCCAACAGTCTTGAAGGAGTTCCCAGAGATGCTTAGCACTTGTTGGCCCTTTTGCCTTCACTCTGCCGTTCAGCGCACCCTAAACCATCTCAACTGGGTTTAGGTCTGGTGACTGTGGAGGCCAGGTCATCTGGCGTTATCACTCTCCTTCTCTGGTCAAAAAGCCCTTACACAGCCTGGAGGTGTGTTTGGGGTCATTGTCCTGTTGAAAAATAAATGATGGTCCAACTAAACGCAAACCAGATGGAATAGCATGCAGCTGCAAGATGCTGTAGTAGCCATGCTGGTTCAATATGCCTTCAATTTTGAATAAATCCCCAACAGTGTCACCAGCAAAGCACCCCCACACCATCACATCTCCTCCTCCATGCTTCACGGTGGGAACCAGGCATGTAGAGTCCATCCGTTCACCTTTTCTGCGTTGCACAAAGACACGGTGGTTGGAACCAAAGATCTCAAATTTGGACTCATCAGACCAAAGCACAAATTTCCACTGGTCTAATGTCCATTCCTTGTGTTCTTTAGCCCAAACAAGTCTCTTCTGCTTGTTGCCTGCCCGTAGCAGTGGTTTCCTAGCTGTTATTTTACCATGAAGGCCTGCTGCACAAAGTCTCCTCTTAACAGTTGTTGGCATTGACCTGGTCTCTAATCTGAGCTGCGATTAACCTGCGATTTCTGAGGCTGGTGACTCGGATGAACTTATCCTCCACAGCAGAGGTGAGTGACTCTTGATCTTCCTTTCCTGGGGCAGTCTTCATGTGAGCCAGTTTCTTTGTAGTGCTTGATGGTTTTTGCCACTGCACTTGGGGACACACTCAAAGTTTTCCCAATTTTTCAGACTGACTGACCTTCATTTCTTAAAGTAATGATGGCCACTCGTTTTTCTTAGCTGCTTTTTTCTTGCCATAATACAAATTCTAACAGTCTATTCAGTAGGACTATCAGCAGTGTATCCACCAGACTTCTGCACAACACAACTGATGGTCCCAACCCCATCTATAAGGTAAGAAATCCCACTTATTAAACCTGACAGGGTACACCTGTGAAGTGAAAACCATTTCCGGTGACTACCTCTTGAAGCTCATCAAGAGAATGCTAAGAGTGTGCAAAGCAGTAACCAAAGCAAAAGGTGGCTACTTTGAAGAACCTAGAATATAAGACATATTTTCAGTTGTTTCACACTTTTTTGTTAATTATATAATTCCACGTGTTAATTCATAGTTTTGATGCCTTCAGAGTGAATCTACAATATTCATAGACATGAAAAAAAAGAAATAAGTACTCACCCTAAAATCCTATTCTCCAAGACGCTCATTGGGGGACACAGATACTGTGGGGTGTATGCTACCGCCATCTGGAGGCTGACACTAGGCAAATAACACAAGGTTAGCTCCTCCCCCGCCGCATACACCCTCGCCCTGATTGCGGGCGGAAACCAGTTTAGTGTAAAAGCAGTAGGAGAACAATAACAATCAGCCTTAATGCAGAAAACAATATGTCTGGCAAAGAAAACCACCCTGACATTCACAAAAGAAATACATATTAATTAAATAAACAAGATCCAACTTGGTTAACAGGGTGGGTACTGTGTCCACCAATGAGCGTCTTGAAGAAAAGGATTTTACGGTGAGTACTCACAAAAATCCATGTTTCTCTTTCATCTCATTGGGGGACACAGATACTGTGGGACGTCCTAAAGCAGTCCCTGGGTGGGAGATTGACTCACCGATCCAAGCTACATGCACCTCTTGTTTAAAGGAGCGCTACCGCTGCTTGGAGAATCCTTCTACCCAGGCTCACATCTGCCGAGGCCTGAGTATGGATATTGTAATGTTTGGCAAATGTGTGCAGGCTGGACCAGGTCGCTGCTTTGCATACCTGTTCCGCCAAGGCCTGATACCGAAGCGCCCAAGAGGCGCCCATTGCCCGAGTAGAGTGCGCCCTGATCCCTGATGGAACCAGCGCCCCTCTGATGCGATAGGCCTCCTGAATAGTTAAACGGATCCATACGGCAAACGGACCATATGGCTATGGTCGCTTTGGAGGCCGCGAGTCCCTTCTTGCGCCCCTCGGGGAGCACGAACAGCATATCCGTCTGTCGGAAAGGTGCCGTCCGCGACACGTACCTCCTGAGTGCTCTCACCAGGTCTAATGTGTGAAGAGCTTTTTCCACGCGATGCACCGGTGCCGGACAGAAAGAGGGCAAGACAATATCCTCATTGATGTGGAAGGATGACACCACCTTTGGAAGAAAGGGGAGCTGGTCTAAGCACCACTTTATCCTTGTGGAAAGCTAGAAAAGGTGCTCGCCAAGACTGCGCCACCAACTCTGACACTCGCCTCACGGAGGTAATAGCTACCAAAAACACCACCTTCCAAGAGAAGAAAAATCCTGTAGCGGCTCAAAAGGAGCTTCTTGCAGGACATTCAGGACCAGGTTAAGGTCCCAGGTGCCCATTGGCGCCTTATAGGGAGGTACTAAATGAGAGACTCCCTGGATGAAAGTCTTCACCGCATATTAGTAACAATCTTCCGCTGGAAAAGGCCAGACAACGCCAAAATCTGTCTCCTAAGGGAGCTTGGGGCTAGTCCCGCTTCTAGGCCTGATTGGAGAAAAGCCAAGATGTTGGGAATAGAGAATGGCAGGGGCGAAAACCCCCGCTCTCGGCACCAAGCGAAGAAAATCTTCCAGGTGTGATGGTAAGATTCTCGTCGAGGTAGATTTCCTGGCGCTAATCATTGTAGCGACCACTTCACGCTCGAACCCCGCCAGTGTTAGAATCCAAGATTCAACGGCCATGCCATCAAACACAGGGCCCCTAAGTTTGGGTGGAAAATTGGTCCCTGGGACAGTAGATCTGGACGTTCTGGCAGTCACCATGGGACGTCGGTGAGCAGCTGCACAAGATCTGCGTACCACGCCCACAGGGGCCAGTCTGGTGCCAGCAGAATCTCTGGAACCCCTCTGTCGGAAGTAATGGCAACGGGGAAACAAGTATGGAAGGTGAAACTGGTTCCAGGGTAGAACCAACGCATCCACCTTGAACGCTCGTGGGTCCCGTGATTGAGCGACGTACATGGGCACCTTGGCGTTCCTTCTGGATGCCATCAGTTCCAAGTCTGGAGTTCCCCATCGTTGGCAAATCTGCTGAAAGACCTTGGGGTGCAGGGCCTATTCCCCCGCCACGACCTCCTGCCGGCTAAGGAAGTCTGCTGACCAATTTTCTACGCCTGGGATGTGGACTGCAGATAATACCGTCTGGTTCTGCTCGGCCCACTGAAGCACGTATCCTATCTCGCGCATGGCTGCCCTGCTGCACGTGCCCCCTTGATTTACATAAGCCACCGCCGTGGCGTTGTCTGACTGAATCTGAATGGGTCGTCCTGCTAGGAAGTGCTGAAAGTGTTGCAGCGCCCGCCGGACCGCTCGTATTTCCAACAAGTTGATCGGGAGGTGTGCCTCCTGTTGTGACCATTGGCCCTGAGCCGTGTGGTGGCGAAAAACTGCTCCCCAGCTCAGGAGGCTGGCATCGGTCATGACCACTAGCCAATGCTCTGGGGGAAAACTTTACCCCTGAAGAAGGGAGGATCTGACCGTCCACCACCCCAGTAACTGCCTGACCTGAAAGGACAGCTGGACTGCTGATCGAGCGAAAACGGGTTCCTGTCCCAAGCTGCCAAGAGGGCGTGCTGTAGTGGGCGAAGATGAAACTGGGCAAATGGAATTGCTTCTATTGCTGCCACCATCTTACCTAGTATACTCATCCCAACGCGAATGGTGTGAGGGACTGACTGCTGAAGCTTCTGGACTCCTTGCTGGAGCGCTAGGGCTTTGTCTTGAGGGAGAATTACCGACCCTTGGGAGGTGTCGAAGATCATCCCTAGAAAGGAAATACTCTGGGCTGGGATGAGGGAGGACTTTTTCCTGTTGACTAACCACCCTTAGCGGGAGAGCGTATCCAGCGTAATGCCGACGTTCTCCTCGCATGCCTGAAATGAGGGGCCCTTCACCAAGAGGTCTAAGTAGGGCAAGATGACTATGCCCTGAGAGTGTAAGACGGCCATCACGACTGCCATTACCTTCGTGAACACTCTGGGGGTGGTGGCTAGCCCGAAGGGCAGCGCTGCAAACTGGAAGTGTTGGCCATTGATGACGAATCGAAGGAACCTTTGATGCGACGGGAAAATGGGGACGTGTAGGTAGGCATCCTGGATGTCGACCGAGGCCAAGTACTCTCCCTGCACCATGGCCGAGATAACCGAACGAAGAGACTCCATGAAATGTTTGACCCTGATGAATCTGTTCAGGAGCTTCAGGTCCAAAACCGTCCTGACCGTCCCATCCTTTTTGCGGACTGCAAACAGGTTGGAATAAAAACCCTGAGCCCTCTCGTGCTCTGGTACGGGAACTATAACCCCGTTGTACTGGAGTGAATCGATGGCCCCCAGCAACGCCTTTGCCCGGGACTTCACCTTGGGAAGTCAGGACAGAAAAAACCATCTTGGGGGTACCTGATAAACTATCTTGTACCCCGAAGACACCAGTTCCGCCACCCATGAGTCGTGGGCTACGTCGACCCAGACATGGCGAAAGAAAAGCAGGCGGCCGCCTACCCTGCTGATGTTGCCTACAACGTGCTCCGAGTCATTTGGCTGAGAATTTCTGAGGCCTGGTTCCTCTCGACCTGGGCTGGTGCGCATGCATCCTCCCCAATGGATTGGGTCTATATGGGACCTGTTGCTCCCTATCTTGGTTAGAGCGACTTGGGCCGGCCGAACTGGCGGCCGACCATCCAGTGTTGCGAAAGGCCCGAAACCGTGCCGGGGCCTGGCGAAAAGGATGTTTAACTTTCTGTTGCGGGAGGAAGCTGCTTTTTCCCCCTGTTGCGTCGGAGATGAGCTGATCCAACTTTACCTCGAACAGGCGGCCTCCCTGATAGGGCAAGGAAGTCAAAGACCTCTTAGAGATAGAATCGGCTAGCCAAGATCTTAACCAAAGGGCTCTCCTAATGGCTACCGCGTTAGCGGCTGCAGTTGCCGCACAATTGGCCGCATCCAAGGAAGCATTAAGTGCTCTCCAGCCATAGCAATCTGAGTTGCGACCTCTGACACCTCCGCCGGCAGGTCTCTATCCTGCAAGGCACTATTCAATGATTCTGACCATTACTTCATGGCCTTGGCTACCCACGTTGCCGCAAACGAGGGGGCGAGCGCTGACCCTGATGCCTCAAAAACTGATCGAGCCAAGCTCTCTATGAGTGGGGTCCTTAATGGACGAGCCACTCGGTACTGACAATAGAGACTTCGAGGCCAGGCGCGACAGTGGTGGATCCACCACTGGTGATTGTCCATTTTTTACGGAGATGCGGGGCAAATGGATATCTTGCCTCTATAGTCTTTTGGCCCGAAAAGCACCTATCTAGGCGTTGTGATGCTGCACTATGTCCTCAAATTCTGGGTGAGTACCAAACACCTCTGTGAGGTTGCCTGGCCTGCTTAAAGGCCACTTTATGGCTCGACGCCAAAGCAACTTTATCCTCCACCCCCAGGGTTTGATTGACAGCTTCAATGAGGCTGTCCACTGTCTCTCGACACCCCGGGGTATCTAGGCCCAGCGGGCAGTCTGAGTCACAATCCAAAACTGTACCCGCTCCGACCCTTGGAGAGGGAGAGCGAGATGAACTCCCGGATGCCGAGGCACCGGACAGACGGGGAGACCTCGTGTGGGCCCGTTTGCTTACCACTTGCCTGGCATGAGAGCGGCCCCTGCAAGCCGAAGGTTCTTGTGAGGTGGAGGACCCCTCCCCGATAAGCGAGCCACTATCCTTGCCTCCATTCGGGGCGTGAAGAGACTATCGCCCTTGTAAGCGATGCCATAGATTGGGATAATGATAGAGCCCATTCCGGGAGATTTTGCTCCCTGGACTCCGCTGCTGGGGGGAGCTCCTGGGCACATTCGGAGTCGCAGGTCTCGCACAACTTGTTGCTCTGCTCTCGCGGGAACGCAGCCCTACAGGAGATGCATGCAGCATAGAGGAAAGTGTGTGCCTTCCCTTTCCCGGCCATATTGCATCTGCCAGGCGTTTTGTATCACTGTTTTTCTTTTTTTGTCTTTTTTTTTTTTTTTATATAGAGGGGGGGGGCACCCCTTGAGTCTCTAGTGTGCTCCCGCAGACGTGGCTGCACTTACCCGCTCCTGCGTCCCCCTCACGTGCCACCGCTCCTGCGCTCCTCTGTGGGGCAAGCCGACCACTTTACCGGTCGCGGCCTACCCTGATTTGAAGCCGGGGCCTCAATTTATCCGGCGCCCGCCCAGGCTCGCGGGGGGCGGGCCGCCGGAAGTGACGCTGCGTGGACAGGGGCGGAACTTCCGCCCCGGCCTAGCTCCGGACTAATGGGATCCAGGACGGTGCAGGTACCCTGACTCCATCCAGCTTCCAGGGCAGAGGAGAGGGACCGTCCGCCGCCTTGCAGCACCTCCATCTAGCATTGGTGGAGCAGTGGGGACCGCTCGGACCGTCTTGTGCCCCTGTACAGCCCATGGTTTCCATACCTAGGGGTAGTCAGGGCTAGGTCCGGCATCATGTCCCACGTCGCGGAAGAGGATAGGTGGAGGGCCACTCGCACGTGCTCGCCTGTTGATGGTTTGGGAAAATCGGACCCTTTCAATAGGATCCGTTGCCCCTGTCTCATCTTCATAGAAAAAATAAAGAAAAGAAAAAAACAAACCAAAATAAAAAATTCTGGGGAAACTGTCCAGATTTGTCCCAGGGTGCGGGAAAGGATACGTGGAGACGATACTCGACACGTGCTCGCCCGTTGATGGTTTGAGGAAATCGGACCCTTTCAATAGGATCTGTTGCCCCTGTCTAATCTTCATGTAAAAAAAGTCTGGAGAAAAAAGACCAGACGTGTGCCTCCAGACACTAAGCAAAACATTGGTTTCCGCCCACAATCAGGGCGAGGGTGTATGTGGCGGGGGAGGAGCTAACCTTGTGTTTGCCTAGTGTCAGCCTCCAGATGGCGGTAGCATACACCCGACAGTATCTGTGTCCCCCAATGATGAGACGAAGGAGAAAACTCTTTGAATGAGAAGGTGTGTCCAAACTTTTGGTCTGTACTATACAGTAACTACACATATATATATATATATATAGCTCAAAGTGTGTATGTATGTATGTGTGCATGTATGTATGTGTGCATGTATGTATGTATGTATGTATGTATGTATGTATGCATGCATGCATGCATGTGTGCATGTTCGTGATAGGCATCCGCACCGTCACGGCTACAGCCACAAAATTTGGCAGTCACAAGACTGGACCCCGAGAGCGTCCTAAGCTATGTTGTGAGGCGAAATTTTAACCCCGCGCATTCCAATTCACCAAACAATTTTGTCCCTATCTACATACTGGGGAAAAAGTGTGTGCACGTCAAGCCCCGCCCCTCATTATGATGTCATAATGCCCCTATTCACATACTGGGGAAACAGTGTGTGCGTATCAAGCCCCACCCCTCATTATGATGTCACAATGGTTGCCATGGCGACGCTGATGTCATCATAGGTTGCAAGCCCCGCCGCTCATTATGATGTCATAATGGTTGACTATGGAATGGAGGATGTGTGATGGGTATATGGGCACTGGACTATGGAATGGAGGATATGTATGACGGGTATATGGGCACTGGCCTATGGGATGGTGGATATGTATGACGGGTATATGGGCACTGTACTATGGGATGGAGGATATGTATGTTAGGGCAAGTTAGGATAGGCTATGGGTTGAACTAGATGGACTTAGTCTCCCTTCAACCTTAATAACTATGTTACTATGACGGGTATATGGGCATGGGACTATGGGATGGACGATATGTATGACGGGTATATGGGCACGGAACTATGGGATGGAGGATATGTATGACGGGTATATGGGCACTCGACTATGGGATGGAGGGTAATTATAATTTGTTATAACTAACCACAGTTAGTTACTCTGCCCGTAACAGTTAGTTACACACACATACATATACACACACTATGACTTATCTCAGCTAAGACAAACCCTAGATCCTCAGGCTACATTCACACCATGGGAATAGCCAGGATCAAACCTAGGGGGGGACAGAACCTCATACTGCACACCCCTACATTTGAAAATAAGGCCTGCACCATAAGATGATGTGGTGATGAATGCAGTCTATTTATTCCAACTATCAATTGATGTTGATGTGTTACTAAGGACGAGCAATGACTGTCCTGGGCGTCCTTTAGGGTAGCTATGAGATGTACCTGACTGGTGCTAAAAAAAAAAAAAAAAAAAAAAAAAGGAGTGTTAGGCTACTTTCACACATCAGGTTTTCGGCGTCAGGCGCGATCCGGCGTCGTGCCGGAATGCCGGATCCGGCAAATGTTTTGTAAAACCTGATGTGCCGGATCCGGTTTTCTGCCGGATCCGTCTTGTTCTTGACAGACAAAACCGGATCCGTCTCATCCGGTTCATCCGTTTTTCTATCCGTTTTTTCGACGGATTACGCCGGATCCGGTTTTTAAAATTGACCCTTGTGGCCCCTCAAGGCAGAGTACACTGGCAGGATGACAGAGTGTGAAAGATTTGTGCCCTAACCAAACTTGTGTACCTTCTGGACCAACAGTATATACCTTTGCCAACCAAAGTTGGCTATCTTGTCATGGTCTTACTATTTTTAGCTTTAGGCCACAGGTGTGTACCTGGTTGTGTTTTATGCAAAGTATTTCACCTTTTAACAAAAGTTGTGTACATTGTTAGGAAATCACCAACAATAAACACAACTTTTTAGGTGAAATACTTTGCTTCAAACACAACCAGGAACACAACTGTGGCAAAAAGCTAAAATTTACCCACAGTTATATACCTGGTTTTGAATACCTTTTTACCTTTGAAATACCCTGTATTTAACCTTTTTTTTAAACATAGTTCGCCGCAGAAAGAAAAGACAGACAACCATTGTGAAACGATAATTTAACTTTTATTTAAAATTTTTTTTTTTTTTTTAAATTTTTTAAAGTGCAAAAAACTTTTTTAATAAAGGTTTTAAACCCAATGGGCATTTTTATTAAAAAACACACATTACAATTCTGTGTATTGTGGGGTGGAAATACTGCTGGAGGGGCTGCGGGACACTTCGACACTGGGTGTGTGGAGAGAGGACTGGGATCGTGGTGGGGAAGGAACAGTTAGAGGTGAAGGTGTGGAAAAAACTACAGAATGGGTGGACATGTGGGAAGCAGAAGAGGTGGTGGGTGGTGGAGTGGAGGGTTGGGCAGGGACTGTAGGAGCAGATGATGTTGATGGAAAGTGGTACGGGGAAGGAGTTTGGTACGGGGAAGGAGTTTGGTACGGGGAAGGAGTTTGGTACGGGGAAGGAGTTTGGTACGGGGAAGGAGTTTGGTACGGGGAAGGAGTTTGGTACGGGGAAGGAGTTTGGTACGGGGAAGGAGTTTGGTACGGGGAAGGAGTTTGGTACGGGGAAGGAGTTTGGTACGGGGAAGGAGTTTGGTACGGGGAAGGAGTTTGGTACGGGGAAGGAGTTTGGTACGGGGAAGGAGTTTGGTACGGGGAAGGAGTTTGGTACGGGGAAGGAGTTTGGTACGGGGAAGGAGTTTGGTACGGGGAAGGAGTTTGGTACGGGGAAGGAGTTTGGTACGGGGAAGGAGTTTGGTACGGGGAAGGAGTTTGGTACGGGGAAGGAGTTTGGTACGGGGAAGGAGTTTGGTACGGGGAAGGAGTTTGGTACGGGGAAGGAGTTTGGTACGGGGAAGGAGTTTGGTACGGGGAAGGAGTTTGGTACGGGGAAGGAGTTTGGTACGGGGAAGGAGTTTGGTACGGGGAAGGAGTTTGGTACGGGGAAGGAGTTTGGTACGGGGAAGGAGTTTGGTACGGGGAAGGAGTTTGGTACGGGGAAGGAGTTTGGTACGGGGAAGGAGTTTGGTACGGGGAAGGAGTTTGGTACGGGGAAGGAGTTTGGTACGGGGAAGGAGTTTGGTACGGGGAAGGAGTTTGGTACGGGGAAGGAGTTTGGTACGGGGAAGGAGTTTGGTACGGGGCAGGTTGCTGGAAGTGGGGAGATGACTGGTACTGGGGAGGTTGCTGGTACTGGTGAGGTTGCTGGTACTGGTGAGGTTGCTGGTATGTAGTAGGAGGGGGAGGATGAAAAGTGGCTGGAGGGGGTGCAGATGTAATAGGAGGGGGAGGATGGAAAGTGGCTGGAGGGGGTGCAGGTGGAGGAACTACAGTGGTGGGAGGTGGAGGTTGGGAGGTAACCTGCTGTAGAGCACCGTGGCACGAATGCATTACATGCATCTGCTGGGCAGGAGAGAGCGTTTCCATGCGCTCCACAACAGACCTGAAAAAGGTGTGGTTTGGCGAAGATCTTGCTTCTGAATGCATGGTTTGCAGAAGTGTCTTCACCTCCAGAATGCTGGAGTTGATCTGCTGAAAGCCTGCGGAGATTTGCTCTGACAAGACTTTGAGACAGTTCTGGAAAGATGCATTCAGATGCAATAACTCTTGCGCATAACTCTTTTCCTGACCCCTCTGCCGCTGCCGCCCAGTACCCGCAGGTGTACTAGAGGCGGCAGGGGCAGAAGGGTGGGGTAAAGGGAAAGCGATCTCCTCACCAGCAGCTTCATGTAATGTAGGCGGCCACGATGCTCCTGTGCTGGTGGATGGGACAGATGGGTCGAATGTGTGGGAAGGCAGGGAAGGTGCAGATGTACCGGGGCGGTCGAAGTGTCCCTCGGTGTCGGTCTCCTCAGGGATCGCCTCAGAAGGGTCCAATCGTGCAGGCTCCCGAGTGCTGCTCACCGTGCTGTGGAATAAAGAGAAAAAAAAACAATTAAAATACTGACATGGTATGGCCCTGGCTGAAAAAAAAAAGTTACATCTTTTTCACATGTGGTGTGTAATATTTACCTTCTGGTGAGCATTGTTTCCCGGAGGAACGACAGGGCTTGTGCGTACTTGTACTTGCTCCTGCGTCCTCCAGATCCACTCGGGGCCCGCATCTCTTTATTGAACTCCTTCTTGAAACGATCCCTCACAGACCGCCACCGATTCACAATTCTGTTCCCTGAAACGAGAAAGGAGTGGTTAGTATACAACATCAGTGTTTCACAAACTCCAGTCCTCATGGTCCCCAGGGGTCATGTTTTCAGGATTTCAATAGTAAATAGAAATCCTGAACACATGATCCGTGGGGACCACGAGGACTGGAGTTCGGGAAACACTGGTTTACATCAAGCAACCGTTACTGTATATACTTACGCTCTTTAATCTGGTCCCGAGCTTCGAGGTCCTCCCAGCGGCCCACAAGGAGAGAACAGATTTCCTCCCAGAGTCGTCGGGTAATGATCAGGTCAGCGTGGCGGCGGTCAGCCATATTCCAGAGCGGCTCCCTTTCTCTGACGAGTTCGATGAGGCGGTCCACATCAATCCCTCCATCCTCACCGTCAGAGTCGGGAGCACGCTGTGAAGGCTGTGAAAGAAAAAGACAAAAATAACATAATTAGCCTCCACAAAAGAAATGAAATAAAAAGTGCAAAAAAACAAAGCAAAAATATTTATACTTACACGCTGGTGACCGCCGCGTTGCTGTCGCCGACGACCCTGGGAGGCACTGCGAGGACCTCTTGGCCGAGCACCAGATTGGGAAGACTAGAGAAGAAAACAAAAAATGTTATGAGTTTGGATGTAGGCATTTGTTTGCTGTGTGTGGTCTGCAGAACATTGTTTTCTATGTGTTGTGTGTAGTGTGATGTTGTGTTTCTGCGTTTGATGCAAAAAACTTACGAATTGTGAGCCCACTCCAAGCGTCTGTCCACCCCTTCCTTCTTCTTCTGGGAGCTCCTCTTCATCTTGTGATTCCTGTTTTGAAATAAAAGGCAATGAATAGACATATATTACAGAGATGATGGATTTTGGAAATAAAAACTTACCGTCAAACGCTGACGATGCGAGGGAGGGCTCCCAGAAGAAGATGTGCTGTCCTGTTGATGGCCAGACTCCATGGCTGTGGGTATTGCTGCTGCCAGTGATGCCATTTCTGCTGCTGCTGCTGCATCTCTTTGGCGGCTGTTGAATAAAGAGAAACAAAGGGCCAATGAATATCTTGATATTCCATGGCCCTAGTTTGGAGGAATGGGGGATTTGATAATTACCGTCTCTCATCTGCTTCTGGACTCCCCTCCCGTTCAGCATGCTGCTCCATTTGGGGTGTTGCTGATGGTGCTGCTGCAGATGTCTGCTGCCTTCTCCTGCGCCTGGTTGCTGTCTTGGGTGGCATGTTGGGTGTGGCTGAGGGTCCCATTGTCTTCCTTTTATATATCTCCTGTGGGCAGAGCTACTGAGCATGCTCAGACCAAAAAAACCGGATCCGGCGCATTGCGGCGCTCATAGGCTTTCATTGTGTGAAAAAGCCGGACGCGCTGGATCCGGCGTGTCCGGCTTTTTCGCCGGAGACAAAAAACGTTACAGTAGACGTTTTTTCCAGACGCCGGATCGCGACACATTGCGACACATTGCCGGATCCGGCGAAAACCGGATGAAACGCATGGCCATCCGGCGCGATCCGGCGCAAATGCAAGTCAATGGGGGGGAAACCGGATCCGGCATTGCATTTCGCCGGATCCGGTTTCTGTCAAAAGCGACGGATCGCGCCTGACGGCGAAAACCTGATGTGTGAAAGAGGCCTTAGGCTGGTTTCACATTAGCGCTTTTTAAGCGCACGCACGGCCGGGGGTAGCTCCGCCCCCCGAGCCGGCTCTCTGCCCGGCGTGCCCGCCCCTTGCTTGTAGCGCCGCCTCCTAGCGCACAGCGGCGCCTGCGATCGGCGCACCCTATCTTTAGCATAGGGTGCGCAGATCGTGCGCTAGTTGCGCTTTGACCTGCGCTGCGCACTTTTGACGGTGCGCCGTGCGCGCCAAAATCCGAAAAGTTTGATTTTGGCGCACACGGCGCACCGTCAAAAGTGCACGGCGGGCAGAGAGCCGGCTCGGGGGCGGAGCTACCCCCGGCCGTGCGTGCGCTTAAAAAGCGCTAATGTGAAACCAGCCTTAGTCTGTGTGCTACCCGGCTTTCATTCTTTTTGGTACAGATAAGATATGGCTAGACAGATATGGATAAATGGATAGATAGCAAAAGCAGATTAGAAATCTGCTATATTGAAAACAATATCTATGAGCTCAAAAACCTTTCAGGTGATGCGGTTTTTTAACTCCTTAAACCCCAAGGGTGGTTTGCACGTTCATGACCGGGCCAATTTTTATAATTCTGACCACTGTCCCTTTATGAGGTAATAACTCTAAAACGCTTCAATGGATCCCACCGATTCTGAAATTGTTTTCTCGTGACATATTGTACTTCATGTTAGTGGTAAAATTTCATTCAAATAACTTGCGTTTATTTGTGAAAAAATGGAAATTTGGCGAAAATTTTGCAATTTTCCAACTTTGAATTTTTATGCCCTTAAATCACAGAGATATGGCACACAAAAAAACTAATAAATAACATTTCACATATGTTTACTTTACATCAGCACAATTTTTTAACCATAATTTTTTTTCGTTAGGAAGTTATAAGGGTTAAAAGTTGACCAGCGATTTCTCATTTTTGCAACACCATTTTATTTTTATGGACCACATCACATTTGAAGTCACTTTGAGGGGTCTATATGACAGAAAATACCCAAAAGTGACATTATAAAAACTGCACCCCTCAAGGTGCTCAAAACCATATTCAAGAAGTTTATTAACCCTTCAGGTGCTTCACAGGAATTTTTTGAATGTTTAAAAAAATGAACATTTAACTTTTTTTCACAAAAAAATTACTTCAGACTTCAGGTCCATTTTTTTTTTATTTTACCAAGGGTAACAGGAGAAATTGGACTGCAAAAGTTATTGTGCAATTTGTCCTGAGTACGCTGATACCTGATATGTGGGGGGGAACCACTGTTTCGGCGCATGGCAAAGCTCAGAAAGGAAGGAGCGCCGTTTGACTTTTTCAATGCAAAATTGGCTGGAATTCAGATCGGACGCCATGTCACGTTTGGCGAGCCCCTGACGTACCTAAACAGTGGAAACAACCCCCACAAGTAACCCCATTTTGGAAACTAGACCCCCCCAAGGAACTTATCTAGATATGTAGATATGTGGTGAGAACTTTGAACCCACAAGGGCTTCACAGAAGTTTATAACGTACAGCCGTACAATTAAAAAATCATTTTTTCCACAAAAACGATCTTTTCACCCCCAATGTTTGTTTTCCCAAGGGTGACAGGACCCTAAGAGTTATTGTGCAATTTGTCCTGAGTACCCCATATGTGGGGGTAAACCACTATTTGGGCGCATGGCAGAGCTCGGAAGGGAAGCAGCACCATTTGACTTTTTGGCTGGAATTGGGATTGGACGCCATGCCGCGTTTGGAAAGCCCCTGATGTACCTAAGCAGTGGAAACCCCCACAAGTGACCCAATTTTGGAAACTAGACCCCCCCACGGAACTTATCTAGATTAGTGGTGAGAACTTTGAATCCCCAAGTGCTTCACAGAAGTGTATAACGCTTGGGCGTGAAAATAAAAAAATCATTTTTTTCCACAAAAATTATATTTTTGCCCCCATTTTTTTATTTTCCTAAGGGTAACAGGAGAAATTGGACCCCAAAAGTTGTTTTGCAATTTGTCCAAAGTAGGCTGATAATCCATATGTGGGGGTAAAACACTGTTTGGGCACATGGCAGAGCTTGGAAGGGAAGAAGCACCATTTGACTTTTTCAAAGCAGAATTGGCTGGAATTGAGATCAGACGCCATGTTCCATTTGGAGAGCACCTGAAGTGCCCAAACAGTAGAAACTCCCCAATTCTAACTCCAACCCTAATCTCAAAACACCCCTAACCCTAATCTCAGCCCTAACCCTAGCGGGAAAATGGAAATAAATACATTTTTTAATTTTATTATTTTTCCCTAAATAAGGGAGTGATAAAGGGGGGTTTGATTCACTATTTATAGCGGGTTTTTATGTTTGGCAGCTGTCACACGCTAAAAGACTCTTTTTATTGTAAAAATAGTTTTTGCATCACCACATTTTGAGAGCTATAATTTTTCCATATTTTGACCCACCGAGTCATGTGAAGTCTTATTTTTTGCGGGACAAGTTGACGTTTTTATTGGTACCATTTTCGGGCACGTGACTTTTTTGATCGCTTTTTATTCCGATTTTTGGGACGCAGAATGAACAAAAACCAGCGTTTCATGTATTTCTTTTAGGGGGTGTGTTTACACCGTTCCGCGTCCGGTAAAATTGATAAAGTAATTTTATTCTTCGGGTCAGTACGATTACTGCGATACCTCATTTATGTCTTTTTTTATGTTTTGGCGCTTTTATGCAATGAAAACAATTTTATATAAAAAATAATTATTTTTGCATCGCTTTATTCTGCGTGCTACAACTTTTTAATTTTTTCGCTGATGACGCTGTATGGCGGCTCTTTTTTTGCGGGACAAGATGTCATTTTCAGCGGTACCATGGTTATTCATATCCGTCTTTTTGATCGCGCGTTATTGCACTTTTTGTTCAGCGGTATGATGATAAAGCTTTATTTTTTGGTTTCTTTTTTATTTTTATTTTTTAAAGGGGTTCACTAAAGGGGTCAAGTAATGGACAGTTTTACAGGGTGGGTCGTTACGGACGCGGCGATACCTAATATGTGTACTTTTATTGTTTTTTTTTTTATTTCCAAAAAATGAATTTATTAGGGAATATTTATTTTTTTTAATTTATTTAGCGATTTTTTATAAATTTAAATTATTTTTACACTTTTTTTTTTTTTTTTTAAACTTTATTACAATGTCCCAGGGGGGACATAACTGTCATTTGACAGATCGCTGATCTGTCACATCACAGATCACTGTTTCACACTATAGGAACGGCGAAAAGCGCAAATAGGGTCTTATCTGAGAAACAGGGTAAGAACCGTATTAAAATTCTACTCACCTGATATAGGAGAGGTATAAGCGCATGAAATTATCAGTCAGCTGCCGCACATCCACATCCAAAGGTCAAACTAGTGACCGCCGAGACATATAGTTAAAGGGAGCTGTTTTATGGATTCAGTGCGCTGCTGAACATAACACAATTACTCGTGCATTAGCAGATCGATGTTTTATTCATTTCTTTTTCCCAACGCGTTTCGAAGTGCAAATCACTTCTTCCTCAGAGGATGATATACAGGAGAAAATAGCGTAGCTTACAAGTTAAATACACTTGACATTTGGAAAAAAAAAAACTGGCGCCAATAGTCACGTTTTTTAGAAAAAAGTCAAAGTTCATACTGTGACGTATACAACATTATTTCTTTATTACATTTGCAGATAAAATATGCATATTATGTATATCAAAAAATATATATCACAAAACCAAAGAAAAAGAAGAAAAAAGAAAAAAAGACGACAAAAAAAAAAAACATGAACCAGTTGGAAGAAATACGACGAAAAACCAAAAAGGACATTCAGTCCACTGGACCACATCCCGAACAGCTGAGCCGACTTTCAGAAAAAATCCCCATCAGCTTAAAAAGCCTCAAAAATTTATTTTGTATATATCCATTAAGAAATTATCTTAATAAAAAATATATATATAAAAAATTTTAATAAATAACTGTCGGTGCCACACTCCCCTCTGATATGTCTTATTTGTAGCGATTTTATTGTGAAGTTAGAGAGATATATATCATTGTGCTTTTTCAGTGATTTTAAATTTATATTTTATATTTAATTTATTGCTTGGTGAAACCATTTTTTTTCTGAAATCCTGTGATATGATTAGGTTTTTAGTTTCTCTTTTTTTCTATATAATTTTTTCTTTTCTTTTTTCATTCATTCATTTTTTTATGTGATAATGAGATTTTAATTAAATGAATCAACACAGTTTTTTATTAATTTCTTTTATATATATATATTTTTTTTTTATTAAGATAATTTCTTGATGGATATATACAAAACATTTTTTGAGGCTTTTTAAGCTGATGGGGATTTTTTTCTGAAAGTCGGCTCAGCTGTTCGGGCTGTGGTCCAGTGGACTGAATGTCCTGTTGATTTTTCGTCGTATTTCTTCCAACTGGTTCATTTTTTTTTTTTTTTTTTGTGATATATATTTTTTGATATACATAATATACATATTTTATCCGCAAATGTAATAAAGAAATAATGTTATTTTAAATGGAATGATCGATTTTAATCATGTGATAAGTGTATACGTCACAGTATGAACTTTGACTTTTTTCTAAAAAACATGTGACTATTGGCGCCAGTTTTTTTTTTTTCCAAATGTCAAGTGTATTTAACTTGTAAGCTACGCTATTTTCTCCTGTATATCATCCCCTGAGAAGGAAGTGATTTGAACTTAGAAACGCGTTGGGAAAAAGAGATGAATAAAACATTGATCTTCTAATGCACGAGTAATTGTGTGTTATATTCAGCAGCGCACTGAATCCATAAAAAAGTTTCATTTAACTATATATCACAGATCACTGTGACAGATCAGCGATCTGTCACAGGCAGTGAAGAAAGGCTTCCTCGTGCCTGCGCTTTGCTCTGGGGGTCTCAGGGAAGCACGGAGGGAGACCCCTCCCTCCTGATGCCTCCCTAAACCCCAGGTACACTGCGATCGTGTTTGATCGCAGTGTGCCAGGGGTTAAGATGTTGGGGGCAGTCTGTGACTGCCCCTGACACATAGTGCCGGGTGTCAGCTGTGATAATCAGCTGACACCCAGCCGCGATCAGCGGCGCTCACTATGACGTACTATCCCGTCCCTGGGAATTAAGTCCCTGGGCACATGGATGGGATAGTACGTCATATGTCAGAAAGGGGTTGAAAAGCTGAACTGCTTTTGCAGCTGAAAAACATATCCTCGAAAAAATGCAAGAAAGACGCTGTGTGTGAATGTAGCCTTAGATCAGGAATAGAACAGTCATTTATAGGACATTTCATAACTTTCCCAAATTCCCAAATATTCAGCACATTCTGCATTGAATTACTGTACCCAATTTATTATATATTTTAGGACTCGGTACATTTTAGGCTATGTGCACACACTGCAGATTCACCTGCAGGTTTTTTCCCGCGGAACCGCAGGTAAAACTGCAGGTAAAGTGACCTGCGGTTTTGCTGCGGTTTTGCCCTGCGGTTTCACACCTCTACTATGTTAAAGGTGTGAAACCGCAGCAGAATCCGCAGAAACAATTGACATGCTGTGGAAAAAAAACCGCAGCAAAACCGCGCGGAAAAAAACGCAGCGTGAGCACTGCGGTTTTGAAAACCCATAGGCTAACATGGTAAAGTACCATGTCTGCGGTTCCGCAGGGCCAAAACCGCACCGGAACCACAGCAAAAACCACAGCGTGTGCACATAGCCTTATACAGACTCCACCAAAACGAGCTCCGACTCAGTCTCCACAGCCCTGTTATATACAGCATTCTAGAATGCTGTAGATAAGCCCCAAAAGGCAGTGGTCACAGCTTATGGCTGAAAAATGAAGTGACAGGTTCCCTTTAATCCCCTTTTCTAGAGCCCTGGAAGATGATGAACAATGACTGACTCTTCCTCCACTGACTTGTTACTGACATATACTCCATTAATGTGCTTTTGATATTAATTTCTGAAACTTCTTTCAGGTTCCTATGATTATTATAAAACAAAGGGAGTACAATTTCCTGACTCCTATGAAACCTCTTAGCTACTTTTGGGAGATAGAACAGTGTTGAAACCAGATCCGGCCTATCATTAAAAACCTGAGTATATGGAGGGTTAATTGATAAAGCTTAGATATCGCTAAACATTTACTACGGGCTGAGGTCAATGCCACCAATATTATTGCTGTCAAGGTAAGATTCTTAAATATCTCTTCCTGCAATGGTTCAAACGGACCCTTGGTTAATGCTTCTAGAACTAAATTTAGATCCCAAAGCGGAATCCTTGGATTGAGAACCGGTCTAGATCTATCACAGGATTTAATGAACCTAGTTATCCAACTACTAACTGCTAGATTATAATCATAGAGGCATCCCAGAGCTGAAATGTGAACCATTAGAGTACTAGTAGCTAATCTTAGCTTTGGCCCTTTTTGGAGAAATTCCAAAATGGCTTGTATTGGAACCTCTCCCCCCCCCAATTTTTCTCCTTAACAGTCTGAAAATATTTTACAACTTCTGCCATATCTTTATTGTTACTGGTTTCCTACGTTTTAGTAAAGTGGAAACTAACCCTGGGGAAAATCCTTAGTTTGCCTCAATAGCGCCCTTTCAAAATCCATGCTGTCAGATGGAAACCTTCCACTTGGAAAAGTAAAGAAATGCAAAAGCCCAATAGGGTCTTATCAAAGTTAAAATGTTGATAACTAAAGGTAGAACCTGTCACCTTATGAGGTAGTGTGAGACACAACACTAAGGCCGAGATCACACATGCAAGAAACTCGGACGAGTCTCGCATCTTAATACCCGCCGGTAGAGTTGAGCGACTTTGGTCGGATCGGGTTTCGTGAAACCCGAATGAAACAAAATAAGTTTCAGATGAAACTCGTCCGACTAGAGCAAAAAAAGTCGGAGTTTCGTCCGACTTTTATTTCCCATTGACTTGCATTGGGGTCAGGTTTCGGACGAAACTCCAACTTTGTTTTGCTCTAGTCGGACGAGTTTCATCTGAAACTTATTTTGTTTCATTCGGGTTTCACGAAACCCGATCCGACCAAAGTCGCTCAACTCTACCCGCCGGCACTCGGGAGGGGAGCATGCGACCGCATGGAAATAGATGAAGCCGTGCCGGCGGCAGTGCCAGGTATTAAGATGCGAGATTCGTCCGAGTTCCTTGCATGTGTGATCCCAGCCGAATAGCGCCTAAAAAAAATAAAAATAAATATAAACCAGATGCTACGCCTTGCATGAAACCGTAGATTTGAAAAGCAGGACTGGAAGTGTTTCTGCACTCTCCGGAACACGACACAATTAGTGATATAGTAAAACTGTAGGTTTATTGTCAATGCGTTTCATAAATAAAATGGTTGTCCTGAAGGAGTCGGTGAACTCTGAAACGTGTTGACAAACCAACAATTTTATTACATGACTATTTGTGTCACACTTTCAATCCTGCTACGCAAATTTCAAATGGGAATGACAGACTGGACCTTAATTGAGTAGATCTGGGATATCTGGCAAAATCCATGTACGGAAAATTGACATTAGCTTCATCCAGGAAAACCACAGTCTTTTTGGCCAACATTGGGCTATTAGTATTAAGCTTGAATGATCATCGCTGATCTTCCTCAGAACCGTCGGAATCATTATTATTGGTGGAAACACATACGCCATTCTGAAACCAGAAGGAATCTGAAGGGCGTCTGCTGCATGAGGACTTTCTCTTGGATTTAGTAAGCAGAATTTCTCCACCTTCCCGTTCTGTTTGTTCGCAAACAGATCTATATCCGAGAACCCCCACTGATCCACTATCTGCTGAAAAACCTTCGGATTCAGGGCTTATTCCCCTTGCCTCAGTCGGTTGCGACTTAGGAAGTCTGCCCTGTCTTTCTCCTTCCCCTTTATATGTAATGCCATCAAGGAGAAAAGGTGCCAGCTGGAAAAGGCCCTCTATTGCTTTCATTAGGGAACGAGATCTTGTTTCCCCTTGATTGATATGCCACTGTAAATCGATCCTGGAGGTAAAGACTGTCAACTTTTCTCCTCATATACTGACAATGTCATGACTCTGTCATCAGACTATCCGACGCCAGGGGCTCCTTCCCTGTCACCAACGCTAGCTGCGCCCTAGCTATCCCTGCTCCCCAGGTGACTTCTGATGGTGAAGACGCAGGGGCCACGTACCTTGCTGAACTCCTGAATCAGCCTTATATCTATTACCCTCCCCCACCCAGGGAAGTGGTTGAGTAATAGTGTATGTATATATACAAACCAGACAAACAAGGAAGGACGTAAGGGATAAAGGAAAAATACCAATTATACAAATATGCACTCACAGACAACAGAGGGGAACACTGAGGAGAAAAGGAATGTAAACCAAATAGGAGAGGAATGGGATTTGCTAACAGCCAAAAAGTCCAAGCAACAGTCACAAAACAATATTCCAAACGCCTCTACCAACAACTAACTCCTCCATTCCACACCAGGCAGTACAAGCTTTAACACTGGCAATCCAGTTTGACAGAGGAAAGTATATATAGGAAAGAGGAGGGGCCAATACTGCACAGCTGAGATCATCCAAGCAGGAAGGGTTCAGAGACTAAGCTGAACAGTTCAACACCCGGTAACAGAATCCTGCACCGTTTAATATGAAGGAGACCTGCATCTAATCAGTGTAAGAGTACCTGAAATCAGACACCGCGGTCTTCGGGTCCCTTATCAAGCAAAGGGGAAAAAAATCCCCTTTCTTTTTCTCCCACTGGCACCTCAACCAAAACGTTTTTTGACCAGACGTAAGGCTAAGTTGACACTGGACATTTTTGCTGTGGTTTTTTTTCTGCAGCAAAACCTGACTGCTTGGCACGAAAGAAGTTGCGGCAAAAACGCAAGTTTTGCTGCATTTTTTGTGCTTTTTTCATGTGTCTTTTTTCCATTCAATTCAATGGGTGGAAAAAGCTGAAAGAAGTGGCATTCTCTGTGTCCACAAAAGCACAAAATACTGATGACAAAAAAAAAAAAAACAAGCTGTGTGCATGAGATTTCTGAAATCTCAGACATAGATGTTGCCATGTCTGAAAATTAGCATAAAAAAGTAGCAAAAATGCCCAGTGAGAACTTAACCTTAAACTTCTGAATCTACAGCTAGTTATTCCTCAGATGGCGTTCTGGGTGGTGTCAGCATGAAGGTCTGCAGAGGGATAACACGAAATTCTAATTTTAGGCCAGTTTTAATTGTTTCTAGTATCCAGCTGCTGGAAGATATCTTTTTCCAGGCCAGGATGAAGAAGGAAAGCATCCCCTACATGTGGATTGGTGTCATGTGAAGATACATCCTGTCAGGAACACCGCACTGCACTTGCTCACTGAGCCAGTGCGCGTGTTCTGAGTACAAAAACAGTGCTCAAAGAGACCTGTGGAGCAGGCAGCAGCGGTGACAATGCATGCTCCAGGACCTGAAGCATGTGACTGCTGGGGGCGTGGCCTAAGCTCCACAGAGCTAGGAGCTGCAGGGAAACTCCTAGAAAGGCAACTACAGGACAATGTTACCAAGGGGCATAGACAGAGACAGAAACCAGATCAAGCCGGGTCAAAGCACAAGATAGCAGGACAGAACCAAAGGGTTAGACAGAGCGAATAGTCAGGACGTAGCAATAGATCAGAAAACCAGAACAGGCAATGGACAGTACAATAGGGACAAACTGCAATGGAGAAACAATAGCCAAGCCAAGAAGTCAGAACCGGAGAAGACAATAGTACCAAAACGAGACACGGAGAACAGGCCGGGTCATACACGGGAATCAAACAAGCAATGCAGAATACACGCACACCAGGGGGGTCGGTCAGACACACAGCCAGAACAACAGTATAGCTGACAGAGAATGCTAGTCTGGAGCGAGTATAAATACCCCTCCCAGATCCAAAGAGAGGCTGGCAAAAGTTAACCCTGTGAGAACAGGACATTAACCATGTCCTAACCATGACACATCCCCCCGCCCCCGAAGAGGAGCCGTCGAACATAAACCCCAGATTATTATTATTTTCATCTTCCTGTCTTTTTTACTCTCCTGGGAGCCTTCCTCTAATATATATTCTTCTCCAAAAGGACCCCTTTTTTATAATCCGGCATGGAAAAATTCAGAAAGCCTTTCTTCTTATTCCCAGTCTTTTCTAGTATGTTGACTAATTTCTGACCAAAAAGGAATTGTCCATCACAACAGACAGAAAATAGTCTGTTCATAAATTGAAAATCCCCATGGCAGCTCTTTAGCCACAAAGCTCGCCTAGCCGTGTTGGATACGCCTCCTGATCTGGCTGCTAACCTCACTGAGTTAGCTGAGATATCCGCCAAAAAGATTGCAGCAGCTTGCATCAAAATGGTTGGTTAGTCAAAATTTTATCTCTTGGGGTCTTATCTTTCAATTGTTCTTCCAGCTGCTGCAACCAAATTGTTAATGAGCGAGCAAAGCAGGTCCCTGAAATCGCTGGTTTTAAAGCTCCTGCTGCGGATAATCAGGTGCCAAGTACCCCTTTGGCAGATTTTTCTTGAAGACTTTGCGACCGCTACATCTATTTTGGGAATTTTTTTGTCTTATAGCTCCGTATCTTTTTCCTCAAAGGGGTATCTCCTTTTTGAAGAGGAGAGTAAAGGGCTCGTCACTCATAGCGAGATCGCAAGCGAGATCACTGATTTTGTGACGCATCAGCGTTCTCGCTGTGTGTGACATGTATCAGCGACTAACCCCCCCCCACCGGGTATCGCTGATCATGCAGGATCCTGGAGATCCTGGGCCATTTTTTGATCGTTGGTCTCCCGCTGGCTCTGTAAGCAGACACTGGGAGCTAGTGTCCAAGGTAAACATCGGGTAACTAAGCGCGCGCGGGGCTTAGTTACCTGCTGTGTACCTTGGATACCAGGAGTGCTGGCGCTGGTATCCAAGGTAAACAGCGGGTAACTAAGTGCCGCGCATGCTTAGTTACCCGATATTTACCTTGGATAGCAACTCTCAGTGCAAGCACGCTGATATCCAAGGTACACAGCGGGGAATTAAGTGACACACGCGCTTAGTTACCCGATATTTACCTTGGATACCAGCGTCCTCGCTGGTCCTGATCGCTGGTGTGTCTGCTTGTTTGGCAGCTCACCAGCAATTATGTAGCGATGCACCAGCGATCCTGACCAGGTGGTATCTTTGTCGAGATCGCTGGTGCATCGTTTGGTGTGACGGGACCCTAAGGCCTCTTTCACACATCAGGTTTTCGTCGTCAGGCGCGATCCGGCGCTTTTGACAGAAACCGGATCCGGCGAAATGCAATGCCGGATCCGGTTTCCCCCCCATTGACTTGCATTTGCGCCGGATCGCCATGCGTTTCATCCAGTTTTCGCCGGATCCGGCAATGTGTCGCGATCCGGCGTCTGGAAAAAACGGTGACTGTAACGTTTTTTGTCTCCGGCGAAAAAGCCGGACACGCCGGATCCGGCGCGTCCGGCTTTTTCACACAATGAAAGCCTATGAGCGCCGCAATGCGCCGGATCCGGTTTTTTGGTCTGAGCATGCTCAGTAGCTCTGCCCACAAGACATATATAAAAGCAAGACAGTGGGACCCACAGCCACACCCAACATGCCACCCAAGAAAGCAACCAAGCGAAGCAGGAGAAGGCAGGAGACCACTGCAGCACCATCCGCACCACCACCACCACCCCAAATGGAGCAGCAAATAGAACATGCTGAGGAGGGGAGGCCAGCAGCAGATGAGAGACGGTAATTATCAAATAACCCATTCCTCCAAACTAGGGCTATTGAATATCAAGATATTCATTGGCCCTTTGTTTCTCTTTATTCAACAGCCGCCCAATAGATGCAGCAGCAGCAATGGCAGCAGCTGGAACACCACCCACAGGCATGGAGTGTGGCCACCAGGAAGACAGCACATCATCTTCTGGGAGCCCTCCCTCGCATCGTCAGCGTTTGACGGTAAGTTTTTATTTCCAAAATCCATCTTCTCTGTAATATATGTCTATTCATTGCCTTTTATTTCAAAACAGGAATCACAAGATGAAGAGGAGCTCCCAGAAGAAGAAGGAAGGGGTGGACAGACACCTGGAGTGGGCTCACAATTGGTAAGTTTTTTGCATCAAACGCAGAAACACAACATCACACTACACACAACACATAGAAAACAATGTTCTGCAGACCACACACAGCAAACAAATGCCTACATCCAAAGACATAACATTTTTTGTTTTCTTCTCTAGTCTTCCCAATCTGGTGCTTGGCCAAGAGGTCCTCGCAGTGCCTCCCAGGGTCGTCGGCGACAGCAACGCGGCCGTCACCAGCGTGTAAGTATAAATATTTTTGCTTTGTTTTTTTGCACTTTTTATTTCATTTCTTTTGTGGAGGCTAATTATGTTATTTTTGTCTTTTTCTTTAACAGCCTTCACAGCGTGCTCCCGACTCTGACGGTGAGGATGGAGGATTGATGTGGACCGCCTCATCGATCTCGTCAGAGAAAGGGAGCCGCTCTGGAATATGGCTGACCGCCGCCACGCTGACCTGATCGTTACCCGACGACTCTGGGAGGAAATCTGTTCGCTCCTTGTGGGCCGCTGGGAGGACCTCGAAGCTCGGGCCCAGATTAAAGAGCGTAAGTATATACAGTACCGGTTGCTTGATGTAAACCAGTGTTTCCCGAACTCCAGTCCTCGTGGTCCCCACGGATCATGTGTTCAGGATTTCTATTTACTATGGAAATCCTGAAAACATGACCCCTGGGGACCATGAGGACTGGAGTTTGGGAAACACTGATGTTGTATACTAACCACTCCTTTCTCGTTTCAGGGAACAGAATTGTGAATCGGTGGCGGTCTGTGAGAGATCGTTTCAAGAAGGAGTTCAATAAAGAGATGCGGGCCCCGAGTGGATCTGGAGGACGCAGGAGCAAGTACAAGTACGCAGAAGCCCTGTCGTTCCTCCGGGAAACAATGGTCACCAGAAGGTAAATATTACACACCACATGTGAAAAAAAATGTTAAATGTAAATTTTTTTTTCAGCCAGGGCCATACCATGTCAGTATTTTAATTGTTTTTTTTTCTCTTTATTCCACAGCACGGTGAGCAGCACTCGGGAGCCGGCACGATTGGACCCTTCTGAGGCAATCCCTGAGGAGACCGGCACCGAGGGACACTTTGACCGCCCCGGTACATCTGCACCTTCCCAGCCTTCCCACACATTCGACCCATCTGTCCCATCCACCAGCACAGGAGCATCGTGGCCGCCTACATTACATGAAGCTGCTGGTGAGGAGATCGCTTTCCCTTTACCCCACCCTTCTGCCCCTGCCACCTCTAGTACACCTGCGGGTACTGGGCGGCAGCAGCAGAGGGGTCAGGAAAAGACTTATGCGCCAGAGTTCTTGCATCTGAATGCATCTTTCCAGAACTGTCTAAAAGTCTTGTCAGAGCAAATCTCCGCAGGCTATCAGCAGATCAACTCCAGCATTCTGGAGGTGAAGACACTTCTGCAAACCATGCATTCAGAAGCAAGATCTTCGCCAAACCACACCTTTTTCAGGTCTGTTGTGGAGCGCATGGAAACGCTCTCTCCTGCCCAGCAGATGCATGTAATGCATTCATGCCACGCTGCTCTCCAGCAAGTTACCTCCCAACCTCCTCCTCCTCCCACCACAGTAGTTCCTCCACCTGCACCCCCTCCAGCCACTTTCCATCCTCCCCCTCCTATTACATACCATCCACCTCCAGCCACTTTCCATCCTCCCCCTCCTATTACATACCATCCACCTCCCCAGCACCATCCACCTCCCCAGCACCATCCACCTCCCCAGCACCATCCACCTCCCCAGCACCATCCACCTCACCAGCAACCTCCCCAGTACCAGCAAACTCCACAGTACCTGCAAACTCCCCAGTACCAGCAACCTCCCCAGTACCAGACATCTCCCCACTTCCAGAAACCTGCCCCGTACCAGACATCTCCCCACTTCCAGCAACCTGCCCCGTACCAGACATCTCCCCACTTCCAGCAACCTGCCCCGTACCAGACATCTCCCCACTTCCAGCAACCTGCCCCGTACCAAACTCCTTCCCCATACAACTTGCCATCAACATCATCTGCTCCTACAGTCCCTGCCCAACCCTCCACTCCACCACCCACCACCTCTTCTGCTTCCCACATGTCCACCCATTCTGTAGTTTTTTTCCACACCTTCACCTCTAACTGTTCCTTCCCCACACTCCCAGTGTCGAAGTGTCCCGCAGCCCCTACAGCAGTATTTCCACCACACACTACACAGATTTATAATGTGTGTATTTAAATAAAAATGACCAGTTTTATGGTTTCAGTTTTATAGTTTCAAAGTTTTATTAAACAAGTTTATTAAAATTTTAAAAAAGTTTACTAAAAAAAACATTTTTCAATAAAAGTTAAATTATTTTACACTGGTTGTCTGTCATTTCTTTCTGCGGCGAAAAAGGTTAAATACAGGGTATTTAAAAGGTGAAATGGTATTCAAAACTAGGTATATAACTGTGGGTAAATTTTAGCTTTTTGCCACAGTTGTGTTCCTGGTTGTGTTTGAAGCAAAGTATTTCACCTAAAAAGTTGTGTTTATTGTTGGTGATTTCCTAACAATGTACACAACTTTTGTTAAAAGGTGAAATACTTTGCATAAAACACAACCAGGTACACACCTGTGGCCTAAAGCTAAAAATAGAGACCATGACAAGATAGCCAACTTTGGTTGGCAAAGGTATATACTGTTGGTACAGAAGGTACACAAGTTTGGTTAGGGCACAAATCTTTCACACTCTGTCATCCTGCCAGTGTACTCTGCCTTGAGGTGACAAAGTATAGTGCAAAATTGTCCCTCATTACTGAAACCGTCACAGAACTTCTAGTGGTAATGTCATGGTAATCTTGCAAGGTGGTTTCTTCAGAGGTGTCCTCAATGGAAATGGGTTCCTTGCAGATAACAAAATTGTGGAGTACCACGCACGCTTTGATCACCTCGTCCACAGTTTCTGTCTTGAGGTTGATCGCAGTCAATAGGACCCGCCATTTGGCTGTCAGAATACCAAAGGTACATTCAACCAATCTTCTTGCTCTTGTGAGGCGGTAATTAAAAACGCGTTTTGTTCTTGTCAATCCTCTGCTAGAGTACGGTTTCAAAAGGTGTTCTGACAGCTGGAAGGCTTCATCCCCTACACAGACAAATGGCATAGGTGGACCAGATGTTTGCGGCAGCGGTCTAGGTGGTGGGAACTGGAAGGTGTTTCCATACAGTTTACGCCCCATGGCAGACAGTTTGAAAACTTGAGAGTCATTGGAGCGGCCATAGGCCCCAATATCAACCGCAATAAATTTGTATTCCGCGTCAGCGATGGCCATGAGGACAATTGAAAAATATTTCTTGTAATTGAAATATTCCGATCCCGATCCAGCTGGCTTTACAATGCGGATATGTTTCCCGTCCACAGCGCCCAAGCAGTTTGGAAACTGACATATCTGTTGAAACTTGTCAGCAATTTCAATCCACCTCTCTGTTGTGGGCTCTGGTAAAAACTCTTCAGCTAAGGAGTCCCACAGTGCACGGCATGTGTACTTCACAATTCCAGATATGGTGGAAATCCCGAGTCTGTACTGGAAATGCAGTGACGAAAGGGATTCTCCAGTTGCAAGAAATCTGTGGGGAATTAAAAAACAATAAATTAGTTTTAAATCACAGCATTACATACCAAAACTGACCTATAACACTTGGAGATACAAATTACCACCAACAAGATTGCAGTGAAAGTGTGCTCTGATGCGATCATATCCAATAAATGTGGCTTACCTTAAAGTCACCATCAGACGCTCTGCGGGTGAAACAGAGAAGCGGCAATAGGTGTCCGCTTTTCTTATGAGGTGTGCAATGCGCTCCACCAAGTAATCAAAATTCTCCATTTTCATCCTAACATATCCAAAAAATTTACCCGGGTTTCGTCGAAGGTCCATGCATAGTGTAGAATAGACCCCACGCGTCATTCTCTTGGCTGTGATGGGGTGGATCCACAAACGTCGTCTACGATGCCTAATGCGCTGCTGTCTCGCTCTCTCCTTCTCCAGAACAATCACCCTCAAACGATTTGCCTCCGCTGTAAAATCCGCCAAATTCTTCAAAATATTTCCAATGACAACATCCATCTTCGCCAGTAACTTGCTCTTCTCTCCAACCTGCACTTTCTCCTCTACAACCTGTCAAAGAAGGGCTGTAGGAACATGCTATATATAGTTTTCCAGTAGCCAATCCCGTTCGGAAGGCCACAAGGGTCAATTTTAAAAACCGGATCCGGCGTAATCCGTCGAAAAACGGATAGAAAAACGGATGAACCGGATGAGACGGATCCGGTTTTGTCTGTCCAGAAAAAGACGGATCCGCCAGAAAACCGGATCCGTCACATCCGGTTTTACGAAACATTTGCCGGATCCGGCGTTCCGGCACGACGCCGGATCGCGCCTGACGCCGAAAACCTGATGTGTGAAAGTAGCCTAAGGCTTCTCTTCTCTGGCTTTTTCAACTCCTAAATAAGCATGTGTATCTTAACAACTGGAAAGATACGCCTTTTCCTCTGTTCCAATCTTCAAAACATGTCCTCTAGAGACTTAGTGGGTTTTTTCTTTCTTAAGGCCCATGGTTATTCTAATGATCTTAATCAGTTTGTCTGTATGCTGTACGACTTTGAAAACTTAAGTAATTATGCAAATTCTCTCTTCAGAGAGGAAGAGGACTAGAACTCTAGTGCCACCTATTGGAAGTAGCAATCCTAAAAGTCAATGTCGACCCTTTAACGACTCTTGTTACATGACTTAGGATAAAAGCCAAGCCAGAATCTCAATTTGCAGACACTGTGTTTCGGGGTATTGCCCCTCGTCAGTGCAAAGTGTGAGATCTGGTTTGGCTGAGAGAGAGGATACCAGCTCTCGGCTTCAAGTCTCCTCATCTCGACATGCTTAGCATGTCATTCTCTGCAAGGAGAAATGATACTTCTTGGTTATCGGTCAGATGCCTCTCTCACAGCCAAACCAGATCTCACACTTTGCACTGACGAAGGGCAGTACCCCGAAACACAGTGTCTGCAAATTGAGATTCTGGCTTTGCTTTTATCCTAAGTCATGTAACAAGGCTCGTTAAAGGGTCGACATTGACTTTTAGGATTGCTACTTCCAATAGGTGGCACTAGAGTTCTAGTCCTCTTCCTCTCTGAAGAGACAATTTGCATAATTAGCATATTTCCCAGAGGAGCATTGCGGGTTCAAGTCTCCTCATCTCCACATGCTTAGCATGTCATTCTCCGCAAGGAGAAATGATACTTCTTGGAAAACTTAGGTAAGAAAGTGAAAGAACTGGGAGCGCAGGTGGTCTTCTCTCTTCCATCCTCCCAGTGGATGGCCATGGAACAAGGAGGTGGAATAGGATTCTGCAGGTGAACAACAGGCTACGTCGATGGGCCATCACCAAGGATTTGGATTTCAGGATCACGGAGCAAATTTCCTATACGATGGACTACTTGCTAGAGTTGGGGTGCACCTTACGAAGACTGGAAAACATGTATTTGGAAGTCGCCTTGCCACAAACAACAGGAGAGCATTAAACTAGAACAATGTGGGAAGGGAAGCTGTTATGTCCTCACTAAATGAAGCAGAATTCATGTAGCTTATACAGGCAGCTAAACCGCTATACCAGGGTCCAATAAGGAGACTGTAGATTGAATCTGTGCTTTATTGAACGTGATGATATATTGGCGCGGTGAAATTACAAACAAAATATATATGCATACAATCAATACTGGGTTCATCAGGGATTCATATATACAGAATACATCATCAGCACTAATAGCTAACCAGGAGAGAACTAACTAAGCAGGCTAGTATGAGAAAGGAATTGGATACTGGAAACAAATACATACCAGCGATTCTATCACAAGGGGAGAAGAGAAATGAGATGCTTCCTGAATGCAGGCAGAAGGAAAATGGTGGACTGGAGGGAAATACTATAATCTTTTGCAAAAGGCTACCAGGATGCATTGCAACCTTACCAGAATGCACTGCAACGGAGGGAAAATACAAGCAAGTGAAAGCAAAATAACACTTTGGTTATGACTCTGTGCACTAGATGGAGCCAAAAAACACTGTAAACATTAACAAGCAGATAATCAGGATTATGAATCAGATGTCGGAGACAGAACAGAAGCAAAAAGCCAGAAATAGCCATACACCTGACAAATACTATTGAGAACTCTGCTTTTAGAAGTGGAAAGGAAGTACAATGCCAAAAAAAAAAATCTAAATAAAAATATTGGAGAAAGAGAAACCAATCACAAACTAAAATGTTTCTGTACAAATGCACAAAGCATGGGCAACAAACAAGGAGAATTTGAACTATTTACGCAGGAGAAGAAATATGATGCCATTGGAATCGCTGAAACTTGGTGGGACAATACACATGATTGGAATACAAGGCTAGAAGGATACAACTTATTTGCCAGAAAGACTTGATAAACGAGGAGGTGTCACATTATATGTTATAAAAGCGTATATATGCACAGAGATTGAAGCTTCAGAGACTGAGCGTTCTGTGGAAACTGTAAGAATACAAGGAGAGAACGGAAAGGACACCATTGTAGGCGTTTACTACAGGCTGCCTCTGTGCAAGCAGAAGATATGGATGAACTTTTTATGCATGAAATATAACACAGTAACATGGTATTTAAGGTTGAAGGGAGACCTTAAGCTCATCTAGTTCAAGCCATAGCCTAACATGTTGATCTAGATCTATGTTGGCCAAGTTTTCCAAAAAAATATGACATGGTGGTCATGGGAGATATTAACCATTCAAACATATGTTGGGAATCTCTCTCAGGCAAAATGAACAGGTCAAGCAAATTCTTATCCTCTCTTGCCAACAACTTTATCTTCCAAAATGTAGTGGAGAAAACAAGGGGATCTGCTAACTTGGATCTAATCCTTATGCACAGGGAGGAAATGGTTAAGGAGGTAAGAGTGGCTGGGATTCTAAGCGGTAGCGACCATGCTATTTTAGAATTTTGGATAACTTGAGAAGGAAGACCTGTGAAGACTCAGACTTCAAAGTTAAATTTCAGAATAATGCTGTCAGCAGTACCTGCAGGACACCAATCAGATTATCTAAAGCTGACAATGAATTAAGGCTTGAAAGAGACATCAAGTGCAATAAAAAAGGATTCTGGGGATATGTCTAAAGTAAAAGAAAAGTCAAAGATGCTATAGGATTTATACAGGAAGAAAATGATGAAATGATAAGTAAAGAAGTTGAGACGGTCAAACTTATAAATTTTTATTTTGCATTTGTTTTCTCTCAGAAAGAAAATGGCACATCAACTGATCTTCACTGTCCTATTAAAGGAATAGAAGAATCCAGGATCTCTACAAACAAAGATAGTGAGGAAACCCTTAGCTAACATACATTAATTCAGGCCTCCAGGTCCAGATGAATTACACCCCAGAGTACTGAAGGAGATAGCAGAAGAAATTTTTGAACCCCTCTCCATAATCTTTGAAAATTCTTGGAAAACAGGAGAAGTCACAGAAGACTGGAGAAGAGCAAATGCTGTCCCTAACTTCAAAAAGGGGAAGAAGTTGGACCCAGGGAACTATAGGCCGGTGAGTCTGACTTCCATACCAGGAAAGATTTTTGAACAAATTATTAAAAACATGTAAGTACCCGGCTAAGAACAAAGTGATTAACCAGAGTGAGAATGGGCTTGTGACTAATAAGTATGACACAAATTATTTTCCTTCTATGACAGAATCACTCACTGGGTGGATCAGGGAAATGCTGTAGATGTAGTATATCGTGACCTCAGCAAAGCATTGGATAAAGTATCTCACACCATCCTTATTGAAAAAATGACTAAGTATGGAATGGACAAGACAACTGTTAGGTGGATTCATAACTGGCTTAGGCTGGTTTCACATTAGCGTTTTTTAGCACAGCGCATCGTGCGCGTCCATGCGCATGTGCCCCTATGTTTAACATGGGGGCGCAGAGTCTAGCGTTTGCATGCGTTTTCGTGTGCAAGCGTTTTTTGTAGTGTGCGCCTAGGCCCGTCCAACCGGTGTAAAAAAACGCATGCACACGGAATGCGCCAAAATAACACATTACAGTCTATGGGAACGCAGGCATGCGCATGGACATGCGCACGCCTGTGTTTAAAATTGCATGCGTTTTTAGAGTTAACATGGCTAGAAACGCATGCGCTTAAAAAAAGCAAACACATGCAAAACGCATGATGCGTTTTTTGCTTGCGTTTCTATTGTGCATGAAGCGCAGCGCTAAAAAACGCTAATGAGAAAGTAGCCTTAGTGATCCAAAGAGTGATCGTAAATGGCTGCATATCCAGTTGGAACAATGTCTCAAGTGGGGTACCCACAGGGCTCTGTCCTGGGCCTTGTATTGTTCAACATCTTTATTAATAATTTACATGAAGGAATTGAGGGTAAACTGATTAAATTTGCTGATGACACAAAGCTAGGATTAATATCTAATAATAGAGAAGAGAGAGAGGATTTAAAAAGATATAAAGAAAACTGGTGCAGTGGTCCGCAACTAACAGAATGGTTTTTAACAGGGAAAAATGCAAAGTACTACATCTGGGCAATAAAAACGAAAAAAAAAAACATCATACACAATGGGAGGAAATGGGGCTAAGCAACAGCATATCTGAAAAAGACTTAGGTATACTAAGAAATTACAGACTGAACATGAGTCAACAGTGTGATGCAACAGCAAAAAAGGCAAATACAATTCTGGGATGTATTATAGAAGCATACAGCCTAGATCACATGAAGTCATTATTACCCTCTATTCCTCTTTGGTCAGACCTAATCTGGAATACTGTGTCCAGTTTTGGGCACCACATTTCATTTAAGACATCAACAAACTGTAACAAGTTCAGAGAAGGGTGACCAGAATGGTGACCAGTCTGCAAACCATGTCCTATGAGGAACAGTTACAGGATTTGGGAATGTTTAGACTTGCAAAAAAGAAGACTGAGACGAGACTTAACTCCTTACCGACCAGTGACACAGCGTATGCGTCATGAAAGTCAGTGCCAATCCAACCAATGATGCATATGCTGTGTCATGAATAGATCGCACTCCTGCGGGTCGGGTGACCAAGGTCAATGAAAGGTCACCCGACTCGCAGGTAGAGGGGGAGCCATACTTCACCCCAGGGGGAGAGGCTTTGCCCCCCCGTGGCTACAATCGCTCTGATTGGCTGCTGAAAGTGAAACCGCCAGAGCGATTGTAATATTTCATCAATGAAACTTGGTGAAATATTACAATCCAGCCATAGCTGATGCTGCAGTAGCAATGGCTGTAGACCCCCCCACCGACTGACGGGGGTGATCTGCCGCCGCCGTCAGTATTTGCTTCCCCCGCCTTCCGATTCCCCCCGCCTTCCGATTCCTGGTGTCTTCCTCCATGGGCGCCGCCATCTTCCAAAATGGCGGGCACATGCGCAGTGCGCCCGCCGAATCTGCCGGCTGGCAGATTCATTCATACACTCCAGGTACATTTTGATCATTGTGATAAACCCTATCACAGTGATCAAAAAAAAAAAATTGTAAATAAACCCCCCTTTATCACCCCCATAGGTAGGGTAGGGACAAATAGCAAAATAAAGAAAATATTTTTATTTTTCCATTAGGGTTAGGGTTAAAATTAGGGTTAGGGATGGAAATAGGAATAGGGTTGGAAATAGGGTTGGGGTTAGAATTAGGGTTGAGGTTAGAATTAGGATTGTAATTAGGGTTGGGGTTAGAATTAGGCTTAGGGTTGGAATTAGGGATAGGGCTGGAATTAGGGTTAGGGTTGCAATTAGGGTTAAGATTAGGGTTAGGGGTGTGTTGGAGCTGGGATTAGGGCTAGGCTTGTGATTAGGGTTGGGATTAGGGTTAGGGGTGTGTTGGTGTTAGGGTTGTGGTTAGGGGTGTGTTGGGGTTAGAATTGAGGGGTTTCCCCCATTTAGGCACATCAGGGGGTCTCCAACCGTGACATGGTGCCACCACTGATTTCAGCCAATTTTGCGTTTAAACATCCAAAAGTGCTCCCTCCCTTCCGAGCCCCGACGTGTGCCCAAACAGTGGTTTACCCCAACATATGGGGCATCGGGGTACTCAGGACAAATTGCACAGCAACTTTTGTGGTCCAATTTCTCCTGTTAGCCTTGTGAAAATAAAACAAGGGGGCTAAAATATCAATTTTGAGGAAAAAAATGATTATTTTCACTGCTCTGCGTTATAAACTTCTGTGAAACATTTAGGTGTTCAAAGTGCTCAAAACACATCTAGATAAGTTCCTTAAGGGTTCTAGTTTCCAAAATGGTGTCACTTGAGGTTTTTTTTTCACTGTTTCGGCACACAGGGGCTCTCCAAAGGCGAAATGGTGTCCGCTAACGATTGGAGACAATTTTCCATTCAAAAAGTCAAATGGCGCTCCTTCCTTTCCGGGCCCTGCCGTGCACCCAAACAGTGGTTTATGACTACATATGAGGTATCGGTGAACTCAGAAAAAATTGCCCAACAAATTTTAGGATCCATTTTATCCTGTTGCCTGATGTTAAAAAAAAAATTTTGTTGGAAAAATTAAAATGTCCATTTTTTCCTTCCATGTTGCTTTAATTCCTGTAAAGCACCTGAGGGGTTAATAATCTCCTTGAATGTAGTTTTGAGTAGCTTGAGGGGTGCAGTTTTTAGAATGGTGTCACTTTTGGGTATTTTGTGCCATATAGACCCCTCAAAGTGACTTCAAATGTGAGGGAGGTCTCTAAAAAATGGTTTTGTAAATTTTGTTGTAAAAATGAGAAAATCGCTGTTTCCAAAATTGTGCTGATGTAAAGTAGACATGTGGAAAATGCTCTTTATTAACTATTTTGTGTCACATAACTCTCTGGTTTAACAGAATAAAAATTCAAAATGTGAAAATTGCGAAATTTTCACAAGTTGCACCAAATTTCCGATTTTTTCACAAAAACGCAAAAATTATCGTCCTAAATTTACCACTAACATGAAGCCCAATATGTCACGAAAAACAATCTCAGAATCGCTAGGATCCATTGAAGCATTCCAGAGTTATTATTTCATTAAAGGACAGTGGTCAGAATTGCAAAAAATGGCCTGGTCATTAACCCCTTTACTCCCAAGGGTGGTTTGCACGTTCATGACTGGGCCAATTTTTACAATTCTGACCACTGTCCCTTTATGAGGTAATAACTTTGGAATGCTTCCATGGATCCAGGTTATTCTGACATTGTTTTCGCGTGACATATTGTACTTCATGTTAGTGGTAAAATTTCATTCATATAACTTGCGTTTATTTGTGAAAAACAATGGAAATTTGGTGAAAATTTTTGAAAATTTCGCAATTTTCCAACTTTGAATATTTATGCTTTTAAATCACAGAGATATAGCACACAAACTAAATAAGTAACATTTTCCACATGTTTACTTTACATCAGCACAATTTAGAAACCAATATTTTTTTTTGTTAGGAAGTTATAAGGGTTAAAAGTTGACCAGCGATTTCTCATTTTTACACCACCATTTTAATTTTAGGGACCACATCACATTTGAAGTCACTTTGAGGGGTCTATATGATAGAAAATACCCAAGTGACCCAAAAGTGACACCATTCTAAAACTACACCCCTCAAGGTACTCAAAACCAGGTTCAAGAAGTTTATTAACCCTTCAGGTGCTTCACAGAAATTTTTTGAATGTTTAAAAAAATGAACATTTAACTTTTTTCACAAAAAAAATTACATCAGGTCCAATTTTTTTATTTTACTAAGGGTAACAGGAGAAATTGGACAGCAAGTTATTGTGCAACTTGTCCTGAGTACGCTGATACCCCACATGTGGGGGTAAACCACTATTTGTGCGCATGGCAGAGCTCAGAAGTGAAGCAGCGCCGTTTGACTTTTTCACTGCAAAATTGGCAGGAATTCAGATCGGACTCCATGTCACGTTTGGAGAGCTCCTGATGTGCCTAAACAGTGGAAACCCCCACAAGTGACCCAATTTTGGAAACTAGACCCCCCCCCCAAGGAACTTATCTAGATATGTGGTGAACACTTTGAACCCTCAAGGGCTTCACAGAAGTTTATAATGTACAACCGTACAATTAAAAAATCATTTTTTTTCCACAAAAATCTTTTCACCCACAATTTTTATTTTTTCAAGGGTAACAGGACCCCAAGTTATTGTGAAATTTGTCCCGAGTATGCTGATACCCCACATGTGGGGGTAAACCACTATTTAAGTGCATGGAAGAGCTCAGATGTGAAGCAGTGCCATTTGACTTTTTTGGCTGGAATGGAGTTTGGATGCCATATCGCGTTTGGAAAGCCCTTGATGTTCCAAAACAGTGGAACCCCCCATAAGTGACACCATTTTGGAAACTATACCCCCCAAGGAACTTATCTAGATGTGTGGTGAGAACTTTTAACCCCTAAGTGCTTCACAGAAGTTTATAACGCCCGGGCGTGAAAAGAAAAAAAAATTATATTTTTTTCCACAAACATGATCTTTTAGTCCCCAATTATTTTATTTTCCCAAGGTAACAGGAGAAATTGGACCCCAAAAGTTGTTGTCCAATTTGTCCTGAGTACACTGATATCCCCAATGTGGGAGAAAACTTCTGTATGGGCACACATCGGGGCTCGGAAGGGAAGTACTGACGTTTTGGAATGTAGACTTTGATGGAATGGTCTGCGGGTGTCTTGTCGCGTTTGGAGAGCCTCTGATGTGCCTAATCTGTTGAACCCCCCACAAGTGACCCCATTTTGGAAAATAGACCCCCCAAGGAACTAATCTTGTTGTGTGGTGAGCACTTTGAACCCCCAAGTGCTTCACAGAAGTTTATAACGTAGAGCCATAAAAAAAATCATTTTTTTCCCCAAAAATGATATTTTTGCCCCCAATTTTTTATTTTCCCAAGGGTAACAGGAGAAATTGAACCCCAAAAGTTGTTGTACAATTTGTCCTGAGTAGACTGAAACCCCATATGTGGGGGTAAACCACTGTTTGGGCGCATGGCAGCTTGGAAGGGAAGGAGCACCGTTTTTCAACGCAGAATTGGCTGGAATTGAGATCAGACGCCATGTGGCGTTTGGAGAGCACCTGATGTGCCTAAACAGTGGAAACCCCCCAATTCTAACTCCAACACACCCCTAACACTAATCTCAGCCCTAACCCTAGCGGGAAAATGGAAATACATTTTTTTTTTTAATTTTATTATTTTTCCCTAACTAAGGCGGTGGGTGATAAAGGGGTGTTTGATTTACTAAATATGGCAGTTTTTTATGTTTGGCAGCTGTCGCACGCTAAAAGACGCTTTTTATTGTAAAAATAGTTTTTGCATCACCACATTTTCAGAGATATAATTTTTCCGTATTTTGACCCACCGAGTCATGTGAGGTCTTATTTTTTGCGGGACGAGTTGACGATTTTATTGGTACCATTTTCGGGCATGTGACATTTTTTGATCGCTTTTTATTCCAATTTTTGGGACGCAGAATGAACAAATATCAGCATTTCATGAATTTCTTTTGGGGGGGGTGCGTTTACACCGTTCCGCGTGTGGTAAAATTGACAAAGCAGTTTTATTCTTCGGGTCACTACGATCATATCGACACATCATTTAAGTCTGTTTTTTTGTGTTTTGGAGCTTTTATACTGTACAATAAAAACAATTTTATATAAAAAATTAATTTTTGCATCGCTTTATTCTGCGAGCTAGAACTTTATTTTTTTGCTGATGACACTGTTTGGGGGCTTGTTTTTTGCGGGACAAGATGACGTTTTCAGCGATACCATGGTTATTTATAACCGTCTTTTTGAACGCGCATTATTGCACTTTTTGTTCGGCGGTATGATGATAAAGCATTATTTTTTGCTGCCGATGCTTCCCTAAACCTCCGGTACACTGCGATTATGCTTGATCGCAGTGTACCGGGGGTTAATGTGCCGGGGGCGGTCCGTGATCGCCCCTGACACATAGTGTCGGGTGTCAGCTGTGATAATCAGCCGACACCCGGCCGCGATCAGCAGCACTCCCCCCCTGGGGGCGCCGCTGATCGCGATGACGTATTACCCCGTCCCCGGTCATAGGGGCCCGGGTACGGTGGACGGGTAGTACGCCAGATGTCAGAAAGGGGTTAAGGTCAAAATAGGCTTGGTGATGAAGTGGTTAATAGCGGTCTTCAAATATCTCAAGGGCTGTCACAGTGTAGAAGGATCATCTTTATTCTCATTTGCACAAGGAAAGACTAGAATCAATGGGATGAAACTGAATGAGAGGAGACAGATTAGGTATTAAAAAAACTATTTTACTGTAAGGTTAACAAATGAGTGGAACAGGCTGCTATGAGAGGTGGCGAGGTCGCTTTCAATGGAAGTCATCAAACAGAGGCTGAACAGACATCTGTCTGGGATGATTTAGTGAATCCTGCTTTGAACATGGGGTTGCCTTCCAACTCTACCATTCTATGATTTTATGATTCCATAGAGAAGAATGGTCTACCCACCATACCGCTATCAGAAGTAGGAGGGGGATTCTGGCTCTTAATCTCCTTCAGACATTTGGGAATTATTCGAATCCGACAATACCTTTTATTCCCTTTCCTCATAAAAGATTTAAGGAAACCTTCAACTTTTGCTCTGATGACTGACTTAAGGGTACCGGATTCGGAGGCTGGTTTAGGATGCATGATGGTTCCTCTCTGGAGGCAGAGTAATCTAGAGACACTCTGCTCCTCTGGCTGAGACTGCTGTCACACCTGCCACTTGAGTGACTGACCCCGACCGCGTCCATGCTGCTGTAGCTGTCCCTGCTGCTGGTCTTCCACTGAACCTAAGAAGGAGAGTCGAAAAACAAGCGCTCTGTGGTCTGACCTCATTTTGAATGAGGGACAACTACAGCACCTCCTTCATGTCCATGCCTCCTTTGGCCCACCAGAAACGTCCTCACTTCCGGTCACATGTCCCCCTGTGTGATGCATCAGAATGCACCGCTTTCCAGCACACCCTGTTCTACTAATGTCAGCAGAGCGCCACATCATCAACTGCACCATCTCCCAGCATTCCCCTCTTCTTCCTGATGGCACCGGGCACACCATCACCCATTGCGCCCCACGCAGTCCAGGACGGGGTGGTGGCCAGAGACTTACCGGAGGGCATCAGTCACCATGTTCCGCATGAGCCCCCACTGGACCAGCGGACTGCGCTTCCAGTACCGGAAGCTGATGCTACAAGTCCTCAGACGTTTTTCCAGGCGCCGCAACAGGTCTAGGTAATTGATTATTAAAATGCCTTGGTTCAGCATCAGGTCCCCTATCAAGGACAGGAAACCAACTGATGAGGGGGAGAGATGCAGCCATTTTATTTCAGTAGGTTTCCCGTCCTTGACAGGCAGATCCCTCTGAGGTTTGCTGTCATGGGTCAAAGGAAAAAAGCCTTTACTTAAACACAAAAATTGCAAGTCTTGTTTTGAGTTTGCCAAAAGACATGTGGGAGACTTCCTAAATGTATGGAGTAAGGTGTTGAATTTTTTGGCCACCAAAGTAAATGCAAACTCTGGAGCCAAATAAACATAGCTCATCACCTTAAGAACACCATCCCCCACAGTAAAAACGGTGGTGGCAGCATCATGCTGTGGGGACAGGTAAAATGGTCTGAGTCGAGGGGAAGATGGATGGTGCAAAACACAGGGATATTCTTCGTCAAAATCTACTTCAGTCTCTCAGTGCTTTGAGACTGGGACATAGGTTTACCTTGCAACAAGACAACGTCCCTAAGCATACTGCTAAAGCAACAGTCGAGTGGTTTAAAGGGGAAAAGTGTAAATGTTTGGGAGTGGCCTAGTCAAAGCTCAGACCATAATCCAAATGAGAATCTGTAGCCAGACTTGAAGATTGTTATTCACCAGAGGAAACCATCTAACTTAAAGGAGGAGCAATTTTGCCATGAGGTCTAGGCAAAAATCCCAGTGGCAAGATGTGGAAAGCTCAGAGACTTATCCAAAGTGACTTGCAGCTGTAATTGCAGCAAAAGGAGGCTCTACAAAGTACTAACTTTAGGGGTTGTATAGTTATACACACTTAAGTTTTCAGTTATTTTGTCCTATTTGCTGTTTGCTTCACAATAAAAAAAAAATGTTCACAGTTGTGGGCATGTCCTTTACATGAACTGATGCAAACCCTTAAAAAATATCCAGTGAAATTCCAGTTGTGAGGTAGCAAAAAAACAAAAAATGTGAAGTTTGAGTTGGATGTGATGGAGGTGGACTCATGTTCCACACAATATAATTTATGTATTCTTCTGGTTGTATTTTTAAGTGTTTTTAAAGTTTAATTGTCCCACCCCACTTACCGTATTTTCGGACACATCGGACCATAAGACGCACCCAAAAATTTGGGGAGGAAAATAGTTTTTAGGCTTTTTATAAGGAGGAAATCCTTCTTATAGTGCGAAATTAAAGTATTTTACAATGGGGACGGCGGTGAAGAGGGGCCACAGGAGGCATGGTCCCTTCCTCAACATACTGGCGGTGGCCATAGTGGGGCAATGCTGCAAGACCTAAGTCGGAGAAGAGAAATGTGTGCCCCAATGGTGTGATGCTGCGGGCCCTGGGTGGGAGATGTGTGCCCCAGTGGTGCGATGCTGCGGGGCTCGGTGTCGGTGGTGAGGCAGAGCGGAGTGCATTACTTTTCCGCCGGCCATTTTCATGAAGCCGTGGTCCGCAGGAGGCGGGTGCACATGCAGACTGAGATCTCAGTCTGACCGAGATTTCAATCTGCACAAGTGCCGTCTCTGGCTGCCATCTTCCTGGGCCACCGATTCAGAAGGATGGCCACTGGAGGAGGCCCTTGCGAAAAATTGAGATCTCAACCAGGCTCTTCAGGAAGATGACTGCCAGGAAAGCAATGCACTGTACTCTGCATCACCGTTGCCAACGGGCCCGCAGCATTGTACAACTTCTGCCGCCACAGGCTTCCTGAGGAAGGATTACTGCATCTTGCGAACCCGCTCCACCGACACAATCCCCTGGTGAGCTACATTCGAACTATAAGGTGAAACCCCCATTCCAACCCCCCATCAAAATTTTCTTTGGGGGGAGGGGAGGTGTATCTTATAGTCCGTAAAATACCATATATGAATAATTTAATTAAAATAAAATGTTATTCAGCAATTTTGATACCTGTATGATGGCCGTCGTGACAAAATTTCTCTGCGCTTCTGAGAATCTGTAACACTGTCTACTGATTCTTGAGAATCTTCACTTTCTGCAATTGTGGAAATCTAATCACAAAATAAAGGTGAGAGAATATAAATATGTGTTGCATATGTTTTAGGTGCACAATCATGCTTTGTTCACGTTTTACAGCAAGTAACTGGAAGATGTAAACAATTATACGGGCAAGTCTGAGGCTTATGTTCAGAGACACACTTTAAACATGCACAGAAAATGTGAGTAGAAATGATTGAATCTGCCAAATTGCATGGATTTTACATTTAAGTTTGATTTGCAGCGAATTGAGAGTTCCATACGCGCTGGCCTATTTCCAGACATCAAAGAATAATAAACTTTAGATGTATTAAAATAAGAATAAAAGAAAAATAAATACTACTTACCTGTTCCTCCATCTGGTTCTCCGTGCTTCTCCTTTTCCCGTTCCCCTATCAAGCTCATCTTATTCAATCTAGACTGAAGCTTCCAGATCAACAAAATCTCAGATGTCACAGTGCATAGTGACGTCTGAGGCTTGGTAAAGCCAGAAGCCAGGGCATGGAGTGACGATGCCAAAGATGATGCAAACGCAATGTGGGTATGAGCAGGTTGGCAGATAAAGTAACAGGCAAGAGGCATATCAAGGGTTAACAAATTTTTACTTAACAGGATATTACTTCATGCAGGGAGATCAGGAAAACGTGAGGTAAAATGCAAGCAGTATAGGGAATACAGGGGTCTGGTTAGAGAAAAATCAACACAGGAATAAATAAAGCAGTTCTAAAAGAAGTCACTTATCAATCGGACGTCTTCCTGACAGGAAAGTTCCCGCAGTAGATGATGACACCAACAGCCGTCAGCACGACGTGGATCCGGTGTGGTCCTGTAGGGGGCGACGGTACTTGCCCGGTCGGCAACCTTGAGTCTTTGAAGCGTCCTGTGAAGTCCTCAACACGGAGACTCATGTGACCTGGCAGGGTTCGGGACCCTGTGCTGACAGTTAAGCGAGGCTCGACGATTATTCACCGAGGGTTCAAGCAACCGCCCCCAGTAAAAGTCACAGTCTATCAGGTGTTACAGAAGCTCCCCTGGGGACTGTAGGGGAGCGGTTGACACGTCGATAAGTTGGAATCAACCTGCACGTGACCGGCTTCTGGTTAGAGTCCCTGCGGCAAGTTCCTGTCACGGCCAGGTGCGAATCTGCGTCACTAATGGTCTCTGAAGCAGGAGTTCTCACTCTCCTCAGCCGCGCGCTGCGCCTTCCCGACAATTCTGTTTTTGCTCGCGTGCTGCGCTACCTCTGGTGACACTTAGCCCCGCTCCCTGTCAGCAAGTGTAAAGATTGGTCCGGTTGCCTAAACTTTCCCCCAGGCAACAGAGGAGACAGCCCCAACAGTTCCGGACCCAGCACAAGAAAGGCACCTCCAGCCCGATTTCTCTTCTTACACTCCCCCTCTCCTTTTGCTCTCCATTCCACAGGCGAGAGATCTTGTAATAACCGCTGGCATTCTTCCATTTCCTGGATGACCCGCTGACAAAAAAAATTGATCTTGATTATATCGGTTGGGGGGTATACTGGCTGTTGCGCGTTCACAGTGCCTCATAAGTCAGAATGAGTAGCATAATCTTAAGTGGTGGAGTCAGGCGGAATGGGCGAAGACTGGGATGCGCCCAAATCCGGTGGTACAGCCAATTCAGGAGCTTCTGCCCCTTGTTCCTCTTCTGGATCAGCATGCAGTAAATCTAGAACTACTTCATCAGTATCAATAACTACAGGTGGAAGTGTTTCAGGGGCACTTGGTGATTCTTCTATTGGGTCAGGATCCTTTGAGAGGCATGGGCGCAGCATGTTCTGATGTACCACCCGAGTGGGGGCGTTGTCTTCACCTTCAAGCTGATCTCATAAACGGGTCCCTCAAAGTTAATTATTCGCTTCACCCGGTACAGGGTCTTCTCCCACTGGTACTCCAACTTGCCTCGGGGACGTTTATCTCAAACTAGCACACGATCTCCGACCATCAGAGCTGTCCCTCATAGAGGAGCTGTCCCTCATAGAGGAGCTGTCCCTCATAGAGGAGCTGTCCCTCATAGAGGAGCTGTCCCTCATAGAGGAGCTGTCTCCCGAGTGTTCTAGCTCCCGGAACTTGGTCTGCACAAGTTGATGTCGATGTTTGCAAACAGTGACGATGTTCCCAGACCCAGGTAGACACCGCATCCGTGGTTAGTCCTCCTCTGGGTCCAACTCCAGATCAGCGATCTCTCGTCCCGATTGGCCGAATAACAGGGTATACAGCGTATACTCCGTGGTACTATGTACTCGATTATTGTAAACCCATACCAGTTCAGCCACAAACTCAGGCCATTGTACTTTTCTGTCTTCCTCTAGCATCCTCAACTTTTGGATCAAGGTTCGATTGAACTCTTTACAGGCTCCATTTCCATGAGGGTGATAACGAGTCATCTGGGATTTCTCAATTTGGTACAAGCGGTGTAGTTCCTCCATCACTCGCCCCTCAAAGCAGGCACCTTGATCGGAGTGAATTCTTTTTGGACAGGCATAAACTTGGATGAAATACCTACAAATGGCCTGAGGCGCGGATTCGGCAGTCTGGTCTGGGGTTGGACTCACCACGTCAAATTTAGTGAAGTGGTCCATCATCAACAGACAATTTTCGCATTCACGAGGGGCTGGGCCTATGGTTACATGATCTATCATCAGTACCTCCAGGGGATCAGAAGTTACGATGGTTTGTGTGGGAGCTATCTGTTCACGAGGTTTTGCTAACTCACAACTCCTACACTGCTGACAGGCTTCTTCTACAGCGGCTTTCAATTGAGGATGATAAACTACCTTTTGTAGTCACTGAAATGTCTTCTCCTGTCCAAAGTGGACCCCTTTTTTCGTGGGTCTCCGTGGCCACCTTGTGGAGCACTGTTTCGGGAAGCACCACCTGACAAGTGATTAGCAGCTCTCGACTTAGCTGAACCTTTTGATACAACAGGCCATTCCACAGTTGAAGTCTTTCCTACTGAAAGGATCTGCAGAGTTCCTGAAGACAGGGCATCTCTCTCTTCTTTAAGGGGAAGCTGTTTCAGGGCCACCCACTGTCTTATTTGAGAGAGTTCTCCATCTTCCTGTTGGAGTCGCAACCCATTCATCACGGGAGCGCCCTAGGGTACATTCTCGGAGTGCTGTCTGAATCTGTTTTTCCGTAGCCGCCATCGTCCTGGCTGCGTGTCAGAACTCAGGGATTTCCTCAGCCTCCAGTTCTTCATCCCGGTTGGGGCCAGGTCGCTCGTGTGTCACTCTGGATAAAGCATATGCATAGGTGTTCTCAGCTCCTTTCCGATAGGCGATCTTATACCGATATTTCGCCATCCGGGCCACCCAACGCTGCTCCAGAGCCCCTAGTTTTGCATTCTCCAGGTGGGCTAATGGATTGTTGTTGTGCACACTAGAACTTCAGACCCAGACAGACATTCATCAAACTTCTCAGTCAAGGCCCACACCAACACTAGCAATTCTAGTTTAAAATAACTGTAATTGTCCGGGTTTTGTTCAGGGTCAAGGAGAGACCGACTCACGTAAGCGATCACTCGCTCTTTTCCGCCCTGTATTTGAGACAGCACAACTTCTAGTCTTTGTAGACTTCAATAGGTGTGGAGGATAAAGGGTTTGGAAAAATCTGCGTAGGCTAGTACAGGTGCCTCAGTTAGCACCATCTTCAGGACTCAAAATGCCTCCTCCTGATGTTCTTCCACACAAAATAGTCCTTGACACCTGACGGTATTCCTTTCAACAATTCTAATAAGGGATTGACAATGCGAGTGAAAACTTTGATAAATCGTCAGTAGTATCCGGTGAGCCCCAAGAAAATCTGAACGTCTTTTACAGTCTTTGGAGTGAGCCAATCCTGTACTGCTGCCATTTTTTCACAGGACGGCCTCACTCCTTCTGCAGAGACGACATGTCCTAGATATTCAATTTGGGTGCGGAAAAGATGACACTTTCGAGGCTTCACCTTCAGACCATGTTTCTGTAGACGGCTCAATACCTGTTCCAGCCTCTGTAGATATTCCTCAAACGTGGCTACGTACACAATGACATTGTCCAGACAGGGTGGCTTTGAAGTTTAAATCTCCCAGACGTCTCTCCATCAATCATTGGAAAGTCCCGGGGGCATCCGGTTGAATTCAAACAACCCCATAGGCAATATGAAGGCTGTCTTTGCTTGATCTTGCTCAGACATGGGAACTTGCCAGTGTCCGTTGGCTAAATCCAACGAGAATTATCTTGCGTTTTCTAGAGCAGACAATGATTCTTCAATTCTGGGTAGGGGATACAAATCTCACACGGTGCAGGCATTCAACTTCCGATAGTCTACGCAGAAACAGAGTCCTGTCTTTCTTCCTCACAAGTACAATGGGGGTGGCCCATCGGCTTTAGCTTTCTCTTATCACTCCACTCTATCATTTCTGTGAACATCCCCTTCACCTCCTGATACATTTGTGGTGGGTTCTGGCGATATTGTTACCTAATGGGTGCAGTATTCCCAGTCAGGATCTCATGGGTGATTGACATGGTGCACCCGAAACCATCATCGTACCGGGCAAATACGTCCTGATACTGGACCAGCACAGCAGAGCCTCCACCTGTTGTACTTGTGGCGGGAGTTAGGTTAGTTCAGCTTGCATTTGTTCTAAAATTCAGCATCCCTCCTGCAAATATTGGGGTTCCGGTTCAGAAGACACCTTTACGGCCATAGTCAAGGGATCTCCTTGCTTTACCGTCCGCTGGACGGCCATTGTTGGTACCAGTTCTTCTGGCATGCCCAGGATCCACACTACTTCACGTTTGGGTGGAAGCTTAATATTGTCATTTCCGAGATTAACCCATCGCACTGGTACATTTCCGTTATGGACATTGGCTAGCGTCCGTGCAACGAGGAGCCCTGGAGGTAGCTGCTCCATAAAAGCTGGCTCTAGCTGAACTTCAACCCCTTCCAGGGAGGTACAGGCTTGAAAGGGCAAAGCGAGTACGATTTGACCTGGTCGTAAGAATGTCGGCTGCAGCTGGGACAATTACTTTTCCCAAAGACTTTCTGTCGCTCGAGGTCTCTTGGGCTTGCGCTCACAACTGGTGAAACACCCTCCTTTGGGGAGTGCGAGGGCTCCACTGCTTCAAAAACACGTCTGTCGATTCATTAATTAGAAGATTTCCGAGTTCTTTTAGCACATTCATCCCTAGAGTCACAGATCGGCCATTGCCAGAGTCTCCTGCGGTCAACACGACTCCTTTCCGACGCACATTCTACCGCACATGGTGATCTGCATCCAGACTACCCCTGCGAATGGAACTGCCAACTGGTTGGCAGCAGTTAACTTGATCACTGGGCCCCATTCAGGCCATATCGTCTGGGAGAAATGTCTTCTGAAGTATGATTCCGGCATTGTGGTTACTTGAGAACAGTTGTCAACTAAATAGCAAGTGGCCTTGACCATCCATTTCGGCCCGTACGAGAGGACACAAGGAAACTAAACTTGTGGGACTCCTGACTAACCTTCCTGACTGTTCCTGCTCCAGGCGGTGTCCCCCAGCCACGAAACCCCCTAGTTTAATGGCTGACTTTGAAGTGGGTCGCCCCGCCGGACAGATCCCTGGGACAGGTGTCCAAGTTCTCCACAATTGTAGAAAGTGTGTTGCTCCTCTCTGCGAGTAGGTCTTGTTTCCCGTTTAGTTCTCCCTTCAGGGGGAAGCAGTGGTGCTGAGGGTTTTCTCCTGGAGTCAGACAGCTCTTCTCGTATGTCTTGGAGTCCTTTAAGCAGTTCTCTCATCCTATTTGGTTTGGTCACCTTGGCCAGAGATAACTCCCCGCTCTGGGCCTTCCTCGCCAGGACTGTCATCTCCTGCTCGCAAGAGCGCGCCTCAGCCACCAGCTTCCAGAAAGATCATGCACGGATTCACCCTCAAAGCCTGCCACTAACTGATCTTGTAGCACTATATCAGAGGGCCCTTCGCTGCGCTTCACAATTATAGTATGGATCTCTTGCAGCGCATTCATGTACCGAATCTCCCGCCTCCCTTTGAATACGGCTAAATAGCCTCATGTGCCATTCTCTAACGTCAGTGGGGTCTCCGTGCATCTCCTCCAGTATCCGTAGAACATTGTCAAAGGTATCCCGTTCAGTGAGAGGCTGGAGCCTAACAGTGTTCCTCGCCTCCCCATCTAAAGCCATCACAGCAACCTCTGCCTCTAATGCCGGGGTCATGAGGTGCATTCTCAACATACCCCTGTCCCACAAAAGAATGTTGCTGCCAGTTAGGGGAGATTATTCAACATTGCCCCTAAGGATATGCTGGACATATGATGGCATCCTGCCGACTACGCCAAGTGTGAGCAGCTTGGCAGATGCAGTGACAGTCAAGAGGCAGATCAAGGGTTAACAAATTTTTACTTAACAGGGTATTACTCCACGCAGGGAGATGGAGAAAACAAGAGGTAAAATGCAGGCAGTATAGGGAATACAGGGTATATAAAAAGAGAGAAGCCAGCGCTGCCGCGCTGGGTTATGTTCGCCATTTTTTCTGTGTTCACTGTGATGGATCTAGGCTGCTGTGCACACACACAGCAGTCCCGCCCTGCCCCAAGCTTTATTTAATTGTGCACCTGTGTCTGAGCCTGCATCGCCCTTCATCTATGTTTGCTGGTTGGGCAATGTGTGGAGGCTAAACCTGATATGTCTGCATTCAGACCTGGTTGGCCTTCATCTGCACTTGCTATATCTGGCTTCATGGGAACGATCCAGAAATGCTCAGGTACGGATTGCACTTAAAGTGGTCTTGCTTTTAATGTATCTAGGAGGCCGTAATGGCACAGTGTTTATTAAAAACGTAGAGTAGGACCCCCCCACATGAGATTGCCTTGGCGCGGCGGGGTGGCTCAATTGAATTGATCAATTTTTTTGCCAAATATCTCATTTTGAATACAGTTAGATATGTGCATATGCACTTTATGTTATGCGTTCTAACCTCAAGCAGCGCTGGCTTCTCTTTTTTTTTTAGGGAATACAGGGTTCTGGTTAGGGAAAAATCAACGCAGGAATAAAGCAGTTCTAACAGAAGTCACTTATCAATCGGACGTTTTCCTGACAGAAAAGTTCCCGGAGTAGATGATGGCGCCAACAGCCGTCGGCATGACATGGATCCGGTGTGGTCCTATAGGGGGAGACGGTACTTGCCCGGTCGGCAACCTTGAGTCTTTCAAGTGTCCTGTGAAACCCTCAACATGGAAACTCCTGTGATCTGGCAGGGTACGGGCCCCTGTGCTGACAGAGTTAATCGAGGCTCGACGATTATTCACCGAGGGTTCAAGAAACCGTCCCCGGTAAAAGTCTCTATCAGTGTCACAGAAGCACCCCTGACTGTATTGGAGCAGTTGACACTTCGATAGGTCAGAGTCAACCCGTACGTGACCCGCTTCTGGTCCGAGTCCCTGTGGTAAGTTCCTGTCACGGCCGGGTACGAATCTGCATCACTAACGGTATATAAAACAGGAGTTCTCACTCTCCTCAGCCGCACGAGATTTTATCTTTTATCTCTTTATGTAAATGACCTCTTGCAGGCTTCAGGGAGCACGCTGCCTGGAAGATAACTCTACCTCCAGAGATTATTTTACATGAAGGATGAGTTAACACTGTGAGGTGTAATGGCTGCTCTCCTGATCTCAGAGCGGTGTGTGATTATACCCGACATTTGCAGGTTCTTTTCAGCTTCAGCTTCTATCTCAAAGGCAGGCAGGGTGTAATATTGTGGCAATACAACAGAGCTCAGAGAGGTGCAAAAATTATGTTTGCAAGAAGACACATTTCATTTCTCCTGTTCCAGGTTAGTAACCTGTCTCACCAGTAACTCCTCCTTCATGTAAAATAAGCTCTTGAGGCAGAGTTATCTTCAAGGCAGCGTCTTCCCCAGAGCCTGGAAGAGGTCATTTACATATAAGAAAAAGATTTCTCTGTAACACATCAGACCACAGGTATCAAGGTATCATGATATTCAGCTTCTTATGATCTACATGGCCATATTAACTGTTTAGGAGGGTTCATGCTACTGACAGATTCCTTTTAACCTCTTCCAGCCACAGCCAGTTTTCATCTTCCCGAGCAGGCCAAATCCGACATGTTGCTTTATGGGATAACAACTCTGGACTGCTTTTGTGACAAATTTACCAATCTCAGAATAATTTTGTGAGAGTGGAAAATTTAATTCAAAACTTAATTTTTTTAATGGTTTAGAGCAGAGGTCCCCAACCTTTCTGACCTTGAGAGTCACATTCATCTAAGACGGTCACGTGCCACATTAAGCTCAGAGAGGATCTCGAGCCACATCCAGCTTCTGCCCCACTCACAGTAGTGACAACCAGAGCCCCCATTACCAGCATAATTACAGCTTTTCCACTGAAATCACACCAAAGCAGCATGCCAAGCTTCAGGGTTTAGTATCTCACCCCATTCAGATCTGCTCTTCTGTGCAGGGCTACACTCAAAAGTCACCATCTGGAGATCTGCTCTTAACAGCTGTTTGCTACATCTGGTGATAGTGCACCAAGCTGGCAGACGGTCACGAGCCACATATCACGGACCTGCAAGCTACAGGTTGGGGACCCCTGTTTTAGAGAGTCAAATCAAAAATAATTACAGTAATTAACATTTTCCATACACCTACTTTACGTTATTTTTTTTTTTGCTAGGATTCAAAAATTGGAGCAGCAAATTATGAAACTTATTTTTTATGGAGCACTTCAATTCTGAAGTGAATGAGCTCATGATAATGAGTATTTGCAGGCAACAGTGAAGCATGGTGGAGGATCTTTGCAAGTTTTGGGCTGCATTTTAACAAATAGAGAATGATATTTGGTCAAGATTAATTGTATTGTTGGAGTGCCACTAACCTAAGTTCTCTGGTGCTAGAATTACTTCCCAGCCTCCATATCTGTTATCAGCATGACTCAGGTCGGTCTCCAGCAAGTTGTGATATGCCGGATCACTTCAGCGTTTGCTGGGCGAAACAAAAGTCACAACTCCATGTAAATCTGTAAGAGCAAGATCGAGGCTCTCAGACTTACACTGAGAACTTATCACCGTTACCAAATATTTCTGGTCAATCACAAGTTGCGGTCAGAATGCAGCACCAAAAAGAGCTGAAGACAGTGGTTAACTTTAATATCGGAACATATATCCGAGACAGCACACCAGTGCAACAATTAAAAAAAAAAATCCATTGGAGTTTTGCTTTGATAAATTTGGTGCATCTTACTTTAGCCTGATTTTAAAGCTCTGCACAAAAAAAAAAACCTGGCCTAAACAAATTCTCTCCACTCACCATTATGCTTGCAAAAAGTAGTGAACTATGTTGCAATTATGTAAGCAACAGAAAAATATAATTGGTCTTACGATATTAGAAAAAGACACTCCATGTGGAAATACATTTATTTGTGACACATGTGATGGCATCATATGGTAAACACTGTCAGAATAGTTGCCCTGCAAAATGTATCAAACAATGAATGAAAACAATTGAGAACAAAGACTCACTTGCACTGTCTGCACTTGAGGAGATTGTATGACAGATGGTTGTGCAGCCTGAATGACTCCATGTACCTGTACAGTCTGTCCATTTGGAAGCTGGACTAATGTAACAGTCGGGGAAGATGATGTTGCGTGTGCAGCTGCCATTGAAACCTAAGAAAATATCAACAACTATTATAGTAAAACATAAAAATACATTATATTTATAATGCGCCTTGCACACAGCTCACTTTCTTTTTGCCTAAAAGATTCTAATGTCTTCAGCTGAGATAAGAGATATACATACAGTGAGGAAAATAAATATTTGATTCACTGCTGATTTTGCAACTTTCCCAACCTACAAAGAATGGAGAGGTCTGTAATTTTTATAGTAGGTACACTTCAACTGTAAGAGACAATATAAAAATAAAAAAATAGAAAAACACACTGTATGATTTTTATATAATTATAGTGCTTTCACTATCATGTAATCCGAACACTGCAAACTTATTATAGTGCTTTGAAGAAAGCACTATCATGTAACCCGAACGCTGCTAACTTATTATAGTGCTTTGAAGAAAGCACTATCATGTAACCCGAACGCTGCTAACTTATTATAGTGCTTTGAAGAAAGCACTATCATGTAATCCGAACGCTGCTAACTTATTATAGTGCTTTGAAGAAAGCACTATCATGTAATCCTAACGCTGCTAACTTATTTTAGTGCTTTGAAAAAAGCACTATCTTGTAATCCGAACGCTGCTAAATTCTTCTTCTTCAGTTGATTTCTGCAATTAATGCGGCTCGAACCGCTACACGCACAGACTCCGTTTGTGGCGTCGTTTCGAAGCCAGCGTCCACGAGTGGTGTGCTAAGTGTTTTTCGTGTCGGATTTGTAGTTTTTGCGTAATTTGCGTTTGAAAAAACATTTTCCTGTCATTGGAAAGCATTGTTTCAATGCATTTCAATGGGAAAATTTTGCCATAGGAATACATGGGGCAGTCGTGAGGCGATTCAAATTTGAGGACCAGTTGCGGCAGTTAAGCTCATTGATATGCGCAGGCAGACCCAGTTACTATGCCAACACCTACGAACTTTACATGACCCCACCAGGACAGTTTCTGCCAGATAATATCAGCTCTTAAAGCGAAACCCAAAGCACAAATGCAAATCTAGCTTCATCACATGACGCATGCCCCTGAGAGAGAATGTGCGCCAAAGTGGATTTAGAAGCCCAGTGCGCCAAACTGGCTCTTAAAGGGCCGGCGCGCCAAATCGGAGGCTGAGCCACCCCGGCCGCCAAATCGGAGGCTGAGCCACCCCGGCCGCCAAATCGGAGGCTGATCGACCCCGCATGGCCCCGCCCACCAAATCGGACCCGAAGTGGCCCCGCCCACCAATTCAGACCCAGAGTGGCCCCGCCCACCAAATCGGACCCAGAGTGGCCCCGCCCACCAAATCGGACCCTATGGGGCTCCGTCCACCAATCGGACAGAGTGGCCCCGCCAACGAAATAAGACCCAGAGTAGCCCCGCCCACAAAATTGGACACTATGGGGCCCTGCCCAACAAATCGTACCTAGAGTGGCCCCGCCCACCAAATTGGACTGTGTGGGGCCCCGCCCACCAAATCGAACCCAGAGGGGACCCACCCACCAAATTGGACCCAGAGGGGCTCCGCCCACAAAATCTGACCCTAAGGGGCCCCACCCACAAAATCGGACCCTGAGGGGCCCCGGCCACAAAATCAGACTCTGAGGGATCCCGTCCACCAATTCAAGCCCTGAGGAGCCCAGGCCACCGAATCGGATCCTGAGGGGCCCCACCCACCAAATCAGACCCTGAGGAGCCCCACAGGCCAAAGTGGCCCCTAAGAGGCACCCACAGTTAAAACTGATCCTGAGTTGAAAGTCTTGCAGGGGCAGCAGGCAAGTCTCTTAAAGGGGCAGCCCAGGCACCATTTCAAAGCACTATCTGTACTTCCTTCAGGAAATACACATCTAGTTCTTATTATTCAGTTCATTTCCGCATTTAATGCGGCCCGAACCGCTACACGCACAGACTCCGTTGAGGCGTCGTTTCGAAGCCAGCACCCACGAGTGGTGTGCTAAGTATTTTTTGTGTTGATCGGATTTGTAGTTTTTGCGCAATTTGCGTTTGAAAATTTTTTTTCCCGTCATTGGAATGCATTGTCTCAATGCATTTTAATGGGAAAATTTTGCCATAGGAATACATGGGGCAGTCGTGAGGCGATTCAAATTTGAGGACCAGTTGCGGCAGTTAAGCTCATTGATATGCGCAGGCAGACCCAGTTACTATGCCAATGCCTACGAACTTTATATGACCCCACCAGGACAGTTTCTGCCAGATAATATCAGCTCTTAAAGCGAAACCCAAAGCACAAATGCAAATCTAGCATCATCACATGACGCATGACCCTGAGAGAGAATGTGCGTGAAAGTGGATTTAGAAGCCCAGTGCGCCAAACTGGCTCTTAAAGGGCCGGCGCGCCAAATCGGAAGCTGATCGACCCCGGCCTCCAAATAGGAGGCTGATCGACCCCGGCCTCCAAATAGGAGGCTGATCGACCCCGGCCTCCAAATCGGCTGAGCCACCCCGGCCCCCAAATGAGAGGCTGAGCAATTTCAGCCTCCAAATGAGAGGCTGAGCAATTTCTGCCTCCAAATCAGAGGCTGAGTTGGGTTCCCAGGTGTGAAAGCCTTGCCGAAGCAGCAAGCAAGTCTCTTAAAGGGGCAGCTTGGGCACCACTTCAAAGCACTATCTGTACTTCCTTCAGGAAATACACATCTAGTTATTATTCTACTTCTCTGTGTTTTCTGCAATTAATGCGGCCCGAACCGCTCGGTGCAGAGACCCCAATCAGGCAGCGTTTTGAAGCCCTCGGTGGGGACAGGTGTGCTATGTATTTTTGGAGTCGATCCGATTTGTAGTGTTTAAAAAAAATTGCATTTTAAGCAAAAATGTTCCCATAGGAATTAATGGCGATCTTTCCATGACCCCCAACTGACATGGATTGAAGCCAGGGCGGTGGAGTCGGAATCGGAGTCGTGGAGTCGGAGCTCATTTTGGTGGAGTCGGAGTCAGTATAAAATGGTCCGACTCCTAAAATATATAATAAATTGGGTACAGTAGTTCAATGCAGAATGTGCTTAATTTTTCATAGGGATTTGGGAAAGTTATGAAATGTCCTATAAATGGTTGTTCTATTCCTGATCTAAGGCTACATTCACACAAGAACAGGTTCTTGCTATTGTAACGGACAATGCTTCAAACATGATAAGTACAATTAAACTGATGAATGAGAGTAATGAACAGCTAGAAGAAAATTTAGGATTCAGTATGTTTGAGATGGAAGGCCACAGTGCTGTTCATGTAACTGAGGAACAAACAGATATTACAACAGAAGAACAGCAAAATTATACTGTAGAAATAGATGATCTTGTTGAAGTTGCTTCAAAACACTTTCATATTCATCACATGCGCTGTGTTGTGCACACGCTGCAGCTGGCAATAAGAGAAATTCTGCAAGAGGGACATGCTGGAAATCTGATTGGAAAAGTGAGGAAATTGGTTATTGCCGCCAGAACACCTAAAACTGATTCCATCTTGAAGAGACGTGCTGGGAAAGGGGCAATTGTCGATCAAGCCACTCAGTGGGGCAGCACTTATTTAATGACTGAGCGATGGCTTGAACTAAAACAGTTTACACTGTGTTCCAAATTATTATGCAAAACATATTTCCTCATTTTCTCTAAATTACCTATCTGAATTGCAGTCATTGTTATTTTCCAGTCATCTAATATTCTAGTATAATTGCAATGTTTTTGAACAAACTGCCTATGAAAACAGTATATTTTTAAAAATAAGAAACGCTCAAAATGCATGTTCCAAATTATTATGCACAGCAGAGTTTACAACCTTTTTATTTTGAACAAAAAATGGTCAATTGTTAAATTATAAGCACTATCAGCTTATTACAAAATGAAATCAAACAGTTTTCAAGTCAAAACTTTATTCTAGGTGATGTTACATTTGCACATAGGACCCCTTGTTCGAAAGAAGCTTCTGAACTCTTGTCCATTGAATTTGTCAGTTTTTCGATGGTGTGTGCGTCAATTGTTTTGCATGTGGACAGAATACCCTCCCAGAGCTGTTGCTTAGGTGTGAACTGCCTCCCGCCATCATAGACACTCCTTTTGATGATGCTCCAGAGGTTCTCAATGGGGTTGAGGTCAGGGGAAGATGGTGGCCACACCAGAAGTTTGTCCTCTTTTACGCCCATAGCAGCCAGAGATGCAGATGTGTTATTTGCAGCATGAGACGGTGCATTATCACGCATGAAAATGATCTTGCTGCGGAAAGCACAGTTCTTCCTCTTGAACCACGGCAGGAAGTGCTGTTTTAAAAACTCCACATAGAAGATTATGGAGTTCATCTTTACCCCTTCAGGGATCCTAAAGGGGCCGACAATCTCTCTCCCCATGATTCCAGCCCAAAACATTACTCCATCTCCTCCTTGTTGGCGCCTTAGCCATGTTTTCATGGGGTGTCCATCAACCAGCCATCCTCCACTCCATCCATCTGGACCATCGAGCGTTGCACGGCACTCATCGGTAAACAAAACAGTTTGGAAGTCAGTCTTCATGTATCGTTTGGCCCACTGGAGCCGTTTCTGCTTGTGTGCAGTGGATAGAGGTGGTCGACAGGATGGCTTACGCACAGCTGCAAACCTCTGAAGGACCCTGCATCTTGTTGTTCGGGGGGCGTTGGAGGCACCAGCAGCTTCAAAAACTTGTCTGCTGCTATGACAAGGCATTTTTGCAGCTGTTCTTAACCTGACGCAATTGCCTGTTGGAAAGAGTCCTCAATTTATCTTTATCGCACGCACACGTGTGTGCTGGGAATCAGCTACATACTTCTCGATTGAGCGATGATCACGATGAAGTGTCTTGGCAATGTTGATTGTAGTCATGCCTTGACCTAAATACTCCACAATTTGTTGCTTCTCAGCAGCCGACACATCCTTTTTCTTTCCCATTTTGGCAAAAAAATGTAGGCTGCTTAATGTGGAACAGTCTTAAGTAGTCTGGCCTTTATTTGGACACACCTGCCATACTAATTTGCACAGGTATCTGCAATTGCTTTCAGTGATATAAAGAGCCCTGACACACATCACCATCAATGAGTTTAAATGACAAACAAAAAAATTCTAACCTTATCACTCAAACTCTTTTTGCATAATAATTTGGAACACAGTTTATATACAGATTATAACAGTTCTATAGATATGACGAACCCTCGGGTAACCCTAAATGAAGGTCAATGGACACAGGTGGCTGAATTGAAAGAATTGCTTAATCACCCATTTACAGTGACTACAAAATTACAAGCTGAGGATTTAACTCCTGGCATTTTCATAAGGGAGTGGAAGCACTTGCTATTTTGCCTGTCCCAAAGAGGAGGTTTAATCGCAGATGGCATTTCTGCTTCAATGAAACGTAGAGAGACACAGCTATTGGAAAATAATTTTTTTCTGGCAGCTGTTTATGTGGACCCAAGTCATTGTATACTGCTTGATGATCAACAGCTTACTAAAGGAAAAGAAGCTCTGACTGAGGTAGCAGTTAGGATGAGTGGCCTACAGGAGGAATGCCAGATGCAAGAGGACTTGGGGTCCTGACAGTGCTACTGCTGCCATATCTTCATCCTCATCAGATGAGGCGTTTGACTTTGACAAGTATTTGGATGACATGGAGCAGGCAAAGCGTTGCTGCAAGGAAAAAGATTTCACTCAGTCTCCTATAGCAAGCAAACTGACCATATTTCAGCAAAATGTTTCACTTGCTCTCAAAGAAATAGAAAAATTCAACCGTTCATCAAAACTGACTGTGCATGAGGCAATTCCTTTATACCCGGAAATTGTTAGAGATGTTCCCATGTGTTTACGGCTTTGCCTTCAACCCAAGTTAGTGCAGAGAGGTTGTTTTCTAGCATTAAAATTATTAGGTCAGATTTGAGGTCATCTATGAAGGAGGATCTGATGGAGGCAATTCTATTTCTTAGAACAAATTCATAGACTGCACAAATGTTATTTAGTATGTTTTTGTTGAAAACTGGTTTTTGCCACTTACATAGTTTATTACATAGTATATACACACACACACATATATATATATATATATATATACACACACACACTGTGTATGTATATATATATATATATATATATATATATATATACATACACATACACACACACATACATATACACACACAGTATATGTAATCGATATTACATAGTGTATTACATATTTACAATTTATTACAGTTTTTTGTGTTCTAAAGTTGTATTCCAATAAATATGTTATGTTCTATCTAAATATCTTGATTATTGTATCATAAAAATGATTAAATGTCTGGTGTTCACATTGTACTACAATACATTTTTCACTTAACTATAAGCAATATATGTGGGAGTCGGAGTCGAAGTCGGAGTAAGGGAAATTGAGGAGTCGGAGTCTGAGGTTTGGCTTACCGACTCCACAGCCCTGAATGAAGCCACAGCGCAGGTGCAGTGACCTTACAAAGATGGCAGCTATGCAAATGCAGCTTCCATTCACGACCTGTATTAGCTAATAGAAGCTGACAGATCGCTGATATAGGCTATGTGCCCACGCTAGCGTTTTTAAATGCTCAGGAAACAGATCCCCTTCCCAGAAAACGCGCGTCTTTTTTCTGCGCGTTTCTTGCGCGGTTTTTGCAAAAAAGCCGCGTTTGACGCGCGTTTTCTGGGAAAATTGGGGAAGGCTAAAAACGCTCAGCAATGCGGAAATTAATGAACATGCTGCGTTTTTAGCCGCTAAGCGATTCCTGAGCGGTTAAAAACGCATGCATTGGCACAAAAAGCCAAAAACGCATGCAAATTAATTTGAAGCATCTTTTAAGCATTTCTGCAGCGTCTGAGCCGGTACAAACGCTGCGGAAACACTTAAAAAAACGCAACGTGGGCACACAGCCTCAAGGTCTTAAAGGCGTAGCGCGCCAATGGATTCCGAAAAGCCCCACCCAGTGATGGCTAACCTTGGCACTCCAGCAGTTGTAAAACTACAACTCCCAGCATGCCCTTGCAACCTGCAGCAGTTGAAGCATGCTGTGAGTTGTAGTTCTCCAACAGCTGGAGTGCCAAGGTTCGCCATCACTGCCGTCAGGACGCCAAAGTGGCTTTAGAAGCCCAGTGTGCCAAAGAGGCCCCTGAGGCTAAGTGGCAGCATGTGTCAACATGGCTCAAGTGGCTACCAAGTGGCCAAAGTGGCTATCGAGGTGCCGAATGTGCCAAAGTGGCTACCAAGTGACTACCGAGGTGCCGAATGTGCAAAAGTGGCTACTGAGGTGCCGAATGCGCCAAAGTGGTTACTGAGGTGCCGAATGTGCCAAAGTGGCTACCAAGTGGGCAACGTGGCTACCAAGTTGGCAAAGTGGCTACCGAGGTGCCGAATGTACCAAAGTGGCTACCAAGTGGCCAAAGTGGCTACCGAGGTGCCAAATGTGCCAAAGTGGCTACCAAGTGGCCAAAGTGGCTACCGAGGTGTCGAATGTTCCACAGTGGCTACCAAGTGACTGCAGAGGTGCCGAATGAGCCAAAGTGGCTACCAAGTGGACAAAGTGGCTACCGAGGTGCCAAATGTGCCAAAGTGGCTACCAAGTGGCCAAAGTGTCTACTGAGGTGCCGAATGTGCCAAAGTGGCTACTAAGTGGCCAAAGTGGCTACCGAGGTGCCGAATGTGCCAAAGTGGCTACCAAGTGGCTGCAGAGGTGCCGAATGAGCCAAAGTGGCTACCAAGTGGCCAAAGTGGCTACCGAGGTGCCGAATGTGCTTACCAAGTGGCCAAAGTGGCTACCGAGGTGACAAATGTGACAAAGTGGCTACCAAGTGGCCAAAGTGGCTACCGAGGTGACAAATGTGACAAAGTGGCTACCAAGTGGCCAAAGTGGCTACCAAGGTGCCAAATGTGCCAAAGTGGCTACCAAGTGGCCAAAGTAGCTACTGAGGTGCCGAATGTGCCTAAGTGGCTACCAAGGATTACTGTATGCCAAAATGGCAACAAAGGGGCCCCGCACATTAAAGTGGCTACCAAGGGGCCAAAATGGCTACCCAGGGGCAGGGCCCTGCATGCCAGACTTGCTCCTGAGGTTCATTGGCACCAAAGTGGTTTCTGAGGGGCCCTTGGAACCAGACTGGCTGCTGAGGGGGCCCGCACAACAAAGTGGGTCTTGGGCTTCACATACTAAAGTGGCCCCTGAGAGGCCTCACATGCCAGACTGGCTCCTGAAAGGCCCCGACATCATAGTGGCTGTTGAGGGACCACACCATGCCAAAGTGGCTTGTGAGGGGCTGTACTATGCCAATCACTCTAGCTTTTACCAACTTAACCCCTTCACCCCCAAGGGTGGTTTGCACGTTCATGACCGGGCCAATTTTTACAATTCTGACCACTGTCCCTTTATGATGTAATAACTCTGAAACGTTTCCATGGATCCCGGTGATTCGGACATTGTTTTCTCGTGACATATTGTACTTCATGTTAGTGGTAAAATTTCATTCAAATAACTTGCGTTTATTTGTGAAAAAAACAGAAATTTGGCGAAGATTTATAAAATTTCGCAATTTTCCAACTTTGAATTTTTATGCCCTTAAATCACAGAGATACGGCACACAAAAAACTTGATAAGTAACATTTCCCACATGTTTACTTTACATCAGCACAATTTTGGAACCAAAATTTTTTTTTGTTAGGAAGTTACAGGTTAAAAATTGACAAGCGATTTCTCATTTTTGCAACACCATTTCATTTTTACAGACCACATCACATTTGAAGCCACTTTGAGGGGTCTATATGATAGAAAATACGCAACAAGTGACACCATTCTAAAAACTGCACCCCTTAAGGTGCTCAAAACCACATTCAAGAAGTTTATTAACCCTTTAGGTGTGTCACAGGAATTTTTTGAATATAGAAAAAAAAAAATGAACATCTAACTTTTTTTTCACAAAAAAAATACTTCAGGTTCAATTTTTTTTATTTTACCAAGGGTAACAGGAGAAATTGGACTGCAAAAGTTATTGTGGAATTTGTCCTGAGTACGCTGATACCTGATATGTGGGGGGGGGAACCACTGTTTCGGTGCATGGCAGAGCTCAGAAGGGAAGGAGCGCCGTTTGACTTTTTCAATGCAAAATTGGCTGGAATTCAGATCGGACGCCATGTCACGTTTGGAGAGCCCCTGATGTACCTAAGCAGTGGAAATTCCCCACAAGTGACCCCATTTTAGAAACTAGACCCCCCAAGGAACTTATCTAGATGTGTGGTGAGAACTTTGAACCCCCAAGGGCTTCACAGAAGTTTATAACATACAGCCGTACAATATCATATTATTTTCCACAAAAATGATCTTTTCTCCCCCAATTTTTATTTACCCAAGGGTAACAGGACCCTAAAAGATATTGTGCAATTTTTCCTGAGTAAGCAGATACCCCACATGTGGGGGTAAACCACTATTTGGGCGCATGGCAGAGCTCGGAAGGGAAGCGGCGCCATTTGACGTTTTTGGCTGGAATTGAGATCTGACACCATGTCGCGTGTGGAAAGCCCCTGATGTACCAAAACAGTGGAATCTCCCCACAAATCATACCATTTTGGAAACTAGACCCCCCAAGGAACTTATCTAGATGTGTGGTGAGCACTTTGACCCCTCCAGTGCTTCACAGAAGTTTATAACGCCCGGGCGTGAAAATAAAAAAAATTGTATTTTTTCCACAAACATGATCTTTTAGACACCAATTTTTTTATTTTCCCAAGGGTACCAGGAGAAATTGGACCCCAAAAGTTGTTGTCCAATTTGTCCTGAGTACGCTGATACCCCACATGTGGGAGAAAACTACTGTATGGGCACATGTCGGGGCTCGGAAGGGAAGTAGTGACGTTTTGGAATGCAGACTTTGATGGAATGGTCTGCGGGTGTCATGTGCGTTTGGAGAGCCCCTAATGTACCTAAACAGTGGAAACCCCCCACAAATTACCCCATTTTGGAAACTAGACCCCCTAAGGAACTTATCTAGATGTGTGGTGAGCACTTTGAACCCCCAAGGGCTTCACAGAAGTTTATAATGCCCGGGCATGAAAATAAAAAAAAAAATCGTATTTTTTCCACAAACATAAAAAAAATTGGGGACTAATTGATCATTTTCCCAAGGGTAATAGGAGAAATTGGACCCCAAAAGATGTTGTCCAATTTGTCCTGAGTACGCTGATACCCCATATGTGGGAGAAAAGCATTGTATGGTCACACGTCGGGGCTCGGAAGGGAAGTAGTGACGTTTTGGAATGCAGATTTTGATGGAATGGTCTGCGGGTGTCATGTGCGTTTGGAGAGCCCCTGATGTACCTAAACTATTGAAACTCCCCAAAAGTGACCCCATTTTGGAAACTAGACCCCATAAGGAACTTATCTAGATGTGTGGTGAGCACTTTGAACCCCCAAGTGCTTCACAGAAGTTTACAACGCCCGGGCGTGAAAATAAAAAAATCATTTTTTTTCCACAAAAAATATATTTTTGCCCCCAATTTTTTTTTTTCCTAACGGTAACAGGAAAAATTGGACCCCAAAAGTTGTTATGCAATTTGTCCTGAGTAGGCTGATACCCTACATGTGGGGGTGAAAACAATGTTTGGGCGCATGGCAGAGCTTGGAAGGGAAGAGCACCATTTGACTTTTTCAACTCAGAATTGGCTGGAATTGAGATCAGACGCCATGTTGCATTTGGAGAGCACCTGATGTGCCCAAACAGTGGAAACCCCCAATTCTAACTCCAACCCTAACGCCAACACACCATTAACCCTAATCTCAGCCCTAACCCTAGCGGGAAAATGGAAATAAATACATTTTCTTTTAATTTTACTATTTGTCCCTTACTAAGGGGGTGATAACGGGAGGTTGATTTACTATTTATGGCGGTTTTTATATTTGGCAGCTGTCATACGCTAAAAGACGCTTTTTATTGTAAAAATAGTTTTTGCATCACCACACATTGAGAGCTATAATTTTTCCGTATTTTGACCCACCCAGTCATGTGAGGTCTTATTTTTTGCAGAACGAGTTGACGTTTTTATTGGTACCATTTTCGGGCACATGACATATTTTGATCGCTTTTTATTCCAATTTTTGGGAAGCAGAATGAACAAAAACCAGCGTTTCATGAATTTCTTTTGGGGGGTGTGTTTACACCGTTCCGCGTGCGGTAAAATTGATAAAGCGGTTTTATTCTTCGGGTCAGTACGGTTACAGCGATACCTCATTTAGGTCTTTTTTTATGTTTTGTTGGTTTTATGCAATGAAAACTATTTTATATAAAAAATAATTATTTTTGCATTGGTTTATTCTGCGAGCTATAACTTTTTTATTTTTTCACTGATGATGCTGTGTGGTGGCTCGTTTTTTGCGGGACAAGATGACGTTTTCAGCGGTACCATGGATATTTATATGCGTCTTTTTGATCGCGCGAGTGATTGCACTTTTTGCTTGGTAGCATGATAAATCATTTTTTGCTTTGTTTTTTATTTTTTAAGGGGTTCGCTAAAGGGGTTAACTAATGGGACAGTTTTATAGGGCAGGTCGTTACAGACGCGGCGATACCTAATGTGTACTTTTGTTTGTTTTTTTCTATTTCCAAAAAATGGATTTATTGGGGGAATTTTTTTTTTCTAATTTATTTGGCTATTTTTTTTTTTTTAACTTTATTGCATAGTCCCAGGTGGGACATCACTGTCTTGTGACAGATCGCTGATCTGTCACATCACAGATCACTGTAACAGATCAGCGATCTGTCACAGGCACTGCTGCAGACTTCCTCATGCCTGCGCTTTGCAGGCACTGAGGAAGCCGGCTCCCCGAAGGCCCCTGTCGCCATCTTGGATTCGGAGGCCTGCAGGGAAGGAGCCCCCCACAGCAGCGCTGCACATTGCGCTGCCGTGGGGGGCTCAGGGAAGCATGGAGGGAGCCCCCTCCCTGCCGATGCTCCCCTTTAACCCCCGGTACACCGCGATCATGTTTGATCGCGGCGTGCAAGGGGTTAACGTGTTGGGGGCGGTCCGTTACCGCCCCTGACACATTGTGGCGGGTGTCAGCTGTGATAATTAGCTGACACCCGGCCGCGATCAGCGGCGCTCACCACGTGGGCGCCGCTTATCGCTGAGACGTACTATCCCATCCATGGGCATAGGGGCCCGGGTCCCATGGACGGGATAGTACGTCTGATGTCAGGAAGGGGTTAAGATGATTCGCACCACAAGAATGTCCACAAAATATTTCCATGAAAACCCGATATGCGCTTTTGTCCATTTTTATTTTTCAGGGGTACAGCTGCAATTAAATGCTTGCTATCATTACTAAGGTCCAGATCACACTGAACGAGCATCCGATCCATGACATTTCAGCAATACCCTGCTGTGACAGTGGCAATTCCTGAGTGTGACAGTGGGATACATCTTAGGGGGCATTCCTGAGCATGGCAGATCCCAGTCCCGGCCGTTTTCATCGCTGGGGTGTCATGCATCATACACTTCCAGCGAAGAAAATTGTTCATTGTGACTACTGCGCTTGCAACGCTGCGATGTCGGGTTTGCGACGTCGCAGCGTCGCAATCATCAGCGGTATCATTCAGTGTGAAGGGACTTGAAGGACTTATAAGTCCACTAACTACAATTTTATTGAGTAAATAGGGACCACTGCACTGCTATAAGAAATGTATGTGACAAGGTTCCCTGATTTCTATAACAAATGTTAGTGGCCTGATTAATGAAAATTGCCTCAGAGTAAAACTATTTTGGTTGTCCCTAACAACCAGAGGTCAGCTTCCATATTTGAAACTGCTAAGGTAAAATGAAAGCTGACCTCAGATTGGTTGTCGGGGCAACTAGAGCAGTCTGTCAGGCAGTTTCACTGTGTGAGGCCTGCTCTTCCTAATCTGCTAGTCACCTTCTAATTTCTGTGTTCGGTGAATAACAAAGCAGAATTTCGGAAGGAATTTCCACTGAGGTAAATCTGCCCCCCATAATCTGCCCCTAAGGGTGTATTCACACGTGTGAGAGGAGCAGTTAACAAATCGCTGCCAAATTTTGCCACACAGTATTATGTAAGGGCTGGGAGCCAAAAAATAGGGCATGTCTGTTTGGCCGGGGTCACACTAGAGAGGAATACGGACGAGTGAGAGGCGTTAAAAGCACACATTACACACGGACCAATGATTCTCTATGGGGTACCTCGCACCAGCCGTATATTTCTCATCCGTATTCTACGGTCCGTGCCAATCGCAGCATGCTGCGATTGTCAGCGTACTACGGCCGTAGTACGCCAATGCAAGTCTATGGGTGCGCAAAAAATACGGATTACACACGGACCACAAGTGTGACCTGCGAGAAATACGCAGGTCTTTTGGCTGCTGCCAGGAAATTGCTCAATTCATCATCAGGAAGCTTATACATGCAAATGAGCTCAAAAAGCTCTCCAGACATCCAGGAAGTACGCCTCCACGGAGTACAGCAGCGTCATGGCGTCCTCTTTTCTGAATGTGGAAATGCTAATTGTCCTGGTGCAGGAGCGGCCCGAAATATGGGACCAACGTGATGCCCATTATGCCAACCTGGCAAGAAAGGAGGAGTCATGTAGGCGCACATGTAGGCAGATGTTCCATGACTTTGGTGATCAGCAGAAAATGAGTAAGTACAAGCCAAAAAATGAGTAACATTACCGCACAACAAAAAATGAATATAGAATCAGCACCCCCCTTCCTGTGCTTATACTTTTTTCCTCATGATGCCGTTAGATTTTGATGTGACACGTGGTTTGACATTGCCATAATTTGGGCCAGGCCACAAGCTCCTCATCCTCCTAGCCAAACAAGTTAAGTGTAGTTACTTGATACATCAACTAATGTGACCCTGTGTGTCTGGCCTGTATGCCCCAATTAGATATGCCACCATGGGTAGAAAGCACACCCCAGAAGGCCCCATGCCGAGACTACTGGTAGCAAATGTGAGCTATCAAATATGTGAATTTGACAATATTTCCTGTCACATTGCAGTGGAAGATGTGATGAGACGCTGGCGAAGCATCCGGGACCAATACCGCCGGGAACGTCAGCAGCGATCCAGGAGTGGGGATGCGGGCTACGTCAAGAGAAAGCACATACAGTGGGGAAAAAAAGTATTTAGTCAGTCAGCAATAGTGCAAGTTCCACCACTTAAAAAGATGAGAGGCGTCTGTAATTTACATCATAGGTAGACCTCAACTATGGGAGACAAACTGAGAAAAAATAATCCAGAAAATCACATTGTCTGTTTTTTTTTCATTTTATTTGCATATTATGGTGGAAAATAAGTATTTGGTCAGAAACAAGCAATCAAGATTTCTGGCTCTCACAGACCTGTAACTTCTTCTTTAAGAGTCTCCTCTTTCCTCCACTCATTACCTGTAGTAATGGCACCTGTTTAAACTTGTTATCAGTATAAAAAGACACCTGTGCACACCCTCAAACAGTCTGACTCCAAACTCCACTATGGTGAAGACCAAAGAGCTGTCAAAGGACACCAGAAACAAAATTGTAGCCCTGCACCAGGCTAGGAAGACTGAATCTGCAATAGCCAACCAGCTTGGAGTGAAGAAATCAACTGTGGGAGCAATAATTAGAAAATGGAAGACATACAAGACCACTGATAATCTCCCTCGATCTGGTGCTCCACGCAAAATCCCACCCCGTGGGGTCAGAATGATCACAAGAACGGTGAGCAAAAATCCCAGAACCACGCGGGGGGACCTAGTGAATGAACTGCAGAGAGCTGGGACCAATGTAACAAGGCCTACCATAAGTAACACACTACGCCACCATGGACTCAGATCCTGCAGTGCCAGACGTGTCCCACTGCTTAAGCCTGTACATGTCCGGGCCCGTCTGAAGTTTGCTAGAGAGCATTTGGATGATCCAGAGGAGTTTTGGGAGAATGTCCTATGGTCTGATGAAACCAAACTGGAACTGTTTGGTAGAAACACAACTTGTCGTGTTTGGAGGAAAAAGAATACTGAGTTGCATCCATCAAACACCATACCTACTGTAAAGCATGGTTGTGGAAACATCATGCTTTGGGGCTGTTTCTCTGCAAAGGGGCCAGGACGACTGATCGGGTACATGAAAGAATGAATGGGGCCATGTATCGTGAGATTTTGAGTGCAAACCTCCTTCCATTAGCAAGGGCATTGAAGATAAAACATGGCTGGGTCTTTCAACATGACAATGATCCAAAGCACACCGCCAGGGCAACGAAGGAGTGGCTTCGTAAGAAGCATTTCAAGGTCCTGGAGTGGCCTAGCCTGTCTCCAGATCTCAACTCTATAGAAAACCTTTGGAGGGAGTTGAAAGTCCGTGTTGCCAAGCGAAAAGCCAAAAACATCACTGCTCTAGAGGAGATCTGAATGGAGGAATGGGCCAACATACCAACAACAGTGTGTGGCAACCTTGTGAAGACTTACAGAAAACGTTTGACCTCTGTCATTGCCAACAAAGGATATATCACAAAGTATTGAGATGAAATTTTGTTTCTGACCAAATACTTATTTTCCACCATAATATGCAAATAAAATGAAAAAAAACCAGACAATGTGATTTTCTGGATTTTTTTTTCTCAGTTTGTCTCCCATAGTTGAGGTCTACCTATGATGTAAATTACAGACGCCTCTCATCTTTTTAAGTGGTGGAACTTGCACTATTGCTGACTGACTAAATACTTTTTTTCCCCACTGTATACTATGACCGCCTATCCTTCCCCGCCCCAATTCTGGATCTCAGACGCTAAGTAGATACCTCACACCACATTACACAGATACTTTACAGGGCCAAAAATATTTAGTTATTTTTGGCTCTGTTCTATTTCATAACGGAACTCAGTCCAACCTTACGGACAGTGGAACTGGCTCCAAAACCGACCCCATCATCGATCCTGTGTCTGCAGGGGAAGAGGTGGCTGGCCCATCTTCTCCCCCTACTAGGAGCATGGCTGAAGATTCTAGTCAGGAAGTGCCATTGCCTGCGCCCCAAAGCCCACCACCAGGATCATCTGGTGCTGCTGCAGCATCAGCAAGAGCAGAGGAGCAGGGCAACATCAGCAGCAGCCCAACTGGCCACATCCGTGGCTCCCCACAGCCTGCTGGCACATCCCGGCGAGGAAGAAGCCGAAGGCGGCAAACACCTGCCACTGATACCCGCACTAATGTGGACACTGGGGTCCTAAATTATTTATCCAGAGCAAATAGTGATGATGGGGAGGAGGCATACTCACTCAGCCTGGCCCTTTATCTTCGTGCCCTTTCCTGTGAGGTCAGGCTCCGTATTAGAGGATGTTTTTAGATCCTGCTTGATGCATGCACATACCCCAATACCCCCTTCGAATTATTTGAATATATTGAGAGGTGGCAGCTTTCCCCAAGAAATCTCATGCGCCTTAGGCACCCCCCCACAAATGCATGCTCAAGCAGGATCTGAGGAACCTCAAATACGTGGGCCTACACCTCACCCCCTTCCTCCCACTACCCAACCTTCAATACAGCAGCCACAAATGTCTGCCTCTAGCCAACCACACCAATATGGCCACTTGCTCCCACCCAGTGTTGGAGGCTGGTCCCAACCTGGTTGGGGACGATATGGATATCTTGGTGGGTATGAGACACGTGCCTACCACAGCCAACAAGATGCCCCTCCTCATTATTACTCTGGCCAGTACCCCCAACAATCACAGGAGTCAGTACACTACCCACATCATGGGCAACAGTATGGCCCCACACAGGGCGATGTTGGGCACAGTAGCCAGCAGCAACCACAGGCTGCTCTTCCGCCTTCTCCTTCCCCAACGTATGAGAATTTATAATTCTGTGTCCACAATCAGTCTGATGCCAGGAGATGTCCAGTGCGGTTTCACTGGTGCTACAAATACCAATCCAAAGGAAAAAACAGTTGGTCTCCATCACCAAACTTTGTGGAAAAAAGTGAGACCTCACATTTTTTCAGAATGTTTTCCAATCATATTAATAATCCACCATGACAGGCAAGGCTACCTTACGCCTTTCAGACAGATATCACATGTCTGTAGAAAAGAGAATATTTAACCATGCTATACTGATCAAGTGAAAGGATGAAAATACACTACTCACTTGTTAAGACATAGAGAGAGCGTGATGTTCTTAAGGCTGGTCGCTTTGATTTGTGACTATAGATAGCTGTCAAAAAAGTGACTACTTCACTAAGGCCAGCACGCCTTTTCTAGGCATTAGCAAGTGAGTAGTGTATTTTCATCCTTTGACTTTACAGTATAGCGCGGTGAAATATTCTCTTTTGTACAGACATGTAATATCTGTCTGAAAGGCGTAAGGTAGCCTTGCCTGTCATGGTGGCTTATTAATATGATTGGAAAACATTCAGAAGAAATGTGAGTGTTATCTTTTATCAATAATTTTGGTGCTGGAGACCACCTCTTTTTTCCTTTGGATGTAACATTTCTAATGTAGCAATGTTGTTATTGCATAATGTTATTTTGTGTTCTGTTTGAAAATGTTACTTTACAAAAAAGCTTTCTTATGCAAAAAGGGCAATTTGGCCCATTGCCACAGTTTTCATATGGCAATATTTTTGCCATTAAAAAAACAAACAAAAAAACGCAAAAGTAAAAATTTGCCTACTACAGTTTACGTATCTGTGTGATTTCTTAAAAACAGTGTCAGCATACTAACATACGCTTACCAATGCAATGAAACAGTCATTGAATCAGAAGGGGTATAAATATATATATTTAGACACACATAAAACAAAAAATTATAACATAGACACAGCATTCTCTTGCCAAGTCTCCCCCTCAGGTGAGAAAGTATTTAGTGAAAATATCACGCACTTTGAGCCCAGAGAGCGGTCTACGTTGAGGGTTGATACTTGGTCTCACCCTACGCACATTGTCCGGCCTACGCACAACACCAGCAGAGGAGGAACAATCATGTATCCTGGTGAAGTTATTTAGAACCACACAGGCTTTAACAACTTCATTAACATTTTGTTCACTCAGCTGAATGGCAGACTGGAGTACCCGCCATTTGGCACAAAGAATGCCAAAGGAACACTCCACCAGTCGCCTAGCACGTGATAGGCGCTAGTTAAAAATTCTGCGCCTGTGGTCAAGGTTGCGCCGGGGATATGGCCTCATGACATTGCGCGTTATCTGAAACGCCTTATCTGCCACAAGGACATAAGGGACTGATTCTTCAGTGGAGCCTGGTAGCTGGCGTGGTGGTGGTAGATCCAACTGGTTGGTGCGTAGCCGCCGAACCATTATGGAAGTATTGAAGACTCTAGAGTCTCCCGTCCTTCCATAGGCCCCAATCTCAACAATTATAAACTTGTATTGAGGGTCTGCCAGAGCCAACAATACAACAGAAAAGTATTGTTTATAATTGAAGAATTGGGAGCCAGAGTTCGGCGGCTTACGCACCCGGATATGCTGGCCATCAAGGGCCCCAATACAATTAGGAAACTGGCATTCCTCCTCAAAGTCCCTTGATATCCTCAACCCGTCTTCCATCCTGGGCTCGGGCATGACGACTTGATGGAGTCTTGTCCAGATTTCTATACATGTTGACCTGACTATGCCAGAAATGGTAGATCTTCCAATGAGAAACTCATGGTGGAGGGCGGCATAAGACAAGGCCAGTGGACAGGAAGCTGAAGAACAAGTGAAATGGATAATTTTAGAATGAAGAAACTCCAAAAAAAATCAGTTACATGCCGCCCAAACTTGGTAGGAATTGACAGACTTAGGCCGGTTTCACACTAGCGCATTTTCAACGCGCGCACGGCCGGGGGTAGCTCCGCCCCCGATCCGGCTCTCTGCCCGGCGTGCCCGCTCCTTCCTTGTAGCGCCGCCTCCTAGCGGACAGCGGCGCCTGCGATCGGCGCACCCTATCTTTAGCATAGGGTGCGCCGATCGTGCGCAGGCCGTGCGCTAGTTGCGCTTTGACCTGCGCTGCGCACTTTTGACGGTGCGCCGTGCGCGCCAAAATCAAACTTTTCGGATTTTGGCGCGCACGGCGCACCGTCAAAAGTGCGCAGCGCAGGTCAAAGCGCAACTAGCGCACGGCCTGCGCACGATCGGCGCACCCTATGCTAAAGATAGGGTGCGCCGATCGCAGGCGCCGCTGTCCGCTAGGAGGCGGCGCTACAAGGAAGGGGCGGGCACGCCGGGCAGAGAGCCGGCTCGGGGGCGGAGCTTCCCCCGGCCGTGCGCGCGTTGAAAATGCGCTAGTGTGAAACCGGCCTAAAACACACATATTTGGTTGCACAATGACTAAGTGATATTCAGTACATATTAGACCTAACAATCTGGTCTGTAAGTTTAAACATATGTGGACTAAGATGAGGGCATTAAACTTAGTCCAAGAAGCCAAAAATACATACTTTGGCCCACACATTATGAACATAGAGAATGTGGTTTTGTAGTACATACCGTATTGTGCGTAGAAGTCGCTCCTCTGCAGATATAGCTTTGCACATCCTTGTGTCCTGAAAGGTTATCACAGGGCGCACTGTCTCCAAGAGTCGATCAAATGTGGCAATGCTCATGCGACAGTATTGGTAAAATTTAACAGGATGCTCCGGCACAGAAGAATAGAGGCAGTGAAAATGACCTCTTGTGAGTCAGTGCCTCAAAAGTGGATGGACCCACATGCGTCTCCTCCTCCGCGGATCCACTATCACTGGGTATGGTTGATCAAAGCGGCATGACAAAAGCCAGTTGAAAAGAACCTGCTCAGTTGTGTTGAAACTCAGACCCTCTGCCATGTTGCACATACAACACCAACACACCTAGTGAACGCAAGGTCACAAATGAACAGAATGGAGGCAGCCACCTGTTCCTGAGGCAATAAATAGGGTGCAGGCTAATGATTTAAATAGTTAGCAGGCCTCAAAACCGTTAAATGTCCCTTTTGCAAGGCTGCGAGAAAATCTCAGCATACGGATTGCATACGGATGCCATACGGATGCAGACATGCGCAAAATACGCAACCACACCTTGCTTATGGATGACATACGGAGCACTATTTAGGGGTCATTCATCCGTATTACGTCTGTAAACTACGGACCGTATTTTGCGTCGGTTAGTGTGACCCCGGCCTTTCTTTCCCGCAGCCCTAAAATACAGTATTTCACCTATGTTATTAATTTCCATGGGGGGAACTATGCCATGCTTATTCCAGCAGATTTGCTACAGGTTTTGTGGCAATAAGGTCGTTTCACACAGGAGATTCTTTGGCGCGAATATTGCCGGCCATTTTAGCTCTACAAATCACAACCTATTATTTTCAATGGCCGTATTCACATGGCCACATGTAAATATGCCCATTGATAACAATGGGTCATGATTTTTAGCGAGAAAATTGTCAGCAATTCTCATGCCAAAAAAATTGCCCCTGTGAAACGGCCCTAATGCTGTGCATTTGCTGCGTGTCTGTAACAATTTTGCAGTCTGCAGTAAATTAGGGAAAATTTACTAAAATAGGTCTCAGGCATACATCAGAGTTTGATCATTGATTTTTCAATGATGTTTGGAGGCGAAAACCAGGAGTGAAACTCAAAGACAAAATTTATACTGGAAAGATTTGCACCAATATTGTATTTTGCACCTACTCCTGATGCTTTTACATGGCTTTTCATGGCCCCTTTATAAACGTCTATGTTAAAATCACCTGCAAAAATGGCCAGCCAGATGTTTCTGCAAGCAATTTTCAAGGCTCCTGTAGGTTATTATGGGCAATTTCCCAGTACTAATGTGCTTAAACGGGCTTAAGCACATTAGTGATTGTGATACTTAGTCGACTTTTTGCTTGCCCTTCATTTGACTTTGCAACTTTTGACACCAGTCACATACTGTAATTTGACAGGTGTCGCACTGCCCATTGAAATCAATGGGAGAAGAGGAAAAAAATCGCCAGCGGTCGCACAACCCCTGGCATGTTTTTGGCATTTTTTTTTCTTTCCCATTCATTTGAATGGGTAGTGTGAACGCGACTCTTGCACCACATGACCACAATTTATTTCTCTCGCTGCTTTCGCGCTCAGAAAGTTTGCCAGTGTGCATGGGCACATTGAAATCAAGGGGATGCACCTGCAGCACGATTTTGTCATGCGACAGTTGCATAAAAAAGAGCCAGTGTAAAAAGGCCAATTATGCAATTACCGTATTTTTCGGACTATAAGATGCATCGGACCATAAGACGCACCCCAATTTTCAGAAGGAAAATAGGGAAAAAAAATAATGTGTCAAATGGGGGGTCCATCTTACGGTCCGAATTCAGCTTACCTGGGAAGGGATCCAGCACAGGAGGAGGAGTGGTCACAGGGGTCATTCAGTGGTCCAGGCTGGTGCGGTGGCGGTGGCTCTGTGCTGGGGCAGGTGGGCTGTGCTGGGGCAACTGGGCTGTGCTGGGATGTGGCAGCTGTGCTAGGCTGGAGCAGCTGTGCTGGGGCAGGTGGGCTGTGCTGGGCCAGCTGTGCTGGGGCAGGAGGGCTGAGCTGGGCTGGGGCAGCTGTGCTGGGCTGGGGCAGCTGAGCTCGGTGGGGTGAGGGCGGGCTGTGCTCCGATGCAGGGGCGGCGGCTCCGCCGGCATTTCCTCGGAGCCCGGAAGCCCCCCCGCACATCCGTTGCTGGCTGCTGGGGGACAAGATCTCTTTGCCGAGATTTGAATCTCGTCTCCCGAGATCTCGGGACGAGATCTGAACCTGGCCATGCGCCGTCCGCGTCCATGTTCCCGGAGGCCACCGCAACATGGCAGCAGCCAGCAACGGATGTGCGGGGGCCTCCGGGCTTCGAGGAAATGCCGGCGGAGCCCCCACGGAGCACAGAGAGCCGCTACCCCTGCACCAGAGCACAGCCCGCTGTCACCACTGCACCACAGAGCCCTGCAGCACCCGCACCAGCCATGGATGGATGTAAGTATATTGCAACCATAAGACGCAACCCCCACTTTCCCCCCAAATTTTTTTGGGAAAAAAGTGCGTCTTATGGTCTGAAAAATACGGTAACATGCGCTTTTCTATGCCATAGACTTTTATGAGGCTATAATTGTGTTTTTTGAGTGCTTTTCAATCACTACATGTGAGTAAAAAATAAGTGCGTTTAGCGCTGGAAAAAAGTGCTTGTCTAAATAACCCCTAAGGCCTTATTCAGACAAGCACTTGCCCTATGCGTAAAAAAAAGTACCAACATCTGCGCTTTTTTAAGTACCAGTCAAAATCACCCAGAAAAGCACTTTTCCTGGGCACTTTCTAGAGAGCTGTTGGCAGCCGGCTGTCACTGCAGGGTGACAGCCAACCCCTAACAGTTATTCACGGAATATCTCAGTGTCACCACATACCGGATAGAAAAGGGTTAATACTCACCCACCCTGTCCTTACTGCTGGCCACGGCAGCTTCCTTTTGGTGCAAAACAACTTGCGTGACGTCAGAGTTCCATGTGACCAATGGATCGTTCCATAAACTAGTCATATGGGTTGCTGATGTCAGGCAGGTACTTTTGCACCACAAAGAAAACACCATGGCCAGCAGCAGCAGGACAGGTGAGTATTAACCCTTTACTGTCCAGTGTGTGACAAACTGGACCATGTTGTGAAAATCGCCTGCAAAAAACACCTAGGCAGGTGTTTTTGCAGGCAATTTTGCACTCTCCATAGGAGATAATGGGTGATTTGTCAACGCTAAACGCTGGATAATAGCTCATGTTGCTATAATTTAAGCACTTTCAAAAAAAAAAAAAAAAAAAAAATGTACCTTTGTAAGTGCTCCTGTGAATAAGGCCTAAGTCTATTATTTTACCGTATTTATGGTTCTATTAGCCTGTATTTGAATACATCTTTATAAAGAAATGTATTATTACTGTTGCAGAATGCCACGTAAAGGGAAAAGGTCTGAAGCTAAAAAAAAACGTTGGAAAGGGATACATTTATCGAATATAAAATACTAGCTGCTAGCCCGATTCTAAAGCATCGGGTATTCTAGAATATGGCCAGCGGGAGATTAATGATAATGTGAATGAGACAGCTCTGTGTCATTGATGTCTTCACACAGCAGCAGATTTGGTGCAGTGTACGTGCGAAGCTCCACCAAACTCCCAGCAAGCTCCAGTGACCAGCACCACCCACTGCCCACTCATTGGCTGGCAGTAAACTGCACCAGCACTTATCTTTATCATTATTCCAGCATTGGAAAGAACACAGCAGTGATCCTGTATTTGTGAAAGCAGCACAATACATACACCCCCCAACACTTCACACTGTTACAGCTGCTGATTGGACAGGCTGCTCACATCAGTATTTGTGTCATTAGAGACACAGTGCTCACACATACACTGCACCAAATCTGCTGCTGTGTGAAGACATCAGTGACACAGAGCGGTCTCATTCACACAGCAGAGGCTTTGTCACAGAACAGATTACATCAGTGACTGCCATCCCCTGTGCAGATTAGAAGCTGCAGACCCCCATCACTGGCCATCACACAGTCTGTTCTCACTGCAGCCAGCAGCCTGGGACAGTGAGGGAAGGAATTACTGATAATGAGTTATGTATTGTAATCATGGAGTGTCCCAGAATACAGGACGATTTTCCTTCCTCACTAGATTCACTTTCCATAGATAACTGTTCAGTGTGTGTCTGGGGGAGGAGCAGCTCTCTGCAGTGAGGCTGCTGGAGGGGAAGAATTCGTTACTGTGTGATGACGGCTTCTTCATGTGGACGGGGAGGGCCTGTAGCTATGGAGGGTGGGGTTGTTGCTATAGAGGGCATGTTTGAAGTAGAGTAGGAGGTTACGACTAGTTCTCATTTTAATGCCATAACACCCCCCTTGGACATTCTGTTCAGAATATCTAGAAAACCGTGCAAACTAGTGACAGAAAGTTAATTACTTATTGTCATAATTCTGCAGCCCAGATATGTACTGAGATTATGTGAAAAGCCCGGACAACCCCTTTAAAATAAAATGTGATATACTCACCATCCGACGGCCCCCGGAATCTGTCTCTCCTCTCTACGTTGCCGGCATCTTCCGTTCCCAGTACTGCTTTGCGCCAAAGACCGCTGCTGACGTCCTCTCGCGAGAGCGCAACGTCATCAGTGGTATTTCGCGCAAAGCAGTAATGGGAACGGAAGATGCCGGGAGTGTGGAGAGGAGGGACAGATTCCGGGGGCCGTCGTAAGGTGAGTAGATCACTATTATTTACACTAATTCTATTTTTTACATGTTTATGGTACCGAGTGTCCGAAGGAGTCTCTTCTCCTCCGGACATTGGGAACGGGCTAACGCCGGTCATCTCCGGCTGCGTCGCCGCTGAAGCCCGTGCGCCCGGAGACCACCCGCGGCAACCATCTCACGATGGCACGGTAGCGTGCGTCCTTCTAATTGCGGACTGCACCTGTTGCTGATTGGTTGCAGCCTGGTGGCCGCGACCAATCAGCACAGCGGGATTTCGGTTACAGACAGACATGATAAGATATATATATATATATATATCTCCATATCCAACAATGTAGACCAGCTCACTCCTGTGAACCACCTGGAACCTCAGCTGACCTGGTTAACTCCGTTGTGCCCGGATCTGGATGTAGGAGTCCATCCATACAAATGTGAACAACGACAAAGCAAAGTCCAGCAATAACGTGAGCAATCCAGGATGCTGTTAAAAATTTTTTTCTTTTTATTCATAAATCCATTAAAATGCAATGGTCCAAGCAGATTCTGGACCGTGAAGAAGGCGGGTTCTACCGCTAAAACACGTAGTCCTATCTGCACGACTTTCCTGCGTTATTGCTGTCTTGAACTGCTTGGACCATTGCATTTTAATGGATTTATGAATAAAAAGAAAAAATTTTTTAACAGCATCCTGGATTGCTCACGTTATTGCTGGACTTTGCTTTGTCGTTGTTTATATATACAGTCATGGCCAAAAGTATTGACACCCCTGCAATTCTGTCAGATAATACTCAGTTTCTTCCTGAAAATGATTGCAAACACAAATTCTTTGGTATTATTATCATCATTTAATTTGTCTTAAATGAAAAAACACAAAAAGAATTGTCCTAAAGCCAAATTGGATATAATTCCACACCAAACATAAAAAAGAGGGTGGACAAAAGTATTGGCACTGTTCAAAAAATCATGTGATGCTTCTCTAATTTGTGCAATTAACAGCACCTATAACTTACCTGTGGCACCTAACAGGTGTTGGAAATAACTAAATCACACTTGCAACCAGTTGACATGGATTAAAGTTGACTCAACCTCTGTCCTGTGTCCTTGTGTGTACCACATTGAGCATGGAGAAAAGAAAGAAGACCAAAGAACTGTCTGAGGACTTGAGAAACCAAATTGTGAGGAAGCATGAGCAATCTCAAGGCTACAAGTCCATCTCCAAAGACCTGAATGTTCCTGTGTCTACCGTGCGCAGTGTCATCAAGAAGTGTAAAGCCCATGGCACTGTGGCTAACCTCCCTAGATGTGGACGGAAAAGAAAAATTCACAAGAGATTTCAACGCAAGATTGTGCGGATGTTGGATAAAGAACCTCGACTAACATCCAAACAAGTTCAAGCTGCCCTGCAGTCCGAGGGTACAACAGTGTCAACCCGTACTATCCGTCGGCGTCTGAATGAAAAGGGACTGTATGGTAGGAGACCCAGGAAGACCCCACTTCTTACCCCGAGACATAAAAAAGCCAGGCTGGAGTTTGCCAAAACTTACCTGAAAAAGCCTAAAACATTTTGGAAGAATGTTCTCTGGTCAGATGAGACAAAAGTAGAGCTTTTAGGGCAAAAGCATCAACATAGAGTTTACAGGAGAAAAAAGAGGCATTCAAAGAAAAGTACATGGTCCCTACAGTCAAACATGGCAGAGGATCCCTGATGTTTTGGGGTTGCTTTGCTGCCTCTGGCACTGGACTGCTTGACCGTGTGCATGGCATTATGAAGTCAGAAGACTACCAACAAATTTTGCAGCATAATTTAGGGCCCAGTGTGAGAAAGCTGGGTCTACCTCAGAGGTCATGGGTCTTCCAGCAGGACAATAACACAAAACACACTTCAAAAAGCACTAGAAAATGGTTTGAGAGAAAGCACTGGAGACTTCTAAGGTGGCCAGCAGTGAGTTCAGACCTGAATCCCATAGAACACCTGTGGAGAGATCTAAAAATGGCAGTTTGGAGAAGGCACCCTTCAAATATCAGGGACCTGGAGTAGTTTGCCAAAGAAGAATGGTCTAAAATTCCAGCAGAGCATTGTAAGAAACTCATTGATTGTTACCGGAAGCGGTTGGTCGCAGTTATTTTGGCTAAAGGTTGTGCAACCAAGTATTAGGCTGAGGGTGCCAATACTTTTGTCCGGCCCATTTTTGGAGTTTTGTGTGAAATGATCAATGTTTTGCTTTTTGCTTCATTCTCTTTTGTGTTTTTTCATTTAAGACAAATTAAATGAAGATAATAATACCAAAGAATTTGTGTTTGCAATCATTTTCAGGAAGAAACTGAGTATTATCTGACAGAATTGCAGGGGTGTCAATACTTTTGGCCATGACTGTATATATATATATATATATATATATATATATCTCTCTCTATCTCTATATGTCAACTGCCATTAGTTCACAGTTCACTCGAGAAGAAGCAATTAGAAGATGTGTATGGATCTGCTAGTTTACCAAAAGAACATATTAAAAATTTTACTTGTGTACAAGCTTCTCACAGTCAGGCCGATGAGAGATATCCTGAAAGCAGACAGACTTCACATTAGCAGAGTCTACCTGTGAGAACTTGCTGCTAGAGAGATTATTCGTTGCAATCAGAATTTCTATTGAAATCAATAAATCAAACTGAGCAGCCACAATTTCTTACACACAGACTCTGCCTAGAACAGTCTGCCTGTTCTCCACAAGTGTCCAGACCCCGTTCATTTCATCATTGTGGGTCCCAGCGTCCCTGTGAAGCAAATGGTGGTGACATCACACAGGTCCTTTAGCCTGCAGCCAATATTATGTGATGGTGACATCACTACATCACCCCCATTGGCTTCATATACAACCTATCCCAGGTTGTGCCATCGCTATACACAACATTCATATTCTAACCTTACTTTCTCACAGTCGACACATGATACACTGCTGTAAAGCTGGCAGCGCTGTTCAAGCACCATGTATTTCCTTCAGGAAATGCCCATCTAGTTTATTACTATGGTGCATATTGTAATCCAATTTCTTATATTTTATTATTCTACTACTACTTCTCCGCGTTTCCTGCAATTAATGCGGCCCGAACCGCTTGGCGCAGAGACCCCGTTCAGGCGGCGTTTCAAAGCCCTCGGTTGGGGACAGGTGTGCTATGTATTTTTGGAGTCGATCGGATTTGTAGTTTTAAAAAAAATAAATAAATAATTCGCATTTTAAGCAAAAATTTTTCCATAGGAATTAATGGCGACCTTTCCATGACCCCCAACTGACATGGATTGAAGCCACAGCGCAGGTGCAGTGACCTTACAAAGTTAGCAGCTATGCAAATGCAGCTTCCACACATGCCCCGTATTAGCTAATAGAAGCTGACAGATCGCTGATTCAAGGTCTTAAAGGCGCAGCGCGCCAGTGGCTTCTGAAAAGCCCCACCCAGTGATGGCTAACCTTGGCACTCCAGCTGTTGTAAAACTACAACTCCCAGCATGCCCTTGCAACCGGCAGCAGTTGAGGCATGCTGGGAGTTGCAATTCAACAGCTGGAGTGCCAAGGTTCGCCATCACTGCAGTCGGACGCCAAAGTGGCTTTAGAAGCCCAGTGTGCCAAAGTGGCCCCTGAGGGGCCCGAAGATCCAAAGTGGCCATATGTGTCAACATGGCTAAAGTGGTTACCAAGTGGCCAAAGTGGTTTCCGAGGTGCCGAATGGGCCAAAGTGGCTACCGAGGTGCTGAATATGCCAAAGAGGCTACAAAATAGCCAAAGTTGTGCCAGAGTGGCTACCAAGTGGCCAAAGTGTCTACCGAGGTGCCGAATGTGTCAAAGTGGCTACCAAGGTGCCGAATGTGCCAAAGTGGCTACCAAGTGGCCACCGAGGTGCCGAATGTGCCAAAGTGGCTACCAAGTGTCCAAAGTTGTGCCAAACTGGCTACCAAGTGGCCAAAGTGGCTACCAAGGTGCCGAATATGCCAAAGAGGCTACCAAATGGCCAAAGTTGTGCCACAGTGGCTACCAAGTGGCTACAGAGGGGCCGAATGTGCCAAAGTGGCTACCAAGTGGCCAAAGTGGCTACCGAGGTGCCGAATGTGCCAAAGTGGCTACCAAGTGGCCAAAGTTGTGCCAAAGTGGCTACCAAGTGGCCAAAGTTGTGCCAAAGTGGCTACCAAGTGGCCAAAGTGGCTACCAAGTGGCCAAAGTTGTGCCAAAGTGGCTACCAAGTGGCCAAAGTTGTGCCAAAGTGGCTACCAAGTGGCCAAAATGGCTACAGAGGTGCCGAATGTGCCAAAGTGGCTACCAAGTGGCTACAGAGGTGCCGAATGTGCCAAAGTGGCTACCAAGTGGCTACAGAGGTGCCGAATGTGCCAGAGTGGCTACTAAGTGTCTACCGAGGTGCCGAATGTGCCAAAGTGGCTACCAAGGTGCCGAATGTGCCAAAGTGGCTACCAATTGGCCAAAGTGGCTACCGAGGTGCCGAATGTGCCAAAGTAGCTACCAAGTGGCCAAAGTGGCTACAGAGGTGCCGAATGTGCCAAAGTGGCTACTGAGGTGCCGAGTGTGCCAAAGTGGCCAAAGTGGCTATCGAGGGACCGAATGTGCCAAAGTGGCTACCAAGTGGCCAAAGTGGCTACCGATGTGCCGAATGTGCCTAACAAGTAGCCAAAGTGTCTACCGGGGTGCCGAATGTGCCAAAGTGGCTACCAAGAGGCCAAAGTGGCTACCGAGGGGCTGAATGTGCCAAAGTGGCTACCAAGTGGCTAGAGTGGCTACCAAGTGGCTACAGAGGTGCCAAATGTGATAAAGTGGCTACCAAGTAGCAATAGAGTGGCTACGGAGGTGCCGAATTTGCCTAAGTGGCTATACACAACATTCATATTCTAACTTTACTTTCTTACAGTCGACACGTGATACACTGCTGTAAAGCTGGCAGCACTGTTCAAGAACCATGTATTTCCTTCAGGAAATGCCCATCTAGTTTGCATTTTATTGCACAAAATAAGTATTTGAAAAACAGAACTTAATATTTGGTACATAAACCTTTGTTTGCAATTACAGAGGTCAGACGTTTCCTGTACTTCTTGATCAAGCTTGCACAAACTGCAGCAGGGATTTTGGCCCACTGCTCCTTACAGATCTCCAGATCTTTCAGGTTTCGGGGCTGTCACTGTGCAACATTGTGTTTCAGCATACTTCAAAGATTTTCAATTGGGTTCAGGTCTGGAGACTGGCTAGGCCACTCCAGGATCTTGAATTGCTTTTTACAGAGCTACTCCTCAGTTGCCCTGGCAGTGCATTTTGCGTAATTGACAGGCTGAAGGACCCAGTTAAGACTCAACTTTAATCCTCTTACTGAGGGGGAAAAAAAGTTGTTGGGGATAATCTCGAGATACATGATACCATCCATCCTCCCTTCAATACAGAGCAGTCGTCCTGACCCCTTTGCAGAAAAGCACCCCCAAAGTATATTTCCCCCATCATGCTATTTGGACCCATCTGACCATATGACCTTCTTCCATCCATCCTATGAATCATCAAGATGGTCATTGGGGAACTTCAAACGGGCCTGGATATGTGCATGCCCTGCAGGATGTTAATCCATGACAACGCAGTGTATTACTGTTACTAAATGTAATGTTTGAGAAAGGTCCCGGCTCTCTTCAGGTCTTTGAGCAGGTCCTCCCGTGTAGGTTCTGGGACGATTCCTGAAATTTCTCAGAATTATCCTTACCCCACGAGGTGAGTCATCTTGTGTTTGTTCGATTTTCTAAAAATTGTGCCAACTGTTGAATTGTCTTTTCACCAAGCTACTTGCCTATTGTCCTCTAGCCCACCCCAGCCTTGTGCAAGTCTACAATTTTGTCCCTTGTGTCCGTAGACAGCTCTTCGGTCTTGGCCATGGTGGAGAGGTTGGCGAATGCTTGACCAAGTGTGTGGACAGGTGTGTTATATACAGGTAACAAGTTCAAACAGATGCAGTAATACAGGTAATGAGTGCAGAGCAGGAGGGCTTATTAAAGAAAAACTAACAGGTCTGTGTGAGCCAGAATTCTTACTGGTTGGTAGGTGATCAAATATTTCATGCAATAAAATGCAATTTAATTATCGCATGTAAAAATCATACAATGTGATTTTATGGTTATTTTTAGATTCTGTCTCTTACAATTGAAGTGTACCTCTGATAAACGTTACAGACCTCTCTACTCTTTGTAGGTGGGAAAACTTGCAAAATCGGCAGTGTATCAAATACTTATTTTCCCTACTATATATTTTATTTCATTATACTCCCTTACATAGCATCATTAATTCTGCAGTGCTTTACAGACATTATTGGCACTGTCATCATTGGGGCTTACAATCTAGATTCCCTATGAGTATGTACAGTGGGGGAAATAAGTATTTGTTCCCCTGCTGATTTTGTAAGTTTTCCCACTGACAAAAACATGAACGGTTTATAATTTTAAGGGTTAAGGGCCTGTCACACTAAGCGATATCGGTAGCAATATCGCTGTAACGTCACTGGTTTTTGTGACGTAGCAGCGATATAGCTAGCGATATCGCTATGTCTGATACTTACCTCCGACCGGCTCCCCTCTGGTTATTGCTGATGGCGCGAGAACGTCCTGGACCGTTTCTCGTCGTCAGCTTCCTGCTGGGCTTCCTGTGGCGCGTGGACGCGGGCGGGAGGACGTCAGGATCGCCTCGTCTGACAGGTAAGTAACGACCCCCCACCGCTGCTATGTCGCTGGTGAGATCTGCCTGTGTGGCAGCTCACTAGCGACCACTTAGCGATGCACGAGCGATCCAGACCGCGTCATATCGCTGGTCGGGATCGCTGGTGCATTGTGTGACAGCACCTTAAGTTAATTTTAACATTGAGAGACAGAATATCAAAAATAAAATCCAGAAAATCATAAATTTTGCTGTGAGAAATAAGTATTTGATCCCTCTGGCAAACAAGACTTAATACTTGGTGGCAAACCCTTGTTGGCAAGCACAGCAGTCAGATGTTTTTTGTAGTTGATGAGGTTTGCGCACATGTCTGGAGGAATTTTGGTCCACTCCTCTTTGCAGATCATCGCTAAATCATTAAGATTTTGAGGCTGTCGCTTGGCAACTCAGAGCTTCAACTCCCTTCATATGTTTTCTATGGGATTAATGGAGACTGGCTAGGCCACTCCATGACCGTAATGTGCTTCTTTTGGAGACACTCCTTTGTTGCCTTGGTTGTATGTTTTGGGTCATTGTCCTGCTGTAAAACCCAGTCACGTTCCATTTTTAATGTCCTGGCAGAGGGAAGGAGGTTGTCACTCAGGATTTTATGGTACATGGCTCCATCCATTCTCGCATTGATGCGGTGAAGAAGTCCTGTGCCCTTAACAGAGAAACACCCCCAAAACATAATGCTTCCACCTCCATGCTTGACAGTGGAGATGGTGCTCTTTAGGTCATAGGCTCTTCCTCCAAACACAGTGAGTTGAGTTAATGCCAAAGAGCTCAATTTTTGTCTCATCTGACCACAGCACCTTCTCCCAATCACTCACAGAATCATCTAGGTGTGCAAACTTCAGACGGGCCTTCAGATGGACCTTCTTGAGCAGGGGGAACTTGCGAGCACTGCAGGATTTTATACCTTCACGGCATAATGGGTTACCAGTGGTTTTCTTGGTGGCTGTGATCCCAGCTGCCTTGAGATCATTAACATGATCCTTAACATTAACATCATTAGTTTTAGGCTGATCGCTCACCTTCCTCATAATCAAAGATACCCCACGAGGCGAGATTGTGCATGTTGCCCCATATCGATTGATAGTCATTTTGTATTTCTTCTATTTTCTCACTATTGCACCATCAGTTGTCCTCCTTCTCATCCAGCATCTTTCTTATGGTTTTGTAGCCCATTCCAGCTTTGTGCAGGTCTATGATCTTGTCCCTGACATCATTATAAAGCTCTTTGGTCCTGCCCATGTTGTAGATGTTGTACATGTTAGAGTCTGACTGATTAAATGTGTCTGTGGACAGGAGTCTATTATAAAAGGTGACTATGTAAGACAGCTGTCGTTAATGCAGGTAACGAGTTGATTAGGAGCATCTAACTGGTCTGTAAGAGCCAGAACTCAACGGTTGGTTAAGGAATCAAATAGTTATTTCTCACTGCAAAATGCAAATAAATTTATATAATTTAAACAATGTGATTTTCTGGATTTTATTTTTGATATTCTATCGCTCAATGCCTATCCTTAAAATTATACACTGTTCATATCATTGTCAGTGGGCAAAGTTACACAATCAGCAAGGGATCAAATAATTATTTCCTTCACTGTATTTGGTGTGTGTGAGGAAACCGGAGAAACTGTAACCCACCAAACAAGGAGAGAAGGTACAAACTGCTTTCAGATGTTGTCATTGGTGTGATTGGAAGCCAGGACCTCAGCGCTGCAAAGCTGCTGTGCTAACCATTGAGCTACCATGCTGCCAGGCATGGATAAATACACTGAACAAAAATATAAATGCAATATTTTTGTTTTTGCTCCAATTAGTCATGAGCTGAACTCAAAGATTTGACTTTTCTATATACACAAAAGACCTTTTTGTCTCACATTAGCGATTTTGTGCGCAGAGCATCGTGCGCATGCATCATGCGTACCTATGTATAACATGGCGTACGCATGGTCTTGAATTTACATGCGCTCGTCTGCGTTTTAGTAAGCACGCGTTTTTTCTAGGTGTGTGTCTAGACGTGCCGGATGCAACATGTTGGATTTTTGGGTCTGCCCAAAAAGGGTCAAAAACGCATGCGCACGCTTGCGTCAAAACGCATGCACGTTTTTGCATGTGTTTCTACTTGTGCATGATGCGCTGCGCACAAAGACGCAAATGTGCAACTAGCCTTAGTGAGCGCATTTCTCCTTTGCCAAGATAATCCATCCAACTCACAAGTGTTTGCATATCAAGGAGCTAATTAGACCACTCTAAAATGTGCAGTTTTATCACACAGCACAATGCCAACCGATGTCGCAACTTTTGAAGGAGTGTGCAATTGGCATGGTGACTCAGAAATCTCCACCAGAGCTGTTGCCTGTGAATTGAATGTTTATTTCTCTACCATAAGCCATCTCCAAAAGGAATTTCAAAGGATTTGGCAGTACATTCAACAGGTCTCACAACCGCAGACGTGTAACCACCCCAGCGCATCAACATCCAGCATCTTCACCGCCAAGATTGACCGAGATCGGCCTCCCAGACAGCTGCTGCAACAATTGGCTTGCATAATCAAACATTTTCTGCACAAACTGTCAGAAACCATCTCAGGGAAGCTTATCTGCGTGATCATCATCCCCATCAGGATCTCCATCCAATTGCAGTTTATCGTCGTAACCGACTTGAGTGAGCAAATGCTCACATTCTATGGCATTTGGCACATTAGATAGATGTTCTATTCACGGCTGAATCCTGGTTTTCACTGTACAGGGCAGATGGCCGACTATGTGTATGTCTTTGAGTGGGTGAGCGTTTCCTATGTCAACACTGTGAATCAAGTGGAACATGACGGGGGTGGGTTTTTGGTATGAGCAGTTATATGTTATGGACAACAAACACAGCTGCATTTAATTGATGCCGTTTTGAATGCAGAGAGATACTGTGATGAGATCCTGAGGCCCATTGTTGTGCAATTCATCCACAACCATCACCTCATGTTGCAGCACAATAACGCACAGCCCTCACATTGGAAGGATCTGTACACAATACCTGGAAGCTGAAAACAAGTTCTTGCATGGCCAGCATACTTACTGGACATGTCACCATTTGACTCACCATTGAGTATGATTGGGATGCTCTGGATCATTGTATACAACAGCACGTTCAAGTTCCTGCCAATATCTGGCAATTTCCAACAGGAATTAAAGATGAGTGAACCAACATTGTACAGGCTATAATCAACTATCTAATCAACTCTATGCGAAGGAGATGTTTTGCACTACGTGAGGCAAATGGTTGTCACACAAGATACTGACTGGTTTTCTGACCTCACGGATGCCCCCAATACTGTAAAACTGCACATTTTAGAGCAGCCTTATATTGTAGCCAGCCTAAGGCACACCTGTGCAATAACCATGCTGTCTAATCAGCTTCTTAATATGCCACACCTGTGAGATGGATGGATTGTCTCAACAAAAGAGAAGGGGGTCACTAACAGATTTAGACACATTTGTGAACAATATTTGAGAGATAAAGGGCTTTGTGTACAAAGAAAAAGTCAGATTTTTTAGTTCAGCTCATGAAAAATGGGAGCAAAGAAAAAAGTGTTGTGTTTATATATTTTTGTTCAATGTATACATGACTGATGTCAAATTTACTTAGGAGAGTATATGCACAAAACTCGATCCCACCGTGCAATGGTGGCGACGTAGTGATCAGCCAACTACTGATACAGGAAAGATATATATCTTTGTACCGTGTTAGCCAGTAGATTGAAGAATATTTAGCATTGAGAGTCCTCAGTGGTTGATACCTTTTAATGGCTAACTGAAAAGATGGTAAAACATTGCAAGCTTTCGAGACTACTCAGGTCTCTTCAATATTTGAAGAATCACATATATTTTACAAAACAGCACAGATAATCAGGGAGGCTGATTATTTCATGTGTGGGCACCCTTACTGAGCAGGTATCTGGATGGGATGGGCAGAGGGTGTTCTTAAACTCCTGGTAAAGGATACACCCAGCTACATTCAGGACACAACAGACCTATTGAATAAACTAGCAGCCATAGGTCCTCTACCAGAAGGAACCATCCTGGCCACCATGGATGTGGAATCTTTGTAATCTAATATCCCACACCAGGATGCATTAAATGCCTGCAAAGTCTTCATGTAAAACACCAGGAATGATGGGAATTCTGTGGTGAAACTCACAAAATTTATCACCACCCACAATTACTTTGAATTTGACAACAAGATTTATCTACAATTTAAACAAAATGATACTCGCGCTGTGAATCAATGGAGAATAAATATATATACCTGTAGGATCAAGGCAATAAACTCATAAGCATTAGATGTTAGAAGATACTGAGTATTGATGGATAAGACTACAAAAAAAGACAAAGCAAAACATAAGTTTTAAATCTGAAAATGCAAAGTCATATCCAAAAAAAAAAAAAAAAAAAATCCCTGAGGAAGGAATCCGTGCTATTCCGAAACTAGTTGGAATTTTGGCTCAAGCAGCACTCGTTATCAGACATCACATGACTGCGCGCCTCACGTGATCTGGATTATCATTGCAGGTCCTGCCGAACTCACACCACGCTGACCGCGGGTGTCTACAATCTATAATACGGCTGGTATGCTGACCGCCGTTGGACTGTTTACTTTGGTGAGCGATCATCTATGCTCTTTTCCCTGCTCTCACGCCATTCACGCGGGATCTATCACTATCGGAGAATTATCGGACGTTTGTCATCAATACTCAGTATCTTCTAATATCTAAAGCTTATGAGTTTAGTGCCTTGATCCTACAGGTAACTACTGTGTATATATATATATATATATATATATATATATATATATATATATATATATATATATATTCTCCATTGATTCACAGTGCAAGTATCATTTTGTTTAAATTGTTTATTTTCACCCCTGGTGGTGTGGGGGTTTCTTACTCGCTGCTGAATTAACCCTGCACACTAGCGCCGTTGGTATATTATATATATAAGATCTATCTACAGCAGGCTGGCACAGCTATGGAAAATAAAATGGCTCCACAGTATGCAAATCTTTTCATGGCCAAGCTTGAATGCGACTTTTTGTCCTCCTGTCCCCATCAGGCCTCTGGTCTACTACCTCTACATTGATATTTTAATCATCTGGACGGAGTCTGAGCAACAGCTAAAGACATTCCACGAACAGTTTAATCAATTTTATTCCACCATCAACTTAATACTCAACTGTTCCAGCACTGAAATTAACTTTTTAGACACCATCATTAAGCTAAAGAACAATGAAATAGAGACATCCCTGTATCAAAAGCCAATCGACTGTCCAACATACCTTAAATGGGACAGTTTCCATCCAAAACACAAACTCCTATTATCTACAGCCAAGTCATCAAATACAATCGTATATGTTCCAACCCCATGAATAGAGACAAACACCTTGGTCGCCTCAGAAAGACCTTTTTGTATCAGGGCTACCATCCAAGAACAATTGAAAACCAAATTACAAGAGCCACCAGAATATCAAGGAATCACCTGCTACATTACAAAGTTAAAGATGAAAATAACCGGGTGCCACTAGTGATCACCTACAATCCAAATCTGGAGGTGCTAAGGAGAGCTGCATGGAAATTACAACCTTTACTACAAAAAGATGCTAGATTACAATCCATATTTCCAGACCCCCACTGCTGTGTTTTAGGCAACCATGTTGTGAGTTCATTCTCCCCTTCACCTTTGATGTCTGATGAACTCCCTCTGCTGGTGAAGAGAGGTAGTGAAATTGATTGGGATAGGAAGAACCTGTCATCTGAACAAGCGGAGTGTGATTGGACATCTGGAATTTCTGAGTGGATATAAGGCAGCCGACGCCCTGCAGGGCTGCTGGTGATCCTTTCTGCTCTGAGCTTTTGCATCCAGTTTAGTTCCTGTCTACTAAAAGCTAAGTTTTTGCCCTGCTATTATTCCATGATACTTTGTCTGGTTTCCTTAGTGTTTGTATTCAGCCAGTCCTGGTTGGGACTGGCTGAATTCCATTTTTGTCTCTGTTCAGTTGATCTCTTTGCTCTGTTTTCAGAATATACCTGAGTGCTGATATAGGTGATTTTGAAGTCTAGTGACTTCAGGGCCTTTTTCCCTATCAGACGGTTGGGATATTTTTGGTAGGGTTTTTTGCGGATTGCAGCCAGCATCTTTTCTGTCCTGTCCTATCTAGTTAGTTGGGCCCCATAGTTTGCTCAGCCTGTCATTCTGTCTGTGTTTGTGTTTTCATCTGTTTTTCACCGACAATACATGCTGGGGGCTGTCTATTGCTTTGGGGTCTGCTCTGGGGCAGTTTAGATTTCCCCTTTCCTTCTTTAGGCTTATGTAGTTCTCCGGCTGTGACGGTAGGAACCCCCCACGGCTATTGTTAGTTGTGGTGTATAGGATCAGGGGTCTGCAATCCGATAGCTACCAACCTCTCCGGTTTTCTGGACTTAGCTTGTATTTTTGTTTTCTCCTCCGGTGACTCATTCATAACACAACCCCCAAATCTAAGACGCATCATTGTCCGAAGCTCCCTGTCCTCCCCAACAGCTGCAGGAACCTTTCCTTTCAATCAGAAAAAAATGTAAAACCTGTCCATTTATAATGACCACAGGCAAGGATTCCCTGTTGAGAGGAACTGAGGCCGCTATCTGCAGACCGGATATTACTTCAAGAGAAATGTGTTGTCTTCCAGGTGCAAAAATTAAAGATGTGTCTGACAGGATATCAGGACTCTTCAGACCTACAGATGACTACCCATTCCTGCTACTACATGTGGGGACAAATGACACTGCAAGAAACGACCTGGAAACCATCTGCAGAGACTTTGAAGACTTAGGCAAGAAAGTGAAAGAACTGGGAGCGCAGGTGGTCTTCTCTTCCATCCTCCCAGTGGATGGCCATGGAACAAGGAGGTGGAATAAGATTCTGCAGGTGAACAACTGGCTACGTCGATGGTGCCGTCAGCAACGATTTGGATTTCTGGATCATGGAGTGAACTACTTATACGATGGACTACTTGCTAGAGATGGGGTGCACCTTACGAAGACTGGTAAGCATGTATTTGGAAGTCGCCTTGCTACACTTGTAAGGAGAGCTTTAAACTAGAACAACATGGGAAGGGAAGCAAAAGACCAGAAAAAGCCATACACCTGACAAATGCTATTGAGAACTCTGCTATTAGAAGTGGAAAGGAAGAACAAAGACGAAAGAATCTAATTAATAAAAATATTGGAGAAAGAGAAACCAATCACAAACTAAAATGTTTCTATACTAATGCACAAAGCATGGGCAACAAACAAGGAGAATTGGAACTACTAACACAGGAAAAGAAATATGATGTCATTGGAATCACTGAAACTTGGTGGGACAATACACATGATTGGAATACAAGACTAGAAGGATACAACTTATTTGCAAGAAACAGACTTGATAAACGAGGAGGGGGTGTCGCATTGTATGTTAGAAACGCGTATATCTGCACAGAGATTGAAGCTTCAGAGACTGGGAGTTCTGTGGAAACTGTTTGGGTAAGAATACAAGGACAGAACAATGGAAAGGACACCATTGTAGGCATTTACTACAGGCCGCCTGTGCAAGCTGAAGCTATGGATGAACTCTTTATACATCAAATGGCCAAGTTCTCCAAAAAATATGACATAGTTGTCATGGGAGATTTCAACTATCCAGACATTTGTTGGGAATCTCTCTCAGGCAAAACTAACAGGTCAAGGAAATTCTTATCCTCTCTTGCTGACAACTTTATCTTCCAAAAGGTAAGGGAGAAAACAAGGGGAACTGCTACCTTGGATCTAATCCTTATAAACAGGGAGGAAATGGTTGAGGAGGTAAAAGTGGCTGGGACCCTAGGAGGTAGCGACCATGCTATTTTAGAATTTTGGATAACTAGAGGCGGAAGAACTGTGAAGACTCAGACGTCAAGGTTAGATTTCAGAAAGGCAGATTTTAAGGGATTCAGAAAGAGAATTGGAGGAATCCAATGGCTGGATATCCTTAAAGACAAAAATGTCCAGGAAGGATGGGAAATCTTGAAAAATGAAATTCTCAAAGCACAGTTGTTAACAATTCCGAAAAGAGGGAAGAATAGGAAGCAGTTAAGGAAACCAGGATGGACGAACACAGAACTTAAGCACATGCTAAAAAGGAAGAAAAAAATGTTTATAAAATGGAAAGAGGGAGGCATATCTAAAGAAGAATATAATGCTGTCTGCAGAACCTGCAGGGCACAAATCAGATTATCTAAAGCTGAAAATGAATTGAGGCTTGCAAGAGATGTCAAAAGCAATAATAAAGGATTTTGGGGATATGTCAAAAGTAAAAGAAAAGTCAAAGATGCTATAGGATTTTTACAGGATGAAAATGATGAAATGGTAAGACAGGATGTTGAGAAGGCTGAACTTTTAAATTCCTATTTTGCATCTGTTTTCTCTCAGAAAGGAAATGTAACATCAACTGTTATTCACTGTCCTATTAAGGGAATAGAAGAATCCAGGATATCTATAAACAGAAAGATAGTGAGGAAACACTTAGCTAGCCTAAATGAATTCAAGTCTCCAGGTCCAGATGAATTACACCCCAGAGTACTGAAGGAGATAGCAGAAGAAATTTTTGAACCCCTCTCTATAATCTTTGAAAATTCTTGGAGAACAGGAGAAGTGCCAGAAGACTGGAGAAGAGCAAATGTTGTTCCTATCTTCAAAAAGGGGAAGAAGGTGGACCCAGGTAACTATAGGCCGGTGAGTCTGACTTCTATACCAGGAAAGATCTTTGAACAAATTATTAAACAACATGTATGTCAATACCTGGATAAGAATGAAGTGATTAAACAGAGTCAGCATGGGTTTGTAACTAATAAGTCATGTCAGACTAACTTAATTTCCTTCTATGACGGTATCACTGATTGGGTGGATCAAGGAAATGCTGTAGATATAGTATATCTTGACTTCAGCAAAGCATTTGACAAAGTCTCTCATACAATCCTTATTGAAAAAATGATTAAGTATGGAATGGACAAGGCAACTGTTAGGTGGATTCATAACTGGCTTAGTGATCGGACCCAAAGAGTGGTCGTAAATGGCTGCACATCCAGTTGGAAGAATGTCTCAAGTGGGGTACCACAGGGCTCTGTCCTGGGCCCTGTATTGTTCAACATCTTTATCAACGATTTAGATGAAGGAATTGAGGGTAAACTGATTAAATTTGCTGATGACACAAAGCTAGGAGGGATAGCTAATACTAGAGAAGAGAGAGAGAGGATTCAAAAAGATTTAAATAAACTGGAGAAGTGGGCAGCAACAAACAGAATGGTTTTTAACAGGGAGAAATGCAAAGTACTACATCTGGGCAATAAAAATGGAAAAAGCATATATAGAATGGGAGGAATAGGGCTAAGTGACAGCACATGTGAAAAAGACTTGGGTATACTAATAGATCACAGACTGAATATGAGTCAACAGTGTGATGCAGCAGCAAAAAAGGCAAATGCAATTCTAGGATGTATTAACAGAAGCATACAGTCTAGATCACGTGAAGTCATTATTTCCCTCTACTCCTCTTTGGTCAGACCTCATCTGGAATATTGTGTCCAGTTTTGGGCACCACATTTTAAAAAAGACATCAACAAACTGGAGCAAGTTCAGAAAAGAGCGACCAGAATGGTGACCGGTCTGCAAACCCTGTCTTATGAGGAAAGGTTGCAGGATTTGGGAATGTTTAGTTTGCAAAAGAGAAGACTGAGAGGAGACTTAATAGCTGTCTACAAATATCTAAAGGGCTGTCACATTGTAGAAGGATCAACTTTATTCTCATTTGCACAAGGAAAGACTAGAAGCAATGGGATGAAACTGAATGGGAGGAGACACAGATTAGATATTAGAAAAAACTTTTTGACAGTTAGAGTGATCAATGAGTGGAACAGGCTGCCACGAGAAGTGGTGAGTTCTCCTTCAATGGAAGTCTTCAAACAGAGGCTGGACAGACATCTGACTGGGATGATTTAGCGAATCCTGCTTTGAGCAGGGGGTTGGACCAGATGGCCCAGGAGGTCCCTTCCAACTCTACGATTCTATGATTCTATGATTCTAAGATAAAGATCCCCAACTCACATCAGGACTACAAGATCCCAGGTGCGTTCAGCTGCATCACATCTAATGTGGTGTACCTAATCATTTGTACTAAATGTCCAACTAGGCGTCTGTATGTGGGGGAGACAGGGCAAAAACTGGGAACAAGGATGAATTCTCATCGTCACACAATGAGAAAAAAGAATGGATCTACCTGTGGCAAAGCATTTTTGTATCCCCAGTCATAGCATGATGGACATTAAATTACTTGTATTAAAAGGTAACTTCAAATCTCAGAGAGACAGAAGAGTCTGGGAGTAAACATTTTTGACAACCTTTGACACACTCAGTGCAGGAATGAATGTGTCACATGGATTTTTCTTTTTACATCAATAAAAGAATTTGCTCTTCAGACCTTCTGGGGTCATAACACAACACAGAACCAGACCCCAATCAGAAGGCAATGTTCCAACATTTGTGTTTATCCCTCTCCCATAACAACTCTGCTTCACATTACTTGTCTTATCTATTGCGCTATTTCTGTGTTGTTTTGTGTATAAATATGTGATTCTTCAGATGTTGTATTAGTCTAGCCTGATGAAGAGACCGGAGTAGTCTCGAAAGCTTGCAATGTGTTACCATCTTTTCAGCTAGCCATTAAAAGGTATCAACCACTGTGGACTCTCTGTTCTACATATTCTTCAGCCAACTACTGACATTCTCTGAGACAAAACTTTTTTTGCAATAGAAAATCTGTAAGTCTATCTTTAGCTAGGAGGGAGAGCAATTAACTAAGTGAATTTGCCCATTGTTTTACCAATCTGTGAGTGTCTCGGCACCTGGATTCTGGAGAGTCAAAACTTTTGAAGTGTGAAGAGTTTGGTGAAAGTGCAGTCCCTAGTTAAGGTTTTCTTGTTTATGTAAATACAGATTAATAATATATCAAACAGAAGGAGATACACAAATGGAAGGCATATGAACAGGATCAAATAGGTGACAGTAACCATAATAATTCATACTGTTGTCTCAGTATAACCTTTCAACATCACCTGGATCTCTTCACTGGCTTTCACTGTGCTTCTGTCTGTTAGCTCCATCTCTCCTCTGTCACTACTCAATGCAAGTATACTGAAAAGAGGGTATCATTTCATTGCGTCAGCTGTGCACGGTTTAGTCAGTGCACCGGAGACGGGAGCAGAGCGCCAGGAGAATGGGAGCGAGGTGAGTATGTGGCGGTTTTTTTCATGTGTATGGGATGATTGTATGTAAATAAAAGGCTATGGGAGGCTTACGCTCTACACAGAGAGGCTATGTGGGGGCTCACGCAGCATATAGAGATGCTACGTCGGGGCTCACGCTGTATATAGTGGTGCTATGTGGGGCTCATGCTGTATACAAAGGGCTGTGTGGGGGGGCTCACTGTGCAAGATCAAATGGTATATAGGGGATGTCAGTGTCAAAGCTCTGCTCCTCCCCTGTCCTCAACTATAGGGGAGCTCTAGTTCGCCGTGTTCCCTGGATAACATCTGATGGTGAAGACGCCGGGGTCATGTACCTTGCCTTAGCTCCTGAATCCGTCCTCAGTCTGTACCCTTCCTTCACCCAGTGAAGAGGGGAGTACTATATCATAGAAGGGGATTCTTTACTGTTAGGGCAGTGAGAATCTGGAATTCCTTGCCTGAGGAGGTGGTGATGACGAACTCAGTCGAGAGGTTCAAGAGAGGCCAGAATGTTTTCCTGGAGCGTAACAATATTGTATCTTATAGTTATTACGTTCTTTAGAAGGACATAGATTTGGGGTTTTTATTCTGACGGAATATAGTCTGAACTGGATGGAAAATGCCTTCTTTCGGCCTTGTTAACAATGTTACTAGGGTACTGTAATACATCAGACTAACAAGGTAATACGAACAGGGATAAAGGAAAATTCCAAACATACAAATATACTCACATAAGACAACAAAGCAAAACACCAGGGAGAAGAGGATGGGGTTAAACCAAAGTAGGAAAAGAAAGCGAATCATCACACACTGAAAACCTAGCAACAGTCACAGAAATCCACTCAACGCCTTTTCCAACAACCACCACCAACAACCTCCAGTCATGCAATATAAGCTGTCTCTGACAATGAGTGCTAGCTAGGGTCCAGTTTATATAGGTGATAGGAGTGGCTAACAGTGCACAGCTGGGAGCCTTAACGCTCCAGGAGCTCTTCACTGAAAAGATTAACCCTCGCACTGGTAAAAGAAACTTACAACATTTAATATGAAGTAAAGTGCTTCTAATCAGTGCGAAGAGTAAGCGGTCTTCTGGCTCCTCTCTGACGCGGTAAACCCGTGACAGTACCCCCCCTTCTACGAGGAACCTTAGAACCAGGTTTATCAGGGTGTACGACGTGAAAAGGCTGGATCTGCCTGGCCACATTGATGTCAGATGCTGGTACCCACATCCTCTCTTTTGGACCTGATACTGAAGCGACCAGCGAACTAAACAAGAATTAATAATCTTAACTATCTGAAATTTCCATTCACAAATGACTGGAGATGGCGGTAGCGGTGATGGTACAGAGGACACAAAGTAATTTTTGAGTAGAGATCGATGAAACATTATGGATCCTAAAAGTGGGCGGCAAAAGAAAGGCGGAATGCTACGGGATTGACCATGGTCAATCTTATAAGGACCGATGAACGTGGGACCCAGTTTCCAAGAGGGAACCTTCAACTTGATGTTCCTCGAGGACAACCACACCAAGTAACCAACCCATCAAACGTCTCAGATCAGCCACACATATTTTGACCCCATCTTCCTCAAATTATCAAGAACGCCCCTTTCCACTCAGACGTAATTGATGAAAATCGTTCTTCAGGTATTCCCCGAAAAACAATTCCTATTAAATGAGCTGTGAATGAAACCCATATGCCCTGAAAAACAGGGACTTACCAGTAGACTCATAACGATTATTTACTGCGAATTCAGCTAGAGGTAAGTAGGTAACCCAATTCTCCAGATTCTCAGACACAAAACACCTTAGAGAAGTCTCAAGATTCTGGTTAACCTGTTCAGTTTGCCCACTAGAATACAGGTAAATGCTGAAGAGAATGACAGATGGATTCCCAAACGAGTGCATAAAGCCCTCCAAAATCTGCACCCCCCCTCCTCCCCAGTAAAAAAAAAAATATCGGTAGGGATCCCATGTAATTTTACAGTCTCCCTGATGAAAATTTGCACCAAGGTCTTTGTGTTGGGTAAAGCACGTAGTGCAATAAAATGTGACATTTTACTGAATCTGTCCACCACCAAAATTACAGTATTACCTACTGACATGGGCAGATCATAGTAAAATCAACCAATAAGAGTCCAAGGTCTACTGGGAATCCCTAATGGTTGAGAGGCCCAGATGAAGGGTTTTAGAACATGCACAAAAACTGCAGGCGGCTACATACTCCCAGACATCCTGATGTACCCTTGACCATCGAAAACTCAGAGTAAGCAGATCTGTGGTGGCTTTATTACAGGGCTGTCCAGCCAAGACCGAATCGGAGACTCTCAGGTATAGTTTCCCTAACGAACAGGCAGCAGGGGCATGCCCCTAAGCCTCAACAACCTGTTTCTCAAGATCGGAGTATATAGACGCAATTACCACCCCTTTTTGCAGTGTAGGAACTAGTTCACAATTATCTCCAAACCCAGGAAAACAACAAGATAAGGCATCCGCCTTAATGTTCTTGTTCCCCGGCCTATACACACGTGGTCAACATTGTTGGTACCCCTCGTTTAATGACAGAAAAACCCACAATGGTGTCAGAAATAATTGGAATTTGACAAAAGTAATAAAAAAAAAAAAAAATCTCTGAAAATGAACAAATGAAAGTCAGACATTGCTTTTCAACCATTCTTCCAAGAATTTAAAAAAATAAATAAATAAATAAATAAAACTCATGAAATAGGCATGGACAGAAATGATGCTACCCTTAACTTAATATTTTGTTGCACAACCTTTTGAGGCAATCAATGCAATCAAATGATTCCTGTAACTGTCAATGAGACTTCTGCACCTCTCGACAGGAATTTTGGCCCACTCCTCAAGAGCAAACTGTTCCAGTTGTCTCGTGTTTGAAGGTTGCCTTTTCCAGACGGCATGTTTCAGCTGTTTCCAAAGATGCTCAATAGGATTTAGGTCATAGGCTCATAGACGGCCGCTTCAGAATAGTCTAATGTTTTCCTCTTAGCCATTCTTGGGTGATTTTAGCTGTGTGTTTTGGGTCATTATGTTGCAGGACCCATGACCTGCAACTGAGACTAAGCGTTCTGACACTGGGCAGCACATTTCTCTCTAGAATCCCTTGATAGCCTTGAGATTTCATTGCACCCCACAGATTCTAGACATCCTGTGCCAGATGCAGCAAAGCAGCCCCAGAGCATATAACAGAGCCTCCTCCATGTTTCACAGTAGGGACAGTGTTCTTTTCTTGATATGCTTCATTTTCCTGTCTGTGACATTTTTGTCTCATCTGTCTATAGGAAATTCTCCCAGAAGCTTTGTGGCTCGTTAACATGTTGTTTGGCAAATTCCAGTCTGGCTTATGTTTTTTTTTTCAACTATGGTGTCCTCCTTGGTCTTCTCCCATGAAGTCCACTTTGGCTCATACAATGATGGATGGTGCAATCTTTTCACTGATGTTCCTTGAGCTTGAAATTCCCCTATAATCTGTTTAGAACTTATTCTGCACAATAAAAATCAATAAGGGTAGCAGTCCATGTGAAGGGCCAGGTAGACGGCAATAAGGTGAATGGGAGTCAGTGATCCACTGCAGCTCCAGCCGTACGCTTCCAATGGAGGATAGTGAATCTGGATTATGAGAGTGAATGGTCAGCAGAGTGCTAGGAACGAACACAAGGACAACCAATTGTATCTTCTTTAACCCACAACGCTTTTCAACGGTAACCCCATCTTCATGAAACTGCCACCTGATGAAGACGGAGTTACCATCGAAATGCGTTGTGGGTTAAAGATCCAATTGGTTGTCCTTGTGTTCCTAGCGCTCTGCTGACCGTTCACTCATCAGCTAAGCTTTTCTGGGCTCTTTTGCTACCATTCGTATATTAAGTCTCTGATTTGTCATCAATTTTCTCCTGCGGTCACGTCCCAGGAGGTTGGCTACAGTCCCATGGAGCTTAAATTTCTGAATAATATGGGCAACTGTAGTTACAGGAACATCAAGCTGCTTGGAGATGGTCTTATAACTTTTACCTCTAACATGTTTGGTTTTAATTTTCTTTATAATGTCTAACATGTTTGGTTATAATTTTGTTTATAATGTCTTGAGACCACTCTTTCATTCACTTCCTCTGGTCCATGTTGAGTGTGATACACACCATATCATCAAACAGCACAGTGAGTATCTGTAGCCCTCTATACAGGCCTACTCACTGATTTCCAAGATTGTAAACACCTGTGATGCTAATTAGTGGACACACCTTGATTTAACATGTCCTTTTTGTCACATTATTTTCAGGGGTACCATCGTTTCTGTCCAGGCCTATTTCATGAGTTTTATTTTTAAAAAATTCTGTGAAAACATGATTGAAAAACAATGTCTGACTTTCATTTGTTCATTTTGATAGATTTATTTATTATTACTTTTGTCAGATTCAAGTTATTTCTGTTACCATTGTGGGTTTTTCTGTCCGTAACCGAGGGGTACCAACTATTTTGAGCACTTGTGTAACAAAAAAGTTAAACCTGGTGAAGAATATTGCCTATAGAAGGCGTTCGATGCTTCGCAGACTCTAGGTATATAATATTCTTATCATCCGTGATTACCATAACCGGATGAACTGCTCACTGTAAAAAAAAAAAATTACGCCACTCATCAAAGGCCTACTTGATTGCCAAGAGTTACATGTTACCAATGACATAATTTCTCTCTGCATATAAGTTTTTAGAAAAGTATGCACACGGAGGCAATTTACCAGGAGACGCACAGAGACAATACAGCCCCCGACCCACTTCAGACACGTCAACTTCTACAATAAAAGGCTGAGTGACGTCAGACTGAATGAGAATCGGCACTGATGAAAAACACTCCTTAAAGGTACCGAATGCCTCCCTGGCCAGACTGGACCACTTGGAAAAGTCTGTCCTGTTCTTGGACATATCCGTCAAAGGTTTGGCCACTACTGAAAAGTTCTTGAAGAACTTATGGTAGTAGTTGACGAAACCCAAAAACCTTTGTAACGCCTTCAAATGCTCAGGATGATTCCAATGCAGTAGCGCCTGGTTCCATGCAAAAACTGGTGGATTATAAAACATATCGTAGAAAAATGATCTCCTCAAGCAAGAGAAACATTTCTCTGGTTTGACAAATAATTTATTGCCTGAGTATATTTAAGACCTGCCTGACATGGATCTGATGTGAAGGTGAATAGTTGGTCAGGTGAATAAATTAATACGTCATCAAGATAAGTTACCTCAAATCTACCTACCAGGTGACTAAAGATGTCATTTACAAAGTGCTAAAAGACGGCGGAAGCATTCGAACTGTATAGGCTTTCACCAGAAATGTCACAAGAGTATCTTTGTTAATATTTTACCCATGTGAATGCAAAATTTTAAACCGCATTTTTGAAAAAAGTTTAATTTAAAATTTTCAAAAAATGCACATGTGCCTGCTATGCTCCTAGCCACACCTGTACCAAATTTCAAGTTGGGGACGCGATGGGACCATATTTATAAATATATCTATTACAGTGTCAATTCGAAAGTCTTGGATTCAGATCTGTTCAGCCTGTGGTCTAAAACAGGGTTCCCCAACTCCAGTCCTCAAGGCCCACCAACTGGTCACGTTTTCAGGATTTCCTTAGTATTGCCCAGGTGATAATTGCTTCACCTGTACAATACAAGGGAAATCCTGAAAACATGACCTGTTGGTGGGCCTTGAGGACTGGAGTTGGGGAACCCTGGTCTAAAAGTGTGGGGTCTATATTTACCAAATAATCCATGATTTTTAGAAATTACTGTATTATTTTATAGCTTAGTAGCTGGAGAGGACAGAGGAGAAAGCTTTGTTAGGGCTCAACTTGAGAATGAACAGGGGTAGACAGTGAATGGAGAACAGATGACAGGCCAGTAGCTCTGTCAATCATGTTAAGTATCTACCCACAGCAGAGTCAGGAAGTAAGACAGAGCTTCAGAGCTTTCATGTCCTGACATGCCTGGACATGTTCACTCTTGAACAAACAATAGTCTCTAAACAGGCATCAAGGGAGTCGGTGTGTGCCAATATTGGTGTGTGTGTTTAAATTTTGAGTAAATTTATATTAATAGTTTAATGCTTTTCTTATTAAGGGCTAATACACACAGCGCTATTCTGAGTGATCATCGTTCAGAAAAACGCCCCCCATTGATTTCAATGGGGTTAAACACATGCAGTGTTTTTTAAGCAAATCACTGCTTGCACTACTTTTTGGTCCCTGCAATAAATGCACTATTTATATAAAAAAAAAGCTGCCATCATTTTCACTAGCGATTAAAAAAAAAAAAATAATTCAGATGTAGTGAAAACTCAGCAGAAAAATGCTGCCAAAACTGCAGCGTTTATCCCAAGACAGAAAAAGCTGTGTGTGCCCTAGCCCTATTACTCACTTTATAGCAACACAGTTATATCTCAAGTGTACTGTAAATCTTTATTTTTATTACCCATTATTATTATTTATTGTTATAGAGCCATTTATTCCATGGCGCTTTACATGTAAGGAGGAGTATACATAAAAACAAGTACAATAATCTTAAACAATACAAGTCATAACTGGTACAGGAGGAGAGAGGACCCTGCCCGCAAGGGCTCACAATCTTCAAGGGATGGGTGATAATACAGTAGGCGAGGGTAGAGCTGGTCGTGCAGCGGTTTGGTCAATCTGTGGTTACTGCAGGTTGTAGGCTTGTCGGAAGAGGTGGGTCTTCAGGCTCTTTTTGAAGGTTTCGATGGTAGGTGAGAGTCTGATATGTTGTGGTAGAGAGTTCCAGAGTAGGGGTGATGCGCGAGAGAAATCTTGTATGCGATTGTGGGAAGAGGAGATAAGAGGGGAGTAGAGAAGGAGATCTTGTGAGGATCGGAGGTTGCGTGCGGGAAAGTACCGGGAGACGAGGTCACAGATGTATGGAGGAGACAGGTTGTGGATGGCTTTGTATGTCATGGTTAGGGTTTTGTAATGGAGTCTTCCTTATTAACTGTATTTTTCTCACACAGCAATGGCTGCTACTTCTCAAGGAACAGCATTTTAGAATATATGCTGTTGCAATCCTTTTCAAAAACTGGACACTCAAGAAAAAATTTTAAGCCGGTATAAGATTGGATGTTTCATATAAATCGATCAATCAATGCAGGCATGAAAATTTGTGACAGTTGTAGAAAGCAACTTGCAAAAGAGAAAAATACTCTGCAGGCAGAAAATTTTGAAGAACCTGTAACTTCCAACACAGGGGATTTTATAAATCCTGATTTAACAATAGAGTATTTGAATAAATCACTTAACATCGAAGAATCGTCCATTGTAAAAAAAAGAATCCATTATCCAGGTTGTTGTTAAAAAAAAATTAGAAAAAGTCACAAAAAAATTGACCCTTCAGCTGGTAGGCGAAACAGTAGAAGGTGAAGGAAAAAAATGACACTGATTCAGAGATCATTCTGCAGCTTAAAGATAAATTTAAATCCACCCATAGCAGAACAGTTCATGATACTGACTACACTACTAAAGAGTTGGACATGCAAAAGAATAGAAAATGAATTAAGGCTATGTGCCCACGTTAGCGTTTTTAAAAGCTCAGGAAATTGATCCTCTTCCCAGAAAACAGGCGCTTTTTTCCACGCGTTTCTGGCGCATTTTTTGCAAAAAAGATGAGCGTTGACGCGTTTTTTGAAGCGCGTTTTCTGGGAACATTGGGGGAAGGCTAAAAACGCTCAGCAATGCGGAAATTAATGAGCATGCTGTGTTTTTAGCCGCTAAGCGATTCCTGAGCGTTTAAAAACGCATGCATTGGCACAAAAAGCCAAAAACGCATGCAAATTAATTTGAAGCTTCTTTTAAGCGTTTCTGCAGCGTCTGAGCCGGCACAAACACTGCGAAACGCTTAAAAAAACGCAACGTGGGCACATAGCCTTAAAGTTAGCAATAGAATGGCTAGAAAAGCCAAATCTCTAGTTGAACAAAAAGGTTTCATGTCTTGTCCTAAGCCAGGCAAAACATTAGATGAAGCTATAGTGGGTAAAGTGAAAGATTTTTACAATAGTGATGAGAGCCGAATTATGCCTGGAAAGAAAGATTGTGTGTCTATGAAAGTGAATGGTAAGAAAACTCATGTCCAGAAGAGGCTGGTTCTTACCAATTTGAAAGAAACCTATGAACTTTTTAAAGAAAAAAATTACACTTCTGCCAAAATAAGATTTTCAAAATTTGCTGAACTGAGACTGAAGAATTGTGTCCTGGCTGGTGGTAGTGGTACACCCTCAGTATGCGTATGTACGACACACCAGAACACTAAGCTCATGATTGAAGGGGGTAAGCTGAAAGATATTCAGATTGGCGCGTCCAACCTTGCCGATTACAAAGTATGCCTGTCCCATATATTGTGTCAGGAAAAGAGTTGGAGTTGTTACCTCAATATTTGCAAGAAAATGTCCTTCAGTATTGGCTCTCAAAGAAAAAATATTATTTTGAAGAGGCTATGGTAGATAACATAACTTATAAACAGTGGATATCTGTTGACAGATGTACTTTTGACACTGTTTGTAAAAGTGCAGAAAATGTTATAGAATGTTTTTGTGAACAGCTGATAGTCCTTAAGAAACACTCATTTATAGCTTGCCAACAGTCTGACTACTACATTCACCTCAAAGAAAGCATCAAACAACATGAGGCAGTAACAAGCTTAGATTTTTCAGAGAACTATTCCTTTGTTGTTCAGGATGAAGCACAGTCATTTCACTGGAACAATGAACAAGCAACTGTGCATCCTTTTGCAATCTATTACAATGAGAATGGAGAAATAAATTACAAAAGTATGGTTATGATATCTGAGTGCTTACTTCATGATTCAATAACTGTTCATTAGTTCCCCAAAAAATTGATTTCAGTGATAAAAATCGCGCTTTTTCAACACTTTAGAAGTCTGTAAAAAATTAACTGATGAAGAAAAAAGTTAAAAAAGTTAATTTGTAATTACTGTATATACTAGTATATACATATCTCCTACCCATGGAGGAGATATGTACACCTCCCAGCAACCCAGGCTCCTTAGTTTTTCAGTGGCTGCTTACAGTGAGATAGGGAAGAACACATACCCACAAAATGGCCCTCTCTCCCACTGCCTTGAACAAACTTCTTTTCAAAACGAGTTGCCCCACCCAACTGTAAGTTCTTCAAACTAAGTTTCCCTTGGCCCCGAACCACCCGCACATTGGGGGTGTCCCTTTAGGTCTCTGGCGAAGATGGCGATCCACCTGGATAGCCAGAGACAGAGCCGCCTCAAGGTAAACTGGAGTCTTATACATTGCTAAGGCATCCTTCACTCTGACTAAAAGTCCTTCACAGAACTGGCTATGGAGTGTAGGGTCATTTCACTTAGTGAAACATGGAGCAATACTCCTCCGCCGGCCGGTCTCCCAGCTGAAGCTGGAATAGAGTGGACCCGCCAGGGAGAAGCGGTTGTGGTCGTGGTATAGAAGACACAGCGACAGAAATCCTCCACCATCTGGAACGACTGGGAATCAGACGGGAGAGAATGTCCATGCTTGAGGGTCACCCTGAAGGGGAGAGCTTATTTTCCCCACCCATCGCTTTTCAGTTCCTGAGGAACAAGGACGTAACCTGAAGTATAATTTACAGGCCTCCCTGAAAACCACAATCGTGTCACCCCCCCACCAGAGAACCTGTCAGGCAAAGTGATCTTGGGTTCCACTAAGGGTTGCCTGGGAGTCATGGTCTCCAAACCTGATGTGTTAGGGTGCTGCAAAAAGACAAGTGTATAGACCTGCCACCTCCAGGCTGAGCTGCTGCAGTTGCCCTGTCAGAGCACTGATAGGATCCATAATGGATAAAAAAAACTGTTTTGGTCAGAGCTAATGTCATGACTCTATTGTTGGATTTCTTGTTGGGTGCTCCGGAACCAGGGGCTCCTTTCCCGTCAATAAGGATAGAGGCACCCTGTTCCCTGGATAACTTCTGATGGTGACGATGCCAAGGCCACAAAACTTGCCTTAGCTCCTGATTCCGTCCTCAGCCTTTAGCCCTCCCCCACCCAGTGAAGAGGGGAGTAGTAGTGTACTGTAATACACCAAACAGACTATCAATGTAATATGAACAGGGATAAAGAAATATGCCAAACATACAAATATACACACAAATAACAGAGGTAAACACCGGGGAGTGGAGGATGGGGTTAAAACAAAGTAGGAGAAGAAAAGGAATTATCACACACTGAAAACCTAGCAACAGTCACAGGTAATCCACCAAACACCTTCTCCAATAGCAACCACCAGTCATGCAGCAAAAGCTTGCTCTGACAATGAGCTCTAGCCAGGACAGTTTATATAGGAGATAGGAGTGGCTAACAGTGCACAGCTGAAAGCCTTAAAGCAGGAAAGCTTTCAGGAGCTCTCCACAGAGCAGATTAACCCCTGCACTGCTAAAAGAACCATGCACTGTTTAATATGAAGGTGAAGTGCTTGTAATCAATGCTGGAGTAGGGGAAATCAGACGTTAGCGTATTCTGGCTCCTCTCTGTTGCGGTAAACCCGTGACAGTCAGCATACTCAATTCTGCTCAATATTAAGAGATATTATAATTATTTCATAATACTGTATGTTAATTTTAACCCCTTTCTGACATTTGACGTACTGTCCTGTACACGTGACTCAGGCCCGTATAACCATGGACGGGATAGTACGTCATCGATCAGCTGTGCTCACTGGGGGAGCACAGCTGATCGTGGCCGGGGGTCAGCTGATTATCACAACTGACACCTGGCACTATATGCCAGAAGCCGTCACGGACCGCCTCTGGCACATTAACCCCTGACACACTGCGATCAAACATGATCACAGTGTACCGGGGCATAGGAAGAATCATGCAGGAAGGGGGCTCCCTGCTTGATTCACTGAGCCCCTCGGAACAACGCGATGTGCTTGCATTGTTCAGAGGGCCTCCTTCCTGCAGGCCCCTGGATCAAATATGGCCATGGAGGACATTGGGTCCTGCAGGGAGGCGGCTTTCTCAGCTCCTGCTTAGATCAGGTGCCGAGAAAGCCTCCTGAAGTGCCTGTTAGATTGCTGATCAGACACAGTGCACTACAAAGTGTCAGATCAGTGATATGACACTATACAGTGATGTCCCACACTGGGACAAAGTAATAACGTAAAAAAAAAAAAAAAAAAGTAATAATTTTTTTAAAAATTCTTAAAAAAAAAAAAATTCCCTAATTTTTTTTTTTTAGAAATAAAAAAATAAAAAGTACACATTTAGTATCGTCTCGCCCGTAACAAACCGCCCTATAAAAATGTCCCACTAGTTAACCCCTTTAATGAACCCCTTCAAAAAAAAAAAGAAGGCAAGAAACTGTACACAGTATTATAAATGTGGTCACACTAGTGACTTATATAGAGGTAAAATTATCTTCTCCTCATGAGCATCTATGCCTCTTTTTAATGCATCCCATTATTTTATTTGCCTTTGCAGCAGCTGCCTGACACTGCTCACTAAATGTGAGTTTGTCGTCCACCCATACACCCAGGTCTTTTTCAGTGACAGTTTTGCCCAGTGCTTTACAATAAAGCACATAATTATACATCTTGTTTGATCTACCCAAGTGCATGACCTTACATTAATCCCCATTAAAGCTAATTTGCCATCAGCCCAAGCTTCTAGATTACATAAATCCTCCTGTAATATAAAATTGTCCTCCTCTGTATTGATTACCCTGCAGAGTTTAGAGTCTGCAAATATTGAATATTAGATATAAATATTAGAATATTAGATATAAATTAGAATATTAGATATTATAATATTAGATATTATTATATTATAATATATATATATATATATATATATATATATATATATATATATATATATATATATATATATATATAATATATTATTATATTATTATATAATATTAGATATTAAATTAGAATATTAGATATAAATATTAGAGTCTGCAAATATTGAAATTCTACTCTCTACGCCACCTACAAGGTCATTAATATGTTAAAAAGAAGCGGGCCCCATACTGACCCCTGTGGTACCCCACTGCTAACCGTGACCCAGTCTGAGTGTGCTCCATTAATAACCACCCTTTGCTTCCTATCCCTGAGCCAGCTCTTAACCCACTTACACATATTTTCCCCTATCCCCATTGTTCTCATTTTATGTATCAACCTTTTGTGTGGCACCATATCAAAAGCTTTTGAAAAGTCCATGCACACCACGTCCACTGCATTCCCTTGGTCCAGTCCAGAACTTACCTCTTTATAAAAGCTTATCAGATTAGTCTGACAGGAACAGTCCCTCGCAAACCCATGTTGATATTGGGTCATGAGGTTATTCGTCTCCAGATACTCCAGTATAGTATCTCTTAGAAAACCCTACAGGATTTTACCCACAGGTGAGGTTAAACTTACTGGCCTATAATTTCCAAGTTCAGTTTTTGTCCCCTTTTTGAATATTGGCACCACATTTGCCATACGCCAGTCCTGTGGTACAGACCCTGTTAATATGGAATCTTTAAAGATTAAAAATTATGGTCTATCTATGACTGTACTTAATTCCTGCAGTACTCGGGGGGTGTAACCCATCCGGGCCCGGGGATTTGTCAATGTTAGTGATTTTTAGATGCCCCCGTACTTCCTGTTGGGCTTAACAGGTGACATTTAATGGAGAATTTTTTTTATCACTGATCATGTTATCCGTCATGGGATTTTCTTGTGTAAATCCTGTTGAAAAAAAGTCATTTAGCATATTGGCTTTTTCCTCATCCACCATTTCACCATTTTTAAGGGGGCCAACACTATCATTTTTTAGTTTCTTACTATTTATGTAGTTAAAGAATACATCAGAGGCTCTCCAAACGCGACTTGACACCTGCAGACCATTCCATTAAAGTCTGCATTCCAAAACGTCACTACTTCCCTTCCGAGCGCCAAAGTCTGCCCATACAGTAGTTTTCTCCCACATATGGGGTATCAGCGTACTCAGGACAAATTGGACAACAAATTTTTTGGTCCAATTTCTCCTGTTCCCCTTGGGAAAATAAAAAAAATTGGGGACTAAAAGGTCATGTTTGAGGAAAAAATATGATTTTTTTATTTTCACGCCTGAGCATTATAAACTTCTGTGAAGCCCTTGGGGGTTCAAAGTGCTCACCACACATCTAGATAAGTTCCTTGGGGGGTCTAGTTTCCAAAATGGAGTCACTTGTGGGGGGATTTCCACTGTTCAGGCACATCATGGGATCTCCAAACGCGACATGGCGCCCGATCTCAATTTCAGCCAATTTTGCATTGAAAAAGTCAAACGGCACTCTTTCCCTTCCAAGCTTTGCCATGCGCCCAAACAGTGGTTTACCCCCACATATGGGGTATCACCGTACTCAGGACAAATTGCACAATAACTTTTGCAGTCCAATTTTTCCTCTTACCCTTGGTAAAATAAAAAACTATTGGACCTGACATTCAAAAAATTCCAGTGAAGCACCTGAAGGGTTAATAAACTTCTTGAATGTGGTTTTGAGTACCGTCAGGAGCAACTTGAGGGGTGCAGTTTTTAAAATGGTGTCACTTTTGGGTATTTTCTGTCATATAGACCCCTCAAAGTGACTTCAAAAGTGATGTGGTCCCTAAAAAAAATGGTGTTGTAAAAACTGTTAACCCTTATAACTTTTTAACAAAAAAAAATTTTGGTTCCAAAATTGTGCTGATGTAAAGTGAACATGTGAGAAATGGTACTTATTAAGCATTGTGTGCCATATCTCTGTGATTTAAGGGCATAAAAATTCAAATTTCCATTTTTTTCGCAAATAAACGCAAGTCATATCAAATAAATTTTACCGCTATCATGAAGTATAATATGTCTTGAGAAAACATTGTCAGAATCACCAGGATCCATGGAAGCGTTCCATAGTTATTACCTCATAAAGGGACAGAATTGAAAAAATTGGCCTGGTCATTAACATGCAAATCACCTTTTGGGGTGAGCATGGTCTCAGAGGCTTTCTGTACCTGGATGACCCGGGGGTTGTCATGACAACCCCGAGTCATCATGGCTGAGATCAGGCCCCGCGATTACATCACGGAGACACCGATCTGAGACAGAGGGAGCCCCAACCCTCTGCCTTCCCCCATGAACGCTGCGATCGCACTCAATCGCAGCAGTCAGGGGGTTAACAGCAAGGGGCAGCGTGGACGCCGCTCCTGACTGTCAGTGCAGAAAGCTCAGCCACTGCATCCCTGAGCTCCTGCACTGATCGGGCAGGAGATGCTGAAATTTCAGCATTTCTTGCCCGATCGCGCTGTGTTTGGTCAGTCAGACTGACTGGCCAATCACAGCGCTCAGGGTGCGGGGACCGACTGCACAGGGTCCCCCCGCACCTCTTGCCGTGCCTGTCAGCTGTCATAGACAGCTGTTAATAAAAGAAACAAAACATGGCGCATCCGCTGTGTGAAACCTTTAAAACACAATTGAGAGACTCACCTGATAGGGTTGTGAAACTTCGGTCACAACACCTACAAACGCAGGAAACAGCTGCTGCAGTCTGCACAGGGTCCAAAGACTTGTAAGTGAAGATGGCTTTAAGGTGCAATGATACACTGCGCTGCTGTAGGTATAATTCAAGTTACTTTATTAGTGCCTACACGTTTCCTGAGCTGTCCCAGCTCACTTCATCTGATGAAGTGAGCTGGGACAGCTCAGGAAACGCGTAGACACCAATAAAGTTCCTTGAATTATACCTACAGCAGCGCAGTGTATCATTGCACCTTAAAGCCATCTTCACATAGACAGCTGTTGGCACTGAACTGTCACTGCGTTTTTACACGCAGTGACAGTTCAAATGCATTACTTGCACAGTCCGTCATGGTGCGGGAAGTTACACCCGGCCATGAAGGACTCTGCACATCAATAGACGTTAAGGGGTTAAACACAGAAATTATGTGGCTCGTTTTGAGATGGTCAAAAGACATGTGGAGGTCTCCTCAAATGTGTTGAGGAAGGGACCAAAATTTAACTTTTTGGCCACCAAGATAAACACTGCGTCTGGAGCAAAAGCAGCACAGCTCATCACCCCAACAACACCATCCCCACAGTAAAAATGGTGGTAGCAGCATCACGCGGGGAAGAAGGATGGTGCAAAATACAATTTTTCTGCCCACTCTTCCATAAAGGCCACTTTTATGGAGTGTATGGCTTATTGTGGTTGTATGGACAGTGTCTGCTTGGAAACTCTGCAGCACCTTCAGGGTTACCTTTGGTCTCTGTGCTGCCTCTATGACTAATGCCTCCTTACCCGGGCTGCATGTTTTGTTGAGCAGCCCTCTCTTGGCAAGTTTGTTGTGGTACCATGTTCTTTCCATTTCTTGATGATGGATTTGATTGTGCTTTGGTTATCCTCAGCAATTGTACTTTGTCCCTGACTTGTCTAGAGATCTCCTTGGTCTTCATGGTGGTTTGGTTAGTGGTGCCTCTGGCTTAATGGAGTTGCAGCCTCTGTGGCCTTTCAAAAAGTGTATATATTGATAGACCATGTGACACTTAGGGTACGTGTGCACGGTCAGGATTTGCTGCGCTTTGGATGCTGCGGATGCCCGCTCCGCCCAAAGCGCCGCCCCCTCTTGGACATGCGGTGTTTCTGCATGTGATCATTGAACACATGCAGAATCACCACATATTCGTAGAACAGCGAGTCTCCGCAAGATAAATAGACATGCTGCGGTCTAGAAAGATGTGCCGCATGTGAGTATACGCAGGGATGCCAGAGGCATGCCTGCACGTGTAGTGGAGATGGGATTTCATAAAATGGTGCAACTATGCTGTAACATCTGGATGCTGCGGATTGGACACTGCGGCTGTACGAAGCGTCCAATCCACAACAAATCCTGACCGTGGAAACATACCCTTAGAGTGCTCACAGATGGACTTCCTTTCACTAAGCATGCGACTTATGAAGATAATTGTTTGTACCAGAAAGTTATAGAGGCTTCAATTCAAAAGGGTACATATGCATATACCAATTTTTAGTTATTCGACCACATAAATTTAATTTAGGCCTTTACTTTTCTCACTTCAACAACGACAAAAATAATTAAACGCAGGTTGCAATGTAACAAAATAAGTAAAAAGCCAAGGGGGTTGAAAACATTTGCAAACCACTGTATACTCCTGGCAGACTGATCAGACTGGGAAACCTCCCACTGAAAAAATGAATGACTAACTGCAGAGCTGCTTATAGGCTCACTGCAAGAAAATAACATATGTGCTACCAAACAAGTGTGGATATAATCAGCGCAAGAGTGACAAACCTATGAATTCAAATTATCTCTATATATATTTCGGAATGTGTGTGTGTGTGTGTGTGTGTGTGTGTGTGTGTGTGTGTGTGTGTGTGTGTGTATCACCAACCAATCACGAAGCATCTTTCATTTCACCAGAGCTGTGTAAAAGAAGATGAGCTGTGATTGGTTGCTATGATCAACAGTTTTCCTTGCAACCAATCACTAAGCATCTTTCATTTCATCAGAGCTGTTTTGGTTGCTATGAGCAACAGTTTTCCCTCTCCAGAAAACACCTCAGCAGACACTGACATGGTGGGAGAAAAATCGAGCATTCCCGGAAATATAAGTTCCCAGCCATTGTCTGCCCCCCAAAAAGGAGCAGAGAGCACATGACAGAAATGAATCACCCCTTCCGTGCCCATATACACATCACACTAACTCCATCCTATAGGCACATCTTCCCTCTTAAAGGGATCATTGGTATGGAAGTCAGGGCAAATCCATCCAGCACTTTGATACTGACCCCAGGCCTGTCTTAAAAGGGATCATTGGTATGGAAGTCAGGGCAAATCCATCCAGCGCTCTGATTCTGACCCCAGGGTTCTATTAAAGGGATAATTGGTTTGGAAGTTAGGGCAATTTCACTCAGCATTCTGGTTCTGACCCCAAGCTCCCTTAAAGGGATCCCCAGTATGGAAGTCAGGGCAATTGCATTCAAATGCTCTGGTACTGACCCCAGGCTCTCTTAAAGGGATCTCCTGTATGGAAGGTAGGGCAAATCCCTCAGCGCTCTGAAACTGACCCCAGGATTCTATTAAAGGTATCATTGGTATGCAAGTAAGGGCAAATCCACTCAGCGCTCTGGTTCTGACCCCAGACTGACGGGACGATGTGGGATATTAGGGGTAGTAGTCCGGTGGCTCTGGCTGACGGGATGATGTGGGATATTAGTAGTCCGGTGGCTCTGGCTGACGGGATGATGTGGGATATTAGGGGTAGTAGTTCAGTAGCTCTGGCTGACGGGATGATGTGGGATATTAGGGGTAGTAGTCCAGTAGCTCTGGATGACGGGATGATGTGGGATATTATAGTGAACGTGGCTATGCGAAGTGGGTGGGGCTATACACTCAGCTTTATATACATATATATATATAATCATAATTTTTTATAACTAACCATAGTTAGTTACTATGTCCAGGCAGAGCCGGGCTTTTCAGCTAGTAGACTGATAAAGTGACAAAAACATTTCAAATAGAGGAAAACAAATACAGAAGCAAATACAACCATAGTGTCTAAGCATTGCCTAGACTGCCTAGTAAAACTATCGTAGACTTCATGATTTGTGCAGATGCTGCCAATATACGTAACCTTACAGTGCACAGCTTACACTGGGTACAAATGTATGCACCCCTCAAAAGAGAGAAGGGGCTACCTAGGTACATTTTATAGCTCTACATGGAAATCATGCTTTTCACTCACTGTGAACCAACATCTTCAAAATGGCTATAAATTAAAGCAAAGTACATGAAACAGTAGCACGGCTTTTCATTTGTTTTGTAAAACTGCATTATATAAAACTGAAGAACTCAAGTGAAAATCTATTACACAATTTTACCTTTGTTTTTTTATTGGCAAAGAGAAAAAGAAAACAGTCTAAACAATTTCTCATGGTGTGATACCTGTGCTAACGTTGCAATCTGTGGTTGGGTTTGAATAGTCATTTGCTGGACTTCTGCCTCCGTCACAGCCCCATCTCCACTCTGCGTCTCTGCTCCAGATTCCATGGTCATTTAGTTACCTAAAACAAATGAGTGTAAATCTTTAAAAAAAAAAAATGTAAACAATAATATTTCTAATTTACTGCACTGACATTTTTCTTTATTTTAATACTTTGCCAGGTCCTAAAAATCACAAATATCGGAAAATGGAAAACTAACAAGTTCATATTGTCAGAAGTACGGACACACCTGGACAGGACCAACAGGATTAACATACGAGGAAGAACTTCAAAAGTTTTTGGGGGCTTTATACAGGGGAAGTCATGGGGTTATATAACCACTGATGGACTGCAGCACAGGACAAAACTGGTGACAGGTACCCTTTAAAAAGTATAGTATCAGTTTCGGTAGGAGAGGTAAAGGCAGGATGGATATTATAGACGTGTTTCCAAACTTAAGTCCTCACGGCTCACCGGTCATGTTCTCAAGATTTCCATTGTATTGCACAGGTGGAGGGAGTATCATCAAGGCATCAAGAAGTCTCTCACCTGTGCAACATTATAGAAATCCTAAGAACATGATCTGTGGGGGTCTGTGAGGACGGAAGTTTGGGAAACACCATTGTAGACAATACCAAAAATCCGTAGGTAAAAAACACACATGCGTTTTTAGGACATTTCTGAGGAGGATAGGCAAAAAAAAACATTTTTCCACACCTATGTATGTCAATGAAGTCAGTGAAATCAAAATAGCAGAAAATGTAAAAAAACAAGCTAGCTTTATTTAAAGAATAACATACCAAACAGAAAAACCGCAGCATCACAAACGCAATAAAAAGTAACCCAATTTACATAATCGGTGCAGAAATTCTGCAACATCACAAACTCACCAAAAGCTGATTGTGGGAACGGCAATGCATCCTAAGGCTATGTGTGCACGTTGCATATTTGCTTGCAAAAATTTCTGCAAGGTTTCCGCATCTCTTGGCAGAAAAACAGTGGAAAATACGTGCATTTTTGCATGCATTTCTTCCTGTCCATTCAATGGGTCAAGAATGCAGGCAAAAACACAAAAAGAATTGACATGCTGCAGAAAATAAAATGCTGCAAATACGGACTGAAATTTACTGATCATGTGCATAACACTTCAGGATTGTCATTGAATTACCTTGCATAAGTATTCCATTGCGTTTTTGGACCATTTCCGAGCGTAAAAAAAAACGCATCAAATACTCAATGTGCGAACATAGCCTAATACACAAAACCCTAACTACCCTTGGAGGTTGGTACCCTAAATAAAAGACAATGGCCCAGAGTCCATTAACCACTTCATGACCAGAGGTATTTTTGATCTCCTTCCCAGAGTCATAACTTTTTTTCTATTTTTCGGTCAATCTGGCCATGTGAGGGCTTTTTGGTTTGCGGGACGAGTCGTATTTTGAAAGACACGATTGGTTTTAACATATCGTTTACTGGAAAATGGGAAAAAAATTCCAAGTGAGGTGAAGAGAACCAAAAAAAAGTGCAATTTTTGTTTTGCTTTCTTACTATGTTCAATAAATGCTAAAAATGACCTCTCATGTTTCTCCAGGTCATTGCTAGTTCATAGACACGAAAACATGTCTAGGTGCTTTTTAATCTAAGTGTCATAGTAACATAGTTATTAAGGTTGAAGGAAGACTTTAAGTCCATCTAGTTCAACCCATATCCTATCCTAACTTGCCCTAACATGTTGATCCAGAGGATGGCAAAAAAACCCATGTGGCAAACAGTAAGCTTCACATTGGGGAAAAAATAGACAGGCCTCTATTCCTTATATTTAAAGACTCTATAGAAACAGGGTCTGTTTCTTTTGATTGGCGGCAAGCAAATGTGGTACCAATATTCAAAAAGGGGTGTAAAAGGGAACATGGAAACTATAGGCCAGTAAGCTTAACATTTGTTGTGGGTAAAATTTTTTAAGGGTTTCTAAGGGATACCATTATGGAATATCTCAATGTTAATAAATGTTTAACTCCATATCAACATGGATTTATGAAGGATCGATCCTGTCAAACTAATCTGATCAGCTTCGATGAGGATGTAAGCTCTCAAATGGACCAAGGAGAATCATTGGATGTCATTTATCTTGACTTCTCTAGAGGATTTGACACTGTCCCACATAAAAGATTCGTAAGTAAGATGAGAAAGCTTGGGCTAGGGGAAAATGTGTGTAGATGGGTAGGTAGCTGGCTTAGTGATAGAAAACAAAGAGTGGTTATTAATGGTGCATACTCAGATTGGGCCAGGGTTACTAGTGGGGTACCACAGGGTTCTGTATTGGGCCCCCTACTATTTAATATATTTATTAATGATCTAGTGGATGGCTTACACAGTAAAATATCAGTATTTGCAGATGATACAAACCTATATAAGGTAGTTAACACAAAGGAGGACAGTTTGCAACTACAGACAGATTTGAGAAAATTGGCGAATTGGGCTGAAAAAATGGCAAATGAGGTTTAACACAGATAAGTGTAAGGTTATGCACATGGGAAGGAGAAACAGATGCTCTAATTACTTACTAAATGGGAAACTGCTGGGGAAATCAGACATGGAAAAAGACTTAGGCATCTTAGTCAACAAGAAGCTAAATTGGAGTGCCCAGTGTCAGGCAGCTGCCACCAAAGCAAATAGGGTCATGGGATGCATTAGAAGAGGTCTGGGGACACGAGATGAAAACATAATTCTCCCTCTGTACAAATCACTCGTCAGACCACACGTGGAGTTTTGTGTGCAATTTTGGACGCCGGTGCTCAAGAAAGACATTACTGAACTTGAAAAGGTTCAAAGGCAGGCTACTAAAATGATAAATGGAGTTGGTTCACTACAATACCCAGAAAGGTTATCAAAATTAGGTCTATTTACTCTAGAAAAAAGAAGACTTAGGGGAGACTTAATATATATGTACAAGTAAATCAGAGGGCAATACAGAGATCTCTCCAATGAACTGTTTGTACCAAGGACTGTGACAAGAACAAGGGGGCATTCTCTTCGTTTGGAGGAAAGACTATTTCTGCACCAGCATAAAAGAGGGTTCTTCACGGTAAGAGGAGTGAGGCTCTGGAATTCTCTTCCTGAGGAAGTGGTGATGGCCAACTCACTGAATGAATTTAAGAAAGGAATGGATGCTTTTCTTGTGAGAAACAGTATAGAAGGTTACGAATAACAGAATATTATAGGTAGATGGTTGACCCAGCTTAGGGGAAGGAATTTTTTTCCCTATGGAGAAAATTGGCTTCTATCTGTGGGTTTTTTGACTTCCCCAGGATCAACAATGCAGAACAGCTGCACTAAAAATAGGCTGAACTAGATGGACATAAGGTCTTCCTTCAGCCTTCAAAACTATGTTACTATGTTACAACATCATATGGCAGAGAGCTCCATAGTCTCACTGCTCTTACAGTAAAGAATCCGCATCTATATGTTTAAACCTTCTTTCCTCCAGACATAGAGCATGCCCCCTTGTCCCAGTCACAGGTCTAAGAGTAAAAAGATCATAAGAAAGGTCGTTGTACTGTCCCCGCATATATTTATACATTGTAATAAGATCACCCCTAAGCCTTCGATTTTCCAAACTAAATAACCCCAAGTGTAATAACCTGTCTTGGCATTGCAGACCCCCTAGTTCCATAATAACCTTGGTCGCTCTTCTCTGCACCCACTCCAGTTCAGCTATGTCTTTCACAAAGGAGACCAGAAATGTACACAGTATTCTAAGTGGTCGCACTAGTGAATTATATAGAGGTAAAATTATGTTCTCCTCATGAGCATCTATGCCTCTTTTAATGCATCCCATTATTTTATTTGCATTTGCAGCAGCTGCCTGACACTGGCCACTAAATGTGAGTTTGTCGTCCACCCATACACCCAGGTCTTTTTCAGCGACAGTTTTGCCCAGCGTTTTACAATTAAGCACATAATTATAGATCTTGTTTGATCTACCCAATTTATCCCCATTAACCCCTTCACGACCCACGAGGCCTACGTAGGCGTCATGAAAAGTCGCGCCCAAACGATCTGACGCCTACGTAGGCGTCATGCTATAAATAGCCCCCCTGCGGGTCGGGTGATCGGGGTCACTGAAAGGTCACCGACCCGCACACAGAGGACACTCTACGGTTAATCCCAGGGGGCGTGGCTTAGCCCCCACGTGCCTACGATCGCTCTGATTGGCTGTTTCACTTTTAACAGCCAATCAGAGCGATTTGTAATATTTCACCAATGAAATTTGGTGAAATATTACAATCCAGCCATGGCCGATGCTGCAATAGCATCGGACAGGGCTGGACACCGACAGGCGGGGCCAATCGGCCCCCGCCACCGATGGACGGCGGCGATCGGTCGCCGCCATTATCATCTGCTACCCCTCCCCTTCCTATCGCTCCCTCCCACCTTCCGATCCCCCGGGACCTCCGATGGTGCTTCCGGTGTTCCGCCGTAGCTTCCGGATAATGGGCGCCGCCATCTTGCAAAATGGCGCGCGCATGCGCAGTGCGCCTGCCATTGTCCAAGATGGTGACGCCCATGAATTTGTCGGCTGCCCGTTCATTTTTCATTTTGATCACTATGATAGACTCTCACAGTGATCAAAATGAAAAAAAAGTAAATTCACCCCCCTTTTATCAACCCCATAGCCAGGCGCAAATAATAAAATAAAAAAAATATATATTTTTTCAGGATTAGGGCTGGAGTTAGGATTAGGGCTGGAGTTAGGATTAGGGCTGGAGTTAGGATTAGGGCTGGAGTTAGGATTAGGGCTGGAGTTAGGATTAGGGCTGGAGTTAGGATTAGGGCTGGAGTTAGGATTAGGGCTGGAGTTAGGATTAGGGCTGGAGTTAGGATTAGGGCTGGAGTTAGGATTAGGGCTGGAGTTAGGATTAGGGCTGGAGTTAGGATTAGGGCTGGAGTTAGGATTAGGGCTGGAGTTAGGATTAGGGCTGGAGTTAGGATTAGGGCTGGAGTTAGGATTAGGGCTGGAGTTAGGATTAGGGCTGGAGTTAGGATTAGGGCTGGAGTTAGGATTAGGGCTGGAGTTAGGATTAGGGCTGGAGTTAGGATTAGGGCTGGAGTTAGGATTAGGGCTGGAGTTAGGATTAGGGCTGGAGTTAGGATTAGGGCTGGAGTTAGGATTAGGGCTGGAGTTAGGATTAGGGCTGGAGTTAGGATTAGGGCTGGAGTTAGGATTAGGGCTGGAGTTAGGATTAGGGCTGGAGTTAGGATTAGGAATAGACTTGTAGTTCGGGTTAGAGTTGGGATTACGGTTAGGGGGGTGTTGGCGTTAGGGTTGTGGTTAGGGTTATTATTAGGGTTAGGGGTTTGTTGGGGTTAGAGTTGGAGTTAGAATTGAGGGGTTTCCACTGTTTAGGCACATCACGGGGTCTCCGAACGCGACATGGTGCCACGATTTATTCCAGTCAATTTCGCGTTCAAAATGTCAAACAGCACTCTCTCCATTCCGAGCCCCGACGTGTGCCCAAACAGTGGTTTACCCCCACATATGGGGTATCAGCGTACTCAGGAAAAATTGCACAATTTGGGGGGTCTAATTTCTCCTGTTACCCTTGGGAAAATAAAAAACTGAGGGCTAAAAAAATGATTTTTGTGATAAAAAATGATTTTTTTATTTTCACGGTTCTGCGTTATAAACTTCTGTGAAGCACTTGGGGGTTCAAAGTGCTCACCACACATCTAGATAAGTTCCTTGGGTGGTCTAGTTTCCAAAATGGGGTCACTTGTGGGGGGTTTCCACTGTTTAGGCACATCAGAGGCTCTGCAAACGTAACATGACGCCCGCAGACCATTCCATCAAGTAGGTATTTCAAAACGTCACTACTTCCCTTCCGAGCCCCGACATGTGCCCAAACAGTGGTCCCTCCCCACCTATTGGGTACCAGCGTACTCCGGACAAACTGGACAACTTTTGGGGTCCAATTTCTCCTGTTACTATTGTGAAAATAAAAAATAGCGGGCTAAAAAATCATTTTTTGAGCAAAAAAAAAAATTTTTATTTTCACAGCTCTGCGTTATACACTTTTGTAAAGCACTTGGGGGTTCAAAGTGCTCACTATGCATCTAGATAACTTTCCTTAGGGGTCTAGTTTCCAAAATGGGGTGATTTGTGGGGGAGCTCCAAAGTGTAGGAAGACAGGGCCTCTCCAAACACGACATGGTGTCCGCTAACGATTGGAGCTAATTTTCCATTCAAAAAGTCAAATGGCGCTCCTTCCCTTCTGAGCCCTGCCGTGTGCCCAAACAGTGGTTCCCCCCCACATATGGGGTGCCAGCATAGTCAGGACAAACTGAACAGCAACTTTAGGGGTCCAATTTATCCGGTTACCCTTGAGAAAATAAAAAATAGCGGGCTAAAAAAAATCATTTTTGAGGAAAAAAAATGATTTTTTATTTTCATGGCTCTGCGTTTATAAATTTCTGTGAAGCACTTGGGGGTTCAAAGTGCTCACTACACATCTTGATAAGCTCCTTGGGGGGTCTAGTTTCCAAAATGGGGTCACTTGTGGGGGGTTTCTACTGTTTAGGCACATCAGGGTATCTGCAAAAAGAAAATTTTTCTGAATATAAGTCCTTTTTTTATGGATCAATTTGTGAAGCACCTGGTGGTTCAAAGTGCTCACTATGCATCTAGATAAGTTTCTTGGAGGGTCTAGTTTCCAAAATGGGGTCACTTGTGGGAGAGCTCCAATGTTTAGGCGCACAGGGACTCTCCAAACGCGACATGGCAACCGCTAAATATTTCAGCATATTTTCCATTCAAAAAGTCAAATGGCGCTCCTTCCCTTCTGAGCTCTGCCGTGTGCACAAACAGTGGTTTATGACCACATATGAGGTATCAGTGTACTCAGGAGAATTTGCCCAACAAATGTTACGATCCATTTTATCCTGTTGCCCATGTGAAAATGAAAAAATTGATGCTAAAAGAAAATATTTGTTGAAAAAATTAAAATGTCCATTTTTTCCTTCCACATTGCTTTATAGTTGCTGTGAAGCACCTGAAGGGTTAATAATCTTCTTGAATGTAGTTTTGAGTAGCTTGAGGGGTGCAGTTCTTAGAATGGTGTCATTTTTGGGTATTTTCTGCCACATAGACCCCACAAAGTGACTTCAAATGTGAGGTGGTCCCTAAAAAAATGGTTTTGTAAATTTTGTTGTAAAAATGAGAAATCGCTGGTCAATGTTTAACCCTTATAACTTCCCAACAAAAAAAAAAATTTTGTTTCAAAATTGTGCTGATGTAAAGTAGCCATGTGGGAAATGTTATTTATTAACTATTTTGTGTCACATAACTCTCTGGTTTAACGGAATAAAAATTCAAATTGTGAAAATTGCGATAATTCAAAATTTTTGCCAAATTTCTGTTTTTTTCACAAATAAATGCAAACATTATCGACCTAAGTTTACCACTAACATGAAGCCCAATATGTCACGAAAAAACAATCTCAGAATCGCTAGGATCCGTTGAAGCGTTCCTGAGTTATTACCTCATAAATGGACACTGGTCAATATTGCCAAAAATGGCCAGGTCATTAAGGTCAAAATAGGCTTGGTCATGAAGGGGTTAAAGCTCATTTGCCATTTATCAGCCCAAGCTTCTAGTTTACATAAATCCTCCTGTAATATAAAATTGTCCTCGTCTGTATTGATTACCCTGCAGAGTTTAGTGTCATCTGCAAATATTGAAATTCTAATCTCTATGCCCCCTACAAAGTCATTAATAAATATGTTAAAAAGCAGGCCCAAAACTGACCCCTGTGGTAACCCACGGCTAACCAGTCCGAGTGTGCGCCATTAATAACCACCCTGTTTCCTATCCCTGAGCCAGCTCTTAACCAACTTACACGTTTTCGCCTATCCCCATTATTCTCATTTTATGTATCAACCTTTTGTGTGGCACCGTATCAAAAGCTTTTGAAAAGTCCATGTACACCACGTCCACTGCATTCACTTGGTCCAGTCCGAAACTTACCTCTTCATAAAAGCTTATCAGATTAGTCTGACAGGAACGGTCCCTTGTAAACCCATGTTGATATTGGGTCATGAGGTTATTCTTCTTCAGATACTCCAGTATAGTATCTCTTAGAAAACCCTACAGGATTTTACCCACAGGTGAGGTTAAACTTACTGGCCGATAATTTCCAAGTTCAGTTTTTGTCCCCTTTTTGAATATTGGCACATTTGCTATACGCCAGTCCTGTGGTACAGACCCTATTATGGAATTTTTAAAGATTAAAAATAATGGTCTATGACTGTACTTAATTTCTGCAGTATTCGGGGGTGTATCTCATCCGGGCCCGGGGATTTGTCAATTTTAGTGATTTTTAGACGCCGCCATACTGCCTGCTGGGTTAAGCAGGTGACATTTAATGGAGAATTTTCATCCCTGATCATGTTATCCGTCATGGGATTTTCTTGTGTAAATACTGTTGAAAAAAAAGTTATTTAGCATATTGGCTTTTTCCTCATCCTCATCCACCATTTCACTCAGACTATTTTTAAGGGGCCAACAGTATCATTTATTTAGCTTCTTACTATTTATGTAGTTAAAGAATATTTTGGGATTATTTTTACTTTCTCTGGCAATAAGTCTCTCTGTCTCAATCTTTGCTATCTTGATTTGCTTTTCACAGAATTTATTTTTCTGTATTTATTTAATGCCTCATCACCTACTTGCTTTAATTCTCTAAATGCTTTATTTTTGTCACTTATTTCTCCCCTTACAGCTCTATTTAACCAAAGTGGTTTCCTCCCATTTCTAGCATGTTTATTCCCATACGGTATATACTGTGTACAGGTCCTATTCAGAATGCTAATAAACTTCTCCCATTTTCTTTGTGTATTTTTATGTCTCAGGATATCGTCCCAGTTAATTGCACCAAGATCATCTCTCAACCGTTGGAAATTTGCTTTCCTGAAGTTTAATGTCCTTGTAACCCCTCTACTACACATCTTATTAAAGGACACCTGAAAAACTATTTTGTGATCACTATTACCCAAGTGACCCTCAACCCTTATATTTGATATGCGGTCTGGCCTGCTGGTTAATATTAGGTCTAGCAGTGCCCCCCCTCTTGTTGGGTCCTGAACCGGTTGTGAAAGGTAATGGTCTCTTATAGTTGTCAAAAACCTATTAACTTTGCTGGAACGGCAGGTTTCGGTTCCCCAATGTATTTCAGGGTAGTTGAAGTCCCCCATAATAATGACTTCTCCTTCAGTCGCTGCTTCATCTATTTGCTTGATGAGGATATTCTATGTTGCATCCATTATTTTTGGAGACTTAAAACAAACCCCTATCAGTAATTTATTATTTTTCTCCCTACCCTTATCTCCACCCACAGGGACTCTACATTTTCATTAGATTCATATATATTATCACGCAGGATGGGTTTTAAGGATGATTTTACATAAAAACACACGTCTCCCCCTCGCTTATTTGTACGATCATTTCTGAACAGACTATAGCCCTGTAAATTAACCGCCCAGTCATGGCTCTCATCCAGCCATGTCTCAGATATACCCACCATGTCATAATTATGTTTCAACAACATTAACTCCAATTCCTTCATTTTGTTGGCGAGGCTTCTGGCATTAGTATACATGCACTTTATGTATCTCTCTGTACCTGTATTCTTTCTTAAATTATTAACTGTTCTAACTCCACTCCCCATGCCACCCCCAATTTCATTATTTGTGCCCAGGTCTCTATCTGCACTGTCTTCCCCTCCTATAAATGGAATACCCTCCCCCCATCCCTAGTTTAAACACTCCTCCAACCTTCTAGCCATTTTCTCCCCCAGCACAGCTGCACCCTCCCCATTGAGGTGAAGCCTGTCCCTAGCGTAGAACCTGTATCCAACTGAGATGTCATCCCAGTTCTCCAGGAACCCAAACCCCTCCTTCCTACACCAATCCCTGAGCCACTTATTAACCTCTCTAATCTCCCATTGCCTCTCTGGCGTGGCACGGGCACAGGAAGTATTTCCGAAAATACCACCTTGGAGGTCCTTGCATTAAGCTTGCAGCCTAATTCCCTGAAATCATCTTTAATGACCTTACACCTACCTCTATCTTTGTAATTTGTGCCAATGTGCACCATGACCGCTGGATCCTCACCAGCCCCTCCCAGTATTCTGTCAACCCGATCAGAGATGTGTCGGACTCGAGCGCCAAGTAGGCAGCACACCGTTCGACGATTCCTGTCTTTGTGACAGATTGCCCTATCTGTTCCCCTAATAATGGAGTCCCCCACTACCAGCACCTGTCTGGCCTGCCCTGTTCTCCTATTTCCCCCCTTACTGGAGCAGACACTCCTCCGGCTTTCAGAGGACATGCCTTGCTGCAGCAATGCTACTCCTGCACTAACACTCTCCTCATCTGCCAACTTACCAAACTTATTGGGGTGTGCCAGATCAGGACTAGCCTCCCTGGTGCTCTTCCCTCTACCTCACCTTCTAACTGAAACCCAGCTAGCTGCTTCATTGTCCTGCAGCTCCAACCTAGCATCCCATCAATCCCATTGAGAGTCTGCTCAGTGAGCAGAAGACTCCTTTCCATATTGGCTATGGATCTCAGTGTTGCCAGCTGCACATTCAGATCTAGAATCTGGCCTTTCAAATGCACAACGTGCTCACATCTCACACAGCAATATGCACCCTCGACCGGCTGTTCAAGGATTTCATACATGCGGCAAGACGTACACTGGATGGCAATAGTAGAGCACATTCCTAATGGGGATTGCACCAGACAGAAAAGATAAGCAAAAATAAAGCAAAAATAAATAAAAAGTATTAATAAAATATAACAGTAATTCAGTCATACCTCCCTTGGAAACTCCCTGAATCCAAAGTCACTGAATCACAAGTCACACACCTACCACAGTTCGCACTTATGCTCAGGTCACACTCAGCTCGTTCACACGCGCTCAGGCAGAAGATTTAAAAGATTTTTTTTCCCTTTTACCAGCACACCACCCTGCTGCTCAATGCACTTCCAAAAAAAAGTGGTGAAAAATAATTCCAAAGTTTGTTTAAAAAAACAAAAAAATTGTGCCATTTTCTGATAGCCCTAGAGGCTCCATTTTTTGTGATCTCAAGTTGAGTGAGGATTTGAACAGCTGATCGTGGGGTGTTGGAACCCCACCAATATGATTCTGATGACTTATTCCTAGGCTGGTTTCACATTAGCATTTTTTAGCGCAGCACATCGTGCGCACCCTATCGCATGCGCCCCTATGTTTAACATGGCGGGCGCATGGTCTTGCGCGTGCACCCGTTCGTCTGAGTTAACGTGCGCATACGCTTTTTTCCAGGTGTGCGCCTGGACGTGCTAGACGCAACATGTTGCATCTTTTGGTCCGCCCAACGTCGTTAAAATAACGCATTTGATCGCTTGCGCACGGAATGCGCCAAAACAGATTACAGTCTATGGGAAGGCAGGCGTACGCATGGATATGCACACACCAGCGTTTTTGAATGCATGCGTAGTAAAAGTTAAACATGTCTAGACACTGGTTAAACCACCCACTACACAAAGAAACATTGTTTGGGGGGTAGTGTAGATAAAAGGTGTTGGCACTGGCAGACCACTACTCTACAGCCAGCCTTGAAGACACAAGCAGCATTTTGAAATTTGGAGAGAAGCAGCAACTTCAATAATGTGACTATTCTAAACCTGCCTGTCCTTTTTTCTTAATTTATTATGCACTAAAGTCTTTTTTTATTGCAGTATGTCTTCTGTAGAGTACCGACCGGCCCATGCTGAACTGGCCCAAGGAGAGCGTGAAGTGAGTACCTACCTGCTCTACAGTTTGGGTAAGTATTCGCTGTCGCATCTACACCTGTGCCAAATAATTTGTTTTCTTTTTCAGACCTCATCATCCACGGTTTCTAAGGAGGAACAGCAGGAGCAGCCAGCCAAAGTGCTGGCGGGGAGCTGGCCTGTAAGTATAGACTGACTATGATTATACTCTTTTTCCCCGACTTTTTTTCTGGCCTGTTTTTCATCTTCTATCTTGCTTCTTTTCTGTATATTTTTATAATCTTTTTCATTTCCAAATCTTTCCAAGATTAATGTTAACTTAGTCCAGGAGCTAGTCCCGTTGTGGGACAGCCGTGATCCACTGCATGAGGACAAGGTGGTGACCCGGCGGCTCTGGAATGAGGTGGCCGCAGTGATGTTGGATGACTGGGACAACACGCCTCTCCTCGGGTCCGCAAAGATTTTCGTAATTATTTAAATGCTGTGTGATGCAGCAGTGACCCGATGATGCTGTATACTGATGATGGGGCTGCATACTGATGATGAGGCTGCATACTGATGATGAGGCTGCATACTGATGATGAGGCTGCATACTGATGATGAGGCTGCATACTGATGATGGGGCTGCATACTGATGATGGGGCTGGACACTGATGATGGGGCTGGACACTGATGATGGGGCTGGACACTGATGATGGGGCTGGACACTGATGATGGGGCTGGACACTGATGATGGGGCTGGACACTGATGATGGGGCTGGACACTGATGATGGGGCTGGATACTGATGATGGGGCTGCATAATGCATCACACACATTATCCTGGCCTACAGTGCAATGTCTAATTTTTTTTAAAAAAAATTTCACAGTGAACAAAGTCAGAACCCTTTGGCGCTCGATGAAGGACCGCTTCAACAGGGATGTCCGTCAGGAGGTCCAGGGTCGCAGTTGTGCTGCAACAAGGACCAGAACTAAATACCGCTACCATCAGGCGTTGGCATTCCTAAGACCAGTCCTTGCCACCAGAGCGTATTTTGTTGTTCTATTGGACTGTGCTTTTCTATTCCACAGGAGTTGGCGCTTTAACTATTGTAAATGCATGATAGTAATGTTTTTCTTTTCACAGCACCTGGAGCAGCACCCTGCAACCTGTCCCTGGAGCGGTCATTCATCGAACGACCTCGGACCCGTCCCAGCCATCCGACAGCCAGGAAGCAGCTTGCGGGTCGGCACCACAGAAAACTGGAGACCGGGAAGCTGGTATGTCAGGTGTTCCCCTGTCCCAGGTCTCTGCCACTGGTTTTGCGGGCACTTCCCACCAGTGGCAGAGGGCCTCAGACAGGTCTGTCATACCAGACTTCCTTCACTTGAGCTCAGTCTTTCAGAATGGCCTCAAGGCGCTGTCAGACAGACTGGAAAGCAGTTTTGCCATCATGGAAAACCGCTTCCAGGCTGTCGACCATCGCCTTGACCATCTGGAAGCTGACCTCAACAGACCAGCGCACAATTTTTTCCACCAAATTGAATGGGGCATGGCAGAACACCTTACTCCAGATCTCCAGGTGAATGTGATGCAGACCTGCAACACTGCTGCTATGCAGGAGAGTCAGTACGTGCAGCAGCCAGTGTTGGCATTTCCACCTATGCCACCACTGACTCGCTTCACCTCACTACTGACTTCTGCTGCATACCACTGTATGGCCACCTGCATTCCAAGCAAAGCCGGACACCTGTACACCACCCCAAGGCCGAGTGCAGCTGGACACTCCCCCGCCACCACCAAGGCAAGCGCTGCTCCTGTCTGGACCGCCCCCGCCACCACCACTCAAACCTGGACCACCAAGGCCACACATCCTGCTTGGACCACCACCGCAGCCACCACTTCTTCTGCTTGGACCAGCACTGCCACCACCACCACCGAGCAGCAGCAGCAGCAGCAGAGAGGTGACCCCCATTCAATTTTTGCAGAAACACAGCAAAGGTCCCCCAGCTCCAGGTGGTCACCCAGGTCAAAGTGGTCACACAGTTCCAGGAGGTCCAGGCAGGACACAGGAGACCCAAAAAGCAAAAAACTTTGTTCGTCCCTCCCCCCTCACCTCACACTCTGTCTCACCCTGCCTCCAGTTCCATCCCCGAGCTCCCTTCCCCCACTACTTTTGTCGCCCCCTTCCCCTAGAACCCCCTTCCTCGCCTTTCAGCCATTCCTTGCATCTCCACACCCCCAACTTGCCACCATCTTCCCCCAAACGTCGCTCCCAGTAAAACCTGTTTTTTTTTTTTTAAATAAATGTAAAATTCTGGTTTCCCCTAATACTGGTTATAAATTGGCCATTGTTTCTTTCGCCTCCTACACACACTGCGCCGTACACTGTGTGTTGTTGCCACCACAACACATTTTTCTTGTGTCAGTCCTGGAGATGTGTTGTCAAAAACACAAATAGGACTTGTATTTTCACCACCAGTCTCTTCAGTCTGCTAATATTCCACAGACTTAATAGAGGATGGTGTGGAGTGCAAGGCATATCTATTGTCACCTTGCCATGTATCATAAAGAGTGAATTGAGAATGGTGTGTTTGACCATCATTTCACTCTTTGTGACACAAGGCCAGGGGATTCTAGCTATACCTTGTAATTAACCACATCATCTATTCAGTTTGTGGTGAATTAACTGAAGAGATGGAGAAAATACACATCATTTCTACAATACCCTGGGCTGGTATCATAACTATTTATCACAACTGGCCAGGTGACTATACCTGAGTTTTCATCTACAGCGTCGCTTCAGTCTGCATTATCTATTGCACATAGACTGGAGAGATGCTGGAGGTTAACTCATGTGTATTCACCTGCTCAGGTGTGATAAGAATCTGAAGTCAGGATGCAGTTTTTTGGGCATCCTCACTTCAGCATGACACCAGGCCAGGGGATTGTAGAAGTTGTATAAACTTTATCATCTCTCCAGTCTACATGTGTACTGAAGCCACAGTGGAGATCCTACAACTAATATTTATACTCACATCGTCAGGCAAAATCACTATTTGTAGCATCAGGACAGGTGATATAAATATTTGCTGTATTATCTCCACTGTCGCTGCAATCTGCATTATTTAACAGACTGGAGATAAAAGGTCATAAAATTGTGTATGTAGAGTCACCTGGTCAGGAGTTCTAGTAAAGTCAGAATGCACAACACACAGCATCCTGAATTCACTGGAACACCTGGGCAGGTGATTATTGTATTGGAGTGCACTCGGTACAGGGATCAAAACAGGTTTTTTATTTACATAGACACAAGAAAACAATTTTACACCACTTGATCTTGCCATTCCACACGTCCTACATCAGAGATACAGTAGGCCACAAATTGGTCCCTCATTTGGCCAACTTCAACTGATGACCTGATGAACTGCTATCTTGTAAGATAAGCGTACTCTACTTGTTTATTTATTCATTCACTTTTTTTGGGCAGCTACTTACATTTTCAAGACAAAGCGATCAGCCTTAAGGACATTACGCTTTTTCTATACACTAACAAGTGAGTAGCTTATTTTCTAAAACAAAACAAATAGGCTTTATTTATTCATTCATTTATTCATCCCACTTTTTGTGCCAGCTATCCATATTTCCAAGACCAGGCAACCAGCCTTCGGGACATTTGTTTTTTCTATACATCAAGTGAGTAGTCTAAGATTAACCCTCTTCTTTCCCAGTATAGCGCAGTGTAATTACTATTTTAAGCTTGTCTCTTTTAAGCAGGTATTTATTTCCATTTTCCCATTAGGGTAAGGGCTAGAGCTAGGGTCAGGATAGAGATTAGGGTTGTGTTGGGGTTAGGGTTGGAGTTAGATTTGGGGGGATTCCACTGCTTGGGCATATCAGGTGCTCTCCAAACGCAACATGGCATCTGATCTCAATTCCAGCCAATTCTTCATTGAAAAAGTCAAATGGTGCTCCTTCCCTTCCAAGCTCTGCCATGCGCCCAAACAGTGTTTCACCCCCACATATGGGGTATCAGCCTACTCAGGACAAATTGCAAAACAACTTTTGGGATCCGATTTCTCCTGTTACCCTTAGGAAAATAAAAAATTGGGGGCAAAAATATCATTTTGTGGAAAAAAATGATTTTTTTTATTTTCACGCCCGGGCATCATAATCTTCTGTGAAGCACTTGGGGGATCAAAGTGCTCACCACACATCTAGGTAAGTTCCTTAGGGGGTCCAATTTCCAAAATGGGGTCACTTGTGGGGAATTAACAGTTTAGGCAAGTCAGAGGCTCTCCAAACGCGACATGACACCTGCAGACCATTCCATCAAAGTCTGCATTCCAAAACGTCACTACTTCCCTTTCAAACCCCGACGTGTGCCCATACAGTAGTTTTCTCCCACATATGGGGTATCAGCGTACTCAGGACAAATTGGGCAACGTTTGGGGTCCAATTTCTCCTGTTACCCTTGGGAAAATAAAAAAAATTGGGGACTAAAAGATCATGTTTGAGGAAAAAAATATGATTTTTTTTATTTTCACGCCTGGGCGTTATAAACTTCTGTGAAGCCCTTGGGGGTTCAAAGTTCTCACCACACATCTAGATAAGTTCCTTGGGGGGTCTAGTTTCCAAAATGGTGTCATTTGTGGGGGTTTCCACTGTTTGGTACATCAGGGGCTTTCCAAACACGACATGGCGACCGATCTCCATTCCAGCCAAAAACGTCAAATGGCGCTGCTTCCCTTCCGAGCTCAGCTATTCGCCCAAATAGTCGTTTACACCCACATATGGGGTATCAGCGTATTCAGGACAAATTGTACAATAACTTTTAGGGTCCTGTTACCTTTGGGAAAATAAAAATTGGGGGTGAAGAGATAATTTTTGTGGAAAAGATGATTTTTTAAATTGTATGGCTGTACATTATGAACTTCTGTGAGGCCCTTGTGGGTTCAAAGTTCTCACCACATATCTAGATAAGTTCCTTGGGGAACAGGAGGGTATTCACGTTCTTCTTGAAGGTTTCCGTTGATGTTGAGAGTCTGATGTGATGCGGCAGGGAGTTCCAGAGTATGGGGGAAGCACGGGAGAAGTCTTGAATGCGGTTGTGGGAGTAGAGAAGGAGATCTTGAGATGATCGAAGGTTGCGTGCGGGTAGGTACCTAGAGACCATGTCACAGATGTATGGAAGAGACAGGTTGTGGTTGGCTTTGTATGTCATGGTTAGGGTTTTGAATTGGAGCCTCTGGGCGATAGGAAGCCAGTGAAGGGCCTGGCATACGGGGGAGGCTGGGGAATAGCGGGGAGACAGGTGGATTAGTCGGGCAGCAGAGTGTAGGATGGACTGGAGCGGAGCCAGAGTGCTAGAGGGCAGGCCAGAGAGTAGGAGGTTGCAGTAGTCAAGGCGGGAGATAAGAGCATGCACTAGTATTTTTGTGGTTTCATAGTTGAGGAATGAGCGGATCCGGGAAATATTTTTGAGTTTGAGGCGGCAGAAGGAGGCGAGGGCTTGGATATGTGGTTTGAAAGAGAGCGCAGAGTCGAGGATCACCCCAAGGCACCGAGCATACAGGACTGGGGAAAGAGAGCAGCCATTGACATTGATGGATAGGTCTGGTGGAGGGGTAGAGTGAGATGGGGTAAAGATGATGAATTCTGTTTTGTCCATGTTCAGTTTGAGAAAGCGAGCAGAGAAGAAGGCTGAGATAGCAGACAGACATTGTGGGATTTCAGTCAGTAAGGAGAGGTCGGGTCCAGATTGGCAGATCTGCGTGTAATCGGCATAGAGGTGATACTGCAAACCGTGGGATTCTATGAGCTGTCCCAAGCCGAAGGTATAGACGGAGAATAGTAGGGGTCCTAGGACAGAGCCTGGGGGAACACAGACAGACGGGGTGAGGTGAAGAGGTGGTGTGTGAGAGGGAGACACTAAATGTTCGGTCTGTTAGATATGATGAGATCCAGGATAGGGCCAGGTCTGTGATGCCAAGAGATGAGAGAGTCTGTAGCAGGAGGGAATGTTCTACGGCAGGGGTCCCCAACCGCCGGTCCGCGGCCCAGCACCGGGCCGCTGCAGTGCCCTTGCTGGTCCGCGGACACAAGGGGAGCCAGGGGCGGTCAGTGGCGTAGCGGGGGCTGGGGCGGCGCGCAGCAATTCTTAGACTGCCCTCATGTGTAGCAGCGGCCAGGGAGCGATCCAAGCAGCTCCGCTGCCTGCAAGAGGGAATAGCAGTAGCGGAGCTGCAAGGACCCGTCCAGCTTCCTGCCCGCCGCCCGCGCTTCCTGTCTCTGACTGACAGAGAGGAGCGTGCCGCGGCCGCTGCTGTGTCAGAGCGAGGAAGTGCGGGCGATGCTGCGGACAGGTGAGAGGAGAGAGGTGGTGTGTGTATATATATATATATATATAATGTGTGTGTATGTATGTCTGTCTGTGTGTGTGTGTATATGTATGTGTGTGTGTGTGTGTGTATGTGTGTTTGTCTGTGTTTGTGTAGGTGGAGCCTGGCCCTGGAGGAGATGGGGACATGAGAAGACCGTGATGGGGAGAGAAGGCAATGATGCCTGGGGTGATGGGAGAAGGGAGTGATGGGGTGAAGGCAATGATGGGGAGAAGGTAGTGATGGGGTGAAGGCAATGATGGGGTGATGGAGCAGGCAAGGATGGGGGTGATGGAGCACTCATTCAAAACCTATGGTGAGTTGAGTCACATTATAAATGTTATCATTTAATTATAAGTATGCACTGCTACACTACAACCGCGTCCATAGCCCCGCCCCCTTATGACCAAAGCCCCACCCCTGCCACACCTCCATCCCCGCCCTGCCGGGCCATGGAAGAATGGTGTTGCCTGAAACCGGTCCCTGGTGCAAAAAAGGTTGGGGACCACTGGTCTACGGTGTCGAAGGCAGAGGACAGGTCCAGGAGAAGGATGACAAGAGTAGCGTCGCTTGCTCTTGGCGGTTAGTAAGTCGTTAGTGACTTTAGTTAGGGCAGTTTCAGTTGAGTGATGCGGTCGGAAGCCAGATTATAACTGGTCAAAGAGGGAACAGGAGGAGAGGTGGGAGGACAG